>NC_088176.1:11082500-11747500 GCF_028769735.1 Zonotrichia leucophrys gambelii
GGCTGAAAAATCTGCTGCTGGTCATAGTATCAGTGATAAGCTGAATGCACCATGCAGCCTTGGGAATGGCAGGAGACGTTCACTGTGAGGTGCTCCTGGGCAGAGCTGTACAGAGCAGGTGATAAAGGAATATATCCTCCCTTCTTTCTGTTGTGCCCCTTGGTCCAAAACATGAGCCTCTTTTTGTATAACATGGTTGTGGTGTGGGTGAAGTTTATTTTCAGTCTTCCTTGAAGATACATGTCTGTGGAATAGTTTAATCTTCAGATCCTCAGTTCTGTCTGAGAACTTTTTAGGCTTATCTTTTTATATACCTAAATACAATATATTTCAATCTAAAATTACAGCCACAGTCTTTTGCAGGCTATGGTTTTATTTGTTAGTCTTCTAATTGACATCCTCTGGACCAAGCAACTCTTCATTTTTGACCTTTTACCATGAATTACTTTGATTCAGCCAGACTTCTATGTGTGTTACAAGCAAATAAACAAACAAACAAACAAAAAAATCAGGTCATTCCTTCACCAACAGAACAGCTCATAATTCCAGGGGACAGGTGGTGCTGCTGCTCTAAATGTCTGTAACACACAAAGGAATATTCCTTACCTTTGCCATTATTACTGAAACAATTGCCTCCTATGTTAGACTAGTTAACAAGCCTGCTGGAAGGTGTTAGTTTTGATTACAGTGTGACATGACTGATCTATTGTGACAGCAGCTAAAACTAAATGTCCAATTAACCTTCAAAGTTGGTCTGTGGCTCAGCAGTATTTGTCTTTTCACTCTGCAGAGAGCCTTTTCACATCTCTCACACATTTTAATGTGCTACTGGGTGTCCAACTTCATAAAAGCTGCTCCAGACTAACGTGACTGATCAGCGAGATCGCTGTCATCTGTACTAGGGCTGAGGCCTCCTTATCCATTCTTGCTTGATCAGGGAGTATTGGCTTGTCCATGAACTTGAGAATTATCCTAGCTTTTTATAGGAGTTCTTGCTGATTACAACAAGCCAATTGTGTGAGCTCTGCTGTCTTTGGCGCAGTGAGTGATCCAAAGGGTGTCCTGTATCTACCTCATGTGGAAGTGCTCCCATAACCAAGACCCATGGGATCATACCTCTTTCTGAACAAATCCTGAATCCAGACTTGATGCCAATATGCAAAATCAAAGATGTTTTGTCCCCAAAAAGCAATCTTGGTGATGAGTTGTATGGCAACTATCTGCAGTGCTTCCATCTCCAGGTGATAGCAAATTCTGCCTTGTTAGACGAGGTCCTGATCCCCAAAGTATGAGATAATAAAAACCCTTCCAAAGATTCATATCTAAAAGGACTAAAAGGACTCTCCTCTCCTCAAGGTAGAGATTCTTAGAGGGAAAATAACATTTTGGAAGAAATTTCTTTTTTCCACCACAGGTTTTATTTAATAAAGTATTACAGAGAGTTGAGAAATGGATCATATAACAGCTTTGGATAAATCTTTTCCAGCTGGAGTCATCAACAGATCAGTATGCTGCACACCCTCTCTCCACTCTCATATACAGTCAGAAGAAGATTTTGCCAAGGGACAACCAAATTCAACACATTTCATTCAGACATCAGATGCTGGACATCTTTGTACTTTCAGAAGTAATCTTTTAGACTTTTAGAAGTGATTGAAAGGAATCGAGCAGTCGAGGCTGTCAAGCTTTAATTTGACAGGAGGTTTTGATATAAGATACATCCTGAAGGAAGATCAAATGCACCAAGTATTGACATTCCCTTTTCTGAACTTTGGGGAAGAAATCTGTAGAATCAAGTATATCTTGTCAGAAGAGCATCCTCATTTACAGCTGCTTTTACACTTTTTATCCTGGTTTTGCTCTATTTTGTCAAGAACAAGCTCAGAAAAGCAAAGCTGATCAACTGCTTGCTAAATCACCTCTATCATTCAGTCTATTTTAATTCATACACTGGCACTGCACACCCAGATTTACACTTTGAAGAATCTGTTCTCATATTCTGCATGACAGAAACATTCTCCAGAGGTTGCAAAAAGGAAAGAGCTGAGGGAGCTCATTTCTCCTGTGGCTTAAGTACAAGATTCAATCATCAGTTTTAGACTCTTTTTTCATTAACATTTTAAATTGTATAGCCCTGCATATTACAGATTATTTTTCATCTGAACCTCTTAAGAAAATGCTTTTTTTTTTATTGTAATCATGCATGAATATGCCTAAATTGCTGTCAGTACCCCCCTTCTCAAAAATTTCAGCTACACTTGTTAATGATCTTGATGCCTCCCTCAAAGTGCTGTGGTGCCTGGGTTGCCCTCTCACTGTCACTGGTATTTCTGACATTCAAAGTGGTTTCTTGTGCTGTCTGTTTTTAACAGCTTGCCCCAAAGCTTACACATGCCTTCACTAAAGACACTGGTAACAGACAGTGAGATCAGGTAACCACAAGTGGAAAAAACAAATGTACCATGCCATAAAAAGGGCTGAGATTGTGCCTGTCACTTCTGAAACGTAATTCTATTGAATTCTAATGTTCTGAAGAGTTCAGGTCCCCAACAGAGGGACTGTTCCTTCCACCTTTTGCATGGACATTTGTTGATGTGTTAGTATGTTAATAATATAACATTCAGTGGGAGAAGATGCATCTGTTCAGAACCAGACTTTCGTAGACTTCAGTGGCAAATTCTTCTGGTTAAGAATCATGATGGCAGCATGGAAGTGTTGCTGAAATAAATGTACATTATTCCATTCTCTGCCATGAGCATCATCTTTGCCCCCTTCTGTCAGACTATGGACTTTGAATGCTGTAAAGACCAAATCTTACCAGAGTCTAAGACAGGGTCACATAAACACAAGATTGGTCTTATTTAGAAATTTTAAATGCAAAAACCAGTTGAATCTGTAATTTTATGTTCTGAGCACTAAAAGACCTCTACATGGAGCAAAAAAATCAGTGTTTTCTGTAACTATTAGTGCTGCTAACATTATTTCAGTCATCCAGCTGCTACCCCATAATTGTTCATTGACTCCCATAATTTAATCCTCCCAAGGTACACCAGCTCTATCATTACCTGAACTTCTTGCATGCTTAGATTGAAAACTCTATAAATCCCTCCACAGATAGTGAAAAAGATAAGGAGGGCTACTAGAGAGAAAGACTTTTGTTAATGACTGTTCCTTACTGTAAGAAGTACCTGTTCTACCTCAGAAAAAAGCACACCATCATCTCATTATGATGCAAAACCAGTAAATCAGATTAAAAATGAGAGAACAAACTGAAAAATCAAACTTTTACTTTTTTCACACAGGTTTGTGAATATTTTAAAAATTCTTCCTTCCCACTCCCTCATTTACCTGTGGATGAATAGTGAGCTCACTTGGTATTTGTTTCCCATAATTATCACTGGTGTAGTTTTAGCCCCAAAACCTTTGCTTTCTTTCCATGACTGGCTTCTTTTTGTTTTTTTTCCAAAAAAGCCAAAATAGGACAAGTAATGAACAGAGAACTCAAATTCCGTGCAAATTCATGAAGCCTGTGGATCACAAGCCTGCATTTCCTTTACTACCCATCAGTTGTTTGAACATACCCAGTAAGCAAAGACTGTGCTCATGTGAGGCAGCAGCAAATGACACCTGAGATGTTGGTCCACTAACATGCTAGTGAACATGTTTGTTCATTATTCAGACATTTTTATCAAATCAATTCATGACCCAGTTACATTTTATGTATTATTAATGTTACCTATGATGTCTCTTTATACAACCTGTATAAAACCTTCATAATTCTACAGCCAGATAAAGCCCACGAGTGTGTCAGGAGTCAGAGCAGGAGTGTGGATGAAAGGGACGTGGTGGCTGCTTGTCCCCAGCTGTGACCCACTATCCAAACTGAACCTGAACATACAACTTGTATCATCTTGCATGGACTCCTTGTGTACCTCTGCATGGATGTGGTGAGTGTGGAGCGCAGACTCCTTCATGCTAAATGACTTCAGGTGTCATTGCCAGCTCTCCCCTGCTCCACAGTGATTCCTGCCACCCTTCAAGGTCAGTCAGAACAGCCCCAGTTAGCATAGATTAGACATGCCAGTCACTATGAGAAACATATTGTAGCTGCATCTACATCTTGTTTTGCTTTTAAATACATATCATTTCACTGCCTTTAGGAAATACAACTCCTCCATGGCTTCAATTTCCTTCAATGTTTCAGATTCTGAATTCAACTGTGTGGGAGACCCTGGTGGTCCACTCACTCCTAAAGCAGCTGCAAATCTGAAAAACAGGGCAGGCTTCAAACTTTATTTCATTGCATGTATTCAGTTGCAACCCTCTTCTGGGTCCTCTGAAACTCTGCAGGGATAGTTTCCAATGAGGGAATGGGGAGATGCAAGGAGATGAGGCCTAACTGTGATATTCAACAAAAAATTAATTCTTATATTTTTTCAGTTATGTAGGAGATATTGCTACTTTAAGGCAAAAATTAATAAACTTGACAGCTCTTGCTCACTCCTCTCACAGGAGGTTGCTTGGCGACCCCATAAGGTGGGAGAGGGGAAGCTGTGGGAGGCAGGCACAGGAAGACGAGTGGGTCTGGCACTTCTCTGGATGCCCAGGAAGCCCATGGAGGAGCCACACGACTATGGATGGTGAGCACAAGCACCATCCTTTGGCTCCTTTAAAGATCCATTGGACAATTTGTCCTTCTAGCCAAGGACAAGGAAAGTGCCTTGGGCAGCAGAAGCAATGCAGTTAATTTCACAATTTAATGTTTTAAGAGATTTCCTGCTTAAGAGGGAAACAAAGAGTTCAGTGAAGGCAGCTGCTTCCCTGAGACATTTGTGTACAGTGTTATGGCTGGATAGGAGCTGACGCTTGCCTTCTTGACAGTCCAAGTTCAAGTACTTCCCACTGGTCTGTTGTTTCCCTTGCTGTGTTGATGGGCTGTGAGATCCTTCCTTCCTCAGGTCCTCTGAACCTGACATTGCAACACCACATATTCACTCACAGGTCAAGTCATCCATCTGAGAGAAGCTGCTTTTCTGGGTACTCCAAAGCCTTCTTTTCAACCTGTTGCACAGCTGGTGGTCTTGGCATTAAAAAAAAGAGGAATAAAAGCACATCTAGCATAACTGGAATACAGCTGCAGGTCTGTGCTCCTATCCTGTGCTCCAAGATCTCATTACAGCCATGATGAAGCTTTCAGAGTGTTTGGGCTCCTTCTGAACAGGGCTCAGAATGTATCTGGAAAGCAAACTCCAGGAACCTTGTGCTACAGTAATGCTGCAGTTTCAGTGCCAGTGGTTTTGCAGGAGGATGTGAGAAGCTGCCAGTGTGCAAGTGGCTGCTTGTGCACAGCAGCAAGGAGGGAAACAGCTGCTGTAATCCATCCCATCTTACTGGGATGCCGTGTGGGCAGCTGGAAGTGCACATGTAATCAGTGGGCTTCAAGTGAAGGGGAAATTCAGCTTTTAGCTGGGGGCCAGTAGCTTTCTAAAACAGTCTGACATAACCATGCACAGCACATTTGTCATATTTATAATTTGTCGCTCCCCTCTTATAAAGCCAATCTGTTTTTCAGGCCAATTCCTGTTTTCCCCACCAAATCTTGACTTCCTATGTGGTGCCATGAACCATTGAAATGATTCTCAGGTATTATTGTGCATGAAGGATGGGTCCCACGGTGCTGCTGCTCAAAGAACAATGCATCATCTGCCTTAGCTGAGATAAGATAGATGAGAGCACAGATACCCCTGTCCACAGCACGTATCTTTAGTGCTGCTGACAGCACTGCATCGCACAGAGGAGTTAATGTCTACCCACCTGTAGCAACGTGCTTTTGTCCTTGACCTTTTGGGATCATGTATCACACCCTCTGCATGTCAAAATGTCAGGTAAACAGGGTGAGCCTTGTGCTCCCAAGGCACTCCACACACAGGAGGAGCTGATGGGCACCTCAGCTTGGACAGAACAAGGTACTAAACCACACACAGTGGCAAAAAACACCTCAAGCAGCCCATGCATGGGTGGGTGCTCACCTCCTTTTATCAAGGTGGATGCTGTTTGCTCAATCCTTCAGCAGCACTAAGGGATTGACAGCAGAACTCTGGAGGAGAAAGCCAAGGAGAGGAGGATGATGGCCAAAGGGTGAATGGTTGCCATTCTCTGGAGGAGAAGATCAGAACTGCCTAAGTTCTTGGTGTAAATGTTACCAGGCTCCTGCTTGATCACTGTATGGTTTTGGTCCTTCAGGTTCTGATGGACCACTCAAAAGCTGGTGCATATGAATAATACTTGTCCTAGCTGCCATGATCAGTATGACTGCAAACAGCTGATTCCCTCTTTTATGGCCTTCTTGATAGTTTTCCTCCTTAAACAAATAGAGGACCTGCCAAATCACAGAAGTCTGCAAGAACACATAAGGTCCTTTGCCATATCTCTAGTTCAGTTCCACCAAAACAAATTGCTGCAAAACAGTTTTTCTTTTTTTCCCCACTAAGTTTTGTCACTAATCATTTAACATGAGAAAGCTGATTTCTGATGTAGCCCAAGTAGGCCATCCTAATAACAACCAGGCAACTTCTTGGAAACATTGATGATCGTGGGACTTGTCATGCCTCTCCTGGCTTTAGTAGATTTCTCATGTTTACAAAACCATTGCAGATGTTACTTTTCTTCCATATGCCTCCTAAAGGCTATTCCAAATATCCTGCTGTAATAACTTCTTTTTATAAAACTGCCTAAGATCATTTTCAATGTCTCTGTTACCCCAGAGTACTCGCTGTAATCAGCTATTAAAAGCATTCCTTTCCTCCATCTCCAAATCTACCTTCTTCCTACATGTTTTCATCATTCAGTAATCCCAACTGGTTCATATACATGGAAAAGCCATTTGTAGTAATTAGACAAAAATTACTTACACCTGCTCAGCAACGCACTGCATTTTTATCTGCAGTGAGTGACATTTTCCCCAAAGAGTACATTTTAAATGAAAAAGGGTTCTGAGATGTTTTCCTCTCCTTGCCCTCTTCTGATTCTGTCCCAATTCCACTTAATTCTTGTGGCCTTTTAACAGCAATTATTTTTTTAGAACTAAATCCAGGAGAGTGCTGAGCTGACAGGTCCCCAGCTTTTGTGTGAGCACACGTCTGTTAAACTGAGTTTAAGGGTGAGTGTGGGAGGCACCAGCTATGGCAGTGGAAAAAGCACAATTTCAACCTTGCAACTGCACCCTTTGGACAGCTGTGTCCTTCAGCACCAACAGCCCTAACTGGGCAAGGGTGGATAGTTCCTCAGCAAGTAAAGCTTTTTTTCTGGAGCACTCAAAGTTGAAGGGTGTTTAAGCAATATAAGGCCTGAAGTTGCAGGTAGCAAAAAATTTAGAAAGCAAATAATAGAATAAACTGAGCTTCCCAGATTAGAATCAAACGATATACAGCCCATCAAGTGTTTATATAATTTATTAACAACTCAGTTTTTCACTGGAAATCATCAGTTTCCATTAAATCCAGGGGCAGCTTTGAGAAGAATGATTTTTACATAGACCCTTTTAAAATAGGAGGTGTACGTACTGTAAACTTTAATGTATTTTTCCCCACAACATCTATTACTAAGTCAGGAAGAACTTATAGCAGCATTTAGTAGATGAAGAATTTCACAAGGCAATTCCTTCATTTGTCTAAGGTCATGTAAGTAACTGAATGTCAAGACAGTAACTAAACTTGTCTTGCTCATATCCCAATCTCCCAACATAACCTGAATCTCTCTTCAGCCATTCCTTTTTAAATAGGTGAGACAGCATCTCTGCAATATGTCTCCACTGGACTGTGCACAATAAAATCTCCAGCATGTCATGTAATAAATGTCCATACAAACACTTTCCGGCTCTTCCTTTCCTTTCCTTGCAACTTGTTACAACCCTTCCTATCCTGATCCAGGAGAACAGGCATGGAAAATCTGCACATGTTCAGTCCTAGACAGAAAATGAACTTATTTCTGTCCCATTTTTACATTTCTCGCTGTGTCTGCATCATAACCAAGTGCTGCTGCCATCAGTTATGGCAGGACTTTGTGCCCAGGTTGTCAAGGGCAACAAAAAGAGAGTAATCATTTAGGATTTTTTCTCTTAGTCTCTCTCCCATTTCTCTCTTTAAAAAAACCTTCAAATAAACAAAACCCCAAATCCATTCTCTAATTAAAAATAACATAAAAGCATCAGGTTTTTCCAGTTTTAATTTATTATTGAAAAACAGTGCATTTTGTCCCTATTCCACTAATGTATATGTCTCTCTGTTTTCTCTGTCAGGGTTTGATCCGTCTCTTTTGTATACTGCTATAAATGAATCAGCATACAATTTGCTGACTAATCTTCTCCAGAAAATGACAGTCTGGAGACCAGCAGAGGAACCAGTGCCAGGAGATGCCTTTTGGAGCCAACATAAGACTGTTGCAGGCTGCAGGAAAAGGCTGCCTTTTTGAAAAGGCTGGTAATGATTTTCTTTCAAAGCCAGGCCAGCAAGTCCTACAGAAAGAACAGATTTTTTTTCAGAGATTTCAAGGACCTGATCTTCTGAAATTAGTCATACTAATTTTGGGATCTTCCTGGTAGAGTGCATTATTCACTTTACTAGGAAATAATGAGATTTTTTTTTAGGTCATGTGAAAAATTTGCTTATAATAAGTTTTTCTACCTCTTTTTTTGGTGTTACTTAAATAGATTTGGTGTTTCTCCATAGAGGGCATAGGTACTACAGAGACAAAGTACATGCCATAAGCATTCAGTACAAAAAACCAATTACAACTCTAATATAATCAGCAGTAAGGCCCTTAATTATTATTATTGAACCTTGCAGCTGTAAGAAGTTTTCCTTTATTTTTTGCATTCCCTTCAACAGTTTCAATGTTTTCCTTTGGTGTATCTTTTCTATGTAGTATCTAACAACAAATAATGACAAAACACTCATTCTGACTGTCAAAAAACCCTCCAAAATTCCTGAGATGTTATACCCAAAAACAGGGAATTATAAGGAACCCAAAAAATAATTTTCAAATATTAGGTTTTCTGGGCACAGCCCTGACTTGGAAATAGAAGTCAGGTTACTATGGGGTTGTTTGTGAGTGCTAAATTTGTTTTTATTTGTGCTTGAATTTGTTTATGTTTCTTTTGTGTTCTTTCAGTTAATGCCTCTGAGAGCTGAACTGGCATACACTATATTTAAAAGAAATTAAATAAAAACAATTTAACACCTTTCCCCTGTGTCTGAATTTGTTGTTTCCTACTCATAGGAGAGAATAAATTGTTAATATATATATATGTTTATATGCATATATACATACACAGTGGGGATTTCTGTTGGGATTGTTGTGCTCCAACAATGGATGTTTTATCATGGAAAAAAGTTGCACAACATAGCCAGGAAAAACATTTTAGAGGAACTGTTAAAAAATAGCTCAAAGAGGGAACATCAGGAAATAATAGACAAAATTGCCCCCAGTTGACCCATGCCCTCTCCTGTGGGTCTTGATCAGATCAAATGGATCAGGCCAAATGGATTTGGGTCTTGATCAGACAGTCCAGGTGTACAAAGCAATTTCCATCACTAAGGATTTCTTTAGATTATGTACCACACATCCTCAGGACTGTTCTTAGGTCCCCATGGACCAGCAAGTAGAACTTTTTTACTATATTAAGAATTTATCTGGGTACAAAAGATTTAAACAGAGTTTCTGGCTTTTCTATTCACTGGCATGAAGCCAGTGAATTACTGCACCACTGTGTTTCATGAAATCAGGAGAGGGGGATTTGCTGTCAAAAACTGGGACAAAAGATGCATCTTACAGATTAATAAAATAGCCAGTGGGCTGGGAAATGTTCTTGGCTGTTTATACCAGTAATGATTACACACGATGCAGTTAAATTTTTATGTTTTGCTATCTCCAGTAATGTCTGCAGCACCATGTTCACTGTTTTTGTTCCAAAGAATGGAAGCAGATAGCTGAGGCCAGCCCACATGCGGAAAGCAGCTGCTGAGCTCCAGAGATCTGAACCCAGAGCACTGGCAGCACCGGTGGTGCAATCTGGCCCTGCATTCAGACTCTGGCAGCTGAGGTGACCACACCATGGCAGCTACTGCACTACTCTCTACTCAGCACGTGTCTGTTTTAAAGGCTTTGTTCTCCCAGAATTCACATATATATCTTTTAATTATATGAACTTCAGCTCACAAGATTGGCCCAGAAAACAGGTGACTGATAAGTATATTTGTACAGTAACGCCAGGCTGAAAAACCAAACCAGTCTGCACAAAAGCATATTAATAACCTGACCCTGTGCAGTGTGCATTCCAGAATATATATTTCTTCTTAAAGAAGGATCTTGTGGGATTTATTAAATTACTAATATAATTTCATTGTATTTTCTGAAGAAAAAAGAGTATGTTCCTCCATGGTTGAAGAAAATCTAAATTGGGAGCTGAGAAGTTATAAAAGGACTACAATAAAACATTCAGTGGTTTAGACTTGTTGGCTAATTTATTTTGTGATTAAAAGTTTGTTAATAAACAAAATTGAGAATATCTATGGAGACTTTAGAACATTCAGTATCCAGGTGGCTTAGGAGAACATCACACCAGAACTCTCAGAGCCTGTAGTCACCCTGTCTATTTTGTGTAGCTGACTGTACCTTTTATTTTTGTAGCTGGTTGTGCAATCTGGCACTGCATTGCCAGCACTGTGTTTTAGCTCACCCAAGCAGTGATATTGTGATGTCTGCCTCATGATAATAGTGCACACAGAATAAAGTACCTCTGGTGTCACCCCACTCCACATGATATTGGACACTGAGAATGGTAACAGTGGTAGAAAAGAAGCTGTTAACCAATTTACTTTTCTGTTTCATTTGTTATAATCACACAAGTCTACATGCAATCAAGTATGTAATAATGTATAATTTGCACACATTAACCAAAAAATATACCATAAATTACACATAAACAAATAAAATAAATCGGTGCCAGGAAGGGATGGAGTGAGAAGTAAAGAGAAGGTGAAGCAAGAAAAGGAAATCACATTGGATCTCTTCAGAGTTAATGTTAGAGAAAATGAAAATGTGACCTTTGCTGGAAGATACAAAGAAGGCTTAAGGAATCAGAGTGCCAAATGGAGTGCCTTGGAGCAAGAATGGGGGGATCCAGGGTTACTGTGCTCTGCTTATGCCAGGCTGCTTCCAGGAAAATTGTTCCTTCTCTTCCATCACATTGTAGTCACACACTGAAACTGAGGACACATTCCCATTGTTTGGGACATGACAGAGGAATGATTATCTGCCTGCTCTTATGAAAAACTAAAGCCATTTTAAGTGCAGGGTATATCACCTTCCTTTGTGTTTCAAAAAGAATCCCTTCTAAATAAAAAGATTGCTTAACAGATTAAATGATGGGGGTGGTGAAGCACCTAATAGTGTGGTAAACTTCCTCGTCACCTCTAACAAATTCAAGACAATATCTAGATGACATTTCTGTGTGATGGATACATAAAGGTTATTTTCAATCCTCCACCTAGTAAAACCTCCTGGATGTTTTAATCTTGCTGCTTTTTTGAGAGTTAATAAAATTGTGGTGAGAGTATAGAAAATAATTCCAGAGATTAATGAGAAGTTTTGTGGACAGACAGTCAACAGGAACAATCTATTTAGTTTGTGAATCATATGATGGAGAGGCACCTTGTTTACAATAAGTGCGCACTTTTGTCAGAAGAAAGTACCAAATAATAAAAAAGTCTTTTTCCTGGTGGAGAAAAACTAATAGAATGTGGTGGTTTGACCAGGAAGGAGTGGGAATTCTGGGATGCTGTGGTCAAACCAATGGATGTTCTGAGTTTCATACTGACACCTGGTGTAGCCAGTGGGGTTTGGACACACCTCCGAGAATACACAGGGGTTAAAAAGCAGAGGTCTGCCCCTGGCAGGCTCTCTTGGGACGTCGCGGCGAAGAGGTCAGATCTCTCCCCCGCCCAGCCGCTGCTGCTGGGCGGGGGAGGGGCAGCCACGTGGTAGGCCCTGGGCCTGGACAGAGATGGGAGGTGAGGAGGCCTCGAGGATGGAAGGGTGGAAAGATCCCAGAGAGTCAGCCCTCGGGCAGCCATCTCCCCCCCAGGAGGGAGAGAGAGAGAGAGAGAGCCGGCGACACCGAATGTGATAGCAGCTGGCCCAGGAGGAGAAGGGGGGGGGAAGAGTGCCCGGCCGGAGCGGCAGCGTGTGGGCAGCGTGTGTGGGAGTGCCGCAGACTGAAAGTTTTAACCCCTTTCTTTCATGATTGGGGCCTTGCAAAAATGCTAATCCTCCTCGAAGCTGAATAAGAAGGGAGATAAGAGATGAGATGAGACAAGGACCTGGCCCGAAGAACGTGGAGATGATTGAATGGGGAGAGATGATTTGGAGTGGCCTTTTGGCTGGACTTTTCTTGTGGCCATGGACTCAGTTGTTCCTGTGACACAGACTGCACTTAGGGGGAAGCAGTGGCTCAGAACCAGGAGGGTTCATCGTGAGGACCCCCCGGCCCCAGGGGGTTGGAAAAATATGGGGGGGACAGATGTCCCAAAGCAGAGACTGTGCCTTTTTGGAGTGAGACAAGGCATCCTTGAAAGACAACCCTAAAAGCAGCTCTGGTCCATGCGTCAGTGGTGAGAGCACTGGGCATGGAAGGAAGATGTCACAAGCGGCAAAAGGACTTTTTCCGGGCGGTGCCGAAGTGACAGGGAAGCACACGAGGTTTCAGTGTGTTTCCAGGGGAAGCCTATGGAACAAGAAGGACTCCTTTCCTCTTCATGAACTGCAGTTTGAGTATACTAAAGTGTGGTGCCAGGCTGGGCAGTTGGGTGTTCCGGGAGAATGTATCGGATTGGGAAAGTCAGGTAGTGGGGAGGAGGAAAGTGGTTTTTGTAAGGTCTTCAATTTTTTTCCTTTTCCTTATGGTTTTTCCCTATTTCCCTGTAGTTTAGGTAATAAAGTGTTCTTTATGTTTAAGCTAAAGCCTGTTTTGCTTATTCCTGGTCACATCTCACAGCAGACACCAGGGTGAGGGCATTTTCATGGGGGGCACTGGCTCTGGGCCAGGCTCAAACCATGACATAGCTGCAAACACATTCAGTGAGAATCAAGGTTTAAGTATTTATCACTGATGGTGGTAGAATACTGTAATAATTGTAAAAGCACCAGGAGATTTTAAATTTCTAGCTAACTTCAGTAGTGTGGTTGCTGCTGCCAAGGGCTGGCTTTAACAGCCTGTCACAAGTTCTGGTAGCATGGGTGAGATGTGTTAAAACTTCTGTGGTCATACTGCATGAGCTAATGGTCCCTCCTGGCTTCAGAGTCTATCAACCTATTAATTAGTGGCTAATTAGCAGCTGGTAGCAATAATAGGCTATTATCTTGTAGCAAATCAGCCAGTAGAGGAACACACAGTAATACACACGCTGGCATATTACATGAGTAACACTCATTTTTAACAGTCTTCTGCTATTTAGAATGAATTCACAGAAGTCCTCTGAGTCACACAGATGAATAAACAGATTTAGCCACACAGCAGAGTTATCCTAACCTTAGGGACCTCGGCTGCCCTTGCTTTGTCTTCAAGACCTATGCAGACATGAAGGAAAAAACTTGCAATAATCTTTCCATTAGAAAGCTTCTGGGTTCTTTTTTGAAACACAAAGTCCATTATAGTACTTTAAAATTAATATTCATGAGAGGATATTGGCCATGCAAACATTTACATTTAAACAAATATTTTAATTTTGCTGTGTTATTTTTTATAACCTAAAACCATTCTAGGCGTATTGTCACTTTAAAAACTAGGTTGAAGTTTTGAGTTTCCACATTCTTCTTGGAAACATCAGCAAAAAATACTTTTTTAAGTTTTCTCAAAATTATTTGGGGGAGAGCAACATATTGTTCACCCACGCCTGATAACACTTTCTTCCTGTTTGCTTTCTTTAATTGAAGTTAGCTTCTTGATACATCCTGTCAATTGTCATCCTGGAAATCTAGGAACTGAGCCAGGAAGAGAAATCTTGTCTTAGGTTCTCCCAAAATCTACATTCTATACTCTTTCCTTTGCCAAAAGGAAGATAGAAACTTCTTGAAAGAGTCACCCTGAAAATCCCTGCTGGGCTATGCTATGGACAATAAAACAGATTAGTATTGTCCTTGTGAGAGTGGCCTTTATGAATGCCCACATTAACAGTCACTTTTTCCATCTGTGGAAAGCAGCATGAATATTTCCTCACTGGCAGGAGTAGCTCCTCACTCATTAACAGACTGTGGGGCAGATGTCCTCCAGAAGCATCAAACTAAATCCACAGTACTGATGTACATTCATTAGCCTCCAGATTTTTTTAAATTATTCTTCATTTATAGTCTAAATATTCCCAGCACAAAAGCTGGGATTTGTATACCAAATAGCCCTGAATTTTGAGCATGGACCAAGCCAGACACATTGATGTATCTTCATCATCTATTCTGTACAACAACCTTTTTCCATATGGAAAAGGAACAGAAACAATGGAAAGACAAGAAACAGAGTCATTTGTTCTGGGTCCTGGACCTATTGCTTTCTTATAGATATTACAGATAGTACACCTTTGCAATCCTCCTGTTAGTATGAAGAGGAAGTGTTAAAAATAAAACAAAAAATCCATTACAGAAGCCACAAAGAGACTTATAAAGGGATTAAAACACAATAGGAAATGTTCTGAGCACAAGGAGGGTTGCCTCAGGTCGTGTGAGGTCTCTGACCTGCAGCAATAGTGACAAGGTAGTAATAAAACCTCTCTGCTGGGAAGTGCTTTTGATCTCTCACATTAGCTACCTGGAAGATGTGGTAGAAGTTTATTGCATGCAGTTATAAATACTCAAGACAATACCAAAGAATCAGCAGAAAGTTATTCTTTGTTGAGTGCATATTCTGCATCATTAATGTACCTTTCCTCAGAATATTTTGTCTTTCTTAGGACCTCAAACTTGCAAATTCTAGGAGGGCCATCCTCTCCCTGGTTAGACAAAACAGGTTTAGCCATTCTGGGGATTTCTTGGCTGCTTGTACAGAATTCTCAGCTCCTTCCAAGCACATAAGACAGCAAAGAGAATGGGTGGTTGCTTTAGTTGTGTGATGTGTGTGTTAGGTGTTTTACTGGATTTGTCCAATAGACATTCCCATAATGAAGACTTTGATTTCTTCTTTATTGTCGGAAAAGAAAAAAAAATGTGAACAACCACAATGCACAGCCTTTCATTAATCCATATTCTACTCAGATGTGGAAGGTTCTAATTAAAGGCTCCAGGCAGTCCTGTCTGTCTCCCTGTTAATGCTGCTACTGAGCCTGATGTTTTGTGTCTTACAGTGGGAGAGTAAAGTGTGGGAGGGAAAAAGCAGGGTAGAATGAGGTGTTTCATTTCTTTCAGATAAGGACTGAATAAAGGAAAAGAGAATATTTCAAAAACAAAAGAGATGGAAGAAATGAAGAGAGAGATGAAAAAGGAAACGTGATATGACAGTAAAGAAGTAAATGTATTATTACTGCACGTCCATTTTTATTACAGGTAGTTACCATCATCACAGTGATTTAAGGAAGAGGAAAACCAGATTTCTAACTTTAGCTAAGAAAGATTGCCTTGCACTATTATTAATACCAGTAGAATTCAGTTTCGGTTGTGCTGAAAAACTGTGTGAGGGGAATACAAAGAATGAAATTCTGAAAAAACCACAACACGCACAGAAGCTTCACAAAATTAATTGCTGCACAGCATGAAAATCTTGGGCTAGAATATCTAGGAAATAGACTGGAGAGATACCAAATTTGTGAACACAATTACTCCAGGGTGAAAATGTCAGAGCCTATTGCACTAAAATAAAAATCCCATTGGTTATGACAAATAAACACCAATTGAATCAGAAATATTCTATTATCCTACTGTATAAACATTACATTCATTTCATCACTTGAATGTATAATCACTGCTCTTGTTTACATAGCTTGTGTAGGGCAGAATCGATGATTTCTTTTTCCAAAATATAAAGCACTACAGACTTATTAAATCCTAGCTATAAACACTTTCTTGAGGAATAAGAACAAGCTGCATTGAAAGGTTGGAATTGCTGTTGGCTCCCCCAAAGTGATTTGTGGGAGCGAGGGAGCATGCACAGAATGTGGTATTGCACAGAATGTGGTATTGCACAGAATGTGGTGTTGCACAGAACATGGAATTGCACAGAATGTGGGATTGCACAGAATGTGGGGTTGCACAGAATGTGGGATTGCACAGAATGTGGGATTGCAAAGAGTGTGGTGTTGCACAGAGTGTGGGATTGTGCAGAGTGTGGTGTTGCACAGAACATGGTATTGCACAGAATGTGGTGTTGCACAGAGTGTGGTGTTGCAGAGAGAGCAGCAGCAGCTGAGGCAGGGCAGCCAGGCTGGAGCTGTGGCTCACCCCATGGGGCAGCACCAGCCAGACCCTCCTGCTTCCCCCGGAAACCTCAGGGCTGAGCTCTGCCTGAGCAATGGCCTTGCTGCCAGCTCACGAGCCACTATTTCCCTGGAACTGTGAACAGCCATTTCTATTTGTGCAGGACTTCATCAATCCCAGCAAATACATCATTTTGGTTATTTATTGTTGCAGAAGTGGCGGGTGGCTGGGAGCTGAGGAGGTTGCTATTTCAAAGTAGGCAACATAAACTCATACAATGAGAGAGAAGGTCTGCACTATTTCTGCCTCTCTCCCAATAACCAGGAGAGCCAACGCTTTGGGTGGCATGACAGGGAAAAGGCCATTTTCTGGCTTTCAATCATATTATAATTTCATCTGACTCTGATTCACTCCTCTTCCTGTAATGCAAAAGGTGGTAAAGGAAACAAGAGCTATTCCCAAGGTCAAACTATAAATCCAGGGCAGACTTTGGAATAGCAAGCAGCCTCCAGCCTGTTGATTTGTGCTCACAAAGCAAGACTGTGCAGGACATTTATATTTTCCTTTCATCATGAGCTTCCCAGAATATTCAGTTTCCTGTGCTTGCAGTGTTGTATATCTTAACAAAGAGACCTTCTGTGGTTACTGTCAATTTTGTCAAGCATCAGCAGCTGTCTGAGCATACATGGATTACCATGATTGAGTGATCTCTGTCAGACTGTGGTAGAGGCTACATCTCTGGCATTAAGATACAAGTTATTTTCCCCCTGCTTTGTGTTCCTCCTTTAGACCTTGCAATTAAAAAAAGTCAAAATACAGAGATGGACAAGGAGGTCATTTATGCGATTACCTTACATTCTAAAGCCTCATTATTACATACCATATAAATTGAGATTGTTAATATAATTTAATGTTCAAGTCATTTTGCCTTAGGAATATAATAAATTTCCTTTGATCATGGCAAGTTATGCACCTTTACCATGAACATTTGAACTAAAATAAAAAGAAAAGAAGCGCAATTTCACAGCTATGTGAAAGCTGTGTAAAATGCAGAGTATCACATCAGCCGGCTTTGATAAAGCCATGTTTTCTTGTTACTGCTGAAGTGTGGGGGTGACACACCCCCATTCTCAATCCTGGCCCATCATTTACCTGCAGGGCTTGCTCTGAGGCTTGGTGCTCTTATCTCCAAGAAGTGATAATAATGCTAGGGGATCAGGACTTAATGAATTTAAAAGTCCTTTGGAGCCTTTTGGATAAAAGAGACCACAGTTCAAAAAGTGCTGTTACAAAATCCCCTAGTGCCAGCTCCACTGGGGAGATCATCTGAAAACCCTTTTTTCCTGCCCCAGTGTGTTGTGGAGTAAGTGACTGAGGCAGAGCTTTCAAAGGGTGGATTCAGCCGGTGGAAGAACTAGAGAAGGCCTTTGCAGTGAGAATGAAGAAAGGAAAGTGCCCTGCTAGCTCAGCAGCCTTTGCAGCCTCTTCAAAGAAGAACAGGAGTCATCTCAGACACATGGATAGGTCCCTATCCACCTGACTGCTGCAGTACCAAGAGAGAAGTAGAAAATGACAAGCCAGGACTCGCCTTTGGAAGAGACAAATTAGAGCAATAAGCTGGGACTAGAGACTGGTGGGGAAGGCAGAAATGCTACAAAGGGATATGCAATGCTGATACATTAGCCACAAACTCTCTCTCCTCTAAACACAAACAAACAAAAAGAAGTAGAGGAAACAAAGAGACAACGCCCTTTCTCAAAAATACATGTACACCCTTGCCTTGGAGCCTTTCAGCCTGACTGTGGTTCCCTGGCTCCCAGAGGGAAGTGACTTTGCATGGGCTGAGCACTTTTTCCTGATCAGAGCACATAAACCCCAACCTCCTGAGGAAACATCCTCCTGGAAAGGCACGAGCAGCTCCCTGTGGCCTCCAGAGGCACGGGGGGAATGAGCCATCTGCCCTGAACATGAGAAGAAACTCATCTCCCAGAGACTGACAGAGGCAGTCAGGTCACTGCACTGGGAAATCTCAGCTTTAAAGCTTCAAAGAATATTTCAGCCTTATGAGTTGTTTTTTTCCATATTATTCCCTGATCGTTTATGAGGCTGTGCTATGTTCTTGATAGAGTTATTCAACAGCTTTATTAATAGATTCCTTGAGTCAGATATCACTTCAATATGTGTAAAACTTGGCTAATTCACATGAAACCAATGACAATAAAGCAGCCACCTTATAGCAAATTAGCTGCAATTAGAATCAGGGCTTTTCTGTTTGTTTGTTCTCTGAAGGACAGTTAAAACTTTGTGAACAGAGATCAACATTTGCAATGTACCAATAATGTTTTCCTTTTGGCTCCTTTTTTGCCCCCTAGAAGGCTAATATTTCAAACCCCAGAGGAATACAACAATCTCCAACAGAGCACAGTATTGCAGAGTCTAAAAGTAGACAGATCTTTAGCAGAAGCTGCAGGGGATATTTTAAACTGGTAAAGGACTTGTACTCAAACGTGCCTAGGGCCCTGGGAGTAGCACAGGATCTTTACTGATCACTGAGGTAAAGGGACTTTCATTCTGCTCCTCTCCCCTCCAGCAGCAAAGCTGTTTCTAATGATAGGCTAGAGACCCAAGGTAGGGCTTTTAGAAGTCTCTTTGGGTCAGATCCACAAAGAAGTTTAGATTTCACAGTCCTAAGCTACCTTTTGTCACTTACTGTGAATTGCTCTGGGCTGTCCATCATACAAATAATGGCCTTATTAAACCCTTCACATGTGGAGTTTGTCACACACTCAGCAGAAGGCTGTGGGTTTCTTTTGATGAACTGGAAAACAGAAACCAAAGTTGTTCTCTATGTGCAAATCTTCCTAATGGAAAATATTCCTTACTCCCCTGTCTTCCACACCCAGATGATGGAAAATTGTCTGTCACAGGGTATCTGGCTCTGTAGGTGAGGGGTGACTGGTGACCATAGCTCATCTGAGCTTGCTTCCTTGGAGCCAAACTGCATGGGTGGGCTATGAAGTGGGTGAAAAACTGGCTGAATTGTTCAAATGGTACAACTATTTGAAGTCTAAATGATGTGGTGTTCTCCTCAGGTGTCATGGGACAAGGATATTTCACATCTTCATCTCCACATCTCCTGCTGGACAGGAGAGAGCACACCCACAGCCAAGCCCCTGGTGATATTTCATAGGGCAGGGGAGAGGGAGCTGCTGAAAGCCTGGAGGGCAGGGCTGTGTTCAGAGAGGTGACAGAAAAGCAGACCAGTGGGAATTTCAGCAAGTTAAAAAAATTTCAAGCGCAATGTCCTGCGCCAGGAGATAAAACCTCCATGCCACAATGTAAGCAGGGCTGGACAAATAACAATTCTGCAGTAAAGTGCACATCAATGCCTGTGGGCAGCAAGATGAATATTTCTCAGCAAGGCATCCTTATAGCAACAAAGGCTGAGTATTGGTCTGGGTTAAAAGTGGGCATAAACAGCCAAACCAAGGAATGATTTTTTTTTTCTACTTGGCTAAATTGGCCTCTGGAGTAGCATCTGATTGTGAGCCACCCATGCAAATGAGACATGGACATGTTGATGCAAACTGAGTAGAGAGATGAGTCTGTCAAGCTGCACAAGGGGAGGTTAAGAAAAGAGCTGCCTGTTGTTTCCAACAGGAGTTGGGCAGTCAATGCTTTCAGCAAAAGAAACAGCCAGACTTCAGGGTGCAGAAAAGGAACAAGTGCCACACATTGCAGCAACAGGAATTTCACCTTTTGAGAAAACTCACCAGGGCAGCAGCCCTCTACCAGAGTGCCAAAGGCTCTGGATTATGCTTCTATGTGAATTTTTTGAATTTACCTAAACAACATCCCAAGCAAGCTTTTCTAACTTTGAGCCTTATTTTTTAGCAGGAGTCTTCTAATGGGCTCTTCCAAGCTGAATTGTTCAGTAAATTGACATATTTCTGTCCTTTACACCCAGTTTTTTAGCTCAACCAATTCAAAGCTTGCAAGGCAAAATACTACAATGAACAGAGAAAACTGTAAGAACTAATTACATACCCAGAACACAAGCTACATTTCAAAATCAACAGATAATTAAGGAAGGTTACTCAGAAGAAATAGTTTGACAACATGGTCTTACCAGGAGAGACATCTTACATCATTAAAGGCAGGCATTTATTGTTAAGCAATTGTAAGGTGAAGAGTCTCTGTAGGCTGAACAGCCCTATCCTAAAATAAATGTCTGAAAGAGAGGAACATAATTCCTTCCACAGAAGAGGGAGCCTTGATAGGTAGCCCCTGTTTTACACTTCAGATGTAGGTAGCTCTGCAGAAGTACTAAAGTACTACAAAGATAAATTTCACTGTAATAGCAGTAAAGTGGTTCACGAAAATGTGAGTAAACCTACCAACCTGTTGTTTCCAAACATGAAGGGAGAAGTTCTTTCTCCTATATATATTCCTAAATTAAACATGGCTGAGCTGTATTCTTCTGCATTTACCCTTGATTACACTATTGATTTGATGTTGGTTGCCAAAGAAGCTTAATAATGATCTGAAGTATTTATCACTAGAATTGAGTGAAATGAGCTCACTAGCTTTGTTCCAAACCTGGTTCATAACACAGAGGTTCTACTCACTCTAATTTACATTATTTGCATTATTGGCAGCTCTCCCAACAATACTGTATTAGGCTGAGAATTGCAAGTAAGCATGTATTTGTTTTAGCATCACTTAGGCAATTATTCATTGCAAGGAAAGATTTGCTTTCTCAGTTTGGATATGACTGTGCTTTAAAGACCCTTTCAGAAAAACATGAAGAATCTCTTCCAAGTTGAACTGTGAAATTTACCACTAGGCAGAATTTCAGAGCCAGAAGCTAAGGGTTTGATTCATGAACATAAGCCAAAAAAGGATGCCTTTATATTGAATCTGTCAAATGTATTCATGCTTGTTAACACCATATAAATTTTAGTTAATAGGTTTCCTAATTCTTGTTTCTCTTTTATTTTTTTTTTTTTTACATTTAATCCTCTGTCACAGTCTGAAGCCACCAACTGTAAGGTGACAGCAAAGAAAAATAAATCTGGGAGCTGAGAAATTACCATAAACATCTACTCACTTTACAGAACCTCAGAATTCAAGGTGAGCTTTGACTGACAAATTTTCATTTGGAGACAAACTTGAGTTCCCTGGTCAAGAAAAGCATCTTCTAGAAAATTTTACAAGTGCCTTCATCTTTGCTGCTTCCTCCCACAACATACCTGTGTCTTGCAGCTAACTGAGGACCTCCAGAATGATTAGTCAGAGTATTTCCCCACAGCCAGGGTTTGGAAAGCTGCCTGAAGCTGTGCACTGATTAGTGATTACTAAATCAGTAATTCTAACGCCCCTGATTGTTTGTTTCCCTTTTGCTCCCCCCTGCACTCTCCTTCTGTGTAAGCACAATATCATTTAATCAGCAACTAGTTTGCCTTGGTTTTCTTTTTATAATACATCAGCCTTCCCAAGCAAAGCAGAGCTAACAGATGAGAGTACTAATTGGAGATGTCAGGGCATTGGGGATTTCATTAATGACTGAGAAATGGACTGAGGAACATCAAACACTTCCTCTCACCTCATTGTGCACCTTATCTGTGGAAAAATTAAAAGCTGGTTAAGCCCTTCTGTATTTTAGTACAGATTGTGAGGACCAAAGGAGGCATCCTGTCAGATAAAGGTACATGAAAACTAAGTTTATTTTGAAAAAAAAAAATTAGAATAGAACCAAAAACAACCCATGAAAGTGCTTTACTCTAAGACTTAGTTTTTCCCAGCCACAGATAACCAAAATCTTCCTAGAGAAGCAATCAACACATAAGTTATCTGCAAAGAATATGTTTTAGTTCTCTAAACTTTTTGAAAGTCTCTTTACCATCCACATAATGCAGGTAGGAATACAGGATTTTATACAGCTCTGCTGAATCAATGAACTAGGAGGCAGGACAAGTGGGTTGGTGTGTGATCTTCACTGCTGCCTGACTCTCAGCAGAACACCATTCTGTCCCTAAATCACCACTCTTCCCTTGGTAATAATAAAAGCTTGATTCTCCACTCTCTTTTCTGTAAAATGTTTAGATGTTTTAAGAGGAAAAGCACTGCACAGGCTAAAACTGATTTCTTTTCTTGAAATATATCAATTGGACAAAAGTTCCCTCAAGTGATATGGAATTTCAGGCAAGTGTGAATGAAAGAGACTTCATCCACCACTTCTCAGGGCCAGAGCTGCTCCCTTTCATGTCAATAATGGATTTCAGGTGGCTGCCTTCACAATCAGCTGGCTGGGACAAGCAGGTGGGTGGCCAGAGTGAAGCTCCCCTCTGGATAAGGACAGGTCCTGCATCTCCCTGCTGCCAGCTGTGCCCATCAGCTGGAGTGTCCTGGCGTGGTTTGCCCTCACAGGGTTCTCAGCCCTGGGCAGGAGATGAGCTCTCAGCAGCTTCACTCCATCTGCACAATGAAAGGTAGGGTGCTGCTGGCCGCTGTTTACAAACGAAAGGAGACGGGGCACTCCGAACCAGTGTCATGAGCCATTTATTCAGCACATCAGTCTCAGTACATTGTTAGGACAATGGAGACAGGATGGTAACAGCTCTCAGATCCAAGGGAAATGCCAAGGCGTTGTGACATTACAGCATAGCATAAAGCCATTTCAGCCTAGATTTCAGCCAATCACACATAGAGCAGAGCATATTGACAAGAATTCTATCCAATCATATGAAACACACGTGATGGTAGTTAACAAAATGACTCGTTCATGAGAGACAAAGCACAGAGATCCATTCATACTAACCTTCTAAAGATATACTTTAAATAACCTTGTTGCAATCTGTAAAGCCAGTTCTACAGAGGTCTATTGTGCTATTTGTCACATCTGCTCTACTGCTTAGAAAACTTTTCGCTGTATTAGCAATGCTCACAAAATTTCTCTCAAAGGCCTGTCCTTTTTAACCATTTTCTCAAAACCCTCTAACTTTATGAATCCCAGCAGTAGGGGTGAGTGCATTTCTGGGTTGAGTGCTCTCTGAAGGATCTACCTCTACCATTGTGCCACATTGCTGTCAATCCTCATCAATAGAATGTGTATTTTCACTCTGGTATGTCCAGCAGGTTCTAAGCAGAACCAATGCTCTTTTCTATCCAACATATGGAATGAGCACTTGTAAATTTTGAGATTTAATATGAAATTTTGCTCAGAAATAGAGATTCTACAAAGTTTAATTTAGACAGCCCTGGAAATGTCATTATCATGTACATTTCTTTGGGTCATCAATATGACCCAAGATTATTAACTCACTATAAAATTAATTGTGAAATGAAAACCTTTTTATTTTTAATAAAAATCTGCATAAAGTCCAGAGGAAGTTTAGTAACCAGAATTCATCTTATAATGTTTTGTTTTGATAACTTCTAATAGAAATTACTTCTTGGATGCAGTTTTAACACAGGATGATGCAAAGAGCTTGGTTGAAGTGACTCAACTAGATGATAAATTTTCTTCCAACCTTAGGATAAATTAGATTTCTTCTCTGAAAATGACCATTCAAAAAAATCCTGCTAAGAGTATTACTGACCAATTTTTAAGTATCAGGCTTCTCTCCAGAGAACTATTAAACCTTCACCTCAATTATAAATATATAAATATAATTTTCTCTCTGGGGTAGCATAAGGGACTTTGTCCCAAACTTTGCTAAGATAGGTCTCAGAGAATTTAATTTTTCCAAAGGGAAAATTTAGAGATCAATTAATTATTTTAAGCCATGAAATGACAAATATTTTTAAAAGGAAATATTTTTCAACAGAAAGTAAATTTCCTTGGAGGAAAAATATTAATTTCTAACTCAAGATTCTTCAGTGAAAAGAAGGAAAATGTAATAATACATTTGCCTTCCAAAAATCTTTTCTACATAGGTTTTGTTACTGAACTGATTAAACCATATTGTTAAAACTAGTTAAAATTCCCTCAGCTTTAAACTGTGAAATCTTGTTACCATTGAACAATATTTTTGCTTATAGTGTTGGGTTTTTTTGCTAGACTGTTTTCTTAGTTATGGTTCCAGTTTTCACACTTAGTTATAATGGCTATGTTAAGATTTATAGGAAAGATGAATATTTATTTTGACGAGTCTTCTGTGAATATTTTTTCTCCTAATCATGACTGAAATATGTAAAATATTCAACTGAGATAAAGAGAGCAGAAAAAAGGTCACATATCATTGAACAGTATATCACCATGGCAAATATCACAAAATAGCCTGTAATTATGGAAAATCAAATATAAGTGAGCCCATAAAGATAACTTCTTTCTTTCAACATGCATTCAGGGAAGAAAAAAATAAGCCAACAAAAACTACATGAACTGAAAAATATGTTACTACTGTAATTCAGCAGGGCTAAACTTTATAAGGCACATGATTAAAACTTTTAGGGAGTCTAAGCAAAGCTATGATTTTATCCATATCGAATAGAAGTATGTAATAAAACCACATAAAATAAGAACACTAATTTTGATACACAGGCAAGCCCGTGAGTGTATCTATACAAGTTCCTTTATTAACAATTCAGACTTCTTTTAGTAGTTCAATAACACATTATGGTTTCAGATGAAAATCATGCTGCAAAGAAAAAACATCACTGTAAGCTACAAAATCAATAATTTCTAACACAAATGAGGGAATTACTTTGACTTGCAGCCCTCTACACCTATTATTTTCAGGGTTAATGTTCATGGGGAGCATCTTTTCAGTATGCAAATTCAGGCTATATAAAAGATTTTGATCCAAAAATTAATCTCCACCCCACACTCTGCATAATGTCAGGAATTAAAGCACTGAGTTCTTCTCTTCTTTGTCTTTCATGATGCATATATAAACCCTACAAAAGGAGAGAAAGGTCTCTACTCCTCACTTCAGATATAACTTCATCCCAACTGTGAGCTTGTACTGTCCTCCTATCTAAAGGGGCTATCTTCACAAAAGGTGTTCCCAGCCATCTGTTCACGAGGAACTTTGCCAGCTGGCAAATTTGGTGGGGTTTTGTTGCTTTAATTCATTTTCAAAAACTTCAGATTTCATAATCTGGCAGCAGATGCAGAGTAACAAATTTGTGTCTGTCAGCCCACTATTCCCTGATGGGAGGCCTGGGAGCATGCTGATTATACATATGCAGCTAATTAGGACCGTGGTTAGGAAAAGTTAATGGATTTATTTACCTCAGTATCCAGTTAAGTGGCAACCTCAGGAGCACACAGGGTAGCAGACAATGCCCTATTGCCTGATTCCTGCCAGCTGAGCTGGAGAGGCCAGATCCCATCTCCTCTCGGGCACAGATTGCCTCACAAAGCTGTGAAAGGGGAAAGGTGCTTCAGCAAGGAAAGGGGTGGTAAACAGCCCTCTTTTCTAGATGGGAAGGGATGGCTGTTGATAAGTGTAAAGACCATTTTGCAGCTTTCTTTCCCTTTCATGAAGTGCTGAAGGCCCCTGGCACTGTTTTAATTGCCCATGTGGTTGAACATAAGCAGCAAACTTTTGGAAGAGTGAGGGAGCCGAATCTTCTGTTGCAGGGACCCTTGCCTCTGTGGTGCCAGCTCTCTGTCACACACAGTGATCCTTATTTCAGCCCCTGTGATGAGTGAGGTTCCTGCTCCAGACTACTGCCCTCGGTGATCCACAGTGGTGCTTCAGGGGCAAGCTTCCTCTCAGACTGAAGGAAATTCCAATGCAGGCCAGTCTGCTCCATACAAAGTGAGTGTGCCCTCTGCACTGACAGGGTTCTAGAGAGACCTGCAGGGGTAACTGCAGTTTCAGACCCCAGACTGTCCTCCCCTCTTACCTCTGTGCCATAGAACTGACATCCCACAGAGTAGGGACTACCATGGGAGGGAATTCTCTGTAATTTTACCGAGCTCTAGAAGCCTGGCAGGCAGATCCTCGTGTACCTAGTAAATTTATCACAAGGCACAGAATGAATATTTCTATACAGCCAAGAATGGAAAATCCAGCTGTGTTATTTTTCACATACACTCAGCCATTCTCTCAACACACAGATCTAGTAGGAAATTGAGGAATCAAAAGTATAGTCATGTGTATTGTACAATGTGAATACCACACACACATCTAATTGCATGTACATAGAGAGTACTTCCTGCTGGCTTGGTTTTCCATTTCTCACCAATAACTTTCTAAACCCCTGATCAATTCTATCCAAGTTTGTCAGACAGAAAGGGTTCCCATTGCCTGCTGTCTGCAAAACTCTGTAGAAAACCATCCCTCAGGTCTCTCTTTATTACACAAGTTGTCAGTAAATCAAGCGGTACAAATTTGTGAGGACTCAATCTTCATTCTGTTTGCCAGGAAAGTGTTTCTTGTGATCTGGCATTGCTCAGTGTTGGAGACCACGTTCAGTGATCAGAGATCCAGGGGCTTTGTCTAATCTGGTATCCAGTATGGGTTTGTCAAGCATTGCCTCATGTAATCCCAGTTCAGTTCCTTGTACTTTGAAGGGGAAAAGCAACATTTGTAAATGAACCATGTGGAGCTGTGATTTCATAAACCGTGTTTGGTCTCTAATGAGCAAACTCCTTCTGCAAATGAATGAAATTGTTATCACACAATGCAGGGTGCTGAATTTCATCTGCCTTTTTTCCCCCCAAGCATTGGCAGTTTCCAATCAATGTTTCATCTGATGAGCAAAGCCTGACAGAGCAGCATTGTGGATCCTTCAAAGCTGAATGCTTCTGAGCTAGGCATTTCTAAAGCAATGGCACAAGGATAAAAACACAATCTCAGGATATGAGCTGCAAATTAAATGCTCTTCATTAAATATTTACTGAGAGAGAATAAACTTGCTGTTTCTGGTTTTACTATAGAACAGTGCTAATGTATTCATGTGGTGGACACATTGCTCTACACCGTGGTTTATTTAGCGGAGGTACAGCTGTACATGTGCTATCAAGTCAACACATAAGTATTGCCCTGAAATACAATATATTAGCAACATATTTTAAAGAATTTCAACTATTAGAAGGACTGCAGGGTGATTAGTAGACCAGTTTGCAGAATTATTTAGAAAAATGCCTTCATCAGAGAATTTTTTAACTGAAGACCTGAAATACACCCTTAACTGCTTTATTCAACCAGGTCTTCTACAGAGTATTTGCCTGTCTCAAAGTATTAGATGCAACACAGAGTTAATTGAATTTTTTGTAGGCTTCACATTAAATTTGTGCTACAGGACATTGCTGAATCAGGGATTTAATGGGCAAACAGTTAAACAAAGGAATCAGGTGCGTGGCTTGAGCCAGGAAGCAGGAGGCAGGAATCCAGAGGTTTTTTCAGAGCTCTGCCTTTGGGAAGGTGAGATTAATCTTTATAGTTGTAATAGATTTTGAGCTTTTCTTAATAGACCTTAGGCATTCCAGATATAATTAGAAATAGTAATCTAATGTCAGTCTCGTGCTTATTGTACTTAGCAATTGTGGGATTTAGTTAATTAGTACATTTTATGTGCTTTGGGGTCCTTGGACAATGAAGGTCATGTACCTACTTAGATAGATATTTGGAAAAATGTAGGTTATTATTATTCAAATGAACATGAAGTTTTATCAGTCAGTTAGATAGAACTGAGGAATGAGGCTGAGATAACCAGTCCAGCTGTTAGTGTGGCCACCAGTTCTTAGACAAGACAGATTCAACATTTTCACTACGAAAATTACTATAAAGAAATAGAAAAGAAAAGAGGGAAAACATTGCATATATAGAGGACTTATTTGAAAGTTAGAACAAGCTGTGCTGAAAACAATGATGGAAGACTGCCAGGACTTGCTTGTGACAGGTCCTGGACATAGATTTTTTGGTGCCTTGAGAACACAGCTAAAACTCTAGCCACCATTTTGAACATCTGTAAGGATTTTATTTTCTGTTACCCCTCAATCTTCTAGAGCATGAAGGCCAACATTCCCACATTTAGCACAGTGAGTTACTGTGGAAGAATCCCTGTCTTACATTTATATGGCCACTTATCTGGAGATTTCCCCTGCAAGTTCTCAGTCAGATGCAGTTCATATCAACCAATATATTCAGTAGTGATGGTGGGGCAGACAGACACTGGAGAGACCTTCTTTTCCTCAAAGAAAGCAGTGAAGGAAATCTATTAACCTTTTCCCACTTTATCCATCCGTGTTTCAAATCTCTTTGTCCTTTGAGTGATTATTTAGTTTTATAATAAAATGTCATATGCACTTGCTTTGGTTCCAAAATTCAGATTTTATGTTAAAACCAACAGCAAAAAACAACCAAAAAAATTAAGAAAGGACTTTCAGGAGGACAGAAACATCCATAACATTTGCTTTCTCAGCTTATAAGCAGCACTGGTTGCAAAGTCAAATAGTGGAACAGCTCAGCAGGAAAAAAAGTAATCTGTCAGCACCATTCTTCCCTTCAGGATAAATATCTTTAATGATAATTAAATGTGTGCAGGAGTTCATATGGGTCCATCTTAAATTTTGTGCAAAAGACAAAGATCACAAAATGCAAAATAAATTAAGGAATCAAATATTGATGGGCAAGCAGCAGCAAATTCACTTCTTTGATTTTTTTCTAATTTTTGCTACTCTGAGCCTTAGTCCAGAAAAGACTTTTGCATATTATTAGTGTACTTAAGCTCATCAATTTCTAGATTTTAGGATTGGAGTGAGCCATTATTACCATCCAGTGTGACCTGCAGAACACAAGCCAGAGAATTCCAGCTGATAATTTCTGCAGTTCAATCAGCTCCTTATTGACTTGATCTTCCAAAATGCTGAGCTTTGTGGCCTGGCTTGGGTCAGGCATTTCAAAGTGATACATATTAAGAGGGAGGCAAGACACCTACCCATAGAGGTGTCTTACAAGAACAGAGCCTAAAGTAGCTCTCTAATAAAGAATTTATTCCTTCCTGGTGGTAGGAAGGTGAGTGAAGTGACAGACCCATAGCCAAGACGAGAGTGAGCACAGACTCAGTCACCAAACACCAGCAGGATCCTCTGCAGGGCTGTTCAGAACACAAACTCTGCTAAACCCTGCTTTGATCCCAACAAAGTGACATTTGAAGCAAAACAATGATTTGATCAATGGCACTGTAGACAGAAATATTCCCAAGATCTAGAGAAGACATCTTGGATGAGTCCAAGGACTTTGAAGCTCACCAAAACTCCAACCTTGTCGTTGTGGAAAGGGGAATTTCAGCAAAATTGCATTTCATTAAAACTTTGAATTTAATTTTAATGCAGAAATAAAACAAAGGTGGAATCTCTCAAGTCAGTTTAGAAGCAAAACACCAGACTCCTGAGGAAGCACATTCCTTGTTTCTTTTCTCCTCTGCCCTTTTAAATGGGTTATTATATTCACTTACAGCTCTCTGGGACTGTGCCTCTTCCTTTCTTTGAGCACTTTTACAAAAGCAAGAAAGGAAAAAATACTTGTCATTCTTTAATCCTTGAGTTCAACAGACAATCTGGGATTCTGGTCTGAAATGTCAAACTGCTTACGTCCACTGCAGAACAAAGTTGAATTTTCAACTCTTTTATTTATTTATCTATTTGTCTGGATTAAAAGTTATCCTAGCACCTGTCATGTTCCTTGTTAAAGCCCTTTGGTGAAAGGACTTTGAAGCAGAATTCATAAATCTCATTCTTAAATAGCATTCCTTTGAGGTTAAAAAAATAAAAAGAGACAAAGTTCACTATTTTTACTGTACATTAGATTTTCATATCTGGAATAAACAGGGGGCTTTAAAAGGAACAAAAAGAAAGCAGCAACCCCAATCGCCTGCAATAACTTTAGCACCATGCCTAGGCCTGCATTCAATTTCCATCAAACCTAACACAGAACCCTTGTGTTCAGTGAATGAGAACCCAGGTAATATCTGTGCATCAGCTGTAATTTTCATCCATCAGAAGTGTCATGCTATGTGCAGGTAATGGCCTGAGTTCAACTTCTTCACTTGCCCAAAGGCTGGTAGCCTCTCCCTGAATGTCATTCAGGGTCCCTGTGTAATTGAGAGTCTGCAGTTTGCTTATGGAATTGGTATGTTACTCCATGAATACCTGATCTCTCTCTGAACTCCACAGGAAAGTCAAAGCCACACTCAGGACTCGGAGAGCTAGTGGGTTTATTCCCCATTCATTTGAAAAACCTCAGAATTGCGTTCAGTTTCTGTTGAAAAAATGGCACAAAACCCTACCAAGCAAACTGTTTTCCTTTTTCTTCACAATTTTGAAAGAAAGAAGCTGACTTGATATAAAAATAAGATCCAGTTTACATTTCTGAACATGAAACATCTCCTATGATAAAATATGAAAAAATGTAACATTATTTCAACATTCCTACTTTAATTAATTTGAAGAAGTTTCATTTTAAAAAGGTAAAAACATTTTGTGTAATCCTTATACTGTAATCAATCTGTCATAATTTCATTTTACTAGAATGAAATTCTAGTAAAACATGCTAGAATATTTAAGTATGATTTAATTATTTTAAAAGCATGTATTAATATCTAATTTCAGAAATTAAAAGTTCAGAATTCTAAAAAATGTTTACAAAAAAAATTACCATTATCCTCATTTCAGCTTTTCATTTTGAGTAGGACATCAGAAATTGCTGAAAGAATCATGGTTTTCAGGCCAGACTTGATACACTGTGGGTAGCACTGCTCAGATTGCAGAAACCAGCATAAAAATGTTTTCTTGTCACCTGAGCATTTAGCAATCATCTCTTTCTTTAGCACAGCCTTACTTCCATTGAGGGTCTGAGGGTCCCTGCACCTGAAGCAGCAGAGAGTGAGCAGTGCCCTGGCAGGGGGCACCCATGGGAGGACACCCCCAGTGGGTGTCAGTGACTGTGTGTGCTCTGTGCCTCTGCATGTGCTCTGCACTCTGCAGTGGGGATGGAGGACCTGCTTGGCAGATGGAAACCTGTCAGCTCCTTTTCACTAAACTGCTTTCTTGTGTCATGGATCCTTCAAGGCATTCCTTCTTTAAAAATACCCACCCTCTCCAGCTAAATCACAGGGTGAGTCAGAAAGGAATTGTGTTTCAAAGTCTTTGTTGGTTCCTGCAGTAAATGCCAGTTGTTCCTGAGAGGATGGAGCCCTGGTCAGGAGCCAAGCATCTCCTGATATCCTACTTACCTTGAATGCCAGAAAGGGAGAGGAAAAACTAAAAAGTCTAACACTTGAGAGTTCAGACCAAATGGGAGTTTAACACCATGAATTTTATAGCCTATTTATTTTCCTTGTCACTGTAATGGTCAGTGGCCTTCTATAACTGTACAAGAGAAAAAAACTATCTTAAGAGGTACCTAAGGTCTCACCAATTTTTTTTGTAGGGCTGATTCATTTCACCTCAGTGAACATGGGCACTGTACTTGCTGTTGTGAAACTGATCCAAGGATGGCAAATATGGAGGTGACAAGAAGCTGAAGGGAACCAGTCAGTAATGTCTCAGGTGTGTTTTCTGCATTATACAGTATAAAGTAACCTTCTTCTCATGTCTGCATTGCAGAGGGAAGGCACATCAAAGATGTTTTAAAACAAAAGTGACAGCAAAACCAAGGAGCACCTGACTGCTCCCTGAGAGCCAAAGGCTGGGCTCTGTCCTTCCACAGCTATGCTGCAACACTACCCTCAGCTACAAAGGTTATCACTAGCTGCAATTCTTCTGACTTAAACAACAAATTTAAGAGGAATTGGTTGTTTGCAGTATATTGCAACAGCTGCACTGTAGCTGGACCCAGATCTTTCTCTGTCTCTTCAGCCTCTCTCCTGGCTGAAGCTGCTCCTTGCCCCTTTTGTACATCTCAGCCTCCAGGCTCTGCTAAGGATCATGCCAGGAAAGCTGGGCCTGCTTCTCAGAATCATCGATCCAAAGATGGGAAACAATGTGTACAAAGCAAGACTCCTCACTGCTCACCTTTCCTGCAGAGCAAAAATGTCAAGAAAAGGTTCAGGCAGGTGCAGAGCGGCACTGTGCAACCAGGCAGCACTAGGCTGCCACCTTCTTCTGATGTGTTGGGAATGGTAGCAGCAGAACTGCCACGTTCCCAACCAGGCATGCTCTGGGTGAGTGAATTCTGTTGCATCCTTCCTAGCACAGCAGTAATGAGAGCAGTGCTGCTCTGACAGATTCACAGAGCTCATTCCTTGATGAGACAGAGAAGACAGCTCTCGTGTCAAGTCCTGTAGAACCTGGCAGGACTGTGTACTTCCCATCAGCAGATTATATCTCTGGCTTTGCTTTATTTTCATAAAGAAGTACTATGTGTTTCTTTTAGTCAGTAAGCCTCACAGCATTTTACTGAAAAATGAATGTAGAAAGTAACTTACAAGACATGTCCCACATTTCCGGACAAGGAATCAGAAGAGAAAAAGTAACATTCTTCCTCTGACAAGTGTTTGTCTTGTGCAGCTGCCTGAATTTTTTTCCTGAAAAACCCTGCTGGGATTTTTCATGGAATCAGTCCTCTGACTTCAGGAAATAAATCATGAATGCAAAATGCCTGTGGCTCTATGGAACTTCGCTACCAAATCTGCTTTCCCTTCAGGCTACCAGAACCTCATCAAAGCCAGCACAATGAAGGCTGCAATCAGAAGAGGCAGTTTTCTCTCACAGCTGCTTGTTCACTCCTTGTGTTGGCCACATGTGGCACATAACCATGCTGGATTGAGCCTCTGCCATAGCCCATACCAGAGCACATACTACAGCACATACCAGATGGTCAAGCCTTTTGCTTCAAAATCAATCCAAGCAGCAAGAGACCTGGTTCAGATAAAGCTTGTTTTAGTGGCAGTGCTTTACAGGCATCTATTATAACCATGGATGTCAGTGAATCACAAAAATAATACTTTTGCATGTTCAGCAAGACCTGATAAAATTGACTGACTGTTCCCTTTTGGGAGAGTGAGTGCACTCAGTTCCAGCTTGAAAAAACAAAGTTAAAAGAAATCATACCACTAACTTGCATGAGGAATAAATTGTGTTCAACAGGCTTGTCATCTGGTGGTGAGTCACCACTCACCTTATAATGAATGGCATTAATTTGATTTTGAAGGAACAGCTTTTGCATGTTATGTCTCATGAGGTTATAAACAACACATGAATCTGATCCGTGCTGTACAGACAGCTCACTTGGGCAAATAAAGCAGATTTTATTCATGGAGGAAATCCCAGAGGGAGATGGGAATTTATTCTAATGACAGTTAATCTCAGGAATATCAGAGAAAAACAAGGGGAAATACTTTATGAACCTGTCCCAGCTGCTGGTGCTGTTAGTGCTTTGGGAGGATTTGTACACGTGCACCCCTCCCTGCACACGGACACCCTCCTTCTACCCCCAGGGGATTCAGAAATGCACAACAGCAATTCCTGTGAAGTCAGGGGACTGTTCACCTGACTTTCTATCAATCAGGCAGGCCCACTTTTGAACATGAGTACATTTGACACTTTCTCATCTCTCCTTCCCACACTTCCCAGATTACAGGTGCTATTGCAGAAAGGTGGTTTGTCCTGGTCCCCTTGCCTGGTAGTAGGAAACAGCCCAGGCATCTTTTCACTCTGTTTGCTTTCCTGTTCTGCATTTTCTATGATTGTGAGGATGAGGGTTCAGTACACTTGTATATTTATATCTGTTTTATGATGTAAAAAGCATGTTGTGACACTGACCTCTAGCCAATTCAACTCCTCTTGTAAATGAAGAATCTGTGTGGGAAGCTGCACCCACGGAGCTGAGTGTGGAAAAGGACAGGTAGCTGCAGTCCCTGGAAAAACCCAAGCTATTTGTGTCTCATTGTAAAGCAGGCTTACAGATGTACACAGAAGTTATGCATACACAGAGCACACTTTTATTTTTATCTTCCTTTAAAAAAAGAGATCTCACGCTATGTCTTTGAGTTAAAAACAAACATGGAAATGAACACAAAGAGAGTCATTTAAAATTGAAATTATTTTTTACTGCCTCTCCATCACTTCTGTTCCAAGTAGCTGTTGAACATTACCCTGTCAACTCTTCAAGTATTTAACTACAAAATACTCTTCATAAATAATGTAGACAGATTAACTAAATGGTACATAATTACTGCAAATTTCGAGTCCCCTTGCAGAATATATTTTATCCATGATTACAGTGCTTACAGACTTTCCAAACACTCTCTTGTATATTTGACAGTAAGCCATAGGAAAATTTCAGCTGTCTATAACTGCATTTTAGAATCTATAAAAACTTAGATTAACATGTTATTAAAGACTTTGACTTAGGAAACACCTAATATATTTTTCTATTTTTTTTCCCTTTAATTTAGGGTAAAAAAAAAAAAGCACAAGATTGCACTTGTAAAGTGGAAGTTTTCAAAGTTGATTGTAGGTTCATAGCTCTGTAACAAGGTACTTTCACTCTGGCAGAGACTCAAACGAGACAATTAACAGGAGTAATGAAGCAATTCAAAGAGAGAGTTGTGGGGCTTTTTAATTGGTGCTTCAGAAAGCCAAAGTTCCCTCTACACAGAAAAGAGAGGAGCCAGGGAGTAATTGCCTCTCCGTTTATCTAAAAAGGGCTTGAAATCTCAGTCAAATAAGCTCTTGATCTTAGCACAGGAAGGTCATGGTTCTCTGCAAGTGTACAGATGTTCCTCCCCTGCAGTGAGTGGTCCTTTAGTGATTTGAAAGATTTTATGCTGGTCATTACAAGATACTGAATGAATGCCAAAATAAAAGCTAAAATATAGATTCTCTGTAATTCCTATTGTGTTGTAAAGGAAAATTTCCACTAACTGCAACAACAGCTGGGTCTGTGTCTGCTGATAATTAAATAGTCATCCTATATCTGAGCACTTCCCTGTGTTGATGCTCACATTACAAATGTGACTTTGAGTAAGGACAATATATCCACTTCTGAGAGTCTCAAAGTATGTTGGGTAACTGGTCCCAGAGTAACCCATTCTTTTCAGGCTGAGAACATGGGATTAGGTTTTCAGAGCCCTGAACAGGCAACAAAAGCACCATTATTTGACCAGGGTCCCATATTGTCCTCAAAAGTCTGCCTATGTAAAAGTTTCAGCAGTGTAAGCACAGCCCAAATTTGTTTTCATTCCCAGGCCAGCTCAGTTCTGCTCTCACTCTGTTTTCTCTGTTCTCCACATGCATCTTGGGAAAGCAAAGACAGCAGCAGGCAAATTGCCTTTCAATTCCATAAAGCCTTGAATGCCCATTGCAGTTCAGAGCCCTCAGTGGTTGATTGGTGCCCTGCAGAACTGCCTTGCTGCCATCCCATTTCTGTTCTCATCAGCTGCCAACTGCTCTCCTTATGCCTCAAGTTGAGAAACCTTCTTCAGAAAGAAATCCTGGCTTAAGGAAGGTGTAGGCCAGCAGTGACTGACTTTTAAAGCATTTCAATTTCCTTTTGAAATCAGTGTGAATTTGGGGCTCAAACTTCCCTTCTCGACTGTGCATTAACCTTAGTGTTGTGCTTCCCTGCCTTGGATGCATGAGCAGAACACTCTCAGCTGCTTTAACCTTGAGATTCTTATACAGCAGAAAGGGAAAGACCAGGTTCTGAGTATATCACAGAGGTATGAGGAAAGAAACTGGATAGTTTCTGCCAAATAAATGACTTCTAGGCAACAGACCTGTTTAAAAACATCAAGCTCTCAAAGAGATTAATTTGCATTGTGGTAGAAAAATTGCTCATGAAATCCTCAGGCATCCTCTTGGATGTAGTGGAGAGTGAGGACTTCAGGGCTGAAAAGGGAATTTCATCTTCAGTTATTGCCACAGATAATGATCAATTTGTGGCTGCCTTATCCACAGGTGCTTGCCCTTGTCAGCAAATGTGAAGACCTGGGATGGATACCTTGAAATGCTGTGCAAATTACTTCTAGACAGGCAAGTCTTATTTTATACAAAGAAGGAATTTACTTGTATATTGCAGTCTGAAAGTCCATTTGCTGTTCCCCATGCAGTAAAGGTAAAATTAGGGTATTATTTAAGATGGTGTTTAGGTTACCTTCCTTCTACTTGTCAGATGTAATCTTGGAAAGTCATCTGTTCTCTCAGTGCACTATTTCTTTTTGTCTGTAAATTAAAAGTACTATGGCTCTTCACATCACCCTGTCTAGATCACAGCTAGACCAGAATGAAGAACAGATCTTTTATTCAGTGGTTGACTTTAAAAACCAGCAAAAGAATTTGCTGTAGATTAAATGAAAATGGAGATATCTTTTTTGTCATTTTTATTTTTCCTAAAAACCATCTACAGATATTGTGTTCATTCCCAAGAAAAGTGATTCATTTTATTTTGGCATTGAAAAATTCTTTATATTTTTTTAAAATACACTTTAATACATTTCATATTGCCAAGTTTTCATTTAAAAGAAAGACACTCATAACTTTTTATTTTAAAATTCTCAATTTGTGAGAGCTTTAGCATCCAAGGTATTATTTCTCATTTTGACAGTAGTGAAGTGTTATAGTTTTAATTTTTAAAAATCAATTATTCACAAACCATTTCCTTTTTTCAGTGCAAGGGAGAAGTGCTGATACTATCTGCAAAATTTAAAACAGTTTCACAAATAACTGCAGTCCTTCCAGTCTTAATTTTCTATTTTTTGCCTGTTGTTTTTTTTCTTTAACACAGTTTAGTGTATAATTCCCTGGTACAATGAGTACCAGGCTCAATGGAATCACATTTAGCTGAGTTAATTGCTTCTGTTTTCTAGGGAAGGAAAGAATAACATCAATGACATAGTGGGCAGACCTGCTGCAAACACTGACAATCCCACAAACAGCAGTGAATTTTGTATTTCTGTCAATTAATCTTCATATTTATTAGCTGAAAAAATGACAGGGTTAGGATGGAGGACACAGTTTATCACTTATCCCAGTCTTGTTTTTGTTTTATCATTTTGTTTTATATTCTACAAAGCCCCAGACTTGCCCTGAATTCAGTCCTGTGTCAGATTCTTTCATTCTTATCTCGGTCATGGCAGCAGGCAGGAGATCTTTTATGATCAGTATTTCACCTCATTTGTTTCAGTTGTAGCTCTGGCTCTGCCAGAGGAAAAAGAAACATGAGAACAACAATTTCTTTTCTCGGCAATCAGACTGCTGCATAAGTCTGCTCTGACTTTTATCTTCTCTCTTACCCCTTCCTCCCCACTCAAACCTCACATCTTCCTGGGTCTTGCAAGTGATTTCAGATCTGATCATCTACTTCTGTTGCTCTTCCACTTCCATCTTTCACATCTCTACACCAGAGATTTTGGAGCCTGAACCCCCTTACTTCACAGCAGCATTTAGCAATAACTACTAACAGTGAAAACAGGAGATTTGAATAGATTTTTCTTCCCTACCATCACTGAAGTTCTGCTTCTGAATGGGAGCAAACAAGTGATAATGTCAATTTTTCCTTGTAACACATTGTTCCATTGTCTCATGTGGGGCAAGAATGAAGCAAGTAAAGCTCTTCTAAGAATCTATCATTCTGAATTATCTTCATTCATGTATTGTATAGAATTTCCAACTTTAATTTTGTACATTCTCATAAATGGCATCCACTAATAGGTCTCCAATCTTAGAAGGAACTGCATAGAGGTGAGTTCAGGCTCCAGCAGCTGCCACGTAGAGCTTCACTGGATTCCAGAGCTGGGCTTCTCTTGAAGAAGAGCAGAAACTCTGCCTCCCTCACCAGGCCATCTCTTTATACAGACTGACCTCATGCTTGCAGTTTTTGAGCCATAGAAGACATCTAACAATCACAGATTCTCTTGTAGGATCTAACATTGAGGGTAAGAGATGAAGTCAAAGCTTTGTCCACAGACCCTGTTTATGTAGAATGACTCTTCAGAGTTGAGGTTTTTGTGTTTGGGTGTTTAGGTGAATGCTGGAGGATGTTGGACAAAGTCAAAAGTCAAGTTGAACAGATGTATAAATGTCTCATACAATACTCCATATCAAACAGTTGTGCTGCTTTCAGTAAGGAGCTGGAACTTTAATAGCGTGCAGAGAAAATAAGAACGAATTTTTTAAGCCTACGTCACACAATTTTGCAGAGCTTTACAACTAAACAGTTTTACTTGTTCTGCAAAGTCACTTAATCACTTTTGTTTTCATGGATACTTAAAAAAAAGAATATCACTTATCTATAAATCTACTTCTGTATTGTCTGTATTGTCTTCCAGAGCATCTCTGAATAAGTATTTATCATTGTCACACAGATTTGAAATGCCAAGATATTATTGCCCTTTTTGGGAACTGGGGAAGCTAGGTGATTTCCTCAAGATTATTAAAGTGTTCTGGGAGAAAAGTCAGGATTTCCACTATTTGGGAGAAAGCACTTACTACTGTTCCCTATTTCTAATGTTTTCATGTACATCTGCCACAAAACTGGCACAAATTGTTTTTTCCTGTTGGAAAGAGAAGCCATGGAACAAAGAGATAGAATTTGAGCTTATCCTCATGTGGAATTGAATTGTGTCCTTTGTATCAGAGAGAAGCCAGCTGGGTTTGAAACTTGCACTGCTGATGCCACTGTATAGGCAATCATCACACAAAAGTGTCATAATGAATGGATGGCTGGAGTTGAACCTTCTGGCAAGAGGCACGATGGGTACTTGCTTCTTTCTCCACAAAAGAAACAATTTGAAATGTGAGTTATAAAGAGGCTGTATGCCCTGCACCTCCTGCTGCTTAATTGATACCTTACACACCAAAGTATAGCTGCCGCATCTTTCCCTCCCAACAAATCAGGTACAACTATAAACTCCTCTAAAAGAAAATAGATTTAGCTCTTGTTTACTGTACTTATCAAGGCTTGCCAAAAACTGAAATTTCTGGTAATTTCACATTTGTGTTCTTCTCATGCTAAGTAAAAAAATTTGTTCTGTTAACTTTTTTCTTTTTAGAGAAATAGGAAAATCTGGTGCCTCCATACCATTAGATTTGAAACAGTGAAGATTGCTTTGATACTGAGCAACATTTGCCTGCAGTGCCTGTGGGGATGGGTGTCCTGATGCCCCATCTCCTACAGGACCTGGGCTGAACTGACCCAAGTTTCCCAGGGTCTCTGTGGCATTTGATGTTGAGAAGGGAACCATGTGCTTTATGAGAAAAAATGTTCAACAGTGAGGGGCAACACAAAAGAGGCTGTGATAGAAGGCATGCACTTCCAAAAGGCTAAAGCACTGATCCACAGAGTTCCCAATTTAGGCAAAGCTGAAATAAAAGAATAAGATAAAAAATAAAAATATTTTGCCTTTTGCCCAGGCAATCATGCCAACTCAGAAATCTCATATCCTCCGCAATGTAATTTTTTCATTTGGAAGATATCAGCTGGAAGTCCCCTGCCCACTTGTACTTTCACTATTTTTAGGGGAATAATTACAGCTGCACACACATCCACTGAAACACCTTGATTTTTCATCCTAATCCACAGTCTCAGTTTCTTGTGCCTCCCCAGGATTCAGTGGATCCCTCCAGTACAAGTGAGAATCACAGATGTATGTACCTTATTCCATTACATACAACATTCTTCTTTCCTAAGACTTGTCCAGGTAATTCCCTTTTGGGAATTTTAGCTTGGTGGAAAAGAAATATTCTCTTTTACAAAACTGAAAGCAATGCAGACTGGCAGTAGAACCTCCTTTTCTTCAAAAGCTTTGAGCATCCTGGGATGCCACTCACATAGACTGTGCAACAGTTCAATGGTCATTCATTCCTTTGCCTACATCACTGTCAGCAAGTGGTTCTTAATTTCCCATCTGATTGAGGCACACCAAGGGAAAAAGCTGCCTGTGGGAAAAATTAAAAGAACAGCAGCAGCTCACAGTGATTATGTCAATTAGTGCTGTGTTGATTAAACTGGAACGAAGAAAAAAAGGACAAATGCTCTATTCCTCTCCTGTCTTTTCACTTGCCCGTTTTCTTTCAAAGCAGCGACCAGTAAGCCTAATCTTTTTACTGAAGATCACTTCAACAAAAAACTAGCTTTTGTTTCTCATATGGCTCATTGCTGTTATTGCTAAATTATCTTGAAACTGTTTCACCAAGGCTTTGCTTCCAAAAAAACCCAAAAAACTGTGCAACAACCACAACAAAGCTCATAGACATGAACCATCTGCAGCCAAACTGCCTTGGGCTAGGAATTCTCAGAGCAAGCTGAGACACACCACCCATTACAGAGCACCTGATTCTCTCTGTAAATGCAAATCCTGCTAACACAGACATCCCCCTCAAAGTCTGATCTCTATGCTTGCTTTAGAACTGGCTAGTGCTTCCCTTCCCTTCCCAGTGTGCTCAGATATTGCTGTGCAAACTTGCCAAGTGTTTTACTAGGATCTGTCTTAAGAAATCTCAGGTTTTCTACCTGTGACAGCTATTGGAATATCTGATTTTTCCAAGATCATAAATCTTGGAAAAGCTGATTTTTCCAGGTGATTTTTCCAAGACCCTAAAATATCCATGTTTTCCTGAAAAGCCAAAGCAAGGTATTGGTGGGCTTGACATGAAATCTCCATGTTGTTTACTTCATCTCTGCACATCAATCTATATTTTTAACCCTCTTCTGTGATTCAGATCCTAACTCCTACTCCCCTCAGCAGTGCTGAGCCTGTAGGGAAAACTGATGTCTTCCATCACAAAGTGAATGAGTAAAGGAGGCCTCTCACTTCTGGAATCTGTCCAAAAAATCTTCAAAAAAAAAAAAATAAAGGAAATCAAAAGCACAGGTAAATAAAACTGGCAGAGTGTGAAAAAATAATGAAATTACAAACTCCATTCAAAAACAACTTCCTGAATAACTCCTCACTCTCAGAGTATCAGCTATGATGCCTTCTATTTTCCTACATCAATCTCCCTCCACTTTTGTGGCATCAATGCAAAAATCAGAGCAACTTGAAGCCCCTCCCCAAAGCCAAAAGAAACTGTGAACACTGAAACCAGTAGGAAAAGCCTCAACTCAGCCATTAGAGTTCTATCAGGTAATGATTTAGCAATTAAAAATGAACTATCCCAACACCATGCTCATCTCCCCACTTCCCCAGGTTCTTGAAGGCCTAATGGGCATGGTTTTATTAGTGGAGATAAAATGTAATGGTACCAGAGAGTTTCCCTCTGCCCAGCACTACAATTGCATTTGGCTGTGCCTCTCATTAAGTGTGGATGAACAGCAATGGCTGAGACCATTTCCTCCACTGAAGTGCCACTGCTGACATTTATGACTCCAATGAGTAGCAATAACTTTTGTTTCAGTGTTGTTAGGTAAACCTAAACTTTCATGTTTACAAGAAAGCAATTTTTATTTTCTTTTAGGAGGGATGATACTTTATTGTCATGTTCTCCATGTTGAGGAAGTACCAAGCAGGGTTGAACTGGTTTGAAGGTGGAAGTGTTCATGAATGATAATCACTGAAAAATTACTCTGACTGACTGTGTAGAGGGATCTGTTCCTTCCCCTGCAAGAACATTAATTTGTCTATCCTCTGCTATGACTAATAATGGACAATTCTGGTTCTATCAAACAAACTATTTAAAATCTTGGTGCTTGCCTTGGAATTTAGACCTATGGAAGGGCAGAATACTTCTTTGTGAGAGGTCAGATTAGTGGTTGGATTGATGTTTCTGAGGCACTCAATTTTCAGTAATAGCAGAGCAGAGTATCACATCATCATCATCATCATCATCATCATCATCATCATCATCATCATCATCATCATCATCATCATTATTATTATTATAATTATTATTCCTGTGAGGCAATGTTCCTTGTTTGCAAAGAGGAGATGAATAAAGGATCAGGTCTTTTGGTAATTCTTGTGAGTATTTCAGGTATTATCTTCTTGCCAAGCCTCTTCTCCCACCCAGAAGAGATTTTTTACAGAAGCACCTGTGTCTGTGTGTGTTTGTGTGTGTGTGTGTGTGTGCTTACAACCATATTTTAGCTTCACATTAAATAGATATTTTTCTGGGTTTAGGTTGTTTTCAGTAAATAGACAAGCAGAATTTTCTTTCTGACTCTTTTCAATGTCAAAGTGGCTTTTGTTTTTATTGTTGTTTTGGCTTTTTTAAAGCAAGACTTGGCTCTGTGTTTGTGAGTGAGAGAGAATGCGTGTGTCTGGAGGGGTTTAAAAAGTTTAGGATTTATATACTTCAAGAAATAGAAACAAAAAAGACCAGAATTGGATTTAACTAGAACCATTCTTGATTTGCATACTAAAAAGTTTTCTGACAAGTGTAGTGGTGCAGCCAAATCTCACTAAAGGGTTCCTCCTTTTTTTGCTCACTCGAAATCACAAAACTGTCACAAAGACAGGTCTTCAGAGACATCACAGCTGAAGCTGTTACCAAAGGCACAAAAGTCTTTAGAAAGACAAACATTCTTTCTCCTGTCACTGTAACACTCAGAATACCAGCCCAGTCTCACAAACCATATATAAGGTCAGTGCACAGGAGCTCCTTCCAGACAAGAGGTTTGAAAAGATATCTGCCATGAATGTCACTGGTCTTTTTTTGTGTTGTGCTGAATCTCTGTGCAGATTCTTTGTCTGCAGAACGGGTTGTGTTCTCATTGGCACGAATCCCCTGGCTGCAGACTTTCCCTCTCCTTTGAAAATCTGCAATATTTCAGTCCTGGAGTAGTTAACATAAGGACAAAGGAAGCAAGAGAGTACACTTTCAACTTTGTTCACATTGAAGAATTTTTGTATGACATTTGACCAGTAACAGTTGGGTTTGAATGAAAGATGCATAAATCAGGTGAAAATAAATCCAGAATCTCTCCATAAGTCACGTAAACTTATCTGTGCAGAGCAGCTGGGAGTTCCAGGAACCAGAGCCTCATTCTATCTTGAAGGCTCTGCAGGTTAGTCACAGTCTGGAATATGTGTGTGAATATATAGAGAGGCTTATGTGTATATAGGATAGAATAGGATATTTTAGTTAAAAGGGACCTGCAATGATCATCTAGTTCAGGTGCCTCACCTCTTCAGGGCCACTCCTGAAGTTTGCTGAATGGCCTCTTAAACAATGACAGACTTGAGGTATCAGCCTCCAGGAGAGCTCCACACCTCTCTGGCCACTTCCCATTCCCAGGAAAGTGCAGAGAGCAACGAGGCTGGGCACCTCTCCTCTCCTCTCCTCTCCTCTCCTCTCCTCTCCTCTCCTCTCCTCTCCTCTCCTCTCCTCTCCTCTCCTTCCTCTCCTCTCCTCTCCTCTCCTCTCCTCTCCTCTCCTCTCCTCCCTCTCCTCTCCTCTCCTCTCCTCTCCTCTCCTCTCCTCTCCTCCTCTCCTCTCCTCTCCTCTCCTCTCCTCTCCTCTCCTCTCCTCTCCTCTCCTCTCCTCTCCTCTCCTCTCCTCTCCTCTCCTTCCTCTCCTCTCCTCTCCTCTCCTCTCCTCTCCTCTCCTCTCCTCTCCTCTCCCAACCCCAGCATCTTCAGCACAAGTTAAGCAAAAAATATAATGGGGTGGGGAGGGAGGAAGAAAGATTCGGCAATATTATCAACTTCTAAAAATTGTACTTAATACCCAGGTAACTGTTGAGCATTTTCACCCCACACTCCTTGTGGAGGTAATGGAGAGATATAGGCACCTCCAGAGGATAATTTAGTCCACTGCTCTCTTATAAAGTAATTAGGCTTCATCAAGTAAGGAGAAATCTGGGATTTCAACTGGCCAATAATCTTTAAATGAGCACCTGAACTCCCTCTGCAGCTTGAGGTCTACAAAAAGTTTCTTCAGCTTCTACACAAAATGTTTGCATCTTGTTTTTCACAACTTCCTGGGAGAATATTCCTGCCACTGTTCCTGGCAGAAGAAATCAGGCAAAAATAGCCTTTAGACTGTTAAATTGCTTCAGGCTTTTTAAATATTTTCTGGGGGAAAAAAAGCTATGCCTGTTCCTACATTCAGTATTCTGGTGAGCTTTGAAATGTACTTAGATTTTATTTTTAAATTTATTTAATCCACAAGGACTCAACAAACACAGTGGGCTCTGACTAGAAAGATTTTGTTTTGCATTCCTGACTTAAAACTAAAATAAATGTCACTTTAGATTAACCTCAGATTCTTGTTTAAATAGATTCCATTCCAATCCATGAACAAAGTAAAATATAAAAGTTTAAAGAAAAACAACCAAATGAACCACCTCCCTATTTTTTGTATTCTTTAAATGCCACATTTTCTTTGACCTCCTAATAGTTTTCCTTAGTATTTCTTTTCATCATACTTGAAATTCAAATGATAATTTAAGATTTATAATTTAAACTTATTTATTCAGTTTAAAAAAATGCTTTGTCACAATGCATTAGTGCCATAATCTGGATTGTGCTGGTTTTTACATGACAAATATTAGAATGAGGAATCATTAATGGACATGATTTTTCTTCCTGTGGAGTTGAAATGTTAATTTATATCCAAGCAAGACAATTTAGGAACAGATAGTCCTTCTTTCAAGAGTCGTGCTATGAGCATATTAATAAAAATTTTGTTTGTTGATTCTGAGAAAATGCACTTCTGTGATAAAAACAAACACCTGGGACTCTTGGGAGGCTTGGGGGCTTTCTGAAGGCATATTCACAACCTGAATAAGTCACATCATAATTGCATCTCTCAGTTGCCATATACACAGAGTGGTGGAATAATCACACCTACTTCAAAAAGGAGAACACAAGTGAGCTGTACTTTATAAAGTCAGAAGAGGAAAAAAAAGTTAGTGCATACAGGCAAGGGAGTGGGTATGAAAACCAGGTTACAAAGTCTTTTCCTGGTTAGGGTCTGACCAGAAATGGAGTATGGGGGAAGCTGTCCTGTGAGGTGACATGTTCAATGTCCAACCAAGTGCAGACAATTCAAACAGCTCCTCTGTCCAAGGGGGACAACTTGGTGGCAGGTTCTAAAATATTCCTGCTCTTTTTGTGTCTATAAACAAGCCGATTCAGAAGACACATCCCAGCTTGTGCATGTAGGACCTAAGCTGAGCCAGCCAATGCTGTACCTACCATGCCAGTTCAAGTGGGAGAAGCCAGAACTTCCACTGGAGAGGACAATTCCACCTTTCTCCCAGCTCTGGCTTCTCACTCCTGCTCCATGCTTGATCATTTCTTTACAACGCTACAAGCATCTCTGAGACTTTGCTCTAAACTGACCAGGTGCAAAACAATTTTAGACAGGGCTAATTTCCTTGTCCTAAGCTTAATTTTCTGTCAGTTTCTTAAGCTGAAGATATTCACAGGGGGTCAGAGTTTATGTATTCCTACAGGAGAGAGAAGAAAAGAAAAGAAAAGAAAAGAAAAGAAAAGAAAAGAAAAGAAAAGAAAAGAAAAGAAAAGAAAAGAAAAGAAAAGAAAAGAAAAGAAAAGAAAAGAAAAGAAAAGAAAAGAAAAGAAAAGAAAAGAAAAGAAAAGAAAAGAAAAGAAAAGAAAAGAAAAGAAAAGAAAAGAAAAGAAAAGAAAAGAAAAAAGAAAAGAAAATCCTATTTTAATAAAGATAAATTCCTTCTCAATATTCCTCTTTCAGATTTGTAATTCAACCCTCTCTGTTTGATGTGATGAATCTAAACTTCAATATCCCTACAAACCTCCTTTCTCCTTGAGCATTGTAAATGCTGTGAAAGCCATTTTCCATGCCTATTGACAGGCAGTGTGTATAGACAGAATATAGTTTATGTGCACACAGAGAGACATAAAGGTTATGGGAGGAACAACACTGAAGATTTTGTTCTCTTCAGGTCCCAGTGTGGATCAAGCAATAATTTTTTCACCAGATGCACCTTGCAAAGCAATTCAAGATGCAGTTCAGCCTTATGAAGCAGTACCAGAAGCTTTGGCAGACACAATGTGAACGACACAAATGCCTCACCTGTCTTATGAGTAGCCATGAAATTAAAAAAAAAAACGTTGATGGAAAGGAGGGCTACCATTCTCTAGCTTCCATAATAATATTAATTAAATTCCTTGGCCTACTTGGAGATTAAAATGGATCAGACTTGTAAGTTTTGTTCTGTCTGAAGACTTATTCAAGAAAATATAGATACTAACAGGCAGAATTTCCTCCTGAGCATTTCATATATTGTTTGTGCAAGCAGGATTTGGAAAAGCAAGAAAAAAAAAGTCTCCTAGGGAAAAAAATGTGTTCTTTGAGTTTGCTTTTACATCATGTCTTTCTTCCTTCTTTTTTTTTTTTTTTTAACATTAAGATATTTCACACATCTATTTTGTCCATTTGCATACCAGAGGGGCATGGAAGTCAAAGTAAAGTAAAATCTTACTTTTGCTTTTGGGAGAGATGATCAGTGAGTGATAAACTCACGCATGTAAAAGCACCCATCAAGTTATGTATTTATGATTTTAACACATGCATGCCATTAACCCATGGATTAGTATTCCTTCAAGAATATAGGATATGATATCCATCCTGCTTTCATCAGATTTCCAATCAAAGAAAAGTAACTTCTACTTTCATAGGTACATTTCTACCTAACTAGTAAATTAACCAATTTATGCATTTATGCATCATCTAATAATCTGAAACCTGAGATTTTATTCACCAGGTTTCAAATGACCTTTCTGCAATACACAAGTCTAAGTCCCCTATTCTCTCTCCAAGTTCATAACTTAAATTCTGAAGTCTTTTTCCAGAAGAAATCTCTTGTTCCCAGTCTGTAAGATAATTTCTACGAAAATCAATATATCTGTTCCACTCTCTGAGAAGTGTCCATGTGGGCTATCAGCACACATCCTTTCCATGTCGGGTTGGAGCGTGTTCTGGAAGTGTGACACCATGGAACAGGGACATTGAATAATCCTGACAGAGGAAGAAAGTCAGGTTCTGTGATGGAATGAAGTACCATGGGAAGCAGCTTGTACTTTTTCTTGTCTTCCCATAAAAATATTGATTAATACTGAAACCTGGCTGTTCACTTTAGGCATGCAATAAAAATTGTTACTCCTCTCATCAGGATGGCTTCATTCATGTCAGCATCTTCTGTATGTGCTATAGTTAAAAGAAGTGATAGTGAAAAGGTGGGGAAAGGAAGTACCCTTGTAACTGTTTTACAGACAGAACTGAAAGAGAATAAACCCACCTCATCTGCAGCACCTGAAGTTATTCTTGCAGTCAATGTGTAGTTAGGTTGCAGTCCTGGAAGATATTGAGAGAATTTGCTAAGGATATATCATACAGCAATTCTCTGAGGATCCCATCTCCCAAATCCTCTCATAGTGCTTCAGTGAGAGGACACTTTTCCTTTCCCTTGCTAATTTTGTGTACCAGGCTAAACCCTCAGAGAAGTCAGCATGTCCTCTAAGCATCCCTCAGCCCTGTGAGTGCAAGCTGCATGGATTTGTCTCCCAGCAGCCCAGAAAGAACACTGAGCAATTTTATCCACTTCCTTGGTGCTGGTATGTCAGGGCAGTGGTGCAAACTCATTGCTGCTTGGCAGCTGTCTGGCATCTGCTGACTATCTACAGGAAAAGTGAGTGGTTCTATTTAAATATCTGTCAGCAAATATGACAAAAGACAAGAATACTTCTCTGGGATTTGCAATGACCTTTTCACTTGCCTTGAAGACTTGTCTTTCTCTGATCAAGAAACTAATTAGATTGCTGAAACTTGCTGTACATCTCTATCATTGCACCAGGGAAATCCATTTCTTGTTTTGACGATCACTATGCAGGATACCTCCATTCTCCCCAGAAGCCTGTGGCTACAAATGGCTACACTTTCTCCAGAGCTTCTTACTGTGGAGGTGACAGCAAACTGACCAACCTCGGTTGTACGCAATCACAACATTTGGCAAAGTTGAATTATCTTGGAAGCTCAAAATATGGAGTTTCCAGAGTGCATTGGTGGAGTTCTATAATGGGCCCCAAGCTCACAGCTCTTGAGAGCAGTCTGAAGGGGGGAACAGCAGCCACAGCTCTGCAGGTATCAAGAAGACAGTGAGTGTTTTCTGACTACACAGGGCATACACTCACCTGAATTTTCATAGGATGGTGGTGGGCACATCCAGAAACAAGCTGGTAAAATGAATTTTCAGTGATACAGCAGCCACCAGCAGTGCTGAGAATGAGGTGCTGAATGTCTGCACTGTCACACAGATGAGCAATGGAATGAGGCATGGCCCGTGGCCTCAGTGCGTTGTTTGCTATTTAATGTCATGATTTGCTGAAGACAACTGGGAATTTAAGGAGTTGCCAGGAGACACTCACAGAAGCTTCAGGTGGATTAATCTCATTTACACTGGAAAAGAAATGTAGATTCAAACTCCATCTGTTTACCACTGCATTTACCTTGGAGGAGCTTTTTCTTCTGGAATATGCTGCTTCTGGGAATAGGCAGACTTCTCACAACAGATAATGCCAGATGAATATGCCTCCAAATCAGGAGTAGGTTCTTTCTGGGATTTATTTGTTTGCTGAAGATTTCACAATGAAGGGAACCACTAAAATCGTCAGTCTGCAGCCCTCCACAGCGCAGGCCCCTGAAGTTCATGCTGCTATTCCCCCAGTAGCTGTGGCCAGATAAACCCTGCCAGCACAGAGATGTTGCCCAGCAGACAATTACTCCCAGGGCAGATAAAGTGTGAACCCACTCCCCTCTTCCAGACCAAATGAAACTTCTCCATCTAAGGCAAGATGAGAAAAGAATCAAAAATATCAGTTTTACTTTGTTTAGAGGACTCCCTGTGGAGAGAAGTGGGCTGTTCTTTCCAGCTCACATGGGGCTCAGGAGGGCTCTGTGTAGGCAGCTGGTTCGTGTGCCCAGCAGGGCTGCTCTCTGGAGAAAGGCATCATTTCCTGTGTTCTAAGTGCCAACAATCTGTGTCCCAGTGCACATTCAGCTGGGCCATAAAACTTCCCTTTGCTTACAACAACTATGAAAGCACTAAGTGCATTAAATTAAAATACTGTTAAAGTGGTTTATGGGAGCTCCTTATAAATAATCATCAAGATCTAACTCCTGGGAAAACACTGTATTTCATGCAGTTTTGTTCCTTGCTGTCTGGAGAGAAGGCAAGCTTCATAAATATGCACCTTCTCTATTAACAGTTGTAATTCTTGCCTTTCTTTGAGAAACTTCTCTTCCTGTTTTGCAGATTTCCCACTTCCAAAAGACAAACACACAACAGTGTAAGTCACACAGTCCTGAGCCCTGCTGGTATTCCAGGCAGGGAGTAATTGAGAAACCCACGTCTACATGCAGCTTAGATTGCTTCAATTTTGGATTTTTAAATGGAGCCCTGAGCCTGAAAGCCCCTTGGCTGGCACTGTCAGCTCCCAGTGATGCTGTGGGTGAACCTCCATGTGTTTCATCAGACCTCTCACGACCAGGGTTTTGGTAGCCCCAAATGTGACACCACAGTGGTGTCTCCTGTCCCTGTGTGCCGCTGTGTGCCTGTCAGCCCCCTCCCCTCATGGCACCCACGTGTGAGTGTGACAGAGACTGTCATAGACAGATGGACAGACACACAGACAGGTTGATGCACAGATACTCCCCCCTGTGCTTCAAAAACCTTCACCTGCTCAGATGAGAAACTATTTCTCTCTGTCTAAAAGGAGGGCCGGAGAGAAAGGCTTGAAAAGGAGATCTCTGTTCCATGAATGCTTTCATCTAATCCTTTAGTGTTTTACCACTTATCCCTGGATTTAAAGGACTAAAAATTATGATTCCATGGGAAATTAGACCTAAATTACATACCAGTGGAAATCAATATGCAACCAGCCTTAACTATAATTCTTCTTACATGCTCCAATATTATTTATATTGTATATAGATACTTGACTTAGTCTTTATCCTCTTTTAACAGAGACTTCTCATTAAAATGTTGTGGATTTGGCTTGGTTTAATTTCATATGTTTTTCTTAATTCTTTATTTTCTCCTGTTTCTGTAAATCGTGTTCTAGTTTATGGAGGAAAAAAGTTAATTTTCTGAAGCTGAGATACTTTTTTATATTACTAAATTCTAATATTACTCTACATTTCTCCTTTTACTTCTGCACTTCCCTTTACTTGGCAGATGGAAGGGAGGGAAGTGAAAGGGAGGGGAGGTAAAAATATTTCAAAATATCCCCAGGAAAGCACCATATTTATTCTCTGAAACTTAAATACCTCAAAAACATTTTTTAGAATTATTTCTAATGCACAGAAACTTTTTACATGATCATCTACCAAACAAGATAGATGAAATAAATTTAAGAAGTTATTGACCATTTTCCAGGACAGCTATGGTTCAGAAACCCCTATCCCATGAATTTTAAGGGATGTGGGATGTTTTATGCCATTATCCACCACAGAGAAATCATTTTTTTTGTTTGTTTTGAGGTCATTATGTTTGCATTTGCATTCTGTATTTACAAAACCTTTGCCACACTGGCATTCCTAATCTGGATCTGCCCAATGGCCCAGTCCTCTCTCACCAACCATGACCAGAACCAGCTGCTCCCAATAGCAGAAGCAAAAATTCAGCTTCTGCAATAACCTACCCAGGATGAATGTTCCTGCCCAGCCACCATTAGTTAGTTAATCTACTGTGACAATTTTAAAAAGCACATAATGAACAATGGGCCAAATGGCTTTAGGAATGCTGCATCAGTAAAAGGTCTCATTTAGTTGGCTGCAGCTGAGCAATGCAGGTGATCAACCACAGCACCACAAATGCATGAATTCACAGCACAAGACCACACTGTAGTTAATTTACCTTCCTTTAAATTCTTGCTGGATCGCTTTGACAAGCAAGATGTGTCAGACCAGAAAATGACCATGACATCATTGCCCAGAGGAGCAGGCATGTCTATTTGGTTATGATCATATTCTAAACATCTCCCAGTAGTCATAAAGCTGAGCACAGGGATCTCTGAGAGATGGGTTTAATGGACTGACACTGATCAAAGCAAAAATGTCACTTAGGTACTGTGAGCAAGGGCCTAACTGAGATTCATTAGAGGATGCAACAGCCTCCTGAGCTGGATGCTTCATCAAACCAGTCACTTAAAACCACACTGAGAGAAGCACTGAGCTGTTCAAATGCTCTGCTGGGGAGTGAACAGACACACAGGGATGGAAGGAGACATCCAGGCATCCAGCACTTCACTTGCAGGCAGCAGGAATTTAGGATGGGAATGTATGCTAGATCAAGGGATTTAAGTACAGATAGCCACATCTGGATGCCTACACTGGGGCCAGGTGTTTAAAAAGCTACTGCAGTCTGTGGGGACTCCAGTCCTTCTAAGGCAGATAGTGATGGTGGGCAATGAGCAGCTCTGCAGTCTCCAAAGCAGGTTGTTTATTGACTGTCCTGGAAGGTCAGACATCAGCTCTCCCCCAGGATAAAGTTTGTAATCTTCAGCTGAATTCCAACTCTTTCCCAAGAGGAGCTGTCATTCTGTGGACATCATTGAGCAGCCAGCCAAACAAACACCATGTGCTCCCATAAATTTGTGCTGAAAAATGCACACAAGGAGTTTACAAGGAGAGTGATGGTTCAATTTGATGTCCTGGATGAATGCAAGTGACGCTCTTTGAGGTGTCCTGGGCTATCCAGTGCAGGCACATAGGTTTGGCAGATGTGACACAGGACTCACAGAAGAGCAGTGACATTCTGGAGCAGTAGCTGGTGACCAGACATGATACCACAGGATGCCTTAAGGGGCACCATATTCCTATGTTTAGACAGTCATAATTTCAATTCTCAATAAGGGAAACTGCTGTCTTTTATTAGTGCTTAATTCCTCTGTTGATAAGGAACCATTCTTTTCTTTCAGGTAGGGGAAATAACCTATTCAGACTCCAGAACTGCATTTGATATGGTGCAGCATGGGAATAGAGCAGTTACACTGCAGAAAATCATTATTAGTAGAATAACTACAAGGCAAGTCATGATTAGAGAAGGGATTACAATGACATGTGTTAAAATAAGAAATATTTAGCTGAAGGGAAGTTATTTTTGGAATTCCCTAGAACTGGCATCAGGTTGACATTTCTTCAGAAATGTAACAGAGAGGATGTGCTTATGAAGTTTGCTACAACACAGAGTTAGAGAAACTGGAAAAAATTAAAGAAAATCTCAATATTACTGGTAGGAATGAGATGACTTTAAAGTCCGTATTAATTTAAATCAGATTATTAAAGTTAAATACTTGTTCCCAGAAAGTATAGTTAATATCCTTATAGAAATTAAGTCATGCTTATTCTTGAATTCTTTTTTAGGAAGTGGCAGAGGAAAAGTAATATTTAGGTAAATAAGTCAACAATAGGATGAGCAAGAGCCACTTGGGTGATGTGACCAAGAAAAACTCCAATATTTATTTGGATATATACAGATTCCTTCAGGAGAAAATATTTAATGTCTCTGGAAAAGACATTAGAAAAAGGAACACCTTTTTCCCAGCTGGTTTCTAGAAACATCATTTACAGTGTAATATAAATGTAAAATGGAGCTGGAACTGAGCAGAGAAATTCAGAAGTAGTTGTGAAAAGGGGGTTGTAAAGACAGTAGAGACTCTAAGTTAATTTTGTTTCATCTGGTGGAACAAAGCCCAAGAGGAGGTAGAATAATTTTGCTGAATTACATATCTGGGGACAGTCACAGAGTCCTTTGTGACTTGTTTGTTGGAAGGCATTGCCAGGGACCCTCTTGTCCAGCCCCAGTTTGAGTATGTCAGCTTCAGTACCTCAGGTCAACCATGGCTCTGTAAAAGCAAATCTGATAGAACTGTTAGGATGGGGATGCCACACCTTCCCCCGTGGCCACTGCCAATAAACTCAGGAAATTCTTTCCTAATGTCCAGCCTGAACCTCCCTGGACATCGTTTGTGACCATTTCCCATTGTTCTGTTCTCTGACAGTCCTAAGAGCATTCACAGATCACCTATGTCTCAGAGAAAAAGGAGTATTTGAACTAAGGATGATACAGTCCTGAACAGATGTACATAATCTGCCTTGAGTAACTCAAAATGAGAGGAACTTTTTCTCTCTTAGTGGTGTGGGGCTGTGGAGCAGATTTTGGTCAGGGAGATTTGGAATCACACAAAGGTAAGACTGTCCATCAACCTTAAGGTAAAATAGAGTTATAAATTTCTCAGCAGGAATCAAATTCTTCATGGTCAGGATGTGGAAGAGTCTCAGACTCTGTGATGTCTTTCCAGCTCTCTGTTCTGCAGGCCCAAGTTTCTCTCATAATTTTCCCTATCTAATAAAACAAAGGTTTTGCCAATCTTTGCACCTTTCTCTTTAGATGCAGCTGCTAGTGATTACATTACCAATTATGCTTAATGATTTTAACACAGCCCAAGCACTGTCTACTAAAAGTCTTGCCAATCAGCTAGACCATGAGTCTGGCAGGGTTACACAGGAGCAGAAAGGTAAATCACTAGCAGAGAGCTGCACTGAATCACTGTTACTCACAGCAAATTGTTCCCTGCAATTCCTCACAAACCCTTCGTGGAGAAAAACATTCTCTGTAAGAATAGATTCCTTGGCAAGGATATTTTCTACAAAGCTGATAATATCAGCTTAATATCAGCTATAAAATGCATTCAGAATTTATTTTACTTCAGAGATGCAATTGTTTCTAGGAATGATTTTTTTGTGGGTGACCTTGTACAGTATTATGCAAGAGAAGTTTTTCCAGCACTGAAATAGAGTTATAAACATGTCTCAGCTTTATATATATATAGGTATTACAAAAGCTAATAATTCTGATGATGCCTTTGAATGGAAAGAAAATCAACTTTGATTACTTGCCAAATGCTGCTGGATTGTCATAAGATGTGGAAGTTACTTATTCATACCAAATTCCCTCATTTTATTTGTTCTCAGGAAAGAAATTCTTGTTCTTTGGCTTTCTCTTTTTCCCTCTTCTCTTTTTTTTCAGTCTCTTCTTCATCTGTGACACAAAAGCATTTTCTTTGCAGAGACATTACTTTATTAATTCAGGATTATTCATTTGTGACACTACTTTCCTCAGCTTCTCTCTGAATACCTTTATTCCAGACTCTTTCTCACATTTTGAAATTACAATATTGTACTTAAAAAGAACAGTTCTTGCACTTTTCCCCTTCAAGAAATAAAATAAATTAATAAAGAGGTCAGACAACACTGTTTGCAGGTGTTTCTGTGTGAAACAATTGATATTATTATATAAATGGAAATGGAATGAGATGAGTTTTACTGAATTCCTTAGGGAAATCATTCAATACGCACTCTTATCAAAGTCTAATAATGGCCCTTCTGCTGGCTGTTTGCTTTGATGAAGCTGATAATAACAGAAATCTACATTTATTTGCATTTTTTTTCTGCTAGAATTCACTGAGGCATCCCCAAATGTAATTCTGAAGTATTAACACATGTAGATTTGTGAGTTGCATTTGTGAGTTGCATTAAGTAGAAAGAGATCAGGCACAAACTCATGAGACCCAGTCCCCAGGGCTGTACTTGACCCCCTGCATCCTTTTTGGGGGTCACCAGACATGAATATTGCCCTGTTTCATGTACCCAGTCAGAGTCAGAGCAACAAGGGTGCATTAAGTGGAGGGACAGAGTGAGCTGCTAAATTAATGCTTTTGCAGCTTTATTAAGGCAAGCTACAAAGATGTAATAAGCAGGGAGAAAACCCTGTAAGTGAGGTAGGAATCTACCACAGCTCCCTTCTCCAGGATCGTGTCGCTGTCTAGAGAATCTAATTTACAAACACCTAAACCCCATAGTCCAGATAAGACCCCACAACCCAAATATACAGAGGTTTCATACAGGAGGCAGAAGACTGCAGTAGACATCAAGCTCTGATCCAACTCCTATCACCAGCTAAAAGCCAACTGGCAAAATCTGAAAGAATCCAAACCAAATGTTTTTGGCCTAAATTTTGTCTACTTTGCACATCCTGGTTCACTGTTTGAAAATATTATTTTCTGAACAGTAAAGGAAATTTAATTCCTGATTTAATTCCTGCAATGAATATGAAAAAGTTAAGGAAATTTTCTGGTTTGGAAAACAGTTTTCTTAAGAAAGTTTTCCAGAGAAAACAAGTTTTCATTAGACTGCCAAGGGGTTTGAATGCTTCTCCTCACATCTAAAGATGGCTTCAAAGAGTCTAGGAGAAATCACCACACTGCAACTGGCACAGCCACATCCTTCTTACCAAGATTTCAGCATAATACTCTCGATAATCTGCATCATTAATTCTTTCTTCCCTTACTTTCTTACATTTCTATAAATCCCTCCTTGTCACACAGCCACTGCCTGCAACAAGGCACCAGCTGCTCGTGCTAACTCCATGTGCTTTATTCCATTCCTCCAGCGAGGATTCTCTATTGACTCAGTTCTCTTCCTCTCAAGAGCCTAAGACAAACTTCATGGCTTCCAAAAACTTCCCCAATCAATACCTCCTGAGGTCCCTGAAGTGCTGTAATCTGAATCAAGGTCTGTGAAGCAAAACTGAAAATGAGCTCAGCAGGGTTTAGCCACAGCCTGTTATCTGTCACAGGAGGGTTTGGGTTTTTTCTGCATGTTTTTGGGGGGTTTTTTGGTTGCTCTTTGCAAGTTTGTTTTTCACTAACTTTCACTTCTCAAAAGTCAGCTCCTGTTTCTGAATGTTCAGGCTGTAGCTGTGCACCATGAAAGGGCCAATCCACTTTGAGCTCAGTAATCAAAATTTCTTCAGATATCCTGGAAACAAACGATGCATCTAAGCTGAAATCATCTAGTTTTATGTGTTTAGCTTGATTCTTCTCCTATTTCATTGCAATTTGAAATAATTGTTGGAACAGAGTTGTTGTTAAGGTGATGCATCCTTACAGGGTAAAGGAAAATTTCAAGTGATTTTTTTTCTCTGTTCCTCAATGAATGATCCATTCATTTTAAGGCTTGATCAAGAAGCTTCTCTGTAGCATTATATTATTTCCATCTAGCCCCCCAATCACAGCTGAAAACATTAATGAGATATTAGGAAATGTAAAAAATTTTCCAGTAAGTAACTCCATGGTTACATGTTTTTACTAACAAAAGTACAATTTATTCACAATGGAATTATTATTTTATTTTCACACACATAGCTGAGAGATGATCACTGGCTTATGAAGAATCATGCTCAGTTATTATTATTTGCTGAGATAACCATATTTATGTTTTGGCATTGCTCTGATATCTGGCAAAATGCATTTTGGGTATTGCTGTATGGTCTCTGGAGCACCCAAAGAACCACCAGGAGATTCTCCTGTATAATCTCTAAAGTTTGCCTTCATTCCCTGGATATGTGTAAGTCATCTTGCATTATCAGGTGGGAGATGGCAATATTCTGCTTCCTCTCTGTCTGATGCAGATTAATTTGCATAAATTAAACTTGGCATTATATGCATGTAACTGTTCCCAGTAAACCAGGGAGTGATGAGTTCTGTCCTAAGTGCCCCAAAATCCAGATCAGAATACAAGAACATCCTCCCACTGCTTGCTCTGAAATGTGGGCTCTGTGGCTCTGAGAGGAGTCACAATCATTCATCCAGGGCTCAACAAGTAAGTTATCATCTTGTCTGAGAGGTAGGAAAGAATAACATAATCAATATTTTCCATTCTTGAAAAATCTAAATCCAGTACAAAACATCTTTTTCAAAACAAAAAGCCATTTGACACTTTTTTTTCAAGGAAGATTATGAAGTCAGAATTTGCTGGTTTTACATTTCAGAAACAAGAATTTATAAGAATTCTTCTGTCCAAATCTGTTTTAATTTTGACAGTGACTTGCATTTTTGTAATACCATAAGATGGAAAAAAATTCAGACTCTGAAGTATTTAGAAGAAAACGTTTTATTGGGATAAATATTTTTAAATTGTTTTATTAAAAAAAGAAAAAAGGAAGCTACTTTTGTGGGTCCATTATCAGGTCAGGATACAGCCATGGACATGAGCAAATAGATGAATTGTCACCTGGCTCACATAAATTTGAAAGCCTTTTCAGTCTTTCTGCCCTTGTCCTTCAGAATAAAATTAATTGTGATTGGGAAAAAAATCGCAATCTTGTAAAGCTATTTCTGGGTATTGACTATAACTAAATCTAGAACTTAACCATTGCTTTGATTTTCTTGGAGCTTTTTGGTGCTTGTTTTTTGGGTTTTGTTTGGTTTTTTTCTTGAGGGTTTTGTTTTGTTCTGTTTTGTTTTGTTTTGTTTTTAATTGAACAGTTTCTACAGCCAGACTGTTTCTGGAAACTTTCTTTTCTGAGTCAGAGTTCAAAAATAAAAGCCAGCTTAAAGCACGTTCATCAAGCACCATGAGAAGGAACATTTGTAATAAGTGATGCTATTGCAGTGAGCAGGGCTTGAACAAAGCTAGTGGTGCTATTTCAGCCCTGTGGAGTCCATCCATCCTATTCCTCTATGAATAGTGGTAATGGTGGAAAAATCATGATTAGATTTGTTTGTGCTTCGTGTGTGGTGTCTGTATTTTGTACATCTGTCAGTGTCACTGAATGATGATGAAATAGCTAATTCATGTGCTCTCTGCCCGAAACCTACTGAAACAAATGTAAGTGCACTGAAACAAATGGTATGGCTGAAATATAAATCCTGGTTGATGGCTTTTAGTAATAGAAACACAGGGAGTGTGTTGCCAGCTGCAAGACCAGCTTCTGATAAAAACTTCAGCGGCTGACTTTATTCATGTTCAAAGTAAAGAGATTTAACAGCAGCCAGAATTAGCCACATGGAGCTCATCTCTAGGTTCAGTCGGGGTAAAATATTAAGGAAGATGAAAACAGAGCCTAGTTTTGGGGTACAGGACAGCAGGAGCTGCCCTGGTACCAGGCTGTCACCCCAGGCAGCAGCTCAGGGAACACAGGAGTGGGAGCTTCCACCAACTCTTCACCTGGTTGCCCCACCAGGTGCCCCATTTCATTTTTCCCCTCTCTCTTCTCCCCCTGCCCCTTGCTGACATCTCACAAAAGCCTTGTAGGGATTTATAAACACTTCTCTTTTAGAGGCACTGCTGTGAACCTAATGGAACCATTCCTTTATAGCATTAACTAGCAAATCTGCATGGATTTAACAGGGAAGGTCTGGGAAAGGGAATGTTGTTCTTTTTTGGCAATGAGGACAATACTTAGCACAGAATGCTAAGGAGGTGGATATGGAAGGAGCCGCAGCAACCAGATGGGCTCTGGCTTTTATTCAAGTTCACGACTCACAATCCAGAAGATGCACTATAGGCTGGACCTGTCCTTAGTACAAAAAAAGGATATTTTGTAGCCTTTGTTATGGATTACAAAAGCTGAGCCGAGGATTCTATTCTCACCCCAGACACTTAAAATCAAAGCTGCTGTTTCTCACTAAAATCAGCCTGTACTGAGAGGACTGCCAGAGAATGTTTTTCCCTTGCTTGTCTGAGTGCTGAGGCACCAAACATTTGTCTCAAGCTGAGAATTCATATCCCAAGTCCCAGGCTGCCTTCACTGGCCATAAGGGGGGAGCTCTGCCTGTCCCAGTGAGAAAGGTGAAGAGCACTGCTCAGCCACGTGCCAGGGCTTATCTTTTGTCTCACATTTTGGGACATTTTGAGGCCTGCAAATCCATCCCCTGAAAGGTTTACATTTCCCATGGGTATTTGATAGCTATGCCTTGGCTGCAATGAATTATTAAATTGTGGACTGTAGGCATAAACAGGGAATTTTTTACACTGGTTTCTACATTGTATGGGTGAATTTAATTTCACTTACATAAAAGTTGGATGCTTGGGCTGCACTGCTATCCACAGCAAAACACAGGCATCTCCAGAGGGTCATTTTTCCCATTTGCTTTAAGTATCTAACATAGGGTGGAATCAAACTCTTGCTGGTGATGCCAAACATTTTACTGACTATATAAGAGGTATATGCAAGATTTCCTTAGCCTAGATATCAAACTCTTAGGCAGATGGCTCCTACTCAATGTCATTGATTTTTTTAAAAATGCTCCAAGAGAGATTGCAAAGCAGTTTCACACAGTTATCCTCTCCCACTACATTTACAGAAAAGAGCAGTCCTGCATTTTTAAGAGAATTTTTTCCTCATTTCCCAAAAATGGCTAGAGGTCTCCTTAAGGTAACCATTAAAAAATACAGATACGGGAGAGAGAAAGTGTGTGGATTGATTCAGTGGGAAATAAGAACACATTTAATTCATTTCTTCTTGAGTTTTCAAGCTCCCCATAGGATTTTCTGTTCATACTTCCTTTGGTGAAGGCTTAGAAATCTATTTAGCCACTGTCAAATATCACGGACTATAAAAGATACATACTTGGGGTTATGATTAATTCCTCCCATATAATCAACCATCTTCTCTTGTTTGCTGAGAGGAATGGACTCTTGCACATTGACTGTAAAAGCATATTGTAATTTTTTGTAGCTGCTGCTTTGATTTGTGTTGGTTTCTCTCCTCTAAGCCTGGCAAATATATTGTATATGAGTATGCATAACTCGACAGCCTTTGTCTGACTTGGAAACAAATGTCTCATTGTTGTTCCAACTGTTTGTGGGACAGAAATTCAAGTGGCATAAATCAGTTTCAGTCTTCACAGATTGAAAAAAAAAATCCTCAAAATAATTCTGCCACATAGAATTCAAATATATGAAGTTATACATCTTGGACCTTGATACTTTCCTTCTTTTTTTTTGGTTTTTTTTTTTTTTGTCCTTTTTAAGAAAACCAACACAATTCACACAATTCAGCAGAGACAAAGTCACTTTCCTGAATCCCTATTTACAAGGACACACTCAGCAGCAGCAACTGGCTTGTTCCAACTGGATCACTGGCTGTAGCAGATAAGATATATTAAAATTTTAATTGTATTTCATCATGAATACAACTGTTTTGCATCAGTCACTATAGAAGCCCCATTTAACTATTCTCTGCTGGTTTCCGGACAAGAGAGGCCTCAAATTTAATTAGAAGTGTGAGATGCAGCCAAGAATTTGATAACTAACAGCAATTCTGATGGAGCTAAAACCCCAAAAAGGGGAACAGTGAGAGATAAGATTGCTTTTAAATAGAGGTAGTAAATGCAATTTTGCTTTCGCTGATGGAAGATGCAAAGGTAAACGCCAACTCCAGCATACAGTCCCAAGTGACTCTGCTTGGTGGCAATAGAATTTCAGTCACCTGGAGGCACTTTCACTTCAAATTCCTGCCATATAATGAAGTAAAAGAAGTTTATTTGCATAGCTGATAAATTATGAGGGATCTGATCTCAGCTGGTGTGGTGACTCAGTGATCATTACATTCAAATCTTAAGTTTCTGACTAGCAAAGAAATGAGTGCAAGGAAAATTTCAGCTATTTAGCAGGTGTTAAATTTAGGTAGAGGATAGCAAAGTACAAGGTGAAGAGTTTATGGGAGAGAATGACTCAAAATTTAAGAAAAATCTGACTTTTTCAGGAAAAATTAACTATAAAATTATAAATATTTTTTCTGTATCATAAAGATCAGCATTAATATCTATCTGGAACAGTGATCTGAATTTTGGAGATAACTTTGCCTCACACACAGGTGTACCTGAGCTTTCCCTGTTCCATCCAGTTGGGAGCTGGTGTCACACCACCAGCAGATATCGTACAAACCCCTTGGGCCTTTTTATGTGCAGTCAAAAATTGGGTCAAGCCTGCAGCCCTGGCATGACTACTGGTACCTTGGAAGTCAGACTGCAATTGTCTTGGATATGTGTATGTCTAAACTGATGTAAAATTAACATTTTCATCGTAAATACAGGCTTCAACCTGCCCAAAATAAAACCTCCTTCCTTGAAATAAGCTTTTTTTGTTGACTTACAAATCCAGGGGTGTACCAATAATCTGGCCTTTCAAAAAGGCTTTGTGTTGTTGAAATTAGCAGTGCTAAGCCCTGCTGCTGGAAGTGGGACCGAAACATAAAGACTGCCTGAGATTCAATATGTGATCTCTAAATAAACACTAACGCCATTGACATTAGGGAACCCATCTGCTTCTTTATTCCTTTACCACTACAAAACCCATGGTATGTGGTTGGAACAGATGTTTCATGTCTGCAAACGATGATATGCTGCGTTATTAAACCAAGAGGGTCATTAAACTGAGTCGTAGGCACTTTTTCAGTCTGTAACTGCTAGATCATCAACAAATAACCTTAGGGTTATGGAAAACCCTCATGTGCCTCTCCTGACTCAGTGTGTAACTCATGCAGCAAACACTCAGCAAATATCATGAACATCTCCATTAAAGCTTGATAATGCAGGAGTGCCTGTAGGCATCTGTACAAGTGTCTTAATGACTTTTTTGCCAGAAGCAATTCTACGTTCAGCTGCAACTCAAACTAGTCAAATAACTGTTGCCCACCAAGATAAGAATGTGAATTCTCTGTTGTTTTAGGTAATAATATTAGGTTGGCCTATTCCTTGATATCAGAGAAGTAAACAAGAATCTCTGCTTGAGCAAGGTATCTTTGTTTTTCTTTTATTATTGTTATTTTTTCTATTGTTATTGGATTTGTTGTGTGCAATTGTTTTTTCTATTATTATTGGGGTTTTTTCTGTTATTATTGTATTTTTATGTTATTATTGTTATTATTATTTCTAGATTCTTTTTCTCTTTACCATTAATCAAAACTTCAGTACAAAGGGTTTTTCACATGTAGCTGCCTTCATTACCATTCTATTCACACAGTATTCTTTCCTACTGGAACTGCAGCAAACATATTACAGTAACATAGATTTCCACAAATACATGTATTTTTTGGCTCCCTTTGGATTGAAAAATGTCTATTTTCCATTTTCAAATATCATGTAAGAAGCTTTTGCTTTGTCTCTGAAGAATGACTGACAGAGTAACATAAGCCCCAGAGTGAAGCAGTTTTTATTGAAGGATAATATTTCTTTATTGAAAACCTTAAAAAAATAGGATTGGCACCAGTCTTTCAGAGATCCATTTAAATTCTTTAATTAAAATGTATCTCCTTATTTAGCAGGATCCTTGGGATTCTTACCCATAAATTTTCATTGTAAATTTTCATAAATGCAGTTATATTAAGGGCAGAGTTCCTGGGAAGTCTAAGGAGAATTGAAAAATAATATTTAAGGATACTAAATTCAGTTCTAGCAAGTAATATTAAATTCATGTGGAAAGCATGAACACTCTATGAGTTAAACAGAGATCACAGTCATATTTCAGTGAAACATTTACTTGTAAATTTATTAGTATTTATGTGTCCATATGTGTACTGGACATAACAGACTTGTTAAAAAGAACAGAGAAGGAATAATTGTCCTTTTGCCCTCAGCCACTCAAAACTATTCCTTTTAATCTTTTGCTGTTAAAAAAGCAATGTTTTTGCTTCTGTCTTGCAATAGTACTTGAGTTTACAAACCTCTTAAGATGTTTGTAAGCATTGATTTTTGCAGAACATTCATGGTTTGAAAGTACTTGAAGTTCCCAGATGTTCCCAGGGAAAGATAGCTATATAGAAATGTCTAATCACTTTAACCTTAAATATGTGAACTGTACCTTGAGCTTCAGTCTGGATTTCTTCTTTTCTTCTTCTTCTTCTTCTTCTTCTTCTTCTTCTTCTTCTTATTATTATTATTATTATTATTATTATTATTATTATTATTATTATTATTATTAATTTTTTTCTTTATTTTCAGTGAGGGCAGGAAAGAATATTTATAAACACTGGGAGCTTCTGGAAAAAGATGGGACAGGAAAGCTAGGCTTACATGTTTCAAATGTAGTGAGATGATGTACAAGCAGCGGCAAGTCTCACATGCACATTCCCAAAAAATCTGGAAAATTCACTCTAGGTGGCAGTCTCTTTTGTCAGAATGGCCAGAGCAAGCAAGGATTGAATCTAACAGATCTTCCTTGTTCCATAGTAGCTTATCTGTCAGATGAGAGGAAAAAAGATGGATCACTGGAACTGTGTGGCACTACTGACATCTCAATTTTTGTTGCTCTGAAGTGAGTCTCACCTGATTATCTCAAAGTGGTTTATCAAAAATGGCCAGTACCCTAAAAAGGAATGAAGACATTGGAACAAAAAAGGGATGCTGAGACAGGCAGAGCAGGGAGATCTCCAAAATTCTCACCTAGAAAATTTTCTTCTAGATTACACTGTACCCCCAAAGGACATCAGGCAGATGCATCTTTCATTGTGATTGATGGGCAGAGATCAGACAAGCAGTGCTTTTGTTTCACTGAAAATATTTATGAATAGCTATTTCCTTGTGTCCATCTGTCCAGCATTTTCAGCTGGCCTAGTCACAGGTGTGATTTCCGCATTCTGAGGCAAATATCTCTTCACACTAGTGTGTGCTGCAGTAATTCAGTCACTTTTCATGGAAAAAATAATTAAAGCAGTTGCAATGGCGACTGTGTAATCAATGCATAATGTCAGTGCTCCACTGGAAATGTACTTACCAGTATGTTATTCCGGACTAGTACATCTGGTGCTTGTGTCTCCACATTCCCCTATGAAGAAAAATACTAAAATTACTGGCTGTGGAAGCATGGCTAACATATTGCCTGTGGTACATTCAAAAAGCATGTGACTTTCAAGTTACATGGGCCTAGTGTTCAAAAACTTGTTCTGTGAGGATGAATTTGAAAAGGAAAGTTTCTCCTAGCAGTGGAAATTCAGCCAGCATGTGGGCAGTAAGCCTGTGACTTCAAAGACTCAGTTTCATCTCTACCTGATCTCAGTAAAAGGAGAATCAAATGCATCTGACTGAGAATTTTTGGAGATATAAGGTCAAGGTAGATGCATTTTTCAAATATTCAAGCTAGTAAATACCATCATTATGTGAACCACTGGGTGTTACTATAGCTGACCAACTTGGAAGCATTTCTATTCATCTGGACTTTTAGAAATATGCTATATGGCTGGCTGATGAAAAACTTTGATTCAAAGTGTATTTAGATGCAAAATCATGGGCAGCATTTCTCCAAAGCCTCTTGGAAGAACAGAAATATCATGTTTTCATTTTCTTTACAATTGTCATGTTGTGATTTGCTTTTGAATGAGTTTTTTTTTTCTTATTTTTATTTTTACTTTTCTTTTAGAAGTTGCTGTCTCTCAAAGAAGAGATTGTATTCAAGATCAATAGTATTGGACTAAATGAGCCCCTCTGCTTTGATATCGCAGCTAATCATCTCTTGCTTGGACTTTGAAACTTTTCAGGATTCTTCTATGGAGCATTATAATGACAGAGTCCTTAACATGAAACTTCTAATCTGTTAGGAAGTGGATTTTGCAAACTTTGTGTGACAAACTGGCAAGTTTGGCTGTATATTGCACCAACCTTAGGTACCAGCTATTCTTCCTCTACATATTCTGGCTGCAGAAAACGGTTCCATTTCAATTTCCATACATCTGTACAAACACTGCAAATTCACCAGGAGAGTTTCACAGGTGATGTGTCTTCCTTGTTATTCCAAGAGTTTTCTGCTCTATTCAAGTGCCACAGCTCCCCAGGTAGTGCCACAACCCCATAACCAAGCCTGCCAGTCCTCTAAGCCAGAGTGCAGAAAAGTAGAGCACTGCAAGACCACTGTAATTTTTAAACAGAAAGATTGTAATACCCTGGACACTTCCCACTGGGCACCATTTCTTCCATAAGAACTCCAAATCAGATCTGTCCGATGTCATGCTGAGAATCTGCAGCAGCCTACGGAGCCCCCAGGTCCTGACTCATGTTCTGCTCCATCTCAGCATGTCTTGTGTCTTCCCAGACAGGCTTCTCATCAAGAAATCAAAAAATATTGTTGTATTCACAAGGGTGACTGCTTTTCCCTTCTTTCATTGGTTTCCTGTCCCTAGACAGAAGGATTTACTGGCCTCAGGTTTCCCCAGGGTCCTCTCCAAAGTGTTTGCTGCTATCAGGAGTTTTTCCTGGGTTATCAGGGTAAAGAGCTTCATTTTGCAGTGCTACACAGTTTTCCTCTGCAGAGATGTCTCTGGAGTTGCACATCAAAAGGAGCAGCCTCTGGTGGGGATTCTTAACATCCCATGCCCAGCACAGGAGGAAATCTAGGGTCAGTTTCCAAGCGATGCAGTAGTACCAAATCTGATTTGTACACTGTAAACATGATTTGCAATTCAAAGTCTTGTTTTTCAGTAGAAAAAGTAAATAAGATAGGGCTGACTTTTGTTAGCACAGACCAACACAGTGACAACATGGCCATTCAGGGACTGCCAAAGCTGCTTCTTCATCAGCTTTACTTTTCCTCTCCAGTCTCTGTCCTGACACAGGTTTTGCTCTTTGCCAGCCAAGGCAAAAATGAGTACAGAAAGGTGTCTGAAGAGGAATTGATGCTGCAGGCAAGAAATAAATTTTGGTGCCTGGGATTTATTCAAACATTAAAGTAATATATTCCTTGCAGTCTAAACTTGGAGAAAAAATGACGGAGCTGATGAAACCTGATACCTGTGTTTTCCATGTCTGCTTTTGAAAAGGGAAGTCCTGTTTTTTGAGGATGAGAGCACAGTGTGATGTTTCATTAGAGACCCCTGAAATCTCACCTTGTCTCCCTGTCACCACCAGTCAGGTGTGAACATAGGAGTTGCAGGTGAATTTAAACTCCCTTTTCATAAGAATGTGGACTTCCAATCAAGGTTAAAAATTACCTGAGAAATCTCATTATGCAGTGAAGTCTAAGTTGTGAATGCTCACGTGGATTGTAGTGACTGTCCATTCTCTCTTTACATCAAATATAAGTGGATCTCTTTGGAACTGATATAAGTTTGAACCTTGAATCTTCCAAGACTGTAAGATCAGAACACAGTGATGCTGCTGGATCTAAAGGCTTGGAAGCTTCATTTGACTCCTAACTTTCACTTCTTGAGGTACAGGATTTTCCAGCAATTATTACAAAGATTTCCAAGAAACAACATCACTACCTATTTGTTTATCAAGTTGGCATGCAGCCATGAAACAGTTTTCTTGTATATATACATGTATATTTGTGTAATTACCTGTTGAGAATTACTGCATTTACAACAGAAATGCTTATCTCTGTAATGATGCAGTCAGGCATCCTAAAGTAGTATCACACCAGAAGTCAGATTTTTATGTGACAGAAAGAGAAAAGGTTCAAAAATGAGGGAGGAAAGTTTGTGAAGCAAAAAGAGAAACAATTTTTAATAGTTTCTAGGTTGTCACAATTTCTTGGCACATAAATCAGGTGCTAAGAGCTAATCCCTGGGAAAATCTGAACTATCTTTGACAAACACCATTTAATTCTTTAAAGGGTCATTCCTGTGACACTTTACTGCAGGATTTGGTTTTGCCTCTTAAATTTTATGTCAGAATTCTTCTCTAATTGAGCTGTCACTCCAAAGCAGTGCTGGGCTATTGATCTGACATCAGAAAGTCCCTGACAGCAATGACCATGTGTCAGGCCATTCTGCCTGATATGAGAAGCAGCTGATTTGTCCAGAATGAGGGGCAGCTAAAATGACAGGAGCTCCTTTGTCTGCCACGGCTGCCAGACCCTGCCTTGCAACCTTGGTGTCCAGGGGAAGCAGAAGATTGAAGAGATTTGGGTCTCTTTCTTGCTTCATTTTTGAACACTCTGGTGCTTTGAAATAGTCACACAACTTCCCTGTGCTTTCGCTGTCAAATCAGGTTCACACCAGCAAATTTTGCTGACAGATTCTCTTTGCTCATTCACATAACATTTTGTCCCGAAGGACAGTGAACACCTTGTCAAGCAAAGTTACCCCAATGAGGGCAGCAAAGAGCACTGAAGTACCTTACCCTCCCTCTCACTCCCTTCTTTGTTTGAGGAAGTCAGTCCTTAACTACGGGTGAAATGCCACTTCAATGAATACTTCTGAGCTTATTTTAATTTTTCAGGTAGTTAAACCCTTCTTAGTTCTTGAGGATCAATATTAAAGAATTACATCACTTAAAGAAGCCATTTTTGTCATCTTTCAGATGAATACTACCTTCCTCTTGAAATACCTGTGGTGTTCCTTGATCAAAGATTCACTTGAGAAGCCTTTTTTCTGACTGCCATTATCCATTGGTTACACACTGTCATTTTGTGTCTTTTGCAAAGAACATTTTATTTTGTCACTCTTTTCTTTGTTTTTTTTCATGAGATTCTTCTTTAAAAAAAACTTAATATTTTCAGTAACATGTATTTCCTTTTTTTAAATTGTACTTCCTGGGGTTTTCTCTTAGTTAAAAGAAAATAATTCTGGATGGAATTATTTCTGGTTTGTGCTATTTCTTGAGAACAGGTTCAGCCCAAATTTTTTGATAACAGAAACAACAAATAAAACTGAACAAATCTGCAGCAGATGCTGCAGGTAATGTCATAGTAAAAGACAAAAATCTCTTCCTTTCCAAGCTGTGTTTTGTCCTGTTGCTCTGTGTTTCACATGAGCCACAAAATCACTATTGAAAAGAATGTTAATAGGCAGAGGGTTTCCCTTGCAGCATGGCAGAGTTACCTGGACAGTCAGTGGGATGGATTTGGTCAGTGTCTCTGAGAATTACCAACATCAGCCTTACTGCAGATATTGAATAAGTATGCCCCGAATGTTGGAATAGGGAGGTGTGACTGTACCAGGTGCTGTCAGCCAGTGTAACCCTCAGAAATCTTTCCAGACTCACTCTCTCCATAGCAGGCCTGGCAATGCTGAATTCATCATTCAATGATGCTGCTATGCTCACTGAGGCATCAAGAACTTGAGATATCACTGAATAGAAGGAGCAGCAATGCTCCTTTTGCTCTCCTTAGCAGGCTCCTGGTGAGAATCCTCAATGAGCTAAACATCTCACAAAGGTGAGGTATAAGAGATATTATGTCTACATTCCAATTAGCATCAATGTGTTCTCTTTTTCTAACTAACTGTCCAAGAAATTGATTTCATTGCTTTCAAAACTTTCAATAAACTCAGATGACCTGTCAAAGAGATGTATGAGCCATTAAAATCCACAATTACATTACTGCAAGTCATAATTAAAGCTACAGACTCAGACTCTTCAGACTGAAGTAAGACTACAGTCCTCAGCCATTGATTTTTAAGGGAAGAATGTTTAACTGGTGATGTAAAGCCCAATGAATCGCCAGACTTCAAGCAGAAAAGAAAAAAAAATTAGCTCCTCCCAAACAATCTCCTGTAATGAGTTTTACTGTGAAAGCAAGGGGGGACAGGGAGAAAAGGGGAAGTGAGGCTAAATGATTCTAAATTTGTACAGTGGTTTTTACAACCATTTAGGATTGAAGTCAAATATAGTTTGACATTTAATTGATATTTCCAGTGTTTAAAATGGACAAGGACTACATTAAATTTTACCACATAAATCTGACAATATAAACCATCTTGCACTTTGCTTAGCAACAGTTGCAACACAATGCAAGTAGAAATGCCATGTAAAAAAAATGTCCACTAATCCTTCCAAGCTTTCTAAAACTTTCTAAAGTTACCTCAACAAGTTTGCTACTTTATCTTTCCAATTTCATCTCTATGCTGGGGATTTTATTTAAAAAAAACAGCAATGAAGGCAGCTAAAACCTGTTGCTTGTTTTGTTTTTCTTTCCAGTAGCTGCTGTATTTTTCCTGGTGACACTGAAGGGGAAACTCTTCCCCTCTGCTCCATGTGCTTGGTGGATTTTCCCTGAGATACTGAAAAGGCATCACCCCTTTTGGAGCACCAGTTGTATCTTCCCATATCTTTATTGCATGCTGACTCTCCTCAGCAAGAGCAGCAATAGAAGAGTCCGACAGCACTGATAAACTGTTTGCCATTCTTTGTATTATCCTTCCCTGCAATATGTACAGTTCTTCATGTCTCCTTTTTCTTAAGAATCTTTCTGCTGCTTCTTACTACAAAAATCAAGTTTTCAACAGCTTAAAAAAACCAGATATTTGTTAATAATATAATTAGCCATTACAATTAAGATGTCTCCTTAACAAAAAAAATATCTGTTGAAGGTGTAAACTTGTTAGGAGACTATACAAATATGAGATCTAAAGGTAAAGTACAATACAGAAATGAACAGGTTAAAGGACTAAATCTGTATAAAAAATAGATGTCACTGATATCACACCAAGTGGTATTTCATTAAATGCCTTTGAATAAAAGAAAAAGACCTTTCAAAAGATATAGAGAAATAAGTGTGACAAAGGGTTGATGTGCCCCAGGAAAGACCAATTTTTGTTATTGTTTATCTAAAAAGAAGTGCAGTATGAATATCTGGAATAAACCTCTGGAGAGCAGGGTTCACAGAGATCAGGAGAATGTATGAGGTTCAGCAAAGGCCACCTCTGTCCTTAAGCCACTATTTATCTGTGTTATCAAGCTCTTAAGAAAATGACATTTCTGTACACCAGTGCAATCTGTTTAACAGGTTTCTACTGCATTGGAAAAGCTTCTGCTGTCCAGTGGATTTGCTGTAGGGCTTCTGACTAACAGATCAATGGATCCCTTTGTCCAGCATTTTCTAGTCTAAGGTGCTCGTTCTGATGCGGCTGAAAAGATAGCAAACTTTTAATCCTGGTCTCAAAGCACTAGGCTGAGATCCTAAAGGTTTTTGAAAGATATTTGTACATCTGGAAATCAGTTTTCTTAGGGCTCCTTCCATCTGCTGTTTCCTGCTCATCCTCCTTCCACCAGCCTATGGGAACTGTGCCTCGAGGCAATGCAGAAGCATCTGAGGAATATTTGCTCCCACTTTCTCTGAGACTCATTATACCATTCACTGCTGGGCCATGGATTCCATACCTGTGCTTGGTTCAGGAGGGAAAATATAAGGTTTTTGTTTTTCTAATTGGCAGGAAACTGGATCTGGTTTAACTCAAATGGGATAGCCAAGACCCAGCATGCAAAGAGGGAAATGTGCTCTAAATCTGGTAGGAAATGTAGAGTAGCAGGATGGATGAGAGGTGGTCTCCATCCCAATCAAAATACCTGAGTACTTAAACCCAGGAGAGGACAAGACATTTCTTTCTCACGCCTCAAGGTTCAATGATTAAACCATTAAATATCAGGTTTTTGGGGGAATGGGAATCCAGAGATTCTAAAACTTCAGCCATGACACTTTTTCACACCCAAAAGATCTGCATCTCATGGGGAGTGAAGATATTGCAAAAGTTATAAGTTTCATTTCCACAGTGGCTGTAAAAATTTTATTTTCAGTCATTCCTACCTTAAAGCACTTAGGGATCTTGTGCGATTAAAATTAGAACAAAAAATTAATTTAAAATTCTGCAGAATTTAGCTTCTCCTGTCCATATGTGAAAATAACAGTGATTCTTTTGAGTTTGGTTTTTTGTTTTTTTTTTTACTTTGTGGATCTCTAGTAAATGCCTGCAGAGAAAATCCAGGTAGACAACAGGACATCTGAAAGTATAAAGAAATGTAAATCAAAATGCAAATATCAGTCATGATTGTAAAATAGCCTGCTTAAATGAGCACCATGATATATATATATATAGCATAAATATGCATCCATTCCTCATTTTAGTCTACTTTTAACATCAATAGTTTCCCCAGAAATGGTGATAGGGGTAGCTGAATAGGTAAACTAATGTTTATCCATTTCTGAGCTCTCCCACTTCTGCTTATTCCTCCTTTGGAGAGATTTATATAAAAATAGCATGTTACCCTTCAATTCACAATCAGGCATTGAAATATCCAAATCAGCTTTGTTGGGCTGGATTTGTCCGACCATGGAAGCTGAAAGAATACAGTACACAGATTGAGAAATTAATTTAGAGGGGTTTTTCATTGTTAATAATAAAGTTATACAGAAAGAGTAAATTCAGAGAGGGCATGAGGCAGTTCTCCCTTAGCATTAAAAAAATGAGATTCAGAAGCCATCATCCTTTTCATTACATGATTGTTTTCTATCTGACTTACATTCAACAAATAAAAGCAAATCCTACTGAGGCATGCATAATGCTTTCAGCAACAGATGCTGACAAGGGCATTAATAAATCATGATCATTATTGAAATTCTTAAACCAATATTTTGTTGCCATACATGCTGTTAATTACAATTTCTTATTTATTTATGCAGATTGTACTAATCTTTGCCTAAGACACCAATTATTCAAATGGCTGAAGCAGAGTAGTGTACAGAGGCCATGATCAATACAACTGGGGTCAGGAATAAGAAGCGTCAAACAGTTGATGCCTTGACATGGAAAATGAGAGTCAGGACTCTGGAGACCAAGAGCTAATTGTGAAGTGTTGAGTGTTTCATTGACAGTCAAGCTCAAACAGACCGTGATTGCATGTTTCTTCTCATTTCTCCTTTTCCCAGATCCTAACCGATGAAGAAAATGGACAAGCTGGAATCATCATCTCATAAATGGCAGTACCTCCTGAAATTTAGGGAGAGCTTTTGCTTTACCTGGCCTGAACTCAAAATGCTGCAGTTATCTGGTACTTCAAATTGAACATCTGATGTCTTTGGAAAAAGAAGAGATGAGATGCTGTACGTAACCACCGTCCTGCTTACCAACAGAAAAGACTGAAAGAAATCTTATGAGCTGATTCATCTGCAAAAACAGATCACTTGTGGGGAAAATAGTAATGTATTTCAGTCCAGCATCCACCACATAGATTCCTTAGAGTTTTCTCGGAGAATGTCCACAATCACTGGAACCTCCTGTTCTGTATCAATGACCTGAGTGATAAAATCACCTGCTTCCTCCAACTCCAATGCCCCAGAGTGGGCAGACCAGCATCACACTGTTTTCTTTTTCTTCTCATATAAAAACAAGACATAATTCAAGTGCCCTGGGTAGTGTCAGCTGCTCTGAAAGGATACCAAGGGAATATGTTTGATCCTTTGAGTAGCTTCCATATTCTGCTGAAGTCATACTTAAAATGAGTGAAGCTCAGACACTGACTTCATCTCACTCAGTTGTGTTTAAAGGCCTTTGCTGATCAGGGCTCTGGGGACTCCAGAAAAAAAAACAAAAAACAAGCAACACAAGAGAGAAGAAGGTTTCATTCCACATAATTGCTATATATGGACAGAAGGGCTTTTTACTTCTAATAGCTATTTAAAAACTTAGGTAAATACTGATTTATGTGTCAAAGCTCTGAGCACTCCATTGATCCGGTAAATGTACAGCTAAGGACTGCTCAGCACAACACACTTGGTGCCTGTTACGCTCTATCAGACTAATGTATATTTGCATTATTTACTTGGTTGGCATTAGCAGCTTGATGGAGCTGCTCTGGGAGCTGTTCTGAGACACAGCTCAGCCCAGAGTGGCAGAAATGATGGCACATGGAGCCCTGCCTTTGTGCCTGGGAGCAGCTGTGCAGCCCCATGCCTGGGTTCTGAGATGAGTGTGGGGCTGTGGGCAGAAGGCAGGAACACGTTTTTCTAGGAGAACACATTTTCCTAGGAGAGCTCACAAGCTGCTTTTCCTGCACAGCATTCTTCCCCGGCTCTTCAAGATTACATCAAGCTCCCACATGGCTGGAAAGGTAAATTGCTTGTGATGGAAAAAAAAGCCACTATCAAAAACCAAGCTGTGTTTGTTTTGCAACTGATCTAGGAGCCAGCCTTTCACAAAGGCCCAGCTCAAAGGGGAAAATGTGACTGCCAGGCAGTTAAATATGAACAGGATTGTTTTGATATGGTCTCCTGAATTAAGGATTAGAAAGTGATCAAAGAAAACAAAAAATCATCTGTATGAGAGAAGGAAATTCCAAGCCAAAAAATATTTGTTTTTCTAGTTAATGTGATGCATTATTTGGTCCTTAAATTCACTGTTTACACCTCCATAATCTCCATTTCATAATTTTCCATTTTGGCCATACCTGAGTATAAGATCCTTCCTTCCTTCCTTCCTTCCTTCCTTCCTTCCTTCCTTCCTTCCTTCCTTCCTGCCTTCCTGCCTTCCTGCCTTCCTTCCTGCCTTCCTGCCTTCCTTTCCTGCCTTCCTTTCCTGCCTTCCTGCCATCCATCCATCCATCCATCCATCACCACTTTAGACCCTTCTGCAGGCAATGCACCTTTCCTAGTGAACCCAGAGGGGGCCCTTTAGCACCAGTCACTTATGCTAGGGACAAATGGGTCTTCAGTGCAAAGGAAAGGTCCTGGCTCTGAGTCATTATTGTTAATCAGACTCGTAGCCCATGGCTTCTCATGGCATGACCTCCAGAGTAAGCCACTCTGCAGGGCTTTTTGGTTTTCTTATTACTGCCTATAAAGATGCCCTTTAAGGAAGTGCAGCTGCTTCCATGTGGCTCTGATTGCACTGGCAGCTGGATGATATCCATCCTTTCCTTTCCTCCCATGTGCAGTGCACTGCTACAAACATTCAGCTCCACAAGACACAGACCCAGGGACTTCTCTCTCCCAGCTTCTGTGAAGCATTGACCAATTCAGGGAGAAGCACAGGAAAAGTGCTCTGAAAATCATGCATCTGTCTGCTCTAACAAGTAGACCAGCACGTACACTGCCAGGCTGAGACAAGGATAAATCCCAAGTCAAACCCTTGCCAGACAGTTCGTGATATTAGCTCAGTAGTCAGAGGGTTTTAAAAAGTCACATTGTGATCTTTTGACTTGTTTTCTGTTGCTGCTCACGAGAAGACAAAGGAGTGGAAAGGAAGAATAGAATTTTTCAGTTGCTCCTGAAATGTTGGAACCTAGAGATAGTGTGTGTGAATGAATATCTAAGAATATGGCAAAATCAGATATCTTCAGGCTCCTGAGAGTTCAGGGGAAAGGCTTGTAAATAACATTTTACATTGCAGTTGTGGCAGTAGTATTCAATATTCCCTCATCTATACAAAAGAAAGAGCTAAAATGTACATTGAAAGTAACAAGAACTATCTTTACATCTTTTAGAAAATATCAAAGATATTTAACAGATAAAAAAATATTCTTATCCTTCGAACCTTGTTCAGAAGAAGTTTGTTTAATATTGTTGGTTACTTAAAGGGGGTCGATACAAGTCTGTGTTTTACTTCATCTCCTTTGTTGTCTCAGGTAAATAATCAGACATATTCTGGGCTATATGATGGCACTTTAAACACTAAAATAAACTCCATTTTATTTCAAGTGTGTGGAGACACACTGTAAAGAAAAAAGAAGTTGTAGTCCAGTGGATCTAGTAGGAGTATGCAAGCTTGCAATCCTGCTTTTCCTCATCAGCAGGATGTACAGGGAGCCATGTTCAGTGTCATGCACTGTATGATAGGATTTTGAATAAGGGGAATATGAATTATCCACAGGCTGCATGAATTTCCCTATGCTGTATCCATTTCCAGCATTGCAGTGGTTGGTCTGGGCATGACCCTCAGTCTGTCTCATTGCATCTGCCTTTTGTCCTTGCAGCAATGCTCAGAATTTCCTGGCAACTGAAATAGCTAATGTAAGAGCTGTGGATGGTCTCTGCAGATATTTCCATCTGCTTTAACTGCCTTCAGAGAAGATGAGTACGTGGCACTGTGCGTGGTTTGCTGTGGAACAGCAAGGGTATTTCTCTGTCTCCTCAGGGAGGGGGCTGCTCCTGTGGCTGACACTGCCCTGCCCAACTCACTGGTGTCACCCAGGACACCCTACAGCCCCCAGGAGACAGGAGGACAGTCCTGACTCTGGAATGCTGCCCTGAGGCAAAAACTGCCCCTATGGAGGCTCTTCACTGTAGATCCTTTCTGTCTAACATGGAAAGTGCCAAGGACCAAAAAATTAGTAGGGAGGGTTTTGACTGAAGTAAAAAGAATTCTCATCTTTGCTTTTGCTCTTTCTCTTACACCCCATATTTCATACCATGTTTTCATTTAATTTAGATAACCAGATAACCAGTGCACAGATTTGTTCACAGGCCAGGTGATGTGGCTGGCTGAGCTCTGTCTGCCCTCCAATACAGCAGAGACTGAAGGAGAGTCTTGAGGCTTGGCTTGGAGAACAGAGATTGTGTGGTTTAAGTTTTATCAATTTTTACTCAAACTGATAAATATTTGGTTCAAGCTCAGTTCTTTTTTTGCAAATTTCCTTCTTCTATTACAATATTTACATCTTTTTAAAAGACTCCTGAAAGGATAGGAGCTATAGTGATCAACTAGCTTCTCTCCTAATGTATCTTTATCTGAATATTTTTATCTTGGTTTTTTTTTTTTTTTATTTCTAACCACAGACAAATCATGAGTGGATGAATTGTGAAAATCATCTGGTTAAAGGGAGTGCTCTGGGACTTGCCTTGTGTTGTCCTGACCCATTTTGGAGAGACAGGCCCTCTGTGAGGAGGTTAATACTGAATTCCTGCAGGCCAGGCCATGCAGACAGATGTGTCCTGCAGATCTACCAATCACACAGAAAGGATGGACCCTGGGCAGGGGGGTCACACACACACTGTAGATAAGGAGACAGCTTCACATCATTGCTGTGATTGGCAAATGTGTGCTGCAGGTGGACTGTGAGTGTCCATCAGTAAATGCACACCAGAGGCAGGGTGCATTCAGGATTCTGTGCATCAGCTGAATTCCTCCATGGAAATTACTTAGATTTCAGCAGTGATGTAGCATACATGGTGGGGGGGAAGAAGATTGAGTCTCCTTTCCCTTGCAGTGCTTAGACTCCCTAATACAAATGAGACCCTACTGCTGAAAGTATTTATTCCCTTGAGTTGTTTCTTCCCTATTCTACCTGCATACTAGGAAAACAAAGTATTTCCAGTATCCACTGAAACTTCAAGTGTGATAAGAAATGAGATTTCTGTAAGGTGATACTTTCCCTCTGATTATGTACTATATTAGCTTCCGTACCCAACTGAGGAAAAGTATTAAGCCTAGTATACAAAGAAATCAAATAGGAGAGTGATACTTAGCCTTTGGGCTGGAGGAGTTCCTAATTTCTTCTACTTCCTCAGCTCTTATTTATACCAAAGTCAGTTATGTTACATAGCCACAGCTGCCTCGGGAGCCCTGAAAGTGGGGTGAAGGGCAACAGGAAGAAATGAACTTTTCAATTGATGGATGAATAAGTGTTTCCATGTACCTAGCATATTTTTAAAAAGATTGTATTGAAAGAAATAGTGGTTCCTTCTCACCTTCTGGTGGCACCTGTCAGGTTTGGAGGGAATGAGTATTTTTCTAGTATCTGCAATTAAATGAAGTGGGGTTGAAGGAGGAATTAATTTCCCTGTAAAACAGAAGCTTTCATCAAATGAATTATAATATTTTATTTTTCAAAATAAAAGAAAAAAAAAAGTTTTGTTCCAATGTTGAAGTTTTGTTCCAAGGCTTCACATTCAGCTGCTAAAAAAAGGGAGAGAAAGTGGAGCAGAGGGGCACAGAGAAAGAAAATTATTTCAGGTGAATTTTTTGACGGAGGCAATCCCACAGGAAAACTACAAATTTTCAAAGGATATTCAATGGAGAAAGCAATTCCCATTCCCTTCTCCCAGCTATGTGGAAAGGCAGAATACACTGGACCAAGATCCTTCCTGTTTTTAAGCAGTGCACCTGCTCTGCTACCCAGATGTTTGAGAGATTTTCATTTGGTGCTTTTGGCAACACTCCTATGGAGTTCCCCCAGTAGGGGTAGTGAACTGTAGCTAGAACCTCAGTTTTTTTCAGTCACAAGGAAAATACTTCCTTTTATCAGGTTTAAATACTTTCTCCTTCGCTGCCACTATCACTCTTTCCAAGCCTGTGACAGAATTTCACTTCTGAGCTTTCCCTACATCAGCTGTCTCCAAAAGGGACTTCTGGAAGTCCAGGGTGGAGGTCAACACTCTAGCCCTATTTCAGAAGGGGGACACATTCTTTCCAGGCTGTTCTGCTGGGCCCAGCCCTTGTGGCAGTGCAGCACAAACATTGTCTGGACACCCAGAGAGAGCAGAAGTGGAGGTGGGCATGAGGCTGCTGACTGCCTGCCATGCCCTGAGGAAGGTTTGCTGCAGGGCTGCGCTGCTGAAGGGGGAAACAAAATAGTCTGGTGGAGACCAGCTCCCTCAGGAAGCTCCTTGGAGAAGGCTGCATTTTTTTTAATTTCCAGATGCAGCTGGGACAGCTCTTTCTGTATAATTGGACACCTTTTTTAGAGAAAATGGAACATTTTACAAGTCGGTTTACAAGAGATTTATTCCGAATTGAGCTCTATCCTAAATGGCCAGTGTCTCCCCAAAACATAGGCCAGCTTTTCTTTGTGCTTCAGCTGCTGCGCTTCCCTTTGCTCACCTGGCTCCAGAGCCCTGGGGGCAGAGCTGCTTGTGACTCCCTGAGATGGCTGCAGTGTGCCAGGATGCCCTGGAGCAGATCTGGATGCGATTGTAGCACAGTGGCAATAATGCTCAAAGAAAGCAGCACGGTGTTTATGCAAACTGTTTGTGTTTATGCAGTCCATCCTACTGAGATGCTCCTCTGCTCCAGACAATCTTGGCATTTCAGAGGGATATATCAGCATTCCCTGTGACACAGCTCTCTCCTGTCAGAGCAGTAAACAGCAGGTAGTTCTCATTGCTTTCCAAGGTGGTGGGCTGTTTAGTGGCACAATCTCTGCATCCTCCCTCTCAGCACTCTTATACAAATCTTTGAGACAACTCACTCTGTAGCAGGTGAAGTGTTTTAAATAAAACACCATGTACCATCTTGTGCCAGAATAGATTTCACTTTCAGTCCAGTAAAACTTTGTTGTAGACTTTGCCTCTTCCTTTATTTTGGTTTTGTGTTGCTATGCCTGGACACACTTTTTGGTGGTTAAAAGGGATTTGCAATCATTCTGTGGAACACCTGAGGGAGAACCATGGATCACTATTGATCTACTGACTACTAGAAAAGAAATGTGGCTTGCAAACCTTCTGCCAGCATCCATCAGTTAATGCAGTGGGGAAGACCCAGCCTTTCAATTCCCTGAAGTCAGCATTATTGAGGCTTCTAACATAATAAGGACATGAAGGAGTATTGGTTATGAGCTTGGTTTCAGAAGTAAGAATATTTCACTGAAGTAGCAACCACAGTAGTTTTTGGCCATAATTTCCCCACATGCAAAAGAGAAGCAGGATTTCTGGACAGGTCACTGCACTACAATTAAGAAATCTTTAACAGTATTTCATCTGTGACACTGTTTACCAGGACAGATGTGGTGCTTGTCTCTGCCTCAGTTTCCTTGCCTGGGAAATAATTTAATTGGAAGCATACTGGAGAAAAGTGCTCTAAAATAACTGAATATATGGTTAATAGTAACAAAACAAGCACTGTTAGTTTTAATGTGAGTATTTCTTCCTCAGACAGGACTGCACATACATCAGCATGCTAGAAATTTCTACTAAAGAAATACAGAAAGCTCAAATATCTATATGGCATGGAAAAAAAGAAAAGCATAATTAAAAAAAAAAAAAAAGAAAAAGAAAAGGTACCTTGAAAGAAACCAATAATTTTCAATAATTTTGGGGATCAGAGCAATACAGTTACAGTTAAGAGAATCATCAACCAGGTCCCTCCAATGGTGGCTGGGCCAGCATGGAGGCTCTCAGATTTGTCCTATACAGATCACAGAGGCATAACAGACCAAAGCCCCAGACCAGCTTGCTTATACAGTGGCTTTGATAATTAAGGTTTACAGAGAGAGCACATCCATGCAAAAATAATGCCCAAAAGGAGGCAGACAGACAAACCCTTCCCTGCCTCTGGAAGGGTTTGACTCACATGCTGCTGAGTTATTCATGGCATGTGAGCTGTGTGGAAGAGATCTTTTTGTTTTGTTTTGTTTTAATGCTGATGGGATAATCTTTTCTTTTGAAAACAGCCTCCTAATGCATCAGGACAGCTGCCTGGGATACACCTCATTTAGCGGCAATTGTCTCTGTAATGTTTATAACCCTCCCACTGCCATCCAATATACAGTCATCATTTATCCACTCATTTGACTAACACAATGTTAAAATGCCCTTCCAGTGCTTTGTTTTGCTTACTTCTCCATTCCCTTGCTGTCCTCTTGTCAGAGATGTTAAAACCTCTTTTGAGCAACTGGCATCTCTGCGTGGAGGGTTTGTGGCTGAAGGATGCTTTCCCCACTGTACCCCGCAGCTCTCCCTCCTGTTAAATCACAAGCTGGGGAGGGTGGGACATCATCTATCATTCCTTGTTCATTGTGTTCAACAGATGCACATTTTGGGCTCTTTGACAAACTGACCAGGCATATGGAGCATGTCATTCTGCTTGTGAATTCTGCCCATCTAAAATCAACAATACCATTGTCTCCTCAGATGAAATTTCAGGAAACAAGGGGGAAACCCCCCAAAACACCTGAATTTTAAGGCCCCAGTCTCATTCTTAAGCCTTTCTTGCACAGTAGCTTGTCACAGTCCAGATGTGAGTACTCTTTTGTAAAAGCAGCCACACTATGTTTGAGACCATCTATGTGATGTGAGTTGGTGGGGACAGTCAGAAATTTATGCAGTGGTACATAAAATCTGAAACCTCAGAAAGTTAAATTGAGCTTTCCAGACAACTTTCCACAAGATGATGTTCTTGAAACAGAATACAAACCTGTGCCCACTTTTTGTTCTGGCCACAGCTGGCACATGTAGCATTGATACCTGCCACAAAAAAGACATTGAAAGACACAGCTTTTGCCTTCATGGAAGTGGCTTGGGTCTGCCAATAAAAACGTGTCAGAATGAACATGCTCCCAGCTGTGCTTGGCCTGATAGCAGAGAGGTCTCTTACACTAATGCTTTTTCTTAGTTTTAAATCCATGTGGCATCGTGAACAGTACAGATAATCCCAGCCACTAAGGAGAGCAACATTTTTCTCAGGTACAAGGCTGCAGTTCAGTAAACAGAGCTCAGGTTGAATGATCCAGAACAAAATGTTTCTTTTTTTTTTCCTCTTCCTTAACTTTCCTTGGGATAAAACAGATGTGCAGTCAGCTTGGTGATTTTGAGTGGTTCCTTGAGATTTAGCATTTACTTGAGCAATAACATTACTCTGGGGCATTAAGAGCACACAAGACTGAAGATATGAAATTTGTAGAGCTCATGGCAAGCATGAAAACTGGAATAAAAACTATGCTGGAAGTGGATTTATACTGTTTACCTCTCACTAATCATAGAAGGAGCTTGAATAGCTCCCTATTATTTTGGTGCTGTTTTCAGTCTCTCAGGCAACTGTGCCATCTGACAACTGCTAACTTCACCTGTAAGTGTACTGCTGATATTTGAAGCAGGCTCCTGAAAAACATGTGGTAGAGTTGAAATCTGTGCATGTGAAGCTTTGTTCCTGAGAGAAATCCAGGGGAGAAGAGAGGAGGCATGTCCTGAAAATGCCATAAAGAGCTTCAATAAGAAGAGTGATACTCCAAGACAGCAACACATGGTCTGAAATTGTAAAATGCACAGTGATTCAGCCACATATTCCTTCCTGACAGAGACTAGGTTTGCAAGGCACTGAGAACTGATCCTCTATGACGTGTAGTTGTGCAAATCTATCTGTTTCAAGGGCGTTCCTGCCTCCGTGAAAAAAAAAAAAAAAAAAAAATGACAAGGAAAAAAAATCAAAGGTTTGAGATGCTTTGTGAGTTGTGTGTGATTGCTAATTACTCTGGTATCAGCTGCTGCTGAGTAAGCCTTTTATGTCCCATGCTGAGTAGCATTTATTCTTTGGTCAACAGCAAGACTTGTGGAGAGCTTCAGCTCCAGTGTTTGTATCACTGCACTGTTTAGTTTGTAAGGTGAAAACCAAACCTTTCTCCTACTTTCTTTTGGCTAGTTTGACACTGTGTATGGCTGTTGGCCATGCATTAATAGTACATAAGAAAGCTGTAGATCAAAGAACTACCTGACCCAGAGGCCACAGAGTAACAGAGAAAAAGCCAGAAAAACTAATGTGGTGTTCCCTTGATATAACCAACCACCCTGCAGCCCAGGGACCTCCTGAATCAGAGACTGCAGCTACATCTCTGTGCTGAACAGTCCTCAAGAGACCTATCATCCTCTCCAAATGCATCTAATTGCTTTCTGAATCCAGTTATATTTTCCTCCTTGGCATGTTCAAAAGCTTCATTTGTTACAGGCTAATGAGCTTAATAAGCTGAAGCTGTGTTTTTATTGAAAGGTTAATGATTGCAAACATTTAAATAGTTAAATCAACTCCTTAACTGAGTATGGAGTTACAGAGGAAGGGAACAAACAAACCTAACTCTTCAGGGAAGACTGCTGAGGAATTTTTGGGTTAGTGGGGATTTTATATGCTTGGAGTTGCTGGGACTTACCGCTGTGATGTTCCAGCTCACACCATTCCTACTTTCCCTTCTGTTGTGCTGGGTTTAGACCACATTAAATCCTGAACTGAGCCAGTCTTTTCCCTGTAGCTTGTTTGTGTCTCAAGCTACTTTTGTCTCAAGTTAGTTTTGCAGTTACCATTTGCTGCTTCATGTGACTACTTTATCTCCATAAATCATCCCTTAAGTTTCTACATTCTGTCATACTGGTCAAACAATCCATTGACAACAGCTTTGTTACTTGTAAAAGTGTGCTGTTTTGACCTCTTAATGTGAAGTGGGTTTAGCACTACAAGTCAAATGATTGCTTTACAACTGTAAAATAGAGCTTTGTTCAGTGACACTTGAGAAAAACTCTAAAAAGCCAGAATGTGGGACCCCTTATGTATTTGGTAGCAACCAAAGAGCTCTACATTTTTGAAATAGTTAATTAAATTGATGGTAATGTGATATTGGGAGAATTAGAGGGTTTCCCTCTTACAGGTGATAAAAAGTATGTTGGGTAATATGAAAAGAACATTTGTGTGTTTGTCTTTCCAGGAATGTTGGTTTTGTGCAGTGCCCAAGTGACCAGAGGAATGAAATGAAGACAAGTGGCAGTAAAATAATTCCAGAGGTAATGTCACCATAATGATTTTATAAAAAAGTGTTCCACTGAATTTTCTGCCCTTTTTTTTTTGTCTGTGATATCCCACTTCTTATTGAAATGTTGGATATTCTGCCTCCCTGCCTTCCCTTCCTCAACTGGCCAACAAAAGCTGATAAATGAAGGATTCTGCAGTGTGTAAGTTGCAGGATAATTTTGTCAGGCACAGTGGTTTATCAGCATAGAACTCATATCCAGCTGACTACAGGGATGGCCTATAAAGGCCCACTTGGAAAGCACACTGAACTCAACAGAGGCTCCTGTTGACTTAAATGGGCCCTAGACCAGGCCTGAAATGAAATCTGTCTCAAATTGCCAGTTGACAAAGATCCAGGATGGTGGTTTTATTTGGAAGAAGCTGTGAAACAGAGGAGTAAAACGGGTAGGAGCAAAGCAAAGGCAAAATAAAGATAATAATTTAGGCTCATAAATGGGAGAAAACTGCTAACCAGCAGAAAAGAGCTCTGGAAAAGCCTCTCAGAAGGACTAGCAGAGGGAGAATCCTAACTGGTTCCAGGATCAATATTGATAACATAATGAGACAGTTTCTAGAGTTTTCCCACTTGCAACAGCAGGAACCAGGCTTCTTTTCCCTGGTCTGGCAAAAACTCATTCACTTTAAAGTTTTTCTGTGTGGTTTCAAAGGTCTAGTATTTTTGCTTATGTAAATTAGCCTAAAGAAAAAAGCATTTTGCTTTAAAAATCTTTTTCTTAGTCATCTGAACAGTGGAAGGGGAATGGTGCTGGAATCTTTTCTTTGGCTTCTCTTGTGCTCAGGGCTTGTCTCTGCTAACAGCATTTTCCAACCAAATTTTGTTGATTTCAAGATGTGGAGGGAGAAAAGAACAGTATAGTACGCAAAAGAACTGTATAGTACACATTCTTGATTGTGAGCTGATAACTAGTTCCCTGTTCTTCTCCAGTTTTGTTTTGGTTTTTTTTATTAAGACTGAACAAGTCAGAGAAATATTGCAATATGTTAGAATCTACCCTATGAAAAAACAGTAGATATGTTCCTCTCTCTAAGATGAGGTCATGGGCAACTTCAGGGACATTCTTAATGTCTATAATCTATATAACTTTAAGTGTTATGACTTATGTCGAAGACAGCTGTACTCTCATGATTACTTGTGTTGAGAAAACAGAAATATGGCTTCTATAACCATGGCTTGCTTATGACAAAATCCTTCACCCACCAAAGCTTCTGGTGTCTCTTTCATTTGTCTGAAAGGAAGCTGCAGAACCCAATGAACAAGCACTCCAGAACAGGAACCATTTCCTCAGGAAAGCTGCAGGAGGATTTTGGCAAGGGAGAGAAGCTAGCCACTAAAACCCAAGGGTGAAATCTTATTTTAGAATCTAGATGCGTGGTCTTAAAACCTTGGTATTCTGAAAAGAGAGCACTTAAAGTATTACACTGATGGCCATGGTAAATAAGAGAAAAGAAATGGAGGAATAAGGGGATGCCAGTCCTTAAAAGAATGGAAAGGCTAAAAGGGTGGCCTTTTTCCTCTAGTTAAGGAACAGAGTCGAGGTTGTCTAATCTTGCAGAGAAGAAAAGCCTGAAATATCCTTAGAGGCAACTCTGCCTTTTTTAGAGCACACAGCAAGCTGATAGCCAAAGGCAACAGAAGAAACAGTGAAAGGGAGCAGCAGAGAGCTGGGACTCAGTGTGAACAGATAGCTAAAAGTTAGGGAGCCTGAGGGTATGTGGTTTAACCAGACCACTGAGGACTTTTCCACAGTAGAGGCTCAGATGCCATATTAAATCAGCACACACAACATCAAGCTGTGGCTATTGTCTTCAGGCACTTATTTTGCACACTGCAAATTAAGATGAGTAGCATTAACCCTTTTCTGCTGTTGGTGGAGCTACATTAAAATGCAAATTCCTTTGCATTTTCTGCAGACACACCAGTACCCATCCCTGAAGCGTGGCTATGTGAGCCATGAATCTCAGACATGTGATGGAGCCATCAGTCACAGAATCCCATAATCGCTTTACTACACTCCCTGGTTCTGGAGGAGTGCCTGGTGCCACATGGGGCTTAAAAACAGTCAGTGCTCTGCACGCTTGGAAAACACTCATTTTACTGCAGGTCCAATTGGCTGTGCCTGGCTGCAGGAAAACAACACAGGGTTTCTCTGTCTGTGGAAGTCAGCCCTTAATAGAACAGTTCCCAGTATTACTGGGAGCAGCAAATTTGACACGTATGTGGTTTGGCAAGATTTCATCTTGAATAAATGAGTGTGGGATTTGCTTTAGCACCTGCTGCTCTTTTTACAGTGCCAATTTATACCTCAGTAGGAATGTTTCCATATAATGCAGTTGTTTAAGGAAGTATTCTAATTTCATAGTGCTTATCTAGCTACTATTCAAGTCATGTAAATGTTGTGGATGTTAGTCTGCTCAAATCTATATCTTTCATTATTGTGGTACACAGGTACTTTGTGGCCACAGTTTTCTTTCCTTTACTAACATTCCTATCCAGCATTACCTGAAAGTTTAAAATCAAAGCAAACTATACAAAAACCCCATTGAATAGTTTTGGATTTTTAAAAATTTCTCTGTATATCCCTGAAAGATCATTTAGCTGGGGTTATTTTAAGACTGTTTAAAGACATACACATATTTGGAATATTCTTCCTGAAAAAGTCTAGTATAATTAAAAAGTAATTACGTAAATGCAGGTGTTGAGTTTCTATCTAACCCCATGTTATAGTCTATAAACTATCTGAAGCCATCAATTTAACTACTTAGAACTGGAAAGTCTTGTGTGAATTGTAGCCCAGTTTGTTTAATGGAAGTGATGTACAAAATTATGCTTCCTGGGATTAGAATTTAAAAGTGAATCAAAAGCTCTAGAGAACCTAAATTCCTGTGTTCAAGACACAGAGGAAGTTGCTGAACCCAGCAGGAGCTGGGAGCTATGCAGGGAGAAGGCAAGGAAATGGAAACAACTATTGGTTCTTTTTCTGGTTGGTGGGATTTAGTATGCAATATCTTAGAAATCTTATCCTGTTTATATTTTATCCTTAGGATGCATTTCCTGTGCTTTGATGAAATCTTGTCAGTATTCAGGAAGCTACAGACTTGAACCTACAGTTTTGTCTGGGACTATCCCATGCACACGGGACTTGTTTCTCATCCAGTTCTCCAGCACGAGTCACTGCTATTTAGTGATGCCTACTACTTTTCCTTATTTTTCCCTTGCAAAAAATAAAGAAACTGGAATTGTGCCGTGTTCCCACAAACACTTTCTATTGACCTTCAGCACAAACCAGCAGCTGGAATCAGCAGCAGCCCTGAGAGGTGGCTCACAGTGTAGTGGAGCTGGAACCAAAGACCTAAACTTGTCCTGCCTCTCTTTAGTGTCTAACTTGGGTGTTTAATTTCTTCAGGTGTCAGGAAGCACCTCAAAGGATTGTGAGAAATTGGCCATGCCTTGCAAGACATTCTAGAAGGGCATCTCTCTCTCATATTCAAGAGAAAAGGGGATGTGGGATGCAATTGGTTTCCAGTGCAGGAGGTAAAATATCTTGTGAAAGTATCTGGAGTCCTGTGGAATGAATTTGAGCTGTGGGCAGCAGCTGGAATGGTTTGGAAGCTTGCACTTCTGAGTGTTGGGAAGGCAAGAAAACAGCTGGACACTCATGTCAGACAAGATCCTAGAACAGCTTATCGCAGTCATAACTGATACAAGATCAGGCTCAAAAAACATTCCTGCACCACCAATAATCCCATTTTAAAGTGATTGCAGTGGTTAAAGTCAGAGAACTCTTTCTACTATAATAGGCTTTTTTTTTTTGACAGAGGATAATTTGCAATCTTTGACAGGTTCCTACAGATAATGCTCAGAGTACCAAGACTTATAGCAACAGGACTAAATAAATATGAATGAAGAGTTATAGTAAATTGAGCATTATTTCTCAGAGCCACCAGGACAAGCTAGGCTTAATTTTCCTAAGCTAGATTTCTTATCAGTCACTCTTAATTTCACCTTTGTCATCACCAAGCAAACCTTTAAAACAGCAGGAAAAGTAGGTTAGAAGGAAAATGCAATTTAAAGCACTTCCAGGAATATTGCACTTTTTCTTATTCCCTGATGTGACAGACCCCTTATCAGTGTGGACACTCAAGGCTTTTCCACTTACCTGTAGCATCTACCAAGGCATTACCATCACCTGATCATCTTTATTTCACCCTAACTGCTTGAGACACAGGCCGTACAGCCCCTGTCTGGTGAAATTCATTACATGCAAAAGCTCTCTGAAATCAAAGAGATAGGAGCAAAATAAAAGCAACTGCTCTAAGGCCCACAAATACCCTTTCCACAAGGAAAGAAAGGTAACTATTAAACCAGGAGATCATACAATCATTGTTACTGCTTATTTTAAACAAGCCATTTCTTTGATCCTGATTTGGTTTTGATTATGTTTATGTACTGGGAAGAGATTTGGCACTGAAAAGCTCTAGGGACACTTGCTTCTGCAAAACTAAGGAAAAAAGCAACAAGCTGCCCTTGTTTGGAGGGATGTATCTAAAGAGGTGTCATTTTTAGACAGTGAAAGCAAGACTACTGCTGTTCATCAGAAACACTCAAGTGAAAAATGTTTTCTCAGTGATTTTTAAAGTCATCCATAAAGTCCTGAGCACAGAAAAGGCCTCAGTGTGTCTGAAAAAAAATAGTTTGAAACTTGTTTCCTGATTTTTGTCAGCATAGTTCTGTGCTGTATCTCTGTGCCATGTGGAATCAAAGCATTTTTTAGGTAAAGGGAGAGTTGCAGAACTCTCAGATGGCTTTACATAGATTTGTTTTGCTCTGCTCTAATTGATGAAATTCCGACCTGGCCAGATGTTAGGTTCCTGAACCAGAACATTCTACCAAGTCTCTTCTCCCATTTTTTTTCCTTCTGTTTTTCTGAGAGGAGGGGACCACTGCTTGGCCATATATTCAATATATCACTGAAATTGAACTAGATGTGGTTCAGCCCCAGAATGAGCTTAGATAGCTCTGTACATCTGCCTGCTGCTATCTCCTCTTTTTCATTTCCTTTAAAAGATCCTGGGCTATGCAGATCACAAGGAGGACATGGGACATTCCAGTGGGTGGTTCAAAAAAGCAAATACATATAAACATGTGTGCAAAAGCCTATTAAAGGATATGTGTCAATTTTTACTAAGGATTAAGTTGCTTATAAAGGATAACAGGTACTTTTTCTGAGGTTTGAGGAAAGCAAATGTTCCAATTTAACATGTAAGTAGGTTTGCAAGAAAAATTGAAACCTTTGGATGGTTTAAGTGTTTTGTTTTTTATTGTATGAAATTGGTGACCTAAATTCTTGATTCTGTGCTTTCCAGCTGTCCTGTCTTCAGGGACTCCCATGCGTTGCTTCCTGTGTGGGTTATTCTGTCTAGAATTCCCCATGCCATGCACTTGGACCTCACATCTTTACCACAATAACTCTGTCTAATAGCTGATCCCTTTTTAATTATCTTCCAGGTTGTTTCTACTGAAGGTAAAATCTTTTATGTTGATTTAGCCTCCCAAACAACTCAAGATCATAAGGGAAGATGGGACACACTTTAGTTCTTGCACTGGGTATCAGAGACTGTGCAGAAAACATGTGAGGGGTAACAGAATGCCATGATCTGCAGCAGACAACCTAAGTGGATTATGTGCAGGTGAATAGATGTGCAATTGGTAGTTCCTAAAACGCTTCAGGGAAGCTGGCATGTCACCATGCATCTTGCTTGACTTGCCAGGACTAAGGGCATTTTGTTAGAAATCCAACACAAAAGACAGGCAGAGAAGCTGAACAAATTGTTTGCATTTATAGAAAACAGAGCTGGAAACTGCATTGTCACAAATAGAATTCTGTGTGTCCAGAGAGTTGCCATGGTATTAACAAATATTACCCATTTTTTCCTTGTTTTTGTGGTTCCTTGTGATTTACCAGCAGTGCTCTTCAAAGGTATTCTGTTATCACAGAGACATGATTTTAAAATGTTTTCTTATCTAGCCTGCAACACACCATGTTTTTCATTCTTCAGAATATGTAGTACATGTTGAGTTAGCCATACATGCAGCTCTTCCCTCATCACCTGCTTCAAGTCCCACTTGTCTCTCCAAATGAATGTGCAAAACCCAGCTAAACAAATCACTGAACTCCCAATGCAATGCATTCAGGAACTCATTTATTCTAAAGTGATGCTATCCAAGCAGAGGAATTGAAACATGTAATGCTGTCCTCCACCAGATGTTGGGCTGGTTTAAATGCAAATAAACACCCAAAGGGAAAACAAGGCAGTGGAATATAATATGCTGCTGAGATATGGGCTAGAGCTGTGCATAACCCAACTTTCTTATAGTTTCAGATTTTGGTTTCTTTTAAAATTTCTTTGCAAGGCAATTTCATTCTTACCCCCTTGTGGTGGTATGTCCTGCTGAGTGCAATATTCTTCCAATGTTCCTGTTTTCCTCTTCATTTGCTTATATATATCTGTAGAGTAAGAAGGAATCTATTTGTCTGCAGATTTTTCCTTTCCCTTCTGGAAATATTTATGCTCCCTGTGTAAAGAAGAGCAGCAGCTCCTCATTGCTACTGAGTCTCCAGAGGACAGGATGGAGAGGTGAAGGGAGTGAGTTTTCTGCTTTCTGCCATCAATCCCATCACTCATGGTGATAATTCAAATTTCTCACACAATATCTCTTTCCAGATGCCTGCCAAAAGCCCTACAGGAGATTGATTTGTCTTAAGAGAATAAACATTGGGTGGAAAATTAGATGAACAGCTGGAGACCCTCTATGTGGGTGCATAGCCTCAGGGGACAGGGCAGGAGAAGTCAAAGTATGACATTCCTTCATGTCAGTTTTATTTCCTGCAGCAGAAGGCAAAGGATAGGATGAGAAGACAAGGTTTTCCTTCGTAGCTCTTTGTTCCTACCTCAAATATATCACCCCTGCAAGTCTCATTAATGCCCTTTTGCCACTTCTGACGCTTGTACACTTTCCGATCCTTTTCTCTCTCTCCCCTCCTGTTCCTAATTCTGTACTCATATAAATTTTTATCCATCATTCCCTTCCTCCTCCTCATTCAGTCTGTTCCCAAAGTGGCCTGCTAGACTCTCTGCATACACACACATGGTGTGGTTTGTTCTCCTGGAGAGTGGCCTGTTACACAGAACTATGGTCTGTGAAAATCATCCTGTCTGCAGCAGGACAAGAGGTGAGCTCAGGAACTGAGCTGTGAAACAGGGCAGGGCAAAATCACAGACAAACAAACCCCTGTGCTACCTTGTACTGCGGCTTTTGTGGACTTTGGGAGGGAGGATTATTCTGCACATTATCAAAACAGGTATAAACAAAACCCCTGACCAAACTGCTCTTGCTAGACTTGCCTTTATTTGTAGGTATTAATTGATCTCTGGGTATAAATGTATGAATTTGCTGTTAATGGCACAGAAAAGATTGCAAATTAAAGCAATCATGTGGGTCTTGCAGGGCCACAGGGCCCTCTGCCTTGGGAGGTTTGCCAGGAAGGAAATTCAGGGTCTTGATTAATTGGGGTCTTAGGGCTGAGATGGAACAGGGAAGCCTAACAGGTGAATACCTGGGGAGACAATAGGAAAAGAAAATGTAACCACATGAATCACTATCCCTTCTGGATGTCTCTGCTTGGGTTTCAAAGGGTTTTTCAGGTGGATGTGTCTGATCTTTGGCTTCCAGCTGTGATTTAACACACCTTGAAGGTGAAGCCATTATTTTTACCAGATATTTACACAAAGGAAGGTACTTTCTGAAAGAAAAGGAAATTACAGGAATAGGCTGTCTGTGGAATGATTTTGGTTGCTGTGAATTTTGCATAGAGGTGAAAAGGGGTTAATTTTTGAAAGGCAAAAGAAAATTGCTCTCTATATACAATATATACATTGCTATGTTCTTTCTTCCTGACCAAACGAAGGCTCAGTGGAGATTGCAGGTTGACACTGAGAAATTTCAACACTTGCCTCCCTCCAGTCATAACTAAAAAAAATCACCTCTCTGCATATGTTGAAAAAAAAAGTTTCATTGTTGTTTCATTGAATCTTGCACTAATGGAGCTGCCACAATCCATTTTCCTGCTGGGAAGTTACAGCATGACTGTGCTGTGGCCTCTGCTGGATGATGCCCAGTGCCAGGCAAATCCTCCAAAGGGAATATTCTGTTTGCTACCAGAAAACATTGGCACAAAAGGGTAGGATAAGATACACTCTGTTTGGGCTCCATGAGCGATTTCCTGGCTCCTTGTTCTTCTCACTTTAACCTCTCCCTAGTGAGTTTTTAAGCCTTCTGTTGGGATTAGTCATCTGATGGAAGGGGTTTCTTTGAAATTAAGGCTCAGACCCTCTAGAAGTTAAATGGATCATCAGAAATTTTTAGAATTTGGTTGGCTGGCTCAATTTAATTTGTTGTTTTGTTTGTTTGTTTGGGATTTTTTGTTTGGTTGGTTTATTGTTTGTTTTTTGTTTGTTTTGTTTTCTAAGTAGGGAAATTGGTTTTTTACTGACTCCTGAAATCTTATGCAAACATCTTACTGTAGAGTGAACATTCCAATTTCTTCCTCCATGCCATAGATGGTTGCAGTTATTTGGCACATTAACAGAGGGCATATTCAGATACACAAAAAAATCCCTAAAAGGAGTAAGAGAAAGAGAATAATTTATGGTCTCACCCAAGAAAACAGTCTCAGAAACAGCTTGCTAGGGGGTGACTGCCATGGACTCTGAGTCTATGGCGTACATATTTCAGATCCATCAATATTTTCATTTAGAGAGGCACCAGCGTGGGTGTACTGAAAGAAAGAGGAAATAAACAGGCTGTGTTAGTTTGTCTGGTTTCCTGGAAAGTGCTAAATTGCTCAAATGCTGGTGGGGCCTCTGCTGAGCACACGGCTCTGGGGAAGCAGAGCTGTCCCTCTGAGGCACTGTCTTTCTGTGGGTACAAAGCACCCGTTTCATAAATATAGCATAAAAGCTTTGGCTCCAGCAAGCCAGGTCTCCACAACCTTTAGGTGTTTTGGGGTTCTTTTACAGTATATATAATTTCTATATATTCTTCATTTAAAATTAATTATGGTGTATTTCCTGGGTCTCTTGGCTTTGTATTTGTAATATACAATGAGTGTTTTATTTTTAGCAGCTTTTTTCCAAAAGCATGGTAGTTATTAATTCTATACTTTGTAAAAGAAGGAATCAGATATAAATTATATGGAGGTGAGGTTTTATGAAAATCATTGAGTTACTCCGGGATTCAGTGGTTTGACAGGTTCAGTCTCTATAAACTTGTCAGTAAATTTAAGGCCAGGTGTAAGGTCAAGCAAACTAAACAAGTGTCATAAGCAGCAACCCGCAGAGAATTATAAAGGAGCTACCACCTGCTCAGACAACATCAGTGCTGTGGAAATCTGGGCTGGCAGCTGATGGCTGAGCACGTGGCAGCTCAGGGAAAGGCCAGCACTTGCCTATGGGTGAAGCAGCTCCCAATTAAATCGGAACAAGGATCAGCTAATGGGGGCTTGTCCAAACCCCTCTGACTCCTGTGAGCAAGAGCATCTCCTCACAAAGGTCTTCTCTTGGCTCTGCTCCTGCTGCTCATGGAAAACAAACATCTCTTACTTTGCTACTTTCTCCCCTTCTAATTCAAAGTTCACTTCCATGTATTTAGACTTACAACAACAGATAGATTGAAGGTGTGTGGAGCAAAAATTGCTTTGTTTTTGTGTTTTTAATCCTAAAAGTAAAATGGAAAAGATAATATGTCTGTAAAGGAGAGAAGTGGTAGCAGTGGGTGTCAGTAGTTCTGTCAGTACTACGTTGCATTGGAGACTAAATTTGTTTCTGTGAGAAATTTCTCAGTGCCCTTCTCTGGGATGGTACACAAGACAAGTGACAGGCTGTGAAACACAAGGTGTTGTTTGCTTTCATTAAGGTTTATTTCCCATTACAACTTGTTTGAGAACAACTTACTAATTCAAAATGGCATGGGCAGTCCTCTAGAATGTTTCCTCATGTGTCTAAAATAAGACTTGGAGGTTTATTTTTGATTGCTCTTCCTCTGAAATCTTAGACATCTTAAAAAGAGATTTCCAAGATATTCCTGCACTGCTCTGTGAGCATCTATGAGTCCTGCAGCCACTCCACAGGCTGCACCTTGCCTTCCTCCCTTTAATCTAAGCTGCACAGACAAGCCACATCAGTCAAACCATGCTCTTAAGATTAATCACTTCCAGCCACATGGCAAAAGTAAGACAGTTCAATAGTAACCAAGCCTCCCTGCTAGGGCACAGAGGATAAATCTGAAACCTTTCCGTCTCTCTGTTTACAGTCTGCATTTTCTCTCTCAGTTTGGCCACAGCCCTGCTGTCAGCTGAGCTGGCCCTGGGTCCTGGTTCTCACTCCTGGTGTGTGCATCCTCCCAGGTGATAACAGGCTCTCTCAGAGGTGAGGGCAGCACACCCTGGGCACAGACCCCTTGACTCTGCTGAAAAGAAGGATCTATAATCAGCAGAAATCAACGCAGTTTTGATGAAAAAATGCTGAGTTTATGTCAGAAAATAAAATGCTTAATATTCCGAATTTCCATCCAATTTAAAATGGAAATGCCTGTTTAATCAAGAAAATGGTTGGGGAAAAGTTCTCAGTCATCTGTATTTAAGTCTCCTTGATGACAGGTTTGCTGTCCTGAAGAGCTTGTCTCAAAATCAAGATGTGCTGGAATAACTCACTCAGGATCAGCCACTTGTTTCTGGATAGCACCATGTGTGAATATTCTTACTCTATAAAAGCCTTATATGTGTCTGCACAGATCTTGTGTTAACAATTCATGCTGCAGGACAGGAAAAGAGGGGCCCCTGACATGATTTTCTCAGGAGTTTTGATTTGCAAACCTATCACCTGCCTTTCAAACTTGCCCCTCTTCCTCCCAAAACAGGTCTGTGTTAATCATGAAAGTAAAAAAATATTTACATATATTTTCTCTTAGCTTAATTCCTAATAATATTTTCTGCTCTGATTTTATTTTTTTATTCTCCCTTTTACATTTAATTTGGCATCTAACCAATCAAAATGATGTTCTATTTATGCTTTTTAGCAAATGGGTTTGGCTTCAAATTCTTAACATTTCTTTCATGGTTATTTTTTCTCCTATTTAGCTCATCTCCAGCTTGCTTGCCTTGTAACTTCCAAATGAGAATATTATAAATGTGTGGAGGCTTATTAGATCTAGGGCTCTTTTATTTTATTTATTTTTTTAATTCAAATGAGAAACACATTTTTAATATTAAATTTTTCATTTATCTGAACCAGGATGCATTGTGGCTAATGTACTGAGGAGAATACTTCCCCTGCTTGATGATCTCAGGGTGTGTGGAAGGGATGTATGCATGTCCATACTTTTCTCTCCATTTGTTGCTGTGCCTGTTGGTTGCTTTTCAAGATCTGCCACTTTGAACATGGACCTAGCATTGGCACAGGAACACCTGCCCAGTCTCTCTCTCTAATTAAATGATCTAATGTTCACCAAAAGAAGTTGCAGCTGTCCAGGGTCAAATACATTGAAGAAATCTAAAAAAAAATTAAAAAAGAAACCTAAAATAGGTGTATTGAGAAAAAATTGGTCAGTGAAATGTCCTGTTGTGGAACTAAATCGACATTAAGATCCCTTCTGACAGCAGATTGTATGCACATGGAAATCCAGTACCTTGATTGCATTGTGAAACGTGCTTTTCTGTAAAAGTGGCTTTATAACCCCTGGAGCAAGCAAGAAAGCAACACACAGGCAAGCTCAGGCCTAAGATGCCAGAACTGAAGCTTTGTTCATCCTTAAAACACCTCATTCTAATATTCCCCCTTGACATGGAGACCTGCTACTACTCTATGACAAGAACAATTTTGTAAAAAGTGGAGGAAAATTGAAAATACCAGAAATAGGTACATCCTGAAATTTTCTGTAAAAGGTTGTCCTGATTTTGTACACAGACAGCATGACTTCTGTCATGGCAGTGATGTAAAAATATCTTTACTGTCCTGTGGGGTAATATCAGAGCTGGACAGTGCTTGTTAATCACAATCCTTAGATCATGTCACGTTTTCATTTGGTCTAACTTTAAACTTAATGTCTTAAAATCCCCCTCCAAGTTTGCCTGTAAAATTACTCATTTTTCAATCCTAAATTGTAATGTCCTACCAACAAATTAAGTTGATTACCTCATGTCCTATCACCTTCAAAAAACAGCAAAGTTCTGCCTGTCCCATTAAGAGCATTTGACAGTGCAGAAAACTATCATTATAGACCTCTCCTGCTTTCTCAGTTTAAATAAGCCTCATTTCAATTGCCTTTCTCTCTAGGTCATGTTTTCTCAACCACTTATTACCCATACTGCTTTCCTTTGGACTTTCTCCATTTTTTTCCTAAATGTCTGTTTGTGTAGGATGTATAAAATTATACCTCACCAAATTGCCTCATTAGGGCTTTGGAATAATTACATCTCAGGTCTTGCAAAATCATCAACAGGGGGAAAAAGGTCTAGTAAAGGTTATTAAGTACAGAGAAGCCATCTTCCCTGACCTTCAAATTGGTGGTGGCCACGAGCCTTTTTCAGAAAGTGGTCTGCACTTGTGACAGCAATGTGCTACTGATTCCCATTCACCCTGTGCCCAGCAAAAATCCCCAGAGCCTGAGCTGCACAGCTGGCTCCTCCTCTCTGCACTTCACTGAGACTGATTTTCAGCCTTTCTCTGGCATGTATCTGCTCTGAATTTAATCTGATTAATTATAGCCAGCCAGTCCCCTCCTATACAACCATAATCTACCAAAGACACAGAAATCAGCTGCTTCTTTCCATCAGGCAATTGTTCCCCTGTCACATGTCTGACAGCTCTTGTGGAACCTTGTTTTGTGCACACAGGAAAGGTCCTAAAAGAGAGCCCTTCCAACAGGGTCAGTAAATATGGGGTGTAATTAAGATGTGTAAAACAAAGATCTACAGGTCTGGCCATCTGTTTTGAGTCATCTGGCTAGGATGAGTGCCCCACAGCAGGCTCCTGCTGGATGCCTGGATGTGCTGTCGGTTTGTCTGTGCTCCTGTCCGTCTGTTTGGAGGGCATGGTGCCCATTGCCCATTGCTGAGGCTCTTGGCACTGCTTTGAGCACAGAGAGCCTTGTGCAGGCAGTCCACCCAGGCCTGCTGGGCTGCATCTGCTCGTCTGGATCTCCCACTGATGTGGTCTTTGGCAGTGCCAGCACAGCAGCCACATGTCTGGTGTTTGCCTCGTCTCTGCTGAAAGGCCCATGCCAAGGAAAAACAGCAAGGAGCAGGAAAATCCTTGGAAAGCAAGACAGGAGCTTGAGGTAGCTGACTTTCACGGGCAGGGCTAAAGGGAGCTCAGCAGTGTGAGCTAAACCCAGAATCACCCTTTCCAAAGGCACTGGTGCTGTGTCAGGCATGGTAGAGGGGCTGGATGTTGGAAGAGAGCAGAGGTGTCCCAAGGGCTTTTTTGTAGATCCAACCTCTGCTCTTACATAGTTCACTATGGGATTGATTTTGTGCTCCTAGAAACCACCTGAGTTATTGTTGGTGTACTAGAAAATGTAAGAATTACCAAACCCAGAAAACAGGGACACCTAACCTGGTGTCTTCCCTCTATCCCCATGCCCAGGTATGAATAAGAACAGTGAGCTCAGGATACTGCTGGCAGAAAGTCTTATCTTCCAGTGATGACAGTGCAGGCACTTCCTGAGACAGAAGGATTATCTTCCTATTTCATAGCTCTCAAAGGATTTCTACACAAGAGCTTGTACAGTTGCTTTTGAAGCTGATCTCAATAAGCAGTTGTCCATGACAAGGAGTACCACTGCTGAAGTACACACTGCCTGAAGAACCACTGCAGACTACCTATGTACAAGACAGCAGATAGAATACATATTTATTCACTTTGTAGCCCAATAATCTTGATGTTTAAACATGCTATTTGCTGTCCAGGGTGCTGCAAGCTTGCAATGCCTGAAATGTACCCCACAAACTCAGACTGTCTCCAGTACCCAGGGATTATTGCTCTTGATTTTCTACTTTGTGTACCCTTGGCTACACAGTGATTCAGCTTCAGAAGGAGGGAGAACAAAGCTGCACCCTTTACTCTGCCCTCAATGTCTGTCAAACAAGCCTCGGTTAGGAAAAATGTGAATCCAAATCCAAGAAAGCTGAGTAGCTGTAATGACTCAAGTGCCACAGTTCCTGGACAGCTCCCAGGATGTGTGTTGAAAAGCTTGGGACATTTCTCACTGCTTTCCCCAGAAAAAGCTGACAAAAGTGCTTTCCCTTTGCAGTCAACATGAGAATCTGAGGGCCAACATTATTTTCAACAGGGTTAAATGAAGGGATTTCTCCCTGTACAATAAAATAATAACTACAGTGGCTGATTATTCGTACATTAATACTGTTTTGCACCTCCAGTGAGACAAGAACTTAGAGGAACAAAATAGGACGTCAAAGAACAATTGTAAAGTATATAAATACTACTGGTTTTGTTTCACAAGCACTTCAAGTTTCCATTTAGAGAACTTTTTCCTGAAGGTGCTTATGCCTGTGCTGAGAGCCATCCCTTGTTCTTGAGCTCTACCTATATAAGAATTGATGTATTTGCAGATGGTCATAATTGTTGTGCCAGACTTTAAAATTCACCCCAGGTTTGGCTTGGGTTTAAATATCCATATTGCTGTCCGTGCTTGCACAAGATTCAGCTGTGTTCAGTAGAAATTTTAATAAGCATGGGGTTTGTTATTGCTGATAAAGGAAAGAGGAGAGATAACAAGATAAAAGCCTGTTTATACGTGGGCTGTTATTAGATGTTCTGTGTACTGTCCACAGCCTCTCTAGACCAAAAAGAATATAATACATGCATAAAAAAGAGAGATGTTTCACATTTTAGTCATGCTATTTCTCCAAGTAACTTACATTGGCTTAGCTGAACATCTCTGAATCCTCTGGCAAAGGCTTGTCACAAAAGTTAGATTTAGCTTCAAAACTGGAGTAACACCTGAAAGTATAACTTTGATAAAGATTGTAAGATTTGAAGAAGAGGTACTATGGCCAGAAAAATCAGAAGGAAGGTGGAATTTGTTGAAGAGTTGTCACCATTTATTGTTTTTTAATGGCCTCCTTTAATGACTGCTGAGCTGGAAAACTCACTACATGCTTGCACAGAAGTTTTTGTATCTCTCAAAGGTGGTAGTAAGTTATCAGTCTTGGAGGGTGCTGCTGAAAAATAATTGAATGAATTTTAATAATTTGAGAAATACTGTAAAGGAGAATATAAAACTGAGATGCAAGAGGAACAACATTCTGAAAAACTGTTCCAGTGTAGAGATTTTAAACGCTAGCATCATTTGAATGGCAAAAAGACTCTTCTTCAGTAGGACTGTACAGTTCAATGCTGCTGGCCCAATTTTTCTAGGCATATGACAGCTTTATAACTTAGACATTTATTTTACACTCTAGTTTCGCCTCTCTATGCTTTCCTTACTTTTCTCAAATCTTGAGTTAACAGAAACTGTTCTTTGATCCAAGATTGGCAAAGAATTTCTTGAAAGAACCAAACTCTGCAAGCAATTAGCATGTGTAGCTCCAAAACCAGTCTGAACCAAAGAGTAGTATTTGGCGCTTGTGTGTTTGTTTTTTTAAATTAAGGTAAATGTTTTCCATGTAAGTTTCCAAATAGGAATCCAGAAAACAAGGAGAGATAATAGTTATAATAGTTTAGAAAAATGCAATTACATTTTTTATTTCTTAGAATAGAAGTGATTTTAATTATTGTAGAGATTAAATTCTTTCCTAAGGTATATGAGAGATTTAGCAAAGGACAGTGCAGAGAAAGCCTATCACAGCACAGTGTATGTTTTCAAATTTTTCTCCTGTTCTTCCCAGGTTACTGCCAACTATATGGGGAGAGATACTGGGGAAAAGTGAGGGCTAGACCACACATGAGCATTGAGCTCCTTATTACTCTAAAATTAAGTTCTCATTCTTGAGAACTGTCTATTTCAAAGAAGGATATATCTTTTTTGTATTTACAAGTGTCTCCCTTTTGATTCCTATGAATAATTCACCACCTCAAGTTGGAGTCCAAGCCAACTATTGCAAATATCACACTACTGAAAGCCAGACCCTGGTGCAACAGTTACATGTGTGTGTGTTCCAACTGGAGCCACATCAAATGTCTGGCTAGAACAGCATGAATATGAAATCTTTCCCTGGAAATATTCACTAACAGGGATTAAAAACTTATTCCTCCCCTCTCATAGATTTATTTGGTGAATATATTCATGGAAACCTGGAAATTAAAATGGAGAAGCAGATGAAGAGCTTTGTGCTTAGGCTTTGGGTAGAGGTAGATTTAGGTAGAGTTCCCACATACTGATCTTCCCACCCTCTATTTCATTTTCTGTCAATTCCAAATTCTGAAAGAAGAGGTGACATAAAATGGATTTACACAGGAATCTGAGAGAAAAATCACCTCACTTTTCATCCTGTTCACTGTCCTTTCGCTGGTCTGTGGGATGGAATAAGGACAGAGCTGTCATGTCACAGCACAGCCCTTCCTCCCCCTTCTTTCACCTGTCAGCAGCACTATTGTATCTGGCCCTGGAACAAGCCCTGGCATATATGACAGGTATTGTGGAAGCCCCAAGACACCAAAGGCAGCAAAATGTCTGGGAAAGAGAAGGAGATGAGAGGAATAGAACTACAGAGCCATGGGAGAGTTCATGGACAGACCTATGAGGAGAAGTACTTAAGGTGGTGTGGAACCAGTGCCAAAAAGAGCAAATGGAGGTGAAGGTTTTGGCTACCAGACCTTAATGTCTCTGGCTTTATTATTGTTATTATTATTGTTATTATTGCACATGCAACACCGGTGGAACTGAAGTTGTGAGGCCTATCAGGTATTCTGTTATTCTGCACAGGACTGATTGGGATTTTCACACAAATCATTCACAAATGCTGCAGTGCAGATCCCCACTTACACAGCCATAAGGGAGAGAGCTGGAGTGAGCCCAGCCCAGCCCTGGCTGCACAGAGCATGCAGAGGTGTAGGGATGGTAAAGGAAAACAGGGAGGAGGGAGAGGAGTTGCTGTAGGGCTCTCACAGAACATCTGATGTTCAGGATTTCTATTTTATTGCCAGTATCATTCCTCCTGAATGGGCTAATAACAGGATAAATTAAAAGAATGAGGTGCTTTGCAAGTAGAGTCATTATCAAAATCAAACTTTGCTTGTTTAAAATACTCTGCAACATTTGTGGAAGTTTCTCCCACCTTTGCTTACATCTAGTATAAATTTATTGGCAGTTCTCTTGTCATTGTTGAAGCTATATTCAATTTTACCAGCAACAATGTATTGTGATTGGAGTGAATTCAATTTTCTTTTCCATTCAGAAATTATTAGATGCACAATGTAGAACTGAATAATAAGCACACATTCATAAAAGTTTTGCCTGTGGTTACACAGAGTCATGTGCCTTCATCACTGCTGCTCACAGGGATATCATTACAGGAACTCAATAGGATTGAGCCAAGTGGCCACTTCTGCTTTTTATGTCAGATACTGCACTAACTTTATAACCTTGGCATAGGATTTCTGCTCAGATCCCAATATGGCCACCTAAGGAGGAAAATCTCACTCTTTCAGTTAGCAAAATCAATTAAAATTAGGTTATGAAAAAGAGGTTGATCCCATTTTCCTGTTCTACAGATCTATAAATAGATTATGGTCCCACTGTTAAGTGAAAGTTTGCAATCTAGGTGGTTAGAGGTAGGGAGCAGTGGTAAAATGAACAACATGAAAATCAGTGAGATTCTTTGCATCTGCCTTCAAAATATTTTTGAACTTTTTTCTTGGAGAAGGGCCCAGTTTCTGGAAAGAAATGGTTTTTAGGACAAAGGTGAAGTATCCAGAATTTCAGAGTCTTCAGCATTATATTAATACCAATCCTAGTGTGTAAAAATACACACCCAAACAGATCAGCTGCATTAGAGCTGGGGAAAGGTAAGGGAGAGATAAAGAACAAGACCCACAGTAGTGAGACTCTAGAGGTTCTTACTGCACACACACCATCACAGCATAACTTTGTTTTTTGCTTTCTCCTGCTGTCAAACTTCAGTGAGATTAAAATCAGACTAGTCTGAAAAGGAAATGAAGCTGTTCACTTTATTAGTCTTGATTAACAGCAAATTATTCTCCTAGCATTTACTTTTCCTTCATTTATTTAAGAGTGATTACACGCAAATAGCAGTTAAAAACGTCAGGGTTTTAATAATAGTTTTATTTGCCAATGTAATTGCTTCTGTAGCATCTCTGAAGTCTGAAACACACCCCTCCTGACAAAAAATCAAAATAGCAGTAATGCATCTTTCTCTCTTTTAAGTAGACTCTCCAAAACACTATAAAGAAAGATGTAGGAGTTTATTTACTATCTTTCTTATTTAGTTATGTGACTGTGTGTTTCACATGTCATTCCCTGTGCTTGGTCCAAGCTTGAAGGCTGTACCTCTACTTCCACATGGAGAACCCTTAAGGTCAATTTTAGCCTCCTGTTCCCTCAGAGGCTTCTCCAGTGCACAAGTTTAGTCAGCCAAGCTGTTGATCCATCCTGTCCTGTACTTTGCTCCCCACTATCCCGCTGGGAATGCAGGGCTGTCCTGCAGTTGGGGCAGAGTGTGGGTGGCACTGAGGTGTAGGAGCTTTGCCTCAGCCATGGCTTTATCCTTCCAAACTGCAGCTCCTGCCAAGCAGCACCTGAGGTGCCATCATGGTGAAGTGTCCACTTGGCTGTTCATTGCTAAATTGCTAAGGGAATAACTCTTTTTTTGCCCTGGTACCTCTAATGAAAACTTCCACACCAAAACCCAGAGACTCTTATTTTCAACTCTAGGTGGTGGTTTATGTCCTCCTATAAAGTCCATGGCTGGGACAAAAACTGAGAGTCTTTTTTGAAAGGAGGGATGGAGCATCTGTCCACAGAGAAAATTGAGCTTGGCATTGCTGTGTCCTTGTCTTTCTTTTTTTCTTTTTTTTTTTCTTTTTCCTTTTCTAATTGCTATTTATGCTCACTCCTTCTGCATCTGAGTGCAAATACAAACTAAATGGCCCTACTTTTCCAGAGCTACTGTATATCCTGGAAGAGTTCCCAGGATATCTGTCACTTCAGATTCACTCTGTTTCTTTTCAATAAAATCTAGCACTGATGGGAGCTCCAACAGCATCATATCAGAGTGAACGTGACCTTCTGGTGAAGGAAGTCAAGGAATCTTCTCCCTCTGGGATTAGAGCATGGTTATGCCTCATTACTGTGAATAACTTTTCTGCATGGGTTTCTGCATGCTGCATGTCTGGGCAGCTTCACAGTATATGCACATGTACATAAATAATTGCTTCTTTTAAGTAGACCCTAAATATTTGGGAGTAGGAATAAGGAAAGAATCCTACTTTCTGTGCTCTTTGTAAGAGGCGTTCAAAAAAAGGGAAAAAAGGGCCTTTCTCATCAAACCCACAGGGTCTCTGAGGAGTTACAAGGAGTAGATTTTTTAAATCAGAACTGCCTGTTTTGCACATTTGCTTTTGGAATACCATCACATTTTTAAACAAACTTTATTAGAATTCATATCCAGTTATGGAGCTGTACAGAACTCCTTTAACAAGCATAGTCTGGCTGGAGGCAATGAATCTGTCTTTGTCACTAATGATGTTTGTATTATTTTAGCACTGTTGATACTGGGGATTTGGGGGGGGGGGGGGGCTGCAAGCAATCATCTTTCAACAACAGCTCATCTGCCTTGCATGCTGATTAGGAAAATACTTTTCCCTCTGGATGCCAGGAGCACAGTGGGGTACACGAGGGGACATGCCCAAAGGATTTCAGTCACGTTGCCTGGTTGCTGGAAAAACCCCTTGCAATTCCATTGACCTTTACTTACTCAGTGAAGGGGGTGGGTGGAACTCCTTTGGCAACATTTTCCAGAAATCTGCGTCTTTTTCATGTGATGAGTGTGGTACCCTGTCAGGAGGGTTTGTGATGTGGTCATTTGGTAGAAATGAAGAATTTTCAGAAGAACTAAAGCAGCTCTCATTTTTTCAGATGTGAAGGAATCCTGGCTCTGGGCCAGGTCCAAGCTGTACAAGTGCTGAGAAATCTGTTTCCAAGGTGCACTTCAATTGAATCAGTTAAATATATTTATATACTATGTACTTTCTACAATGTAGTAAGCATTCTATACCAAATATTATATAATATATACCATATAGCATAAGAGCATTTATATGTACAGGTGATTATAAATGGCTGGAGACAAATGCTGTATCTTCTTTTTCTGTCTTGTTATGCTATGAAGTGCCAGATGTGATCCCCAGAACAGACTGGGAATATTCTTTTGCTTTAGGTGTGAAAGGGGAACAACCATGTCTGCATCTTCTCCTGGCACATCTGTCTCTTGCACAGAAGTTTGTTTTGGTTTGCCTGCGTTGCTTTGAAACAGTGGCAGTAATTAAGGGCAGGGATGTGATGGTGTTGTGGAAAGAGGCTGCCACTCCTTGCCCTGGTTTCTGGCTGCAGAAAGTCGAGGGAGATTCCCTGGGTGAGAAAGGGAGGCGATATTTGTGGCAGTTCTAGAACATGGAGGAGGAGGGAGCAGGGACCTACTCATGAAAACTAGATATCTCTCAGATGAGGGTTTTCAGAATAATCATTGTTGATTAATTAATATCTTGTTGTGGGTACCAGAGTTGCATAAATTCATCTAGGATCTTCCTCAGATCAGGAGGAAGTGGGTTTTTGACTGCTAGAAGATGTGCACAGGATATTTTGGATGCTGTTGTTCTTCTATATCATTCTCTCTTCTGCCATGACACAGAAGTAGGAGGATGCCACACATTTTCCTGATCCCTTTCAACATCCCATCCTGTGTTTGCTTGGACAGCAGGCAAAATTATTAATTCATTAATCATTAAAATCATTAATCATTTAATTTTTTGAACTGAAGTGATAGACATATGTCTACCCATGGCATAGATGTATGAATAATAACTGAAAGCTATTTACATAAAGAGGTAATTTTTGTAGCCTTAGAAACCCTTTGTTTTCTTTAACTTGGACTGTGAGACCTACCACAAAATTAAAGGTATTTTCCTGTGCTCCAGCCTGTGACCTGAGTGAGCGGGTTCTGTTCATGATCCTACACAGAAAGTGGGAAAGGACCAGCATGATTCATTTTTACTCTAGTTATAAAAGATACTTTTTTTATGAGCAGATAAGATATTTTGTCAGGAAATGGTTCTCAGCAGAAACAAGTCTGGCAGGTTCAGAGAGTGGGTTCAATGCCTACTTGCTCCTGATGCCCTAAAGAAATGAGAGGGCTGAATCCCACCTGCTGCTGTCGGGGCTTGGAGCTCAAGAACCATGACAAATGGTGCGCAAGGCAAAAATACCAAAATGAGGGAGGGGAGTGAAAATGATCTATAGTAACTGAGAAAAGAAAAATGTTAATATTCCTTGGCAGTTGTTACCTAACTATTCTTTTTTTTTTCAGTGTTTAAATTTAACAGTAACGCCCAGGAATATATTGAGCATTTGAGGGAGAGCTCCACAGTTTGGAAAAAAAAAATGAGAGGAGAAACTAAATGTCCTGGCACTAACAGAATACTAATTTGGGTCTGCAGCAATTAATTAAATTGGTCTTAATTAAATTTTTCCTGCTGGATTCATGAAACAATCTGTAATTCTGCCACCTATGCTGTAAAAATGTAACATATTCCCTTTGAATTTGTAAATGTTCCTAACTGCTATTTTTAATCAAAGGTCCACCTGAGTTTAATTGTTCCATAGGTTTGGTGGGATGAATTTCAGAGGTTACTTGCAGACAAGGATATACTGTGATTAACATTGTCATCTGTGAGCTCTTCTCCATTGCCATCACCTCTCCATGGACTGAATATTCAGAAACCATTTAATGCTGAGCCAAGGCTGTGAACTCAGGATCAGCGTCCCAGTGTGGGCAGTTCAGCAAAGGGAAGGAGGATCAGTTTGTGAGGGACAGTGACACAAACTGACCCCGCTGCCATGGCTGGGTGTCCCTTCCTGGCCACACCCAGGACTGTGCGGGGAATGTGTCCTCAGCCGATGCTGGTGCGAGATAAGGACAGAAATGTCAGCAGTGCAGCAGGGCTGATCTGGTTTTGGCATTTCTTATGCAAGTAGTAATGAGGCCTCCAGGAAAATATACTATAGAAAGAAAATAATTTAAAATATACTTTAGAATATATACTATGGAAAATATACTTTAGAAAGAAAAATCCTTTAAAAAGTCTTAGCAAATCCTTTCTTTCTGGCTTCTCTGAGCAGCACAAACCATACTTTTCCTTCCATATCAGGCCAGAGAGAATCAAAGACTTGGGATGTGATCTCTCCCTCTCTCTCTCTCTCTCACTCTGCTGTAATGGCCAAATTTCACCCAGATAGAGCTGCAAATCCCTGTGTGACTCACCTGAGCCAGTGTGCCTCCTAATGAAATCATCCACAGTCCAGATGGCAAATCCAGCTTCCCAGAGACCCTGAATTGAAATTCACTTATCCCTAATGGTGTTTTGAATAATATTGAGTGATTTTTCAGAATGCCACTGTACTGGGCACACTTCAGATATGTCAAATGGTGTCAAGTGGTTGTTCGCTGTGGAACCTGAAAGAAGGGTTTTTATGCAAAGACACAAGATTGCAAGTGTAGGTGACTGCTCTGCATTACTCACTTTGCCAGCTTCAATGTGAAACCTGTTCACATAGCTCTTCACAGGCCTTTGAGGTACCTTTTATGGAAAACCTGTTTGAATTTCTTCAAAAGGCCTGGTGTGAGAACATAATAAAATTTTGCATACACAATAGTGTATTTCTCTTCTCTTTCTATTTTTTATTGTTGGTGTTTTTTAAGATATCACTCTGAATACCTTATTTGAAGTGAAAATTAAAAGTATTCAAGTGGTTATTTTCTTTCTTAACAGAAATGTAAAAACCATTTGCACATTTCACAATCATCTCTCTCAAGAAAAAAATTTAAATTGAACTTTTCAATTACTTTATTATTTTTTAATGAGGCAGCAGGAGTTCACCTGACGGTTTTCTAGTAGAAATCTAGAAAGGTAGTAGGAAGGCTAAAAGAACTGCCAAATGCAAAGGCTGACCATCAAACAGCAGGAGAAGGTATTCCTGACAATTAAGCTTGCCTCTCCAATCAAAGCTTGCTGAAAAGGGCCAGAGCTTAATTTGCAAGCAGTGCCTGCCAGGAATCATTTCCCTGGCCTGGCCATAGAGCACTGGATAGAATTGTCTTCTGCTGGCACATCCAGCCCTGAGCCTGGCCAGCCCTCTTGGGACTCCACATAGGAAGGAGGATAGGATGGAGTTCCACAGGAATTGATCCTGATGTCTGTCCCTTTCTCAGCAGGATCAGGTCAGCTGTGCCAGCAGGAGCCCAGAGAGCTTTCCTCTAGATGCTCCCCAAACCCTGCTGTCTTGGAGGACACAGCAGGGCTGCTGCAAGGGGTCCTACAGGACACAAGGAATTTTGACATCAGGATTAAGTGAATGATTAAAAGAGACATAATCAGCTTTTAACATTATGATTCTGAATGTTTCAGCAGAGGCATGATTGATGTACCAAAGGATGCTCTGGCAGATATGAGCTCCTGCCAAAGGTTTTCCTACACAGGACACAGCTCATCCTGCTGCCACAGGCCATCCAAAGCTCAGATTTGACTCTCATAGGGTTGTGGCTGTCTGAAGGCAACTTTCTTTGCTTTTTCCAATCACCTCTGTTCACTGAGGGTCATGGGTCTCCTCCAGATTACACTGACAACTCATTAAATAGGAAAAGGGAAGTCTTGATTCCCAGCCCAGCGAGTTTATTTTTATCCCATGTTCTGGTAAACATACAAAAGCTCTGAATTATGATCTTGGATATTGTCTGCTGCATTCTTAGTGGGAAATTTCACAATGTATCAGCAAATGAAATTCAACTGGTTTGTGTTTATTTATCCTACCTAAGAGCTGAAAATGTTGCAGTAATGAACAATATATCAAAATGTCAAATTTACATTCAAGCTATTTGGAATTCTCAGTTTCCCAAACAATAAGGCAATAGCTTTTTTAAAAAGGGATGTCCTCCAAACCATCATTGCAGTGCAGCCAAAACTCCTTGGTATTAAAGCCTTCCTTCTCCAGGACATAAAAGTATTAGAGGCAATTAATTATGCTGTGATTAGCTGAGACATCTTAACTGTAAATCATTGTTGCTTAACTACGGTTTCAAAGAATTAATTGGGTGTCTGCCAGCTGAGGGAAATGAAATCCAGCACTAGAAATAATATCAAAGCTGAGGCACCTGTGAAAGAGCCTGGGAGCAGTGTAGAGGTGCACACCTTGTATTTGCATTGGACACCCACCAGCTGAACCCCTCACAGCTCCTACTCTCCCTTGCGGCAGATGGCAGAGAGGGAAAAGTCCATCTGACTTTTTTTTCCTGGTTCTTGCCCCCATAACACCACTGTAAAGCACTGTGGACTTCCTGCTGAGGGACAGCCACAATGCAGGGTCTGTGTCCCATATGGAATGTGCCTATCCCTAGGTGTAAGGAAGGCTCAGGATGCAGCTATGGCTTTTCTCCAGCCTAGCTCACAGCCTGTATCTGCATCCAAACACTGGATTTGTGTGGATTATTGGGAATTCAGTGTCACAAGTGGAGATATGACTGCAGAGTCTGGATCCATGCAGGGAAATAAGGAAGATTCTTAAAGACAGGCACCCTGTTACACCCATCTGACATATCAATAAATCTACACCTCGTAACAAACGTTAAACAAACTGAGTTTAGAATTTACAGTCCAGATTTCAGCCCTCTGTGAGATGTTCACAGATATAATCTTTCAGATATGAGAAAAATAGAGATTGCAGCAAATCTGATATCTAAAATGAAATACATTTAGCAGTCTTTGTAACTTATCAAACATGGAAATGTATCCACATTGTAGTACAAACACAGCCAGCTTCTGAAAATAATCCTATTGAAGTAACAATCTGCTCATGCCGCTGTCTTTCAGATCATGCTGAAATTATGTTTAGAAAGATTAGAAATGAAATAAATGTCATCTACTCTTTTATTTTTCCTCACATCTCTTCCATGTGTTACGGGAAGATGCCGCTTCTCTCTTTAAAGGTCACTGAAAGTGTCTGGGCTCTGATTTCTATGAAATACAATTTTCTATACTCTGGCTAGATATTCCTTTAAGTCCTTAATATGTCCATAAAATCTATGGCAGAGAAACCCCTTCAGACATATTAAGAAATCCAGATGGACCCTGCTGCTGGGATCCAGCCCAGAATCCCTTTCCAGAGCAGGGCTTGTTTTCAAGCCAGTGATAAACACCATGGAGCTTTACTGCAGACCAAAGCAGCTGCCCCAGGAGCAAGGTAGACACCATCCAGCCTGTCTATAAAGGATTCACTCCCTTTATGCATCTCCCCCAAAGACTGAGCTGTTGCCTCCAGCCTGAAGCCAAGGCCAAGCTGGGATCAGCAGAAGACACTGCTCTCTCTCCCTTCCTTGATGGCACACAAGGATTTGGCAGAAGTTTCAAAGGAAATTACCTTTGTGAATATCTTGTAGGGGCTGCATAGACCTCAGATGTCCTTGGAAGCATCAATAAGCATGGAATTTCTTTCTCACTATCTCTGCTACCAGTTCAAGGGATGAGTTTCACAAATCAGATATCTCCAAGCCACCCTAACATTGCTGAGAGTCAGTGGAGAGAAAAAAAAATCACTTCTAAGATGGAATTCATGCAAGCCATAAGAATTGTGCTTTATTTTTACCTTCAGTAATTAGCATGGAAGCCTAAGGTGACTGCCTCAGGTGCAGTCATCCAGAACTGTATGGGATGCATTCCAAACACAATGAATAAGCTCCTCAGGAGTAATAATCTTATTTATACTACAAAGTATTCTGTGCTTCTTCAGGGTGCAGGAAGCTTTTAGCTGATGTAAGCACACTGCCAAAATGAATAGTCTTATCCTTGGCTGTGCAGTCTCTCCCACTCTTTTCTGCTGGGGAAAAAGGTTGATGTGGCCATGTCCTAAATTGCACAAACTGCTGTGGCTGAAAACAAATTAATTTCAAAGCTTCATATGCTGGTAAATCTACCATATCTTTAGTCACCTTGTTCAGTGATTCCTTTCACTGTGACAAGATGGGTCATGCTTTATGTTTTGAAATCCTTGTTGCTAATTTCTAATCAGCCTTTGCTTCTGGATTTTGCAGTATGTGTTGTCAGCTGTTTCTCTGCATGTTTTCAAAAATCAGAGTCAACAATGTCACTATGAGACCCTGTCTTTAAACAAACTGAAAGAGAATAGTCAGTACCACTCCATCTGATGCTCTGTAATTGGTCTACACTGATTTCTGATTGAACAAAAAATGTCCTTAGATTTGGAGATCTAAAATGATAAGTCCATAAAATATTGCATTTCACATCATGTGATAAGTAGCTTCCACTTCATAAATTCCTTTCCAGCTGGTGCTGGAGACAGACAGGTTCTGTGTGGGTTTTTGTCCAAAGCAAATCATCATAGTCTCTCTCAGTAATTGCAATTATTCACCATGTATTGTGACTTGCAAATGAGGCTTGCAAAGACCGTTCAGAAACAAGCCATCCACAAATACACACATTAAGAAGGCTATTGAAGTGCATCTTGCTCTAGAATATTTTGCCATCTCTTTGAGCACGAGTTTTGTAGCAGTATGACTCTTGTTCAATGATCCCTGCCTGCCACATGAAGAAAACAGGAATGCCATAAGCAGTGGGTTTGCAGGGGCTGCAAAGGGCTTGGGCTCACAATATAGGATGTGTCTTACCCAAAACACAAAGCCTGTGTCTCCTGCTCCTCTGGCACTGCAGAGCCTTAGGGCCTGGACACTTGATGGTGATATCCAGGGCAAGCCATGAATCATCACAGCTTGACATCTTAAGTTAAAGTTAATCTTAAATTAAATGAGAATTTAACTTAACTGAAAAGGTTGAAAGTTTCACTAGGCTGGGAACTAAGTCCAGGTGGCAGAGGACTGCAGGGCCATGGGTGCTCCTTCCACAGCCTTGGGAAGGTTCCTGAGCCCTCCAGTGAATCTGGGAGATACACCTTAAAGTGTATCTGTACACCTGCTCTCTCTCCAGCCATTTTCCTCCTCAGCACATTGTCTGGAGGGTTACTCCCTGCCTGTTTTGGGTAAGCACTTGGAGACACAGGAGCACAGGGAGCCAAGAAGGGAAAAAGTACATTTCAAACCCGAAATGGTTAAAAGCGATCTTCAAATGTCAGGCTGCCTCAGGGAAACAAGAGCTCACCTCAGCTCCATTTAGAGGGATGTTGGATAGGAGGAATTTTATTCTTTCAAATGTATGTGCATTTATAATGCATAAAAATGTAGTTAAATCTGCAGGCCTCTGTGTGACTGAAGAGCGAATATTAAACATAAACGGGTTGCTTCACATCTGGAAGGAAAGCAAATCAGCATTGCTTCTCCACAGGGTGAAGCTGAAATGTGAGCTTTGCAATCTTATTACTAGGCCAGGGAGAAATGAAATAGAGAGTTGAGAATCAGTATGAGGTAAAATATGCCATTAAACTATCAGATGAAATCGGGACAAAAGAGGAGACATGCAGGTGCAGGAGGAGAAAGAAGAACAAATTTTGTCTTTTGGACAGATTGAGGGGGTTTTGTGTGTTGGCCTAACACATGTTTTTAGGTGCTGCACTGTCTCAATAAATAAAACAGTAATTTGGGAGGTTTCTGTGATCTTCTGCAATTTTTAGCTTTTTTCCTTCTGTTTTCTCTGAGAGTGTTTTTTGTGTGCTTTGTCACTTAAAACAAGCAATTTAGAGGAAAACTCTTTTCTGTGAACTGGTCTGGTAGAACCATAATCCAACACAGAATATCAAGATAGCCAAGAAAATGTGACTTCCTTACATGAAGAACATTGTGGCTTCTCAGCCAGATAGGAAATGTCTGTGGATAGATGCAGTCATTACAACCACAGCTTCCATGATCCTTTTCCAGCTTTCTCCTTTCCCAAAAGCCTACATGGGAACACTGCCTTACTTAGCAAATAGCATGAATACATTCACAGAATAGTTCACAATGAGGAGATACTGAGTAGGTCACAGATAGACACAAAGTCAGCTTTTGTTCACTGATGATTAATTCTGCTTTCAATGAAAGGAATGATGTAATTGGTTGAATCTATTTAATAGTTTTATTATTATTATTACAATTTTCCTCCTTTAGTTTGTGAAGCTTTCCCCTTATATAACACAGTTTCCAAATGCTGACTACTCCACCAACTCAATAATTTATTTAAGAACTTTTTCTTTGTACTCCTGACAATGCGTATGCAATACACCTGCCTATAAATGTGAAGACGGTTTATTTAGAGAAGCAAATCTAACATTTGCCCTTTAAAATCACAAGAAAGAAGCATCAAAATAAATGTAGAACCTGCATTTGAAACTGTCCCTGTGTGTGCTTAACTCTCCATTTGCTGATCCTTATTCATTGTCCTGAGGTGCTAATCTCCAATTCCTCATCATTTCTTTCTGGTTTCAGGTACTAGAGCAAAGAACCAAAACAAATTTTCTGTCATCCAGCCTCACAGCTGAAGAGAAAAGTGGAAGATTGAAATAAGCATCTTGACCACAGGTGATTGTCAGCAGTCACAGAAGCTCCACAAATTACAGGTAAATCTGGGATCGCTGTGCTCTGCCTGCAGGAAGTGGTTTGCACATCTGAAAGTAGAGGAGGATTAGAAAGAACCTCAGTGTTTGATGACAAGCAGCAGGAATATGAATCTTCATATCTAGAGGCTGACATTAACTTCCATATGCTCCTCAGAGGAAGCTTATAAGTGAATAATCTGCTGAATAGGATTGCACTAATTAAAGTGAATTATTTGAAAGAAAGACAAAGTGAGTTTTTCAAGGAATTCACTCAGGGCACATACTGCTGCCAGCCTTGTTTTAATTTCCTAACACTGTTGCAGTCTACATGAAACTCCTCTAGGATTCTAAAGTGCCATTGTCACATTAAAATTTTCCTGAAGAATATGGGGAGTCATCTGGGGAGAAGGCAAGCTGCTGTAGAGTTGTGCTGGTTTTTTTCTTGGAAACATCTCAGGTCTTACTTGAAGCTTCCACGCTAGAAAGATTGCACTTCTCAAAAAGTAGTTTTCCTTGGGTTCTCTATCACACTGCAATAATCTTTCCCCTCAGTCAAACAAACAACAGCACATCTGTGCTTTATCACGAAGCTTTTGTTAACAGAAATTTAATGAGTCAGAAGACACGAGTCACAGTTCTGGTGTGGGCTCTGCAAAATCTCTCCTAACCATAATAATCCCTGCTAGCCCAGTATTTGGCTGTACCAGTAGATTCAACAAAGCTAAGGAACATTCCCAGGCCTGGTGTTGACAGAGGGGATCTATGACTCTCCAAAATTTTGTTTGGTTTCTGAGGAGATGATCAGAGACTGTTGCAATAGTCAATTTTGGATACAGTCATCCTATTTCTGCAAGGTAGAAGAGTTTGGTATTAATTTTATAAATGTTTTTTTGATGTTGTCTGGCTTCAGTTCCGCATAAGAGGTATGTTAATTTAATATCATGGGTAATGCACCAGCGTCCAAACTTTTGAGTTTTCATGCTATGAATAAGACTGCAGACCATCTGCTTTATTTCACTCATCTTGTTACCCAGCGTGTTAGAACTTTTTGCCACACAGTTCCTCCTCTTCTTCATGCATGTAATTTGCAAGTGTGAACCCCACTTTGTGATTAGGCTTGCATTTGTGGTAGCCAAGAAAACACCCAAAATGTGAGAGTTCTCCATCTGTTATGGTAGCAAAGTTTAAATTCAGCCCCAGTGCAATGTGAAATGTTCAGCCATGCAATACCCAAGCTGATGGCTGGATTCACTGAAATCAGTGCAAGGATTTTTTTCTGATTGATGGGAGAGGATATTTATATTCTATATTCAGATATATAATTGAATCTATAGTTATGAGTGCATTATGGTTTTTGTCAGTGAGCACTTCTGGTGAAAACTTACCTCTCCTATAAGGAGATTTTTGAATGTTTTCCAGTCTTCTTTCCCTTTTTTGTACTTGAACAATTTACATTTCTTCCTTTTGCTAGGAATGGGCTATTTCTTGGGCACTGGTCATAATTTCTGGGTCAGCTAATAAACCCTCTTTTTACTTCCTACCTAAATGCTGTGTATTAGAGAACTGTTGAGTTGGAAAATGTTAGCTTCATTTAGCTATTGTTGAGTTTTGCTGAGAAAGGGGATGGCTAGTTCATATACTGTGTCCATTTTCAGAGGTAAAATGTACTTAATTGGGCTATTTTTGCCGCAAGTTCACAAAGTTTCTACAGCATGGACTCCAATTAAGCAACTGAATCTGATATGAAGCAATTGAGACTGACCCAGCTGGCTTGTAGCACACAGTGAGTTGTTGTGGATGGCAGGAGGGAGCAAAGTTCCCCACGAAGAGCATTCACTCCACATAAAACAGAAGATGCTGGGGTCTCTCCAGAAGCTCCCTAAAAGAGTAGGTTAGACAATATAGCTAAGCAATTCAAGCAAAACCATGTGAATACCTTCCACTGCTAATAGCAGTGCTTGGGAGAGGTAAGGTGTCAGGAATAAATAAATAAACTCTGGTGGCTCACAGGATCAGCCCCAGGGCTGTTGTTTCTCCTCAGCTAACTCCAGCTGTTTACAGTGTGAGCAGCTCTACCTGTGCTGCTTACCACACCTGCTTCACAGTCACTGTTCCAATTATTTGAGCTTGCCAGCAGATAAAGATTTATTGCTGGAGGATCTGAAGACATCACCTTCTGCGCAGAGGAGAGCTTTAACTTTCTTCTGCCCCTGCAGCTTTCTTTTCCCCTGGGTAGGGAGAATTCCAACTCCAATCTGCTTCCAACACAAATTGCAAGGCCTGCAGGTTTGATTGGAGCAGCAATTTCCTGAAGCTATCTTCAACAGTATAACATCTTGTCCCATGCTTAGAGCTGCTAAAGGAATCTCTATAATTTTTGGATGCAGCAGCTTCTGCAGCATCTGTAGAATTGCCAGGTGAGATCCCATCACCAGTATATCTTACCCAGCACATTTTTGGAGTCTTTTTTTTCCTTAGTAAAAGCAGCAATACTGAAACTGTGGAAAGATATAAATCTCAGGTAATACATGGTTTCATTGTACATTGCTGAATTCCTGTTATATCTCCTGATATCAGCTTTACTTAGCACATCCAGCTGTCTCTCTGAATATCATCCTTAGCGCTGCAGTATTTACTTCAACCCCTCTAAAAACCACTTGTGGACTTTGTGAAATATTTCAGCAGGAGCAAATCTCTCTTGCAAGACCCAATACCTAAGATGGAAAGCATTTCCAGGCTGTTTTTCCTTGAATATGCTGTAGCACCAGGATCTTGAAGAGTGATTATTGCAGATTTCTAGAAGAGCTGGTGGAGTACTTCTCTTTTAGCAGCATTGTGCAGTGTTTTGTGAGTAGAGAGCTTTGACCCGCAGTGCTGTAAAAACCCAGACTCCCCAAGGATGCCCCACATTTCCCTCTGCACTGTCACCCTGCCCACAGTGCAGCTGTGGAGGGAGAGCAAAGGGCAAAGCTTGGATTTCACAGAGCAATGTGCAAACAGCCAAAGGCATACATAGGGACAATAAAGTATTTATTCCACAAAAAGTCTTCTGACTTCTCAAAACATACAGATCCCCTTGTGAAAGGAAGCAAAGTACAAATGATCATGAGAGATGCCAAGAGAAAGGTACAAAGAGGGAGTACTGTCATTAACACCTGTCCATCTTCAAGAAGAGGTGAATCATCTGCTATCCCACGTGTCCTCCAGTCACACTTTCAGTTTTTATTAGTTCCTTGAAGGCAGATCACTTTGCTCTTTTATTTTTCCCTGTAGAAATAGGACTTCTATCATGAAATGGAATGAAAACAGTATTTTTAAAGATTTTTTTTTTCTTGCATGGAAAAAGATTTAACAGTTGTCTATGTAAGCTGGGAAGGTAGAAGAGTCCAGTTCAGAGATCCCACTCTAAAAGTCACTTTCCTGGATAAGATTTTAATGAAGGGTGTCCTTTCTTCCACCCCCTCCTCCAGTACAGCTGTGTTAAATATTGCAGCACAAAAACTGAAAGCCCACTGATGGGGGCTGAAGGAATTTAAAAGTCATTAAATCATTACAGTAATGAGTGCAGTGAATGTCTTCTCATAAAAACAAATATACTGCAAGATGCAAAAAAACAGAAAGATGATTGGATGAAACCAATTTAAAGTGAGAAATGCATCTTCATGACAGGAGAAACAGAATATGCTGGAAATAACAAGCAGTTGGGGAATAGCAGCTCCAGGAAATAAAGAGATTTTTCTCTCTAGACACTTGACTGTGCTCTTACAAAATTGTGTAAGTGTGCTGGTGTCAACAGAGAGACCAGATTAATTGTTAGCAGAATTGGGAACTACTGTGTAAATAAGGATAGCTGCACTGGAGTCATGAACTTCAGCAAGAACCTGTTGTCCAAGAACTGATTTAGTTTCAGAAGTCATTACTTTGCTGTTGGTAGAGTTCCCTGCAGAAGGATTAGATGAAGTCATTCAAATTCCTGGTGGGCATCTATCTACCTCTGAAACCCTGCCACCTTTTCTGTTTGTCAATACACCAGCTAATCCATTAAAGATAACAGGGAAATCACACTGCAGGAATCAAATTTCTCTTTGATATAGCTCTAAGCTAAAAACTGCCTCTACCAATGCATGGACTGTAGTCTTCACACAAGGCTGCCTAACCTGGATAAAGGAGCTTTCAGCTCCAGACTCTTCCTCTAGCACTGTTCACTAACAGAGCATTTATTTTTCATTTTAATCCATTTTCCTCACATCTAGTCAGGCTTTCTTTCTATCTAAATCTGATAATGATGCTAATTTCATAATCCATAATGCAGCCATACAATATTTATGCTGTGTGCCAATAGGCAAGAGTGATCACAGCTGTCTGGAGAACTAGAGCATGTCACTACCAGGCTTAAGGTGTGACAGTTCTCACTGAAGTTTTTCACCCTCAGAAACAGCTCAGAAACACCCCCAACCTCTTACCTCAGCCCTCCCACAACTGCCAGTGGTGCCTTACTCTCTGCTCTTCAGGGTGAAGGTGAGAAAAGCAGAATTAATCTTGTTGTTGACACCAAAATAAGTATCTGTGCTCTGTGGTCCTGCTGCTTGTCTGCACAGGCTTTGATGCTCACCAGACATTTTTGTGAATTGGTTCTGCTCAACAGACAACCTGAAAAGCACAACCAGCAAAAAGTAAAGTGTGTTTTGCCTGCTTTGAGAGTTGAACCAGTTCAGCAGGTGTCACACAGAGGAAACTGGCACAGGGCAAGGGAAAGAAACAGGAGGAGGAGGAAGAAGGAGAACCTCCCTGTTCCATAGCAGCAAACCCTCACTCTAAAGCAGCTCATCCTGTGTTTAGCATAGGAGTTCCTATGGCCTGAAAGGAGACCCAGGTCCTTCTAGTGACTCAGAGGGAGATGGGCTCATGTGTCAGACAGCAATATAGTGTGATGTGAAGTCACAATGAGATCTATCTCTTCTCCACACGTAATAAATGCCTTTTTCCAATTTTCCTCAGTGAATTTTTCTCCTGAGAAGAAAAAATCCTCCAAGACCATGTGCACAACTCAGAAAATAATCTAGATACCAGCCTAACTAAATATCCTTCCCCCTCCCTCCAAAGTTCAGATAAACAACCATTTAACTGGAATTGACTAATTAACATTGGCTCAGAAGAACTCATCTGATTACACCCTTCATTACAGTCAGAAGAAAATAGTTTCTGCTTCCTTAATAATATATGGGTTAATGTATTCATAACCAAAATCAATACAATTTTTTTTCCTCCCACTGTTAGTCTTGAAGGGAGTAATGGTTATTTTTCTAATCTATTAAGAACTGTATAGTAATTATATTTTTTTAATATCCCCTTTCTCTGGAGCCTTGTTAGGTTATAAATTAATCATTAATTGATTTTAAAATGCAAGGGTTTGGAGATTTAATTTTAAAGAAATTTGAATTCTAATGCTTCAGAGCCTGCCTCAAGCAGAGAGGAACCTCTACACTGATTTTTAAAATAGTCTTATTGTCCACTTTACTGTTTTTCAGGATGTGTGCAAGTTTTCTAATAGACTGTGAGTCACTGGAATAGCCAGCAAAAGCTTGTACATGTTTTCACCTCTCGTTGTTAGAAGAAGTATCCCAATTTTTCTATCCGCCCATTAGCTGTGCAATACTCTTGTACACAGGCACAGGGGAATGTCCCAGATCTCTTACAAGGAAAGAGGGAGAGGGACAAAGCTGAGCACGAGCAGGGGCACACTGGGGACACACACATGGGGACAGACACCTCTGCTCCTCCTCGCAGCTGGCAGCCAGGCCTGCACAGTGACAGGGATAATCCAGTTAGCAGGGATTGCAGGAGACAGTGAAATTGTGATAACAGAAATACACCAGCTTCCCTTTGCTACTTAAGTCAGCAGATACCAAACACCTTGCTAGGCAAGTGATTACCAATAAGTAACATGTAATTCCACTCTTTAAAATCCCTGCAGTGTACATTATGTAAAAAGGATGGATTTATAATTCTTTTTCTTTTTTGCTTTTCTTTTTTATTCTGTTTCCCTACTTTCCCTTTTCCTCCCATTTGCCAAATGCTGAGGCAATTTTGTTGGACACAAAAACTTTATCTCCTTTCCTTTGTAGTAATTTCCTGAGTTCTAATAGATTTTCCCACACACAGAAACATTTGGTAAAAAAAAAATAAAATAAAAAGAAATAGTAGTCTTCTGTTGTCTGTCAGGAGAAAGAGAACACATGTACCTTGCTGTGGAGGGAGGCCTCTATACATATCTTTAAATATTTGGCATTTTTAAATCTTAGTTCATTTTACTGGCTGATGACCTGGCTGGTGAGAACACAGGGAGAGAAATCTATGCCTGATTTAATTAATTATTTTGGAACTTATATTTTCTATACAGCCAAAACACATTGACCTCATTCCAGGCAGTTTAGAAACTCACACAGTAGCACTCTAAATACTGAAAATTGACTATAGCTCAACTACTGAAATTCAGCAAAAAACATTTTAAAAGTATATTCACCTCATGTTGGTTATTTTTAAAATGAGTGGGCTTAAATCTTTATATTCCCATTGCTTCCTGAGCCTAAGGATTTTGTGATTTAAGGAGACTTTTCATCCACCTAAGCCAAGAGGCACATAAGTTTCTGCTGAGGAAAAAAAAAGAATTAAGTGACTCTTGCTTCAGTTGCTAGGCATGGCATGATGCAGAGGGAAGCAGTGCATAACTGATGGGAGAAGGTGAGATGTTCCCTTGTAGCATATGAGCAGCAGCAGCTAAGCTGTGCTCTATGAGCAGGAATTAAAAGCAGCCTCTTGCTTAGTCAATTGCTTATCCAAATGAGGAGAGCAAGGTGTAAGGAGAATTTATTACTTCTTGGCTTGGTTGATCAGTCTCATAAGTACTCAAACCTAACAGCCATTGAATAATCAGCAACTTCCATTGCTGGGTACATGAGTAAAACTCTGCCTGTGCCACATAAAGGATGAGAATAACCAGGTTAAGCTATAGCTGAAGGTTATAATTTGCTGCACAGTCCAATGTATTGATAAGCAAGGATGCAACACTTCAGTTTCATAAATGAGGTAAGATGAAACAATGCCAAGGACTGGTTTATTCACCTTAAGAAGGTACATTCAATGTTCTCCAGCACCTCTAAGCTCTGGGATTAAGGGATAATATCAGAATGCTCCTGAAACACGGCAGTGACATGCTGCTGGTATCCCTGTTCCTGTTCACAGAATAATAGAACATTCAATAAAGAGTCAATGCACCAGTCCAACCCAGTGTCAAAGTCAGAGCTGTGCAGTCTGGCTAGCGATAAACAGCAGAAAAAATGAAGGCAAAACCATGCTGTGTGTGTGAGACAGCCCCTTCCATGCTTTATTCTGCAGGAGAGGTTGGCATAGTCCTGGGAGACAAGTTGAGGGAGGTTAAAGCATAAAATTTAGCCAGTTTGCAAATTAAAATGCAGGTCCCCTTCCCACTCACCTCCTTGCCTATCCTCACCTCCCAGCTGGAAACAAAAAGAACTGACTGAAACCATTTTTTTTTACTTATTTAAGAAATACCATAATGCATGCTCTGAGGAAAAGAAAAATCTGTGCCCATGCATATATCTCTGTTTGCTCCAGTTATCTTGAATATGCATCACTGCCTGCTACTTATGGCAGTGTTCCAGCTCCTCTCCTCTCCTCTCCTCTCCTCTCCTCTCCTCTCCTCTCCTCTCCTCTCCTCTCCTCTTCCTCTCCTCTCCTCTCCCCTCCTCTCCTCTCCTCTCCTCTCCTCTCCTCTCCTCTCCTCTCCTCTCCTCTCCTCTCCTCTCCTCTCCTCTCCTCTCCTCTCCTCTCCTCTCCTCTCCTCTCCTCTCCTCTCCTCTCCTCTCCTCTCTCTCTCCTCTCCTCTCCTCTCCTCTCCTCCTCTCTCCTCTCTCTCCTCCCCCTCTCCTCTCCTCTCCTCTCCTCTCCTCTCCTCTCCTCTCCTCCTTTTATGTTTCAGCAGAGATAAGCAAAGGGCACTTCAAACTGACCCTCTCTTGATTTCCTTTTTCAGCCCACTTTCTATCAAAAACGTGAATCCCAGCCAGGTTTGGAGAGCTGCAGGAAGGGAAGGCACTGATTTCTGTGAGTGACCAGGAGGAGCTGTCCCATGGGAAATGTTCTCTCCCTGTTGCAGTCAGGGCTCCCAGTGAGCTGAGGGATGGGCAAAAACAAGGAGCAGTACAGCAGAGTCCAGGAATCAGACTTGGGAACAAGGCCCTTGACTAATTGCATCACAACTATTGTTGAGTTTTATTCTCTAATTGGGAACAAGGCCCTGGATAGGAAATGAGCTCTTGGACTTGGAAAAGCCCAGGCAGCTAAGCAGGCTGCAGCAGGCAGATGTAGCCAGCCAGTCTGCTGCTGAAGTTGTCTGAAGCAAAACCTCTGGGACTCTTGCATGTTTCAGAAGAGTAAATTGAAATACTGAATAGCCAGAAACCTATCTGTTCACGTTGGAGACAAGTTTATTAAAGGAATATGACCCTACCTGTGTCCATGTGCACTGACAGGTTTAGGCTCCCAGGGCTGGTCCATCAGGAGGTTGTGGCTGATGTTAAATGACCACCAGCACCATCTCTGGCACGGCACAGTGCTGGCTTTCCCTAGGATGCACCACTGCAATGTCAAGGAAAGAAGGAAAGCACCCTCCAATTACCTTGGAAAACCAGGATCCTCCTGACTGAGTCAGCATGGAAGCACTCCAATCTTCATGCCATGCTGGAAAAACAGCAGCTTTTAGGCTGAATCTCCATTCTGTGCTCTCAGGGGCTGTGTCTCAATACACACACTAACACACAGTGAGTTTCTAAGGGAACCAGGTCCTTGCTGCCCTGACAGCCCTGCAGCAGCACTGGCTTCCTCCTCCCCCATCTGGGGGCTCTCTGAAGTCTCTGCTGAGCTGCCCCCAGGCAGGACTAATGCCAGCTCCAGTGGAACCCAAATCCCATTTCCTGGCTACACCTGGCCCATGGGCAGAGTTAGCAAATTCCCCGGCTGGGCAATGCCTTGATCAAGGCCATGCACAAACACTTCACTGCTGGCCATTAAATTTTATTGCTCTCTCTAATATGCTTTGAGATAGCTAAACTGATGTCTGAAAGAGGCATTTAAACTGTTTTAACAGTATCTACTTCACATAATCTGTTTTACAGCAGTGTCTTATGATTTTACCCATTTAAAATGTGTTCATTGTTGTTTTTTAATCAAGGGATTTGCACTATGACCTTTGAGCAACAGTAGCCCCTGCTAGAAAGCAGCTGGCAATGCAGTGTGCAATGCAATCTATGGAGATTAAATTCATTTCATTCCCTCTTAAAGCAGAAGACTGGGAGGCTGGTGGATCCATGGGGATTTGGGTGGATTGAATTCTTTTTTATTTTGAAAGGAGAGCAGAGACTATATGAGCTAAAAAAAATAATAGACACATTTTTGCTCTGTGGATTTATCCCCACCCTGAATTACTTGGCTAACCTGGATAAGAGAAGATATGTCAGTACTTTTTTCAGGCTAAGGTCAAGGACCAACAACAAGTTTCCAGCCCTGAAATACTGAGATACATCTAGATAACTGTGTGTAAATTGCTTAAAAGATGAACCAAACATTTTTACTCTTCCTGGCTTAGCAAGGAGATTGACTCAATTTTGGATTTAGGTACCTAAAATGAGACCTTGTCTTTATTCAGAAAAAGGTGCTTGATATTTCTGTTTGTTTGCAGGCAGAACCTCTCACCATCTGAGTGATGTAAGGCACTCCAGTGTGTGGGTCAGCCCCAGAGCCAGGCTGAGCTGGGCAGATCTGCTCTGATGGACACTTTGAGTGGGAGACACATTTCATGCCAAACACAGCCCCATAATGACCATTATCTTCATGCCAACTGCAGGTGAGGGCACAGAGCTGCCTCCCATTGCTCAGCTGCCCACTGAGCCCAGCACACAAACGTGTGTCAGAGGCACCTGCTCCACAGAGAGCGGGGAAAAAAACAGAGTGACAATGTGGGTACCTAAAAGCTTATCTCTGCACACACCTTCCAGTTAATTAAGCTACCTTAATTTATCACTGGGCTGTCTCTGAAACAAATTAGGGCTTTCTCTCCAGCCTGATGCAGGGCACCTCATCAGTGAAGGCATAGCAACAGGCCACATTAGAAATTCCTTGTATCTCCAGAGCTTCAGGACAGTTCCTGCAGCTTTTGTTCACCCCTGAAGCTTCCCTGCATGCTCCACCTGACAGAAACACAGCATGGCCAGTATGAAAGCATTTGCTCCTGTCTCTCTTCAAAAAGCCCTTTTGCCATGATGAGAAGCACCCTGATGTTCTGTTTTGCAGGAGAGCTCAGAGCTGCCTGGGGAGATTCCTGTTGAGTCTTCAAGGCAAACTGGACCTGAGGCTCCAGGGGCAGCCTCCTGCCTGCACCCTGACCCCACCTTCAAAGCACAGGGCAGGTCTGAGCTCACAGCTGAGCTGGGGAAACTCTCCTGGGCTTTTCCCGTGCTGCATGTTGTGCAGGTGGTTTTTCACCCTTTGGAAAATTTCTATAGAACCCATGGAACCTCAGGAAATGAAATAACAGCCACATGCATATTCCTTTCCTCCCTCTAATTAGTTCACCAAAGACACAGAAATTAATGAACTTTAATGGAAAACCACATCAGTGAAAATCTGCTGGAAGTCACCCACAGAAGAAAGGATTGCTGCTTGCCAAGATGACAAACACGTTTGGGGTGATGAGGATGTTTGCAAATCAAGACTGTGGTGGCTGCACTGTGGGGGTTGCAATTGTCAGTGGCCTTTCCATTTTGGGGGTCAGTGTGCTAAATTAAAAACCTACAAGAAAGCCTTTAATTTAGGTTAATGGAAAGTCAAATATTAAATGGATTAAGGCAATTTTTAATTTTTTTTAAGAGGAATTAGCCTCATTAATCTCTCAGGGCAGATTCTTAGAAGGTATAAATCAGTGTTTTACACCAAAGCCCAAGGGAGGCTGTACACTAGATGGAGTGTGTGCTATCGTACTTTTTCATACACATATCTATGAACCATGTATTTAGATTAAATTTGTTCTGTCTTCCCCCTTCGCACCATTTTGAGGATTAAAAATGATATTATATGGTTCCTTACTTACCCACTTCCTTTCCAGCCCATTAACTTCATCAGTCTTCTTTTCAGGTCCTACAAAGGGATGGAAAACTTCCTTTATGCATAGGGAATTTGGGGAATGATACCATGATATCTGGAGGAAGGGATGCTGGGAGAGTATTATTTGCAATCACAACTTTCAGGGCTATGCTTTAATATAAAATGAGGATGAAAATATCTTTCAGCAGAGCTGTTTGAGAGTTCACATTTGAAATATTTGGTGGATGGTTAGTTTCCACAGCATGAAAAATTATGCAATGGGAAAATGTTCCTACTGCTTAAAATCAAAATCATATTTTTTTCATCACAGAAATACTTTGTTCCATCTCAGAAAGCAAAAAGCACTGCCCTTATGCTCAGAGGAGGCACATTTTAAATTTTAAATTTTGGGGAAGGGAAAGTCTTCACTGCAATAAAAGAGAGTAAATGTTTAAAATTATCCTTAAATCACTGCCCCTTCACACCACACCACCAGGCAGGCTTGTTAGCTCAGTGCTTCAGAGTTTCAAAGTCTGCTATTTTGCATCCAAGACACAGAAATATGGTAACTATTGTCTTGCTTAGGGCTGAATATTTTTTTTATTGGAAGAATATGATGTCTTTAGGGTCTTTTTGCTGAAGGTGTTTCCACATCTCAAAAATTACCATCACACACAGACATTGATTCTCCTCGTGGGGAGCCTCAGCAGAGAGGGCAAAGACTGAATGGGCCAAGATGACTGAAAAAGCCTGAAAATTAAAGATAGGGGGAACTCTTGGTTGTAATGAAGGCCCTGTCAGGTCAATTCCAGTGATAAAAGACTGAGGTTGATTTAGCCTGTTGTCCTTTAAAATTTTTGTGATTTGTTCCTCAAAGTCAATTTCATTGGGCATGTTGACAACTCTATAGACTGCTGGAAAAAAAAAAATCTTCTTATAAGCCATTCTAATGAGTTCATGTTAATAATGATTATTTTCATCCCTTTCTGTCCCTCTCCTTTGGCCACTATTGCAGCATAAGATTTCTTGCTTATATGTCCTTATATGCTTTGTAATGTAAAGAGCAGAAAGGCACACCTTTCCAGTTTTATTTAATTGGCCACCCTTTGAATTTACAAGACAAATGGTTTCCAGCATGAAAGGTGATCTGCCATATCAATTCCTGATTGGTGCTGTGGGTGCAAAACAATGAAATCAAGCTTATATTTCCCTCAGTACCAAAACTAAACAGTGAAAAGAAGCGGTGAAACCTTTTTTTTCTTCCATGCTCTTTTCTCATCATTAGCTTTCACCTGCTGGTTCAGCTTGTCTGGTCTCTCTAGTCTGAGTGTCCACTCTTCCCTGCTCCTCACACTTCTGCAGGAGTGGAATTTTACAGTTCATCAATACTAAAAACCACCAGAAAGTCTAATTCTAGGTTTAAGACTGTCTGTTAACTAAATTTTAAGTTTTAGACTGTCTCTTAGCTAAATTATAGGGGTTGTCTTTTAGCATAAATCTTTTTTGCCTCTCAATCAGTTCTGAAAATGTCTTATACCCAGAGCTTGCCATGAGATAAATTGTAAATGTGTGCCAGCAATCAGACTGAGAATCAGTCTTCAATACTAATTATCATTCTGCAGAGAGTAAAACATTACACACAGCCTGGCTGCCTTAGAATATGCAAAGTCCCCGCTGCAAGGAATGATGTTAATTTATACTAAACCCACCTGAACACATGGCTTAGCTTGTCTTCCATTTTTATTCTTAAAAAAAAAATCTGAAGAAAAAAAAGATTGAAGTCAGCATTAAAACCTGGTGTGCTCCTCCTGAAAATACACAATACTTTCCAAGGGAATTGGCATAAAATGAGAGCCACAGAGCAGATCTGGGCAATCCTATCCACAAGGTTTGATATGGCTTGGATTGTCCTTCCTAAAAGAGCAATGGTATATTGCTAAGCAAGGGTTCTATTAAAAAATTGAAACATTTTCCCATTTTCCAAGGTTTTCATTACTGATTTTCATCTAAGTTCCTTATATATTTTTATTGCAAATGTAAATCTGAAACCACAAAAAAAAAAAGGGTGGTTTTTTTAAAAAGTAAAATGTTCAAAATTTTGGAAATAAGGAAAATAATTTTTGCCTGCATTGTTATCAACTAAATAGCCTAATTTTCTCTGTGCTTATTTAATCCAGTGAAAGATCTAGTCCACTGCCTTAAAAAACATGCAAAGAATTTTCATTTTGAAGATTTTCCTGTTTTCCAGAAAGGTTCTTCTGCTTGGTAGACAGGCTCAGGAATCTCCTGATATTGAAATACTATGGTAGGTACAATATTCAGGGGAAACTGAAAATTCACTTTGTCTCATTCTTACTATCATCCCCTGGACACCTGCTGATGGCTACAGTTGGAGGAAAAACTCTGTCAGCTCTTGATCTGAACAGGTGTAGGTATTGATATTCCTATATTTTCATCACACAATTAATAGAGCTCACAGTTCTTGGCAGAAATATAGAAGTGATGTTATTTGAGAGTGATTTCAAGCCTCCCAGTTGTGTTGGCAGTGCCCTGTGCTCTACCTGCCCTCCCAGACAGGCTGGCAGCCACTGCCAAGGGTTATGATGTGCCTTTGGTCCCACCCTCTCTTACATCCTTATTAGAAAAGGCTTGAGACCCTCTAAAGCTTTTGCATCCAAATGCAACTGAGGAAAACTTCCCCTCATCAGTGAATTGATGATCCTCCTCAATAAAAATTCCTCTAATGTTTCTAATTCCTTCTGCTATTCATCTCTGCTCACAGCCCTTTTTAGCTTAATTTTTGGACTTCTTGCTGTTCTTTAAAAGATTTTCTGTATTCTTTGGCCCAGAGCAGAGTCTGGGATAACTCATGTGCCATGAGGAACCTGGGAAGAGTGAGCTTGCATCCCTGTGCTAAAGTGAATGGACAGCCTAAAACTGAATTTCTTTAATGCAGAGAAAGAGATAATTCAGTTCTAATTCAGAGAATCATCACTGGGAAAATAGGTTTTAGCTTTTAAAATAACCTTTATGTTTTGTTACCTTTTAGGTTGAAGTCTGAATCACAGAGGTTAAGAGCCAGAGAACCTTAGTATCTTTAAAATTAGTCTAGTAGAAAAAAAATTTTTTCTCCTGCTCCCACTTGACCTCTCATGTTATTATCTACTATATTCTCCCCATCTTTTCTTGCCTCAAGCCTCCAGACCCACAGAAAATAATAGTGAATGGCAAGACTGCAGCTATTTATAATAATAATCCACTCCCAGGCTCCAGTGCGGCAGTTTTAATCATAAGCTATTGTCAGGCATCAAGATCAAAAAGATCTGAGATTTGATTTGTTTGGATTGTAAAGAAGCTCTGAATGCCAAAGTGTTGTTGCTTAAACTGCAAAGCACAGCCCCTGTGTGAAGTGGAATGAACTGGTATTGCCCTCTCTGATCCGATTTGTAGCCATCACAGCTCTTTAAATTTATTTGATTTGACATCAATTAGACAGTTTTCACAAGGGGAAAGTCTCTTTTTGCATTTAATCCAATATCAATGTAATTTTCCTCCTAAAATGTGACAAGGAACAGACCGCTTCAGCGTGCTTTGCAACAGACACCAAGAACAGGATAAGGAGGGGGAGAAAGGCTTCACATAAAGGAAAAAAAATGGGAGTGGGAGGATTGAGAAAACATTTCAACCCCATATTCCCATTTTTGAAGACATGTATAAACAGAGAAACAGACACAGAGGGAGAGCCACAGGAGAGGCACTGCTCAGCAGGTGAATTTTGTCAGCACATTGGCAAGTGTTGCAGTCAGTGCAAGGATGCAGAGCACTTCAGACCTGTGTTATCCTTGGAGGACAGAAAATCTGGTAACATGAGAAAAGCATTTGTAGAACCTGAATCCCAGCTTTGTCTCATCTTCTAATATTCTGCCTAGGACTTTGCACAGTGCTCAAGGATGTACAGAGCTAATGCAGCAAACTGCTTGTAAATGTGTTACATGTACAACATTCTGAACCAACACACCAAAGTAATATGCTCCCAAGAGGGAAGAGACTAGATGACTGAAAATTTCTAAAAACTAAAGCTGTTCTAAGAGGCAGGAGTTGAAGATGACTTGCTTTGCTGAGTGTCATGAGATATCACAAGTGTTGTATTCCCATTTTTTAGCGCAGCAACAAGATGGACACTGCGTGTAGCAATGGAGGGAGAGTAAAAATTGTTTCTCTGTACATGGAGGGGCTGAGGAATTTTGATGGATCAAACAGAAAGTCCAAAACCACAAAAAAACAAAACAAAAGCCAAAAAATTTTTGGGCTTGCAAAATTAGGAGCTGAGACAACTACTAGTTCATATTAGGAGATGCAAACAGGAGGATCTGAAGGGAGTGGCAAAAAAACGGGCAAAACAAAAGTGTAAATGAATACTTTGTGAAAGCTGGTATATTCAGACAATGGTTATGCAGGATTTCAGAGTGGCCTTTTGTTCCTACCAAAAATTTTCCCAGAGATATAGGGAAAAGCTGCCTCGGGGACATTTACCATAATGATTTTTATCTCCATGCCTACTCAGCTGCAGGATTTCTGGACTGTACATGGAAATCCAGAGGATAACAGTGCTCCACAATTTAGATCCCTCCTCAGGGTCCTGAGTGTTATTGATTGCTTCCTTGCCTCTTTGCCAATAGCTTGTAATGCAAAAATGAGCTGTAGGTAAACCCTTTTTTGCAATCTCCTGAGAACATAGACAGACTTGCCACTGTATGACAGCTTTTATTGGAAAAGTCACACATGAGGACACCAGATGTCAAACTAGGACACCACAGCAGGTCAAGAGGGCTCTGTTGCTGATTTTTGGGGAAAGAAAAGTGAGGATATCAGTTAGAGTCAGATGCATTTTCTCAAGCCAGGGTGATGTCAACCTTCAAATGAACTGTTCCTGCTGAATCTTTAAAGTGTATCCTGTTAAACCCACATTGCTATTTGTGGCAGTTCAAACATTCCCAGATTACCTAAATATTTCTTGCCCTTTGGGAATGAACATTTTGATGCTGCCAACCACCATGCAAGATTCAGATCTCATCTGTAAATTCATAATTAGCAGTACAACAATTGCCTGTCAGGAGAAGGCAATGGCCAAATTCTAAGTGGTGCAAAAGTTTTTGGACAAGGATTCCACTCTACATTTTTGCTCATGGCTCTGCCTCTAAATGACACAGAGAGTCACAAGAATAATCTCCATTTTATCAACCACAAATGAGCTGCAATGCAAAATGAGATTCCCATAACTGTGGTTCAACAGAAGGACAAAGATATTTGTTCATTTGTCCAGTGGGTACAAGCAGCTTCCCAGCCATGCTGATCAGGGCTGTAGCAACAAGGCTGCTCGTTGGTGATAAAATCGTGGTGACATAGAAAATCTGCTTGAAAATCAGCCTGGACCTTTTGGGGGGGCTGGCCCACCCCATACACAGGCCAACCTTCTCCTCAGTCAATCACCATGTTAATATTGTGTGCAAGGCAATTTGTCAGGAGGCACATGTCAAATGACAGGCAAGTAAAAAATGGCCAAGGTAAGTCTGTTTCCACAATCACTGCCTAGGCATGACAGGTAGGGCCTTGAGATGGCAACTGAAGGCTGTAGTGAGGGAGGGAGAAGTTTTGTTTGATTTTCCATTTGCTTGTAACTCTCTCTCTCACAGGAACTCCTCAGACTTGACCTACTTTCCTGCTTGTTGCAGCAGGGAATGAAAGGTGCTGCAGAAATGTGCCCCTGTGCTCTGTCCCTGATCTCTGAAACTGCTTTTACCAGAGCTACCACTTCTGCCATAAACCTGGGTCAAGGATGTTTTCCAGTCCAGCAGTTTAGTTCTGAAAGGTCTCAGTGCTGAGGACTTGCTGGAATAATCCCCTTTTCCAGGTTGTGCTTGGGAACCTGCAGCAGATACCTCAATTGAAGTGGGGTGTGTTTGCTTTGGAGAAGAGGCAATAGAGTTGTTAATTTGGGCTTGTAATTAGTCACAATTAGCACATTATTCCTTCTCCCCCCCCCCCTCCCACTTATTTAGTTATCAGATCCAATTACAAACCCAAATTACCAACCCTAATTTTTACTAACAGTTCTTCAGACATGAATAGCAATGAAACTGAAGCACAGAAGGGTGAGGGAAGACTGGATAGACTAGCAGGAGTTAAATCAATACCTGATAAATCCTTTATCTTATAGTTCATACTAAGACTTATCCTGCATAGACAAACCCCCAGCATTAGCAGTGGATTAAAACCTGTGGAGTCCAAAGGAATTTGCAATCTCAGCTCTGACTGGAGGCCATCATAACAGTGCTTAAATCAGTGGCAAATGCAAGTCCCAGCACCACCTCCTCCTAGTGCTTCAGGTGGTCTTCCAGCACCACCTCCTCCTAGTGCTTAAATTCCATTTGTGTAAAACACAAAATCTGGTAAACTGGTAAAACACCAGTTCAGCTGCCTTGGTGTAACCAACATGATGAATCACATTGTTCTCTGATCACTCACTCAAGGAACTGATCTAGATTAAAATTAAATCTTATTAGAAGGAGTAAGGGAAGGAATGGTTATTTTAAACCAGCTCAGCTCTGTGATTTATTTAGCCCCTTAAAGGACTGTGGTGGAGAGAACCACGTGGGATCACAAATGAATGGCCAAGGGTGGGAAAGAAGTGACAAGATAATGGGGAAGAGCCCAGCTGAAATCAGAACAACTGCCAAAAGAAATGCAGCTGTGCCCACAGCCTCTGGAGGGGCACACACAAAGACCAGAGGTGTTGAGCCTCTCACCTCATAAAACACCTGGCAGAAACAATTGATTTTTCTTTTGTGCATTTACATCACTGACCAAACAAAGCAAAAAATCAATCAGTTTAGATTGATGAAAAGGTTTCTGTGTCTCCGATTCGAATCACTTCACTAAAGAGTAACTATTAGTTTATAAAAAAGAGGTTTGATTTCTGGAATTATTGTAAAGATTAATTAGCAAATAGTCTATCATTTCTGTTTCCAGAAAAAGAAATGGAACCTCTGCAAAAGCTTTGACTTAGCACAGCAGGACTCATTTTCACTTTTGGCTTTTTTGATGGAAATTATTCACCCAAACCCCTCTGAACTTCTGAATTCATTCCATCTCTAGATGTTCATCTGGAAAGGTTCATCCCAGCTCAAGATAGAACATAATGAAGAACTGTGAATAAGAGTTGCCTGAAGTAAGAAATAAAATACAGGGTATAAACCGCAACAAATCAGCCAATCAAAACTGTGTGAAGGAGGAAAAACCAGGAAAATGTAGATGTCCTAGATGATGAAATGCTTATCCCTGATTAATCCAGAGGTAAGTTTTTCATTCCTGGGACACAACTAGAACAGGTAAAGCCTGTATCTTGTGTTTGCAGGCTTTGCATATTTTGTTTATAATGAAGATAACTTGTCTTACAATGCAAGTTAACCCACTTCCATACCCCATACCCACACCCTGAGCTACTGCTCAAGCTTATGCAGGAGTCCAGGGAGACTGTCAGTAGTCAAATCCAGATCTCTTGAGTCTCATTTCCGTGTGATTCTTCAAGACTATAATTTTTTGCAAGTAACCTGGTTATTTTAATAGGCTTTTAAAAATAGAGAACGGCAAGAAAATTCAGGCAGAAGTCATAAACCTTCTGAGTATGACAGCAATAGCATTAGCACGATACAGCTTTACAAGGCAAAAATACTGTCCCATCATCAGGATGAATTTCTGAGACTTGAGCTTCATTTCTTCCACCCAGAAACCATTTAGCAGTACCCAACCATAAAAAGAAGACATCCTAACACCTAGCTTTTTTTATTGTTTTGTTTGGACTAATATATGAATAGATCTCAATAAATTCCAGTCTATTCTATTTTTAAGTTGGAGTTTTTCTTGGTGCTCAATAATGTACCTGATTTGCTAATCTGTCAAAAAGCAGAGCTGCTAAACAAAGAAATCCAGGCTTGACTTGTTTATTAAACTCTCCTTGTTTTCATATCATCCTTTACCAAATGGTGCTCCCAGAGTCTGGGAATCCCTTGTGCTATCCCTTTTTTTTTGTTATTTTTTTTCCTGACTGTGATATCAGAAGTTTTTCCCAGGATGTCTGTGTGATACTTTATCACACATCACCTCATTCCAGAGTCTTGGTCCTCATCCAGGGTCTATGAGGGTTTTTCCCCTAACTCAAACCCAGCCTTGACACAGTAAATAAAGGCAGGGTGGCTGGCATCAGTTTCCTGAGGAACAAGCAGAGGCAGAGGAGAGCTCTGTGGGGATTTTTGTGGACACAATGATAAGAAGGGACTGGACACCCAGACACCTCATTGTCCCCCTGTTTCCACACCCCCAAACTTGGGCTCTTTAAGCCTTTCTCTTCCCAGTGAAACGAGGACAGGCTTTCCCAGGATGCAGCTGACATGAGAAGAGCTGTGATCCTGGCAGTCAGTTAAGGATGCAAATAAGAATTTTTTGGGATGTTTCTGACATGACCCCTGTTCAGCAGGTTTTGGCTCATGAAAAAACATCCACTTCAGCCCTCTCCCTGCCCTACCCAATCTTATTTGAACAGCAACCCCAGTCTAATGAGAAAAAGGCTTATTAGATGTTGTTTCTTACATGTAACCTGTGTCCGGGAAATAATATTGAAGATTGTGAGATACTGATGTGTTCTGTCAATATTTGCATTTTATAATTGTTTCTCCAAAGCACTGAGCAGGCAGGACTTCCCTGATGGGGCTGTGGTCACCTACCCTGTGACTTGAGGGAAAAGACAGAATATTAATAAGGTTCATCTCAGTTCCCTCAGCAGATCATTCTCCCTGTTCATTACTCATTTATAAACAAAATCTCAGAATGAGTGATTGGAAGGAGCAGGAGGCCAGGGAGAAAGGTGGGGAAGTTTGCACACCAGCACATCAGACAGAGAACAAAAATGCTCTCTGAAAACCTGTGTCTGTTTGCAAATGCGATAGACCTGTCCCTCAAAGCCAGAGGACTCCAGCTTTATATCACTATAATCAAAAGCAGACTCCAGACCATAATCCTTTGAAATTCAGACTGAGCTGTGCAGTCTGCAGGAGCTGAGGGACTGGAGGAAGAGAGCTGAAAAATGCCCTTTTCTACCCTAGATCAGCTCTCGATGATAATGGGGATCATGGAGATGCACTATCTGATCTCCTTAATGGGGCTGCTACAGCTCTGTCTTACTTTACAGGGCAGAGATAAAAAGCACAGAGAAACACTGGAGGACACAGAGAAATGCCTGGGAATTGTATTCCAGTAGAAAGCAATTCAGGTAGCATCTTAAAAAGCTACCACTCAATTGCTGGCCAGATTGCTAATCCATCACAGACAAAAAAATACATCAGATTCTCTTAAAATGGATTTCTGAAAACTTTCCTCAGCAATGGACTGGGAACATGCAAATGTCCCAGTACTGAGCTGAGCAGTCCTTACTCTCTGTAGTGGAGAATTTGGAGACAGTTGCTGCTTGAACCCTCATGCATCAGAGATGACTTTTCACCTCTCAGGAGCTTTGCCTGTCTCTGTTAAGCAAGAGTTCTCTTTAGTCCTCATGGCAGAAATGTGTTATATGGGCCAAAAGTGGCCTGAGTGCAATGCTCAAGGTCTCTGTCCATAAGTGAGCTTTAATGAGATGGTGTGTTCTCCTGCCACATCAATGTAGAGTTCTGTTTTTGACAGCAGCATGAAGGACCTCAAGTAACACGAGTTTGGAAGGATCACCGTAACTCAAGTGAAGAGTATTGCCCTTAGAAAATAATTTCAGAGATACAGCTCTCACAGCTAGGAAAAAAAAAAAGGCAAAGGTATTTTATTGTAGCTGAGGAAGCTGAAGCACAGAAAGATGAAGAGGGTGGCTTTAGACACTCAAAAAGACCTGAAGTTTTTTCAGGTGCCAGAACTGTAAGGGATTCATTAACATTCACCTCATTAAATCCCCAGAGTTATCATACTGGGGTCACAGATAATTGATCCTGTGTCAAACCTCTTGCTTGTGCCTCTGTCTGTGCACCTGTCTGTCCATCTATCCACTTTTCTAAAATTTTCTAAAGTTTGCTTCTAAAATTATTTGAAAGTGTAAGAACTTAAAAACACTCCTTTATGAAGGTGGTGATCCCAAAGCTATTGCAGCCAAGATAAGCAGCTGCAAATGCCAGTCACATCAAAGCAATGTGGATTTGATCCCACAGGAACTTGTTCCGTGCATATAAGCATGATCCCTAAGAGAGGAAAGAGGATCCCAGGGTTCCAGGATTCACACAGCTCAGTGGGAACAACTCCCACACCTGAAACTGACCAATATGGTGGATTATTAAAAGCTGTGAAGAGCAGGTTTGGGGATGATGCAGGTTAAATACACCACCTGCCTGCATAAATGAAAGGACAGAAGGGATTTTCTTGTGGAGACAGTGCTGTACATATACGGAAAAGGGCCAGATAATTCAGTAACTTACAGCATTGTTTGCCTTTGCAATGTGGATTTAAATTCATTCCTCCAAGCTACTCTTAAAATTCAGGCATAGCTAGAAGTCACAAACACTTAAATCTGTTTGCATGGGGTTTTAATCCAGGGGAGCTGTGCACTTTAAGCAGCAGAGAAGCCAGGCCTGGCCATCTCCTGAGGCTGCTCAGTGAAAGCCACACGCACCAGCTGTGCCCACCCTCTCCAACAACATGGGTCTAAGTAACTCCACATTAAAAGCCAATCCAAGCACTGTTTTGCTCTCTGGCTCATTATGCTGTGAACTCTTTGCTCCCATATAGCATTGAGCACATGAATCTGTTGGCTAAAAGCAAAGACCACCAGTTTTTCTGCATAATGATAAGGTGATCCTGCATTTGTCAGTGGGTGTCTGATACTTAGGTCACAGACTCACTCTAAATACCATGTCCTACTTGGCAAGCAAAGCATGACCATTTCTGTCCCTAAACATCTCCTTCCAAGGAACTTTAGAGTTGTCTGCCTGACTTATTTATGTCACACAGTGATTTGGTGATGAGATGGATATGAATAGAAGTTACATTTTGCAACTTCTTAGTTGTTAAAACATCTTCCCTCCATTTTAAAGTGTACTAGATGGGACATGGAAGACAACAGCTCTTTTGAGTAACTTCCACCAGTACTAAGGAAAATTCAAGGTCAAAGCTCTTAAAAAAATTGTACTATTTATGGAGCAAGACAGATCACTTATTACTAGTATGTTTATTATTATTTTTGCAATGAGGTCTCAGCTTTTCATGAGCTTTTTCTGCCTACCTGGATAATTCATTTCTTTATTTGTTTTGTTGTGAAAGAGAATTAGGATTGAAACTGCAGGAGTCTTAGTAAGGGACCACATCAAATCTGTGCCATAAGGTTTCATCCCATCAGCTGAGTGCCTCCAATGTTAGAATTTAAAGATCTTCTAGGAAGAATGTAAGATCAGGGCAAGCAAGTAGCAGTACTTCCTTCCTTGATACACTCTCCTAGACTGCACTAAGCCACTGCTTCTTAAGGCAAGAATGTCCTTTTTGTAGTTCCCAGTTCTGGTGGATTTTCTTCCATGATGCCGTTTGATTCTGTGGGAGCCCCTGGCTTTCACACTGCTTTCCCTGTTTCCACTTTTGCTCTGACAGAAAGATTGCATACTTGCGCCTTTTCAGCTGCAGAAACTTCAGATCCAATGCAGCCTTTTCTTTGCACATGTAGAAAGAAGCTAGGAAATTTCACTGGAAAACAACAAAAACTTCACAATCCTCTACCCAGGACAGTGTTCTGACAGTATCCAGGCTGCCTCAAGGCAAGTGAAACACACTCACATCATCCTAATAGGAAAACGGCAATTTGGCAGGATGCAGCATGGCCCTCTCACATCAGGCATTTTGAGCTGAAACCTGGGGCTTGGGAGCAGGCTCAGGGCAGTGGTAGACAGGAGGATGGGACGGGGTTTCATTGCTGAGATTCCAGAGGAAGTTGTCTTCACAGCCAAGCACTCCCCGCAGAAAGGTTGATGGGTGACTATGTTAGATAGGCAACATGTCCAATAAAAGAATTATCAAGAACCTTTCATCAAACACACTCAGATGTACATCGCAAAACCACATTTGTAGCAGCTTATCACAGGTTTTCTCATCTGTATTTTCTTCCTTTCTAACTTTGTAATTTGAGAGCTAAATCAAATTGCAACATTATCATACCATCCTAATAGCAGACATTTTTCTGTGTGTCATACCCACATGATTCTTCTTTCTGGCATCTTGTCATACAATACTGAATGAGTTGAATCCGGGAGACCACTCATTGTTGGATTGTGTTTCTTCAAATAATTTTTCCAGACTGATTTAGTTATTGTTAAACATGAACCCAAGGTTCCATTCGTCTCCCTGTTGAGCAGCAAACCACTTTATGACAACAAAATAATTGTCTAATGTCCCCAAGGTTTGAGGTTTTAGCTCTAAGATGAGGATCATGAGAGTCTCTTTGTGCCTTTTTCTGCCTTGTCAGTTTGAACAGAATGGTGTTTGAGATAGGGTTTTTCTTTTACTATGTGTACACATAGGGACTGTACAGTGACACCAGTTGTTCTAAAACATAAATATTATAGCAAGGATTAACAGCTAATACCATTACATATAATTACATATTCCTTCCTAAAGGAAAAGCACTCCAGAGTATTTCAGGAATTGTGGTACAGCTGAATATGAGGCATTGCTTCTTTCTCAAGAATATACTGAAAAGGAGTTCATTTCAATCTTCATTTTTTAACTGAGGTAACCATTTTCTGGTGAAATCTGTTTGTGGGAAGTGATAATGACTTAGACAGAGAGTCCTGATAAAAGTGACTCTGCCCATCATCTGGTTTTGGTCACTTCTAGACAAAGGTTTACATGCACAGAAAAGGTAGGAACAAAGACTTGTATGAAGGAAAGATTCCTATATCTCATTCTTCCCCATGAACTTCAGAAGGCTTCAAAACAAACCCAGTAAAAATAAACCAAAACCAAAACCACATCAACAAAGACAGGACTATGCAGTGGTCATGTGGTAAAAAAAGAATAAGAAAAAATTTAAGAATAAGAATAAGTGGAAAGGAAAAAACTGCCTGAAATATGGCTGCTCTGCATTCTTGCATTATAGTTGAAAAATTAGAAATTACATAGTAAAGGAGAAGTTTGTGTTCACAGTAGTGTACAGAAATTTCAGCTAATTAGCTATGTCTGGGCATCCCATTAATTTTAGACAGTCCCTCCTAGCAATGTAGTTCAAAGGCTACAGATGGGACATGGAGAAACAGGAGATTTTGCAGCTGTATGAACAGAAAAAGCTACTTCCTAATTTCCTGTGAGCTGAGCTGATACTTGTGCATTCTTTTCCACTCTCACAGGCAGTAAAGTAGCAAAATATGTCAGCAAAACAGAGAAACATCTGGACAATATAGTGAGTTCAAGAAATGGAGCGAAGCATAGCTAAGACTAATAGAGTCTGGTGAAGCAAGGAGCAGCTAGCAAAAACTAAACCAGGCAACAGTTTAGAGCAGCTTAAATCAAGTTTTGTTGTTCAGAAAAACTTAAAATTATAAGCTGTGATAAAAAGTTACTTTAGAAATGGCTGAGCAGTAGACTACACAAAGAAAAGGACAGTTAATAATTGTCAGTATAGCTGAAATTTAGGAGTAAGTTATTGTTTATTTATTTCCTTGTCAGATTTTTATTAATTTTTACTTCTCTTAGAATTATTGTTTATTTAGTCATTCAGACCATGTAGTTGTGAGCGAACAAATTACCTAAGTATCAAATATTGTAGCATACCTTCCCCAGGCTTCTCAGGGTAGGCTAGCCCAAACCCCCTTCCCAAAGCAGGGTCAGCTGCAGCAGCTTACTCAGGACCTGCCCTTCACCAGGGATGGAGCCTCTGCAGCCCCTCAGGACAAAGTGTTCCAACGTTTAACCACCCTCATAGCATCCTTGCAGAAGCTGCATGCATAAATACCTTGCAGTAGAAGAATTTAAGACCACCCATCACTTGAGTTTTCTCATCAAAAATTGCCTTCATGTTATTTGTGTCCTCCATCACATGATGTAATGATAGAGAAGAAAATTTTCTTCCAAGTTTCTAATTGACACCTGATGTTTCAAATAGTTAAACCTTTAATCTGATTTCTACTGATTGAGATCAGTGGTCTTTCAAGGGAAGAAGGAGGCAGATTTTTACCAAGGCAGGTAATTCTCTGCCCACCCATAAATGCTGGGTGGGCAAAAAATAATCTATCCTTCAGCACAGTTCACATTAATGAAACTCTTGATATTTAGAGCACCTCATTATCCATCTTTTCTTTTTCCTTTCCACTTAATTGATTTGATAAAAACCCCTTGGTTACTTTCTTTCTTTTGGTTACACTAAGTATCAACAGTACATAACCATAATTACAGAAAATTACTTCATTGTGCATTAGTTGGATTCTTTCCTGAAAATGCTATGTAGAGTCCCAGGTTAAAAACAATTCTATCTGTATTTACAGATTACACTGAGCCCCATCAGAATATGTCTGGGGGGTAGAAATGCTTTATTGAGGAACCAAGAGCTGATTAGGCATTGAATTTTTCAGAGTAGAGCCAAGAGGATGAACTCCACTTTCATGTTGCTCCTTGTGTTCAGTGATTTCCTCCCTGACTCATTCTCCAGATTCAGAAGGACCTATTCAGGCTGGCTGGAATATAAAACCTATGACACTTCATTGATATTACTAATTGATAGCTAATTAACCAACACAAAATGTATGTTTAGACCAACATATCTTCTACAAAGGCATCCTTGATGAGAAGGCATCTACAACAGTGAATCTACAAGCTCCCTCCTAATGTGGTCCTCTAATACCCCATCATACTCCTAGTACTTTTACCTTTTCTTCCAAATTTTAATTTTTCTGGTCTTATTATTCTTAAGATTATGTGCATTGATTTTGGAAGTTGGAATTTTGATCCACTGCTAATAGGTACCATCAAGCATTTGCTTTCATTTGTAATACAGTCTCTTCTGCTAGAACAGTCTACAACCTATATCCTGCAGCTTCTCCTCTGAGGATTTCTTATGGTGTGAGTTGTTTGATTACTAAAATGCATTGTTCTTGATATTGCTTCTACTCCTAGAGATGTCTTGCTTCCAATAGCCTGGGTTATCACTTGCACAAGTGAAATGTGTTCAGCTTCAAGCTATACATCGAAGATGACCTGCACCAGGGATCTAAGAAAGGCAGAGCCACTGTTTCTAAAGAAAAAAAGGCAAAAACCTAATAACACCTAAAGAAAGTGATTCTTAATGCCCTCAGTTAACCCATCTTGACTGTTGATGTCTTGACTTCCATACTGTAAAGAAGTACCTCAAAAGGAAGATACCTAGATCCCTGTAAATCACTGCTAACCACTGACTTGAAAGGCCCAACCATCATTTCTCTCTGCTGCTAAATGAGTTTTCTCACACCATCTTTAACCATTTATTCCACCATCTCCCTAAGCAAAACATTTATCCTACCATCTCTTCTCCTAGAGATTAAACACTTGCAGTCTTCAGAATCACCAAGGAGAGGTTTTGTTATTATTTTTTTGTTTGGTTTTGTTTTGTAAATGAAGATTTATTGTCTATCTATTATAATCAGTTGGTTCTTAAATCACTGTCACCAGGGGCTGGAACTGTCATGTAACTGTCTGGATGTAAGAGATGTGTATGTTCCACTCATCATTCATTGCTGATTTAGACTTCTTTTTTGTTCTCTGATTGGATGACAAACTCATTTCCAAATAAGAGAATAAGGAGTATGGAGGAAGGCCATTCAGGCAGAAGCTCTTTTGTCTTGCACATACCATGCTCTTGTCTAGGGAAGTGTGCTGCTACAGAAAACTCTTATCTCAATGTTTTCAGGAAAGTGATGAGGGGTAACCAGGGTAAAAGAGGAGATAGACATCCTGATTTAATGGAGAAAAACTTGCTACAGAAAGGATTTTGCTCATGTTCTTGAGATAATGTTGGAAATATTGCCTCCAGCTTTTTCTAGAGCAAAACTTTTTTTTTTTGTCTCTCACTTTGTTCTGACTCTTGGAATCACATCATAACAACAAAAGGCAGAGACTGTAATTCAGACCCTGTGTTGAATCACAAGACTTATTGCAAGGTCATCCCCTTATGGTTATGACCTTAAGGTTATCCCACATGGCCAGGGACACCCTCCTTCTTTTCATTTTCATTTGGCTACCCTGAAAGTGTGTGACTGCATTCTTCACAGCACAGAGTGACAGTTCCTCAGTGGTTTTATGCACAAATGCCATAGCAGAGATTATACTGAGCTCACCCTGCAACTGCGCATTCCCCAAATGGAGAAAGGTGCCTGACTAAGAGGACTGGAATGCAGCTGGTTTCACTGAGATGGACTCACACAATCTGCTCTCTTTCTGTTGGCTTTCCCACTTTCTGCCACCCAGAACTGTCATTAGTAAGTGTACCTTGTTGTGATGAAGAGCACACGGTGTCACCTCTGCCTGTGTGACAGATAAGCCACTCACTGTTTACAGAATAGTATTATTGTAAACCAGCAGAAAAGCAATATTCTTAAGGCTAAAATATCCATCATGTAATGGAATAAAGAACTTCAAAAGAAAAGAAAAATGAAAGCTTTATCATAGTTTACTGATTGCCTGTAAAGGTCTTCAGGTGACTGGGCAGTCAAGAGGAGAAATCTATTCTATCCCTTGCCTTTCCATAATACTTGGTGAAAGCTGAACTTCAGGAATGAACAGCACTTAAACTCCCAAGGCTTTCCTCCTTGGCTAAGGGGATAAATGTAAAGAGCAGTGATCTCATGGGGCAGCCCAACAGCCCAAGCCAGGACACACTCTCTACAGACAGGAAGGTATCTCAGAAAAATCAAACCCCTTTACACAGCCCAACACAAAAAGCTGTTATTTGTGCACAACAACCCACACTGTGCTCAGTAAAGAAATTTAAGAAAAAAAAGGAATTAAAGAAGAAATGTCTGTTCATGAAGTTTGAGTGAAAATTTTTCTGTCAGGTGAATTTTCAAGTAAGTAATTAATGTCATTATATGAGAAAATGCATGATACTCATCTGCATACATCATCTATTTGCAGAAGCAGTAAGGATCCAATATCCTGACTATGTTGTACCTACCGTAAGGATTTAAAATGCTGTTTTACTTCTAGTCTGATGTTTGTTTTTATTTTTTCAACCATCAATATTACAAATTATGTTGAGGACTGCTAGCTGATCACCTTTGCGTTTCAATGCTCTCTAACCATAATGTCACCTCTCAAAACAGGAGAGATATGTTACTTCTCCAGCTTTCTGAGTTGAAGACATGTCATTTGTAATTACATCTGTTCCTAAAAGGTCATGAGAAATATGTATTTAATAACTAAGATGACTTTTGTATCTACTTTTAAGAGAACATTCTGCTGTGTGGAATGGAGGTCTTCTCCATGTTGGATAACATTTCCTGCACTGTGCCTGTACTGGACTGCAAAAGAAGGAAAGTCTTCAGGGTAAGAGATTGTTTTCTTGAAGCTAAAGGTATTACAGCTTTTAAACCATGAAAAAGAAAAAAAAATATTAAGCATTTTCTTACAATTTTGTTGGAAAATCTTCTCTGGTGTAAGACAGAGTTTCTGGAGACTAGAAAAATCTGAAACTATTATTGAAGACAGAGGAGTGGCATGGTCTGATAGCAGCAGTGGTAATATCAGAGCAAACAGTGAAAAGAACTTATCTTATAGGTGCCAGGAATCTTTAAGACTTCAGAGAGCTGGGGGTGGACAAGGTGTCTCTTGCCCTCCTCCACCACATGAACCTTCCACTCTCCAACTGCCCTGATGTCTCTGGGGAGCCAGGAATGGGAAGGCCTTAATGGTCTTCTCCTGCTGTTGGAGACCTTTGAGCGGGATTTACATTACCCCTGAAGTGTTTGAAAAATTTACTGCTAAAATGGCTTGATCCTTTGCTGCTTTCAAAGCAAAAGGAGAGGATTATTCAGGGGAGGATTTGATCTGGGAGTGAGCTCCAGGTTGCCCAGAGCACAGCCTTATGGGCGAAGAGGAGGAGGAGGAGGAGGCAGAGGCAGAGGTTCCTGAGCCAGTCCCTCTGAGCTGGGGCTCTTACCTTGTTCAGCAGACACCAAAACAGACAAAGCCATCTCGGGGTCCTTTGTGGTGCTTGGCCTGAGGATAGAGGTGCTGCTGGCTGGATGCCCTCAGTCACACACTGATGCAGACATTGCTCCCTTGCCACAGCCCACCAACACATCTACACCCTGCACAGCCCTGAGCAGAGCATGGTGTGCCCTCAGATTGGGTTTATGCTCACACAGAAAGCAGAATCAACACAACACACCTAAAGCTGAGCCCTGAAGGGAAGGATGCTGCAGACCACCTCAGCCACGTTCCTGATGCTATGTCCAGCCCTCCCCAGTACCCCAAAGCTCAGACTGGGCTGAACAGATCTTTGTGTCTGATGCTAAAGCTACACCAGTAGCAGACATTTCTGCAGAATAAACAAATCCTTCCTTCACTTCAGCAGCAGGACCAGTAACCTTTCTGTACTGCCTGTTTGCTCCTTCCACAAAGTAGGCACTGCCTTCTTCTGCATCCCTGACCTTTCCTCAATGTCTCTCTATTTGTTGCTCCTGTCCTTTTTAAAAAGCCTCTTATTGATGTTTTTAAACTGATGGGGAAATATAAACAAGTAATAAAGAAAGGTTAACAGTACTGAATCGATACTACAGAGAGAGGCATTGGGGAGATGGAATTGAGGAGGTTGACTCTGAAGGAAAGTGAAAGGCCAAATTTAATCACAGTACTCTTAGTAATTAAATTACATTTTGGGTTGTTATTTTTTTAAACAAGAACTAATGAATGCACAAACTTTTGTTAGAGTTTCAGAGAAAGCAAAACAAATGAATAGAAATTATGAACAATAGCTTTTTCATATTGCTGTGAACAGAACAATCTATTCCAGATTATTGTGGTCTTTTTCTGTCAGCAAAGAAAAGAAAAATACAGTTGATGTTAAACTGGAAAGTTTTGAAAACACTGATCTGCTGCCAAGCACAGGAATGTGGAAATATGTATGCCACTGGAAATTTTCTGGTATCACAGACTCACAGAATGGTTGTGGTTGGGAGGGACCTCTGGAGATCATCTAGTCCAGTTTCCCTGCTAAAGCAGATTTACCCAGAGCAGATTGCACAGGATTGTGTCCAGGACAGCGCTGAATGATGCCAGAGAAAAATATTCCACAATATCTCTGAGCAGCCTGTTCCAGTGTTCTGCCACCCTCAAGGTAAAGAAGTTCTTCCCCATACTCAGGTGGAACTTCTCTGTGCCTGTTGTCTCTCACCATGAAAAGTGTGAAAAGTCTGCAGTGCTGCTATTCCTTGTCTGTTTCCACATCTTCAAAATACAGTGAGCAGAAAGAGTAGCTCCCACTTCTGGACCAGAAAGTTCCCTTTTAAGTGTTACAGGATATCACTGGGACTTGTCCAATGACACCATCGTCCAGTCTCAGGTCCCAATTCTCCATGTGTTGCAGCTACACACTGTTCTTTAACAGGCTTCCCTTACTGGGAGAATGTTCTCATTTCATTGTTACCTTTGCCATCAAAACATGTTTCCAGTCACCTATCCACATTATTCTTTAAAGGCTTTAAATATGTGAATATGAACACTGGATTTTTCAGAAATCTCTCCCTCCTCTGCTCTGGCACTGTTTATGATCCTGTCCACCAGCTCTGTGTGTGCATGAACACACACACCATACTGTGAATAGGAAGAAAAGCTGCAAAATGGGAACAAGAAAAAGAACTAGTTAAAATAAATGAGAGAACAATATTGGGATGGGAGGGTGAGGAGTGACTGCATTTTTCAGAACTATCATCATGGCCATCCAGAAGCAGCTTGGGATGAGAGGTTGCCAAGTTTAGTTTTTCTCTGCCTGTGGTCTTCGGACTTCATATGAAAAGAGCCAAATGTAAAAAGAATGAGAGATCCATAAACCAATCCCTGTTACAATCTAGAACAGGGAAATGCTACTTTTTACTCCACCAGTAAGAATGGTGACTGCCATTCAAGTCACCTTTCCCCCCTGCCCTCCCCAGCTCTCCCTTCTTGCGCCAGAATTGATGAGATTGTGTTTCTCTGCTCAACAGCAGCATCTTCTTCCATAGACAAGGCAGGACAATTGAATTAATTTCCTTCCCTTGTCTCTGGCCAAAAATGGCATCTGACTGCACAAGTCTGTCACACAGGCTTTTTTAATATTCCTCCTGTCTTCCCAGCCTGGCCATGTAATTAACTGTGGGCAGGAGAAGGAAAGCAGGACAGCTAAAACCACAGGACTTACAACAGAGTAACCTGGAGAGCTGTCTGAGTTGCATTTCTGGTTTTCTTTTCCCTCTATCAAAAATCATTTTTGGAAAGGTGCCAACTGCTGCATTGGTCACTGTACTGATGGTCTACAGGAGAGGGTGGATTGTCAATAATGCGCTCACAGATCCAGCTGGGAATGACTCCTGTGCTCTATAATCCAACAAAATGCACCTGCTCCAGAAATAACTCCAGTTTCGAAACCTGAGAAAATGATCACACCCAGTTAAGGATTTGTCTCTCCTGGGGGAATGTTGTAAAATGGACTTCCAGGATGTGCAGCTACAGCTCTGTCTACACCAGCTGATGGAGTCAGGGCTTGAGAGAGCTAAAGGATCACATGTGTTTGCACCACCAGGACACCCAAGGATCAATGTGCCCCTGCTGCTGTAAGGGAGCAAATAACCAACAGTGTCACAGGCTGCATGTGGTATTATCCTTCCCAAAACAGCCCCACAGCCAGCTCCCAATCCAGGCTATTACCCAGAGGCTGATAGCACACATGCTGGCAGGCCCAGTCTGAGGATGGTTCCAGAACTGTTGGTCTCAGCAAGAATCAAGAACAGTGAAAAGCTGCTTTTTTAAAAAACAATGATTCTCTTTTACACATTGTCTTTCTGAGTCCTCCACTAAAGAGAGAGCTTGCTCTGCTTTCTACCATGGAAAAATCAATGCACCAAGCATGCACAAATCACAAAGAAAATGACACTGCTGTTGGCAGAGACACTCAGGTCCTCCACTGACTGGGGAAAGGCAGAGGAGGATGGACTGATATTTGATCCACTACACAAAAGATAAAAATATTCCCTTTCCAAATCTGGAAGAATCCTTCCCAAACCCTTGCCCCTGATACAAGGCAGATTTATGCAATTCCTTTAAATATTTACCTCCATAACCATGCCTCATAGATGTGTTATTACTTTTTAACCAACATTAAAGTTTAAAACCTGAATAAAGGCTTTGCTTCATACAAGAACTTATCCTTCAGAAAAACAGGAAATGCACCACATCATGTGTCTACAAATGTAAAAGTACTCTTAACATTCCATTCTTTTTATGGAAAAAAGTAACTGAAAACTTAAAAATGCACTTCTGTGGGATTAGCTTGAATTTCACCCATGTCAGGTTTTTTTAAGAGGGGCAATTCTTAATAATGGGTCTGGACAAAGAATTGGAATCAAATTATAGCTCAGAATGATTGCCAGTGTGAAGATACTCCCTCGGATTCCCTCCTCGTACACACAGCTGCTTGCTGGGGCTGCTCAGTGGTGGTGAGGAGTATTTAATGTCCCTGCCTGTTACTGACACCTGGCAAGGGTGAGTGGACACAGTTGCTTATTCATCCCCACCCTGACCTCACCCAGTTCAGGTATCAGGACAATGGGAATCTCATACCATGGGTACTTTGTGGATCTTGCTGGTGGTGGGATCTGGCGTTCTTGGCTAACTTTGGGGCTGGAATAAAGAGCAGCAGCTCATTTGGCATCAGCAAAATAGCATCAGACATAGCACTGAGTCATTAGTTCTTTGGCTCAGGCAATGCCAACATGCTTCATGCACCATAGACACTGAGCAATTGTACCATAGAAATGTCATTGTCATTTGGGTCAAAAGACAGCTGTGAGTCTAAAAAGAGCAAACAAGAACAATGAGGAGAAAGGTTAGCCTCCCCCTCTTCAGGACTGGTGCTTCTCAGTCTGAGCAAACCACCACAGGGAGAAGCATCCTTTACTGGAGGGTGCTGTGGACCAGTGGAAACTGCTGAGGTGCTTGGAAAGGATCCTTTCCAAGGGTTGCACAAACCCCATCAGGCTCAGAAAGTCCCAAGCCTAGTCACAGTTGGAAGCAGGCAGAGCACAAGGAAAGAATCTCACAGACTTGCCTTGCTCCTTGTCCATGAGCCTTTGCATACAGCCCTGGGCTGGCTGGTGCCTCACTTTGGCTCAGGATGAATTTTCCTGCCTTTCAAGGACACACACACTGCCCAGGATGAGAAGCAATGGTACCATGTCCCTTCATCCCAAACAATCCATATCACAGGCACAATCCCCAGATTCTCCACATCCTCCAGTCTGGAAAGCTTTTTCATCCAGGTGAGACCTTCTCCCTCCTCTCTGTGCTAGAAAGGGAAGGCAAGACAAAACAACTCAAAAACTGTGGAAGACACCACCTCTTATCAAAGGCTTGCTCTCCTTTTACAATAGCAACTATTAAACAAACTTGATCCATCATTTCTAAACTGAATTTCTTGGGGACAGGGCTATATATTTTTCTTCAGATTGATAATGTTTGTAGATTTCAGCATAAATTGTTTCGTAGGGTTTCAATGCATCTGAAATTGTGCTTTTTTCTGCCATTGCTGAAGAAAGTATTCCTTGGAGAAATGTCACCCAACTTTAATAGAGATCATAACTCACAGGAGAGACCTATAGAGTAATTTCCACTGGGATTAATACAGCCTGGAACAGTTGCCTGCTGTTGACGTAACACTGCCAAATGTCTTTCCAGTGCTTTATAAATGGCCAGCATGTGGTTACTTATCAAAGCAAGGAAAGTGATGCAGCAGTGGACTCTGCTCATGGAGAATCACAAGGAAAAGAAACCAGGAGAGCCTTTATTTGGTAATATGGATTAATTAGCTCTGTCTTGCAGTACCACTGACTGGAGCAAGGGCAGCAGCTGACAAGTGGGACACTCACTTTCTTCATGTCAAGGGCCCAGGGCCAGCCTGACTGCCTTCTTCAGTTCACACCATCAAAGTGTTTCACTCTTGAAATTAAAATTTGAAGGCTAGATTTTCCCTAGCATTAAAAAACAAAATCCAAGGAGGTGCATTTGGGTCCCCAGAGGCAGCCTAATTCTGCTCTAGCTTAAGATTTGCTAATGCATTGAGGTCATTAATGTTTCATGGTGGTTCCATTTCTGCATGCACACAAAGCCTTTACATCACCCTGGCTTTAATGAACTTCTCCAGCTTCCCAGGAGGCCTTTGGAAGCAGGGATGGTTTTCCCTAATGAAACAATCCTGCCTCTTTATTTTGAAGTTGTTTACATAGTTAATACCCCCTAAAGGGAAACAAGAAAATAGAAGCCTGTATGTAGAGAGTTGCTCCACAGATAAAGTACACAATTCTCTTGGGGAAATAAGTCATTAAGTTAGGATTTGGGTATGTTTTTGGGGGTTGAATTTTTTTTTTCATCTAAAGGTTAATTTCTATAAAGATAAACAAAGGTTTGCCCAGAGTGATGGGGAAAAGTGAAAGAAGAGAACAAGAAGGAAATTATCCATCCAACAGGCCATTTTCCCCTTTTCGTCAGAGAAACTTCTAAAAACAGACTGTATCTCTTTGCTTCAACTTCTTGATTAACATAATTTAGAACAAACAATAATCCTGGTTTGGGTAGTCTGGGGGAGCACTAATTCTGGTGTTTATGGTCAGAAGATCCTTCCTAATCTCTTTTCTTTCTGAGGGAAACCTTTGGCAACTCAGCCACTCTGTCATTAAGTCCTGTTACTTCCAATACAGGTGTTAATAAATCAATAATAGATTCTGAAAGATAAGTTTCTGACCACAGCAGGGAGAGTGGTGGTCTTGGCTTTAATCTTCTTTGGCTCCCTTTTACCTGCATTTAACTCAGCCCATTTCCATGATAAAGCTCAGAAAACAGCATTGAAATAATAAATGAAGGTGTGTAACATTTTGTAGCTGTGGTTTCTGATAGTTACCATGGTGGTTGTTAAAACCCAGAGAATAAATGAACAGTCTATTATTTCTGAGACTGAAGCTCGATAAAAGTGAGCCAAAACAACACCACACACAGGCAAAACCCCCAAAGGGGCATTCAAAGTATCATTTGTAAGCTCACCTGACACAGTCCTGATACTATAATTGCACCATGAAATAGGCTTGGAGCAAAATGATCCAAATTGCCAGTGTCACAAGGCTGGTAGTTAAATGTCTAGGAAACAGCAGGCTCCTGATGAGCAGTGTTTGTGTTTTTGAAAGAGAAGCAGCAGAGGGGAAGAAGAGTGGGACCAAGCTGCCTGTGCAGAGAGCAGCATCTGATTGCAGCAAAAGAGAACACGGTCAGGCAGAAATTAAGGGAGTGGGGCACATTGTCTCCAAATTATAGAGGAAATGAGTTGATTTTCAAGATAGCTAGGCTGTCATTTACCAGGTGAATGTATTTTAATCAGTCCTATGAAGACTGTGCCTGATGCTACATGAGGTCATTTGAAAGTCCCAGCTGATGTGGCACAGATTTTCTGAAGATCTCAGAAAACTGGAGGTCAAAGGACCAAGAGGTCTTTTATAGGAGGCACTGAGCTTACCTCCAGGGAATTGCAAGTAGATTAAGTAGATTTTAAAAGAAACAAATTCTCATCTTTATTCAAAATTAGCTTTTTTTAGCAATGCAGAGTGGGAAAAAGTTAAGGAGTAATAGACAGACAAGGTGCTGCTTACCGCAGCCTGCAGGGCAGAGAAGGGCAGAGGATCCTCACAAGCACTCCACGTGCCCCAGCATGTCAGTCATGGGAAAGGAGGCTCTGGTTTCTGATTTGGAGTTTCTTTTTTTGCTTGTCATTCCAACAGCATGTGCAGGCAGTTTCAAATGGTGTGAGCACCTTGCTTGGCTTGATTGGGGATGGACTGGAGCAACTGCAGAGCTGGATGCAGCCAGTGCTTCCCTGACATTGGCTGGGCAGGTGGATGAAGCACAGGCTGATGAGTCATGCCACTGTAAATCATTTTACTTGTTAGTTTTGACCCAAGCTAGCAGGGAAGGGCAATTCTACCTGACACAGAGAGGTCAGGATGGCATTTTCTAAACTTTGGCATCATTTTCTGTCTGTTTGACAGTGAATCATTAAAAAAAAAGTGGTAAATGGCTCTATTTCATGATTCTCAGAATCATGAAGCTGCTGCTTCATGCCATAAGTCACACAGAATCACAGAATCACTGGGTTGGAAGAGACCTTCAAGAACATCGAGTACAACCCAGCCCTAACACCTCAACTCAACCATGGCACCCAGTGCCCCATCCAGTCTTTTTTTAAACACATCCAGGGATGGTTTTACCACCCTCCATCACCTCCCTGGACAGACCATTCCAGAACTTTATCATTCTTTCCATAAAACACCTTTTCCTAATATCCAATCTATATTTCCCTTGGTGCAGGTTGAGACTGTGTCCTCTGGTTCTGTCGGTGCTGCCTGGAGAAAGAGACCAACCCCACTGAGCACAGTCACCTTTCAGGGAGCTGTACAGAGTGAGGAAGTTGTAGAGAGTGAAAGTCTGCCCTGCTCTCCCTCAGCCAAAATAATTAATGCTTCAATCCCAACAATGCAATTCTCCTTTGTCTTTTCTTGAGGCTCCAATGCATTTAGGTAAACCAGTGCCCACCATTTCATTTCAATCAGTGGCCACTGCTGCACCAGGCTGATTCACAGCAGAATTTTGACACTCAAAGCAGGGATGGATATTGCCCACTGCTATATCCTTTTTCCTTGCCATGGGGTTTGCCAAACTGCTCTCATCTGTAGAGTTTATGAGCCTGTCCTAAAAAACCATGGATACCATCTCCCCATTTAAGGTGTTCCTGAGTTCACAGGGAAGGTCAGCCCCAACCTTTTTCATGCCAAAACTGTTCATGTCATGGCCAGGGATGGCATAAATCAAAAAAAATCTGTTGGGAGTCATCATGATTCAGTCAGTATTAGAGCAACTGTGTTAATATGCAGCATTTTGCCCTAAAACTTTGCACATCCACTTTTTCTATATGACTTATACAATTCCCATTGGATGATCATAAATCATTTTCAGCTGGCAAGGAGTTCAAGTACAGCTAGCTAAGCCAAAAAGTCATCAGAGTGCATGAACAAAACTTTATGGAGCCTATGAATTCACCAACAGCACCACATGTTTGCCAAGCCAGTTATTACAAAAGCCCATGCAGCATTTAACTTTGTGTAGCACCCGCATTGCAAAGAGGAAGAGAAGGAAAAGTAAAAATATGGATGCAGATCACACATTTTTTATACCTACTTATCATTCATTTTAAAATTTTCCACAGTTCTAAAAAGCACTGTGTAAAAGAAATCAGAAATTTTTGTGGGGGTCTCTTTGTAAGATATTTTTCCTCACAGAAAAAAAATATACAGATTGTGGTCATTGAATGAAAAGGAGTATTGCACATAGGTAACATTTAATTAACACTAATTGAACAATAAGAAGGATTGCTACATTTTCATCAGAAACCAAAAGTTTACAGCAGAAATCTTTTAATTATTATAAAAGCTCATAAGTCAGGGCGCACAGTTTACACCTGCACATGTTGAGTAACTAAAGAGCACAGGCTGTTCTGTCAGGTAATGATCCATATTTTTTTCCCCTACTCAGGGAATGAAAACTAAAGATCAACTTTTAAGGTATGCAATGAGCATTTACTGAAGGGAAAAGGAGTACTGAGTCTTCCATTCACACACCAGATGTTCCCATTTAACAATTGTTTTCATGGAAGCTCAGCTCACGTGGAAAGGGAAAGCTCCAGAGGTCAGAAGGGGGAAACAGACAAAAAGTTAACCTGTGGAATAAGGGCAGCTGCTGAAGAGATTGTTCCCAGTTTTGGCCTGGTACACCCCAATCCAGCACTGCAAGGGGTCAGAGTCAGGGCTGGTACCCAGTGCAGTTCCCTGGAAGTTGGTGTGAGTGACTGATTTACACCATCCTCCCAGTCCAGCAGCCTCAGAGCTGATGGGCTGTGACCTCCTTCTTTATTACCTCAGGACCCTGCTCCTCCTGGCACATTTTCTGGTAGCAGAAATGGCACAAGTGGGATTTTTCAGTATTTTCTTATTTATGCTTTAAAAACCTCCTTAGGCTTTTGCACAGGTCATGGAAACGAAGAGGTTTAAGAGTTCAAACAAAGCAGACACCTCTCCAAATTCCTCACAGTCTGTGTCCTGTTGTTAAAAACACCCCCTAGCACAGCAGAGTGTACATCAGTACTGATGCTGAGGGCATAGCTAGGACATCTGGATTAACTTAAGCCTCATTTAATTTTGGGCACAGGCTGAAAACCCCTTCATTTCATTTGGAGCAGCAGCCTGGCTCAGAAGAGTTTGCTCCTGTGCTATTTGCCTTCAGTAATTGGTCATCTGCCTGGTTCAGCCCTGCTGCTCAACCAGCACAGGAGCAAACCACACTGCCTCAGCTACTTTTTGCCCAGCATCACTTCATAATTTAGGGAGAAGGAAGGGTATTCAAATCACAGAAATGTGATTTCTCGTTGGGCCTCTCACAATCTGTTTCTTCAAATAGGTAAGTCGAGGGCTACGTGGGCTGAGTTTAAACCCCAGTCTTCTTTTCTGAACTTTACAGCAGCAAGAGAGAAAAAGTTTGCAAGTATTATGGTTGGAGTGAGGCAACCAGGTAAAGAACCTTTGCTGAATTGCCAAGGACAAGGAAGAGATGTGTAAAGGCCCTTTATGTTTTCTAAAGATACATTTCTCTCCATCACCGTACTAAAGTGATTCCATTTAATCTGAAATGACAATAACCAAGTCACTTTTTTTTTTTTTCATGGCTATTTTGTCATTATTTTACCCAGTTTTCCTGAACTTCCATGGGGATTTTAGATATGGTTTCCCTCTCTCAAGCTCCCCTCAGTTCAAGTTATCTCCACATGACCTTGGCAGGCTGGAGCTCAGCCCCGCTCAAATTGTAGTGGTCCATTTTCCAATCAAAGGCATGTTCCTGCAAATGACATATGGCTCAGCACAGATCATCAAACACTCCTTGTTATGGAGAAAAACAAGGATTGGTGGGTGCCCAAGCACCATTAGAGGCAGAAAAATGCACTTGTGTGTCATGACAGGAGCAGGTGGCTAGAGGGGGCCTGCAGGGCTCTGTGTGGCTGTGTACAGAACCAGCTCTGCAGTGAAATGCCCTAGGTCTGATGTGCTAGCAAAGCAAAAAGCTGTGCAACAACATTGGACATCCTTAAACGACATTTTTGCATTGTGTTGGTGCTGTTGTGATCCTATACACTATTTGGTAGCCTTGCATCCAGGAATGCACAACAAGCTTGGTGAAAATGTCATCTCTATGTAAGAGTCTATCATGAAACTGAACTCACACTTCCTAGGCCACAAGGAGCAAGGGGATTTTTGTCCACCAAGTTCCCTCCTGCTAAAGGTCATAGCAGCATTTTGCAGCCTGGATGTGGCTCCCTCATCCTGGGACATTAACAGCTGCCCCTGACCCACATCAGCACCTGTCACACAGGTATGAGAGAGAGAGTCTCAACACTTCTCTCCTGTCTGCCATGAATTTGAAGACCCTTGGTGTGAACTGGCTCTTTTAATGTATTTCAAAAACATCGAGAAAAAATTAAGCCCCTGTATGTCAAATGTAAAATGAGCCAAGACCCACGTTATCAGGATGCACTAGGAAAGCCAGGACACATGCAAGCCCTTCTCACTGTTCAATCTCAGTGAGTTTGAAGTTGATGCCAAACTTTGTGCCCTGGTGCAGGATCACCAGGAACAGGCTTGCTACCAGCTCAGGAGTGCTCTGGTCACACTGCTGACCCTGCAATGCAGGACCTAAAAAACGGCTCTGTTTGCCAGCACAGAGATGAGCCCCAGCTCTGTAGAGCCTCCCTACATCTGTGCCTCAAGACATCACAGCACATCCTGCAGAGGACATGTCCTGCCTGTGCACATTAAACACACCAAATTCACCAATTTCTTTGCATTTCATGCTTTACTGCGGCAGCAAAAGTCTCCCCTGCAACTCCAGAAAGCAGCGAGTTGGGGCGGGCAGTCAGTGCCCCCACACTGAGCCTGCAGCGCCGTGCTCTGCCCCGCGTGTTTCAAAGCTGGGCACCCACAGATCAGACATGAGAACTGTGAGCTGTGTGTGAACCAAGAGCAGCACAAACCAAGACTGACTCTCTCCCTGAACAGGCACTAAGAACCAGAGCAAGAAAATGTCACTTCTTCCCCTGGTACTTATGGGGCAACAAATACTTGGGGAAGGTTTTATGGATCACATCTCAGCTCCTTCTTATCTCTTGCTCTAGCTGTTGACAGTGGCAATGGAGAACATATTGCTTTAAAAAAAAAAAGCCTGCTAGAGCTTTTGCTGTCAAGTAGGTCTCTTAAACCCCATGGGTAATGTTCTCAAATGACAAAGCTGCTCTCCTTTTTGGCAACAGTCTTTTATCAAGCAATACAGCAGCACATTTTCAATCATCTCCGTATCACAATGAAGAGACAAACCCTGTTAGCGTTGCTCTCCGAAAATCATAAAATGCAGTGGCTTGGTACACCTAGGGACTAGGCTGGGCTTTGAGCTTCCATGAATCTCAGCAGCAGCAGGAGAAGTGTAATTCAATCTTTTTAACTTGGTGATATATATTCATGTCAGTGGCTTTAAGATAAGGAAAAGACTTTAGTTGAAGAATGAAACTTTTGATGAATAACCGAGAGTACAATGAATAATGTACAAATATTTCTTTCCTCTCAGTCAAAATGATTCCAGATCCTTTTTCATTTTAATCCCTGTTGTATTCTTCATTAAAGAAAAAAAAATTATAGAAATGAAAGGAGAAGAAAAAAACTCAATGGTTTTAAAGGCATTGGAGTTCTAAAAGAAGAGCTTCTAAAAGAAGCCCTCCTGATTGTACAGAAAGATATTTTTATGGTTTCTTTTTAACTGCTAGAAAACAGAAGATTGTTTGGGTACTGGCAGTACTGTGAAAACCTCAGCCCTACCTGTTCATGCCCTGCACAAAATGTGGGATTTATCAGAGAAAATGTCTCCCTTTACCTGGGAGGTATTTTTCATCAAAAAAAAAAAAAAAATGAACTGTTACAAGCATTTTCTTCCCTTGCAATTTCATTCTTAGTTCTGTCATTGCTAAAAAGTGATGAGACCAACATATATAAAGGTAGCATCTTTTCTACAGAGAGGCAACAAAAGCAACAAATGTAAACATCATATTTTTGTTTTCCTACAGGATGGGAACAGGGAAATGAGATACACTGAGCACTAGCTCAGAGTCCTGCCATTTTTTCACAGGTGACATCAAAGCCTGGCCTGAGTAAGATGCTTTCAGCAGAAGGGTGTCCCTGACCTGCAGGCAGACACAGCAGATGATGTTTTTAACCCTCAGAAGGAGGGAGGTCACATTGCCTGAACTTTTTGAACTTAAATTTTGTGGTGGTGAAGTAAAGATGCAGAAGATGGGCATCCTCAACAGCCAGATTTCTCCTCTTCCCCACCTTTGAATGAACAAGGATGAATTTCACCTCCCCACTGAACTGGCTGCATAGGTGGGAATTTCTGAGCAGGGATAGAAGCAAGTAAGAAAGGCAGAGAAGTAAGTGGTGGTGCAGGAGGTGAAAGAAAGCAGCTAGCCAGAAAAGCACAGCCATAGGAAAGTATCTGACTATAAAAAATAGACAAATGCAATTGGTGGTTAGTTCCTACCATGGCAATAGCAACAGGAGGAGCAGACCCACTGCAGTCAGGAAAACACAGTCCAGAGCAATGGCTGGTGCATGCTGTGTTGAAAGTGTTACCAGGTTCATGCACAAAAAACCCATTTAATTGCAGGATTCAAGGAAATGACTATATTGTCCGTGCTTGACCTCAATCCCACTCCACAGAGCTCAGAGCAAAGTCAAAACTGACCTTCAGAAGTTTCCGGAGCAAATCCATTCCTGCCATGTGCAGGTTTCCATCCCCTCTGATTTATGGAAGTCAGGCATATTTGTGAAACACATTATATGAAATTGCTAGAAGGAAAAAATAAGGAAAAAAATGGTTTGCTGGAGCCAACAAAGTTACAAAAAAGCCCTTACTGAATGGAGCTTTTCCTCTATGATGTCTTGTTTGAAGTTGGTCTCTGGAGGGCAAAAGTCTGTTAACAAAGTATTTTTTTGAAATGAAGATGAGGGAAACACATTTTAAAATATCCCAGATGGGAATAAAACCCTTTACTTCCAAGCATGTTGAAGATGAAGTGGGTCACTGTATGCTTTGATTCCCCAACTTGTGTCCCCTGTAATCACACAAAGTGTGAGTGCAGTAAATGCAGAGGCACCAGTCTACCCTGCTGATCCAGAATCCTGGCAATCTCTGGTTCTTGCCATGCAATAGGAAGATTTGCTCACTGAATGGCCTGAAACTGAACAGAGGAGGACAATTTCCAAACAATTTTGCACAAATTGACCACTAACCTTATTGTCTGCAGCAGCCCCAATACTACAGTTGAACCATGGTGAGTGAAGCAACCAAATTTTCACTTCATGTTCCATCTCCACTGGCTAGGGTGGCCTTGGGGCTCTGCAGATATGTTGGCAGGTTCCTAGGCTATCTATCAATCCATCCATTCCAAAATAACATAAAAAGGCTTTTAGTGTTACAGAAGGAGTGAGACTGCTGTTACCCAAGCTAAGGAGGTGACAGAGGTGAGGAAATCAGGAAGCCAGTCTCCCAAGGCATCCTGGTGAACAGGAAGCAGAGAAGGTTTTCTTCTAGTGTCTGAAATGATGACTCTCTTCTCTGGAGAAATTTTGAGAAATATCCTTAGGGTTGGGCTGTGCTTGAGACAACATTTCCACTGTTTAAGGAGGACAGGAAAAAACAGAGTGTCTGAAAGTCACACTTAAGTCAGTGTTAGAGATAGGGTCCACATGAAAGTTTTCTCCAATACCAAACCAGTTCCCTACCCACAAAGGCTTTTTGTGTGTAAAAGTTTTCCCACTTTCCAAGAATGCTGTGCTGAGAATCCAGGGCATTTTCCTTTAAATCTGTGTTCCCATGTGATTTATAGCCCAAAGACAAGCATTCCATTTGCTCCCCAAACTTTTCAGTGGTGCTTGGATCAAAAATTTTCAGGCTACATTAAAGTCTAAGGTATTGATTTATTTTCATGAATTCATTTTCCTTTTCCTTGTCACAGCTTTCACAGATTTATGAGGTTAAAGAGCATGAAGCTAATTAAATAATCTGACTGGTTGAACATCTGTTGAAACACAGTAATAACTTCTGAAGCCAACATTCCTGATGAGCTGTTAATTATTTAAAAACTAGAGGCAGGGTTTTACCATCTAAGAAAATCAAGAAACCAAAACTCTTCTGGGCTCAGTGTGAACCCTCAGCATTGCTTTAAAGTCTTTTACACCCACTTATACTCTTTGACACCCTTGAGTCCAGGTGTCCTTTTTGGGCTCTCCTACAGCCAGAGTTCGTAATGTAAGCCAGATGGTCTGTGGGGAAGGTCCAGCCCTGACTGCAGACTGTTGGTGTGCAGCAGCTACAAATGGAAATTAGGATTCAGATATGATGGAGTTAACTGCATGCAGCACCCACCTCAGCCCAAAACAGAAACTAATGCATGACCTTAAGTTAGTGGTTTAAGTCCAAGCAGCCACTTAAGTAAGGAACTTAAACCTTTTCTTCAGTTCCCTCTTGCTCTCCATCCCCACAGAGCATCCCTGGACTGACTTAGGAGTTCCCAAGCCCAGAACCTTCCACCAGACCGACGTGCAGGAATTTGGTTCTCAGCCTGGCATAGTCTGCCCCAGTTTGCTTAGACTTTGCATTGTCTTCACATCGTGTTCTCCAAATAGCTTTGTCAAAAATTCATCAGTGGAGCAAATAAATAAATAAGTTCAATTCCCTGCTACTACTCAGGATCACTTTATGTTTCAAGGCTGATGAAAGTGTTTTGAATTGACAAGTAATTTCAGCTGTTCTTAAATCCCCTCCTCTGCTGGTAAATTATAGGGGCTGTGGCGTGCTTGTGAGTGTTTGTGCAGAGTGAGGGTGTGCCCCAAGGCCTGCAGGAGTTAATGACAGATCCAGGGGGAAACTGCCCACTGAGGCCAACAGCATCTTCTCCAGGCTCCCCTGCACCAAAGCCACAGGAAAAAAGCCATGTGCTTGCCCTTTCTGCGACTTTTCCTTTTAGAAATGAACAAATTGTTCACACAGTAAATATTATCCATATTGTAAATTATTCATAGTCCCAAAGTGCAGTGGGTGAAAGTGGGGTTGAAGCTTGGCTTGTGCTGAGATTTTTCTGCATAACCTACAAAAGAAAGGGAAGTTTTAAACACACACAGACACAAACAAACAAAAAAAAAAAAAAAAAAAAAAAAAAAAAGAAGAAGAAAAAAGAAAAAGAAGAGGAAAGTCCCTCAGCATCTCATAGTTCAGCTCAGATCTCTAACAGCCTATAGACTGGAACTGACAGGAACATTTCAAGGTTAAAAAAAAATTAAAACCATAGTCTCACAGGTTTTGCTAACAGTATCTTAGGGTATTCCGAGTGTAGCTGATATTATTAGGCTACAAGGTTCAGAGCCACAAATGGATTTAGACTTTCAAACTTGCCTGCAATCAGCCTCACACCCTTCAGCACATGCATGCTGTGGAGAGCTCCTGAGGGAAGAGAAGCCTTTCTGTGTGGCATGATTTTGGTCTCAGTCTTTCTCCATCCTTGTGGACTCTCATGAGACCCAGAACCACTCTGGAATGAGGGGTGTGTACATGCTGGGGCACTGTAAGTGCACCCAAATGTTTCCAGATGTGGCAGCAGCAGATGCTCCCCAGGCTGACTTTGACTTATCTTGGTTGTCAGATTATCTCACATTTATTTTCACCACCCTTTGTACTCATTAAAATTTCTCTACTGTCCCTGGTTTCTCTGAGGGTCTCTTCAGGGAATGCTTATTTCAAAAAGACAAAGGCAGCTACACCCCTTTTCCTAGCCCAGACAATTGCTGTGGTCAGTTCTAGATGGTCCATTCACACAGCTCCTGTAAGGCTTGTCCTTGTCTCCCCTCCCAGCCAAGGATTTTAACTTGTTGCTTCACCCAGCATACAGACAAATTAATATCCATGAAGGAGGACTTTGTCCCATGAACTGAGAAATATTGCAGTGTTTTGTCATTCATCTTCCTTCTCTTTCCCCACTGACCTCTTTGGGTCCATTTTCCTTACAACCCACATCAGCAGCCACTCCTTTTTCACAGCAACCACCCAACCCATTGAATAAAATCACATGCAACCCTAAGCTGAGCTTTGAAATTGGCCAAAAAATTCTTCCTGAGCCCTCACTCACCCAACACTGCTTTGTCAGGATCCTCAGTGCTCAACACTGGGACTTCAATAGGGAATCACTTGCTTAAAGTTTGAATTCCAATGCTGAGCATCAGGATGTGGAAGCAGAGATGACTCCATCTTATATGGCCTGAATGTTCTACATCTCCTATTGATTCAGTGGATCCAGGCTGACACTTTAGAAACTTCCTGTGCTGAAGTCATTAAATGATTAACCAACCTTGTGCTTCTCACTGTGCCTTCTGGTCAGCCACAGGATCTCAGCCAGCCTGGTTCACCTCTCTTCTTCCTCACTCTGCTTCACATCTGGCTTCCAGTTCTTCTCTCCTTTTTGACTTTCAGGTTCAGGTAGCCAACACAAGATTTTAAAAACATACATCATCATAATATTTCTGTTTAATTAAACAAACATGCTACTCCTTCCTTCCAACTACATCCCTGTATGTGATTTTTTTATTAGTAGTAGCATTACAATCTCCCCTAAATTTTGGTCTGAAAACTGCTTGACATTCACAATAAGGCATTAAAAAGGATTTATTCCATCCTTGAAGTTTGCATGTAACTCCTCTTAATGTGAGAGCTCAAACTGGTGTAAATCAAGACTAAATTCACTGATACCAGGGGGCCTGAACAGGTAGAATCACCATAAAGCAATTGTAAAACAAATCTTTTGATATTTATCAATGGTAAAATCCCAACAACAACAGCACAATTGCCTTCTCCCTGCACAACTACATTTAAAGTACAGTCAATTGACCTACTAGTAATAATTTTTTTGAAATTCAGGAACAAATTATTATTATAATTTTTTGTTTTGTTTTGTTTTGCAAGGACAAATCTTTCTTTTCTGCTCTCTCACAGAAATTTATGAAACAGTTCCTAGTGAGCAATTGTTCTTTCCTCCATGACCCAAAATAAACTCATCTCCATGGTCTCATATAGAAACATCAGCAAATTTGTTTAATAAATGTTTCAGGGTCAAGGGAAAAATGTAGAGGTAAATATATTTAAAGGTTTTGAAAGCTTCATGGCAGCAGTCCAATACTGCTTTCCTTGCCTTTATTTGCTGGCTTTGGCAAAAAAAAAAAAAAAAAAAAAAAAAAAAAAAAAGAAAAATACAGGCCATAAAGCTTAGAAAAGTGATCAGTCTCTGGGTCTGGGGCTCCTGTCACCTGCCATTTCCCTGATGTAGCACCGTGATATACAACAGCAGAGCAGCACTCAAGTGATGTATTACAATAATATGTCAGTAATGCAATGGGGCTTTGATAGTCCTTAATAATCAGAGTACTTCAGTGGGGAGAGGGCCAAGGGAAGACCCAGCAGAAGGCAAAGTCAGCTAAGCAGAGCCTCAGCCTGTTGAAGTGTGTGAAAGTGAAACAAGACAGGGAGGAGCTGACTCCAGGAGCAGTTATGAGGCATTTTCCTGAGGAGCACCAATCCCCTGAAAGAGGGGTATTTGGCACGACCATGACAATTTCATAATGTAGTAAACAATGCTTACACTGCCCTTCATAAAGGGAATAAGAGGTCCATCCATCACAGAAAAACCAGCTGGATTTAGGCAAAGATTGAGCTACTGCTCATGTTTCTAGGCTATGAAGTTTAAGTGCCTGCACTTGACTCCACAGCTGCACTTAGCTGAGTTTCTGAACAGTTGAGCACTAGGTCTCAGTGGCAGCTTGTTAAGCCATGGCAATTTCATCCCTTGTGCTTGTCTGTCCATAACTTGTAGTTCAGGATCCCAAGAATACAAGTGTTACACTGTCATTGCTGTAAAGAGGGGCAAACACAAATATTTCAAAGGCTGAGAGTCCTTCTGTGATGCTGAAAGCATCTCCTGCATCACACTCAGGGATGGCCAACCCAGTCCTTCACTGCCTGACTTTCTCAGCTTTCTGACATAAAGGAAAACCAGAAACAACTGCAGTTTATGGACCTCAGACCTAAAGGAATGGAGGGAGAGTGGGGTGTGCATGCATGTGCATGGGTGGAGATGGCTGCTACATATCCAGAGACATATTTCCATGCTCTTTTCTGTTTTTCAACAGTCTCTTTTGCCAAGGAGTGAAGAAAAATTTTCTTTCTTTTCTTTTCTTTTTCCCATATAGGCACTTTACAGTCTCTTACAAGCTAAAATCAGACAGGTGAGAGCATGGGATTTATGGGGTTGTGCTTGTACAAGCAGAGTGTTCTCCCCTCCTATTCACCTCCAAGGCTCCAAAGAGAATCAGCCTGTAGAATGGAAAGGTAAGAAGATAATTATTTTTGCAGAGGAGCACTAAGAAGGAAGGAGAGCTAGCTGTTTTCTGTTTTATCTTAAAAGTCTTGCCTTAGAACATTTCTCTGTTGACACTCTATGTGCATGCATGACCCTGAACAACAGAGTTGGAGGCATAGATATGGCAAGGGAAATTCAGAAGAGAAAGAAGACTTAGCCAAGAGAAAATCTAAAAAGAACAAGGATTGAAAAAGCAGCCAGGGGTAACTCTGATGTACAAAAATACATTTATTTTCAACAATTTCAAAACCACTGCCTTTTTTTACAGTAGAAATATTCAAATGGAACAATAAAACCAAGAACAGTATATATATATGTATATATATGACTCATGCAGTTGTATTACTGTGTTCAATACAGGTATTGCAATTGTCTGTCTCATTTAATCCTTTGAAACCACGGTGGTGGTTTGGGTTTAATGCACTGTCCAACATCATCAGAAAGAATGTGAGGATTCTGGTTTGGTTCATTAGAGCTGGAATAGGTGTGGGAGCTGATTGAAGGGAAAGGGAGGAGAACAGAACACCAGGACATCTTTGTACATCTGTGAAACCAAAGTTTAGTCCAGAAGAAAATGCACACTTCCTACACATGCTCTCATTGATGGCAACTGTGTCTGAAACACTCTGTACCCCCCAGTCACTCTGGTCTCACCTCTGATCCTGCCAGGTTTAGGGTTAGGGCTCTTGAGTACTGGTTAAACTAAACAAAGGTTCATGGTTTATATCAGACTGTCAGCCACACAGAACCAGAAGCTGCATCTAGTCTCCAGACCTCATGCATTATTCCTAAATTACAGCTAATCCATCATGGGGGAAAGGCTGGCAGTGATAGAGGGCACTGACCCAGTCTCTTGCTCTCTGCCTCTCTCTCTTTCATTTCCTCTTTTTACATAATTACATTGTAGGAGCTATTTATGTTCCATTGATGCCATTGCCTATTTCCCTCATTACTCAGGTAAATAATAATCTACAGCTTCAAGGATTTCCACTACATTTCCCTCAGGGGTAAAACCTGCAGGGAAAAAAAAGCCCTGATGAAAACCCCAAGTTGTTATTTCCCAGCAAGCCAAATAAAAGTGGCCAATACTCCAGCCTGTGCTGACACTGCAGCTCAGTACTTCCAAAATGGTGAAGAGGGCTGGCTGCCCAGTCCAAGCCTTACACAGGTCCCATGGACAGGCAGGAATGCAGCAATGACCCTTCTTGGATTCTAAAGGAGCAGATTTCAGTGGTGAACCCAAGCTTTCTCCAGCTGCCATCGGCCGTGACTGTGCCCTAAAGGAGCGGGAGTGACCTGGCAAATGTGGTGCCATGCACACCCTGGGGATGCGCCTGGAGCCCACAGCCTGGTGCTGACAGGTGTGACAAACTGCACTGGGAGGCTGTGACACCCACCAAGTCCTGTGGAGAAGGAAGTTTGAGCAACCAAAAGAATCAGTCAGGCTTTTCTGACATACAGTTTTGGCTTCATGGATTTTTTGTCTTTGCTTTGTAGGATACTTTAGGATCATTTTGGATGGAAAATGTCTTTCTAGACAGATGTTTCTCCAAAACTGCCATTCAGAAATTTCTCAGCCTTCACTGAGATTAAATTTCTTTTTGAGAAGTGAATTTTTTTCCATTTTTTCAACACCTTACTCCCATTTTTTTCCTTCTTACTTTCTTCCATTTGAGATATTTAACAGCAATTTTTTAAAAGTGTAAAGGAATAAAATGTAAAAAAAAAAAAAGTGAAAAGAAATTAAGAAAAAGAATTGTGAAAACTTTAGTCCTCTGCCTTGTTAAAACGGCATGAGATGAAGCCCATAAAAAACCTATATAATTCCAAACAACAATGAAAATCATCACTTTGCCTCGTGGTTTATAAGGAAAAAAGTTAATACAGAAAATATTGAGTATTTTACATTCAGCCCTCTGCAGCAGCTCACCACAGCAGTACCTCAAATTCTAATGATCAGCAAAGACTGAGATCAGCCCACACTTCAGCTCAAAGCCCATGGGACCATTGTTTATGTACATCCCTCCCACCTCCACCTAAATGGGAAGCTATGGCCTTGTGCTAACACTTATCACAAGACTGGGCCATTACTGTAAACTACTGAGGAGTTTCAGTAGAACAGAGACAGTAATGCAACAGTTTATGCACTTGTGATGGATGGAAACCAAGGTTAAATAGAATAACACAGCCATTGCTCTTCACCTTGCATTAGAAACCAGAGCAGGAAAATGAGGGGGAAGACAGAAGAGAAATATTTTTAAATCAATAGAAAAAAAAAATCCACAAAACTGACTGAAATAAAACCTGAGAATATTTGGTTTTAGTACTTCTCAAGAAATAGTTTTTCCTTATTTTTTAGGTTTACAATTTTAATCTTGAAACACTTCCTGAGTTTTGCAAAATTGTGTTTAACCACTTTTCTCTCCACCTGCAGAGCCACCAGGATTTCTAACTTTGAAAGACATTCCAGCCCACTAACAGAGTAAACACGTGGCTGAGGCTGGTTTGTAGCCCACTGGCCTGTTGCAATGCAGAAAGACAGCAAGTAACACCCAAATTCCAGCCATCTCCTCATTTCAGCCCAGGTATATTCAAGGTCCTGTACCCAGTTCCTAAGAAATGATAACAAACATTGTCATCTGCTGTCATTTCTGCCTCCTGTTAGCACACAAAGACTAGAACATCTTCGCAGATGTGCCCCCAATCTTCCTTTCCCTCCTGCTGGGTCCTACAAGTCAATACTCTCCAGAATAAGGTTTATTTTTGACATCACCAACTCAAGAAAAATGGATAAAAAGTAACGCACCACTAAGTTAACCTCTTGCCTCAAAACTCCACCTCTTCATAGGGATATCCTCAGTTCAATGTAGTAAAAAATTTCTAAAGAGCTTTTTCAATACCTTTTTTTCATTAACCTCCCTGTTCTGACCAGAAAACACCAACCCACCATGCAGAAATCTCCACTCTGAGCTGGGAGCTGCCATTCTGCAGCACTCACAAGAACCTTTCACAGCTCATTAATGCAGGTCTGACCCTCCCCTGCCCTCTCCAAAGAGCAGTCCCTAATCACATGCACCATGTTCAGCCAAAATTTACTACTCTTACACATCCAAAATGGCACTTCACTTCATCAGCTGAGCTGCAAAAAGCATGACTTCTCCCTGGGAATAAAGCTACTGCAACCTGCCCCACTGTTGAGCTGAGGTTGTGCTGGGTATGCCAAGGCCACTGATATTTACCTACACAGAGATGGTGATAATATTTCGGGATTCTTTTCCTCATTTTCACTAACAGATGCCACTAAGATGATTCTCAGAAGTGGGCAAAAGTGACAAGGATGAACAGATGATAAACATCATTAAAATATTTATGACAGGTTCATAATCTGGCTGCTAATATCTTTTTCTGCTCCATCACAGGAAATGACACCATATATATATACATATATGTAAAAAAAGGCTTGCAGTTATACATAGAGAAATAAATTACTCTCTTTATAGAGAGCAGTGTCAGATTGAAATATGACAGACAACTGGAACACGCTTGGAACCAAAGTGTGACTCAAGTGCTCACCAGGGTCCCTGTTTGGCTGTACGTGGTGTGTGTGTGCACGTGGGCGTGCATGTGTGTGTGTGGTTCAGGTTTTCTTTTAAACATATCTTCTTTTACTAAACATTAAATTATTTCCCAAGAAATAAAAAGCTATGTACATTGTAATTATCTACAGTAGGCCTTCGGCATCCTCGCTATTCACATGCACAGGGGTCGGGCTGCATTCATAAACTCAGGCTCGCTCCTCCTCTGCTTGTGGTGCTGTCCCCTCCAGCCAGTCTGTGGTCCAAGGAGCACTGATGTGTGGGTTTGCTCTGATTTGGTCTTTTCCTTTCTCAGCAGTCGACAGTGCCAGAGGGTGACTGAAATTAAAAGCAATTAAAAGAGGCAAGATCCTACAAAAAGCTGAGACATGCATGTCACTGGGAAGCGAGGGATGTTGGCATGTTGCAGAGCCTGGTCCAACAACCCAGTCTGAACCCTCTGGCTGGATGAAGCAGCTGATTCATGACTTATTCTGGAAAGGGCTGAAAAGGGACAATTTACTTACAACATGTTGCCTTAGGTACGACATCTATCTGTTGGATTTGAATACTTAATTCCCATTCTGTATGTAACAGGAAGCTGGCATTCAAATCTCATTGCACACTTGACTCATTCTTTGCTTTTTATTTCTAATCTGATGTGTATTCTCTAAATATGAAGAACCTCTGCTATTTATGAATGCAGCCCTGGTAAACACAAAAAGCCCACCCCATTCCCTCCCAAATTATAATAATGACATATAACTCTTTCTTTTTTCATAATAATAATAATAATTATAACAATAATAATTACAAATAAAAATTCAGAAATGCTGTAGACCAAGTGGATTCTCAGTATTAAACACTAGTGCAGTTGGGGATTTCCTTTGTGCTTTCACTGTTGGCAATTGTTGAGATGCTTCCTGTGGAGGAGAAAATGGAGAAGAGAATCAGTGCAGTGGCTTCAACAGTTCGGTCTATATTGCTTCTCACTCTTTAGCATGTCGTAGTGTAAGTGTAAAGACAGAAAAGATTCACATTCTTTTATGTATTTGCAATAAGCAGGGAGCATGCAGAAAACTCAATTACTACAGCTCAGCTGACCAGCAGTAAACTCATTAAGCTATTAGGGACATATTTGCTTGTAATCACAGCACACCAACAGTGAGAGCCTGGCTCAGCTGGTTCTTCTGAGGGTGCAGAGAATTTGGCACTCCTCCACAAGAGAGCCAGGGTCATGAGCAGGAATAGGTGTGAGCCACAGCCATTACTAACTTCTTTATACCTACTGCTGGAGCCTACCTACTACAGGTTCCTACCCTGGGAAAAGCTGAAAATCTGTAAGAGAAACTCCATTATCCTGCTGCTGAGAGAGATTTACTCCCTATCCCTAGCCCTCAGGGCTCTACTTGTACCCAGGGTCACAGGCACTGCCTCTCCTAATACCCAAAACACCAAAATCTTCACCCAGACTGTGGAACAGAACGCAGCTGAGGGTTGTCTCTCACCCATCACTCGTGTGTCCAGCTCTTTGTCCATCAGCTCCTCAGGGTCTGTGAACTCACTCAGGGTGATTTTGGGGGCATTTTCACTTTGGCTGACAGAGCCAATCATTTCCTGTTCCTTGTCATGCTGAACTTGGGCATAGATGTTAATCCAAGGGATTTTCCTGCACAGGAAAGGAAAATGAGAGGTTGTGGTTTGTAACACAGGGATCCTCAGCATGTCATTTATTAGTGAGACAAACTAAGCCCAGACCAACCCCAGAAATGCAACACTGGCAGTGATGCAAAGTATGAGCTCTCAGAAAGGTGAAAGTACCACACAGAGGTTCATCTCTGAAAGTGCCCTTAGCATCCACTAATTCCAATACCAGCCAAAGGTACTCCAAATCTCAGGCCATTGTTTTCACATCATGTGCACAAAGTCTCCCTCAGCTGCAAACTTCAATGTTCTGCCCTTTTAAATGAGAAATCATGCACACAGTGGACACTGTGCTCAGCTCAGACAGCAGCAATTAACTAAGTACAATCAGCTGCAATTGTCAGCTCTCTCAGTATTTATTATATGATCAGGGTTGCATTGGAAACCAAAAGTAAAAATCAATTTGGCACTAGTATGAACTGAGCAAAAAAAGTGCTGGGCTTGTTGCTGCTGACAGGCCCACACTTGACTCAGAAGAAATTGCCACATCTGAAAGAGTTATAAAGAATTGCTCCTGCCTCAGAGTCAGGAAGGATTTGGACCTCATAACACCCATCCAAAGTCTATTTGTTACCATTCCATTGCAAAAACCAGTTTGTCATGCTATGGATCATGCAAGTTTGTAGGGACTTATTTTTCCTTGCTGCACAGGAAGCCAAGGAAGTGAAGGGATTATTTCTTCCTCCTTCTCCCAAAGTTACCTTGGCCTGCTAGAATGATATCCTTGAGAGTCAGTCAGGTAGACAGATTATACAGGCCTAGACAGACAGGTAGTAATCCCTGGAGGAATGCAAGTTTAAATGAGAGAGCTGAAAAGGAATGTGTTAAGCATCGTGGGGTTTGCCAGGATTATCTGCATTGCCTGTTGGAAGTTGACTGTTTTTCCTAATGCTCTTAGAAAGTCATCCTGCCACGCAGTTCACACTGCTCCAAAAAGGAAAATTTGGAGAATATTTTGAGTTCCTTAAAGCACATAGGAGTAAGAGAGAAAGAAAACATGTTCAAAAGAAGTAATATAAAATTCCATATCTTTATGCTGATCTATCTGCTGTTGGATACGTCAGAGACTAAAAACAGTGGAAATTGCCTCAGCTCTCATGAATTCAATGGATCTATGCTGATTTTACTCCAGTGAAGTTCTGGCCTCAACCAACTTGTGCTATTGGCTTGATTTAGCAATCTGTTCTTAACCAGCATCAAGCCAGGACACATTTGGGATGTTTAGCAGCAGATGATAAATCTCATGATCTTCTCCCTTTCTCCTACCTTCTAATGTTTAAATATGCCGTAAATGCCACCAGAAGACATAGGAACTCCACAGGAAATGAGTGAGAACTAATGCATTCCCATAGGATCCAAGCGCCCAGAACTTGTCTGGAGATGTATAGAGACAGGATAACATGCCTGGAGATACTGGGAGATTTAGTTCTACTTTCAAACAGTGCAATAGCAGAGCAGTGATCATCTCTGAACTTCGCGTGGAAAGGTGAGAAAAGCTCTTTAGAATAGTGAGGTAGAGAGCCAAGGTACTTCAGAGAGTTAGGGAAAAAAGAAAGTGAGATGGCTTACATATGTGAATGCATACCCAAATCCTAATCCTGCTGTGCCTGCCAGCACAGACACAGGTGGCCACAAGCACATCACTCTGAGCACACACAAGCACACAGTCCTTCCCTGCTGTCCCAGAACACACACCTGGACTGCCCCGCAGCCCCACCACTGCTCAGCACTCATACACACACACAGTATTAACTGATATATGCTCAATCTTCCAGAAAAAAACCAACATTTTTACAGATTATTTCCATACTTTTCCCTTCTTCCTTCCTTTTCCACTGGGACCTCCTCAATAAGCATCTCTCTGGCAGCAGAGTTTAACATGCCTGCTGAGTCTATAAATTGATGGACTGGTAATAAGGAGTCTGTGTGCAAACCAGCAAAGCACCAAATCTATGAATTTGTAGAATTAAAAAAATCATGTCAGCCTATGCTCTCCCATAACCTTTCCCTGTAAGCAGAAGTTCGTATTCACGCTGAGACAACCATTAATCAGAGGTACATGTGGCTAATGGACTTCTGCATCACTCAGAGCCACAGGAAAGCTTTTGGGTTTGCTCCCCTTTTTCCATTAGGAATCATTGTATGCTTTCACTTCTGCTCCATTGAGCCAGGGGTTTCAGAGAGAGCTGAGAAGTTGCTTTCTTTTCTGAAAAATTAAGTTGAGAACACTCTGTGTATATGACTTATCCTAAACTTTGTCAATTTGATCTGTGTTTTTCCCCTTTGGGACAGAGAGATAAGAGGAGACAGCCAGCTAATAAGATTTTGGACTAAGCGAAACTGATGCTTTGACCACCTTCCTCTTTACTCCCAATTTGTCATATAATCAACTTTCAGACAGATTTTAACAAGGCAGGGTCTCCATAGCCCTAGAGCATAATAGAAGGCTGATGGCTGCTATACTCAAAGCTCAGGGTGCTTAAGTAGTACAAGAGTCAGTTTTATGAGCTGTAGTAGCAGAAAATGACCCAGAGAATGCCAGAGCAAAATGCATTAACAAGCTCTCACTGTTCTCTGGTAGCTGGAATATAAAGACCCTTCTTTAACTGCTAGTGGTAACCACAGCAATGGTAACTGCTGACCACAGGGCCAAGAACGTCAGGCCAAACCTAGGAAACCATCTCACCAAGGCACAAGGGAAAGCATGTCTTACTCAGGGCTGTACCTACAGCTTGTCACATCTCCCAGGAAGATTTCTTTCCTTTCCTCATCCTGCATCTGGGTGTGACAGTAATCACCAGCTGCCTCCCCAGCACACTATTAAATCAGTGCCTTAAACAAATCACATTCTCTTGGGTAGCTGTAGTCACCTCACAGAAGCAGAGAGGGGACTTCAGGCTGCAAAAGGAGGTTGTGCTGAAGGCCTTGAAATCTGCCTCTGAGCAGAGTCACACAAATGCTTTCCCTGGAAATTGTCCTGGGCCACTGAAATCAGTGGGAGCTTGATAACAGCAGTGTGCACAGGATCAAGCACTACAAGGAGTGCCACTCACTGATTAGGACAATGGTTAATGCAAGATGTTAGCAAGGAGGGAAATTTTAACCCTGGAGATTAGGATAGATGCCTGTTTTATCATATAAGTTAATTTTGAATAATGTTTGCATCCCACTAACATCCTTAGAGAATACTAGCCTCGTGCTGGGGAGTAGAAAAGCTGGAGAAAGCAACATTTAGTTGGAATCTGGACAGGAAAAGCTCTAGTTTTTCATTTAAAGGAACTACTGTGTCCAGAAAGTTTTATTTATTTAATTTTAAGCCAGACTTGGCATACGTTTCTAACACAATATTTTGCCACTGGTCAGGGTCCAGGCACACAGACCATTTTATACTGTAAGTACTGTACTGAATGCAAAGTTCCTCCTAAGGAGCTCCATCTGCCTAAAATATATCTTCATAAAGCAGGCCTTCAGCAAACAGGCCATTCTTATCACATATTTTGCTTCACAGCTTGCAGCAGCCAAGTGCCACGGGCCAGACCTGGTCCTGCCTGCTGCCTGGAAGCAAAAGGTTTATATTAACATCTGTCAAGGTAAATCTCAGCACACATTCCCAAAGGCATTTTGGTGCTTTACACAAATTTTTCTGGCTTTGAGTCTCCCACCTTTAACATAAACACACCTGTTCCTCTGCAAGATTAACCTATTCACTTTAAAATATACAAATGAGATGCTGCTGCTCTAAGACAGCTGGGCAGGTGGGTATAGACTGTGTGGAGTCATCCATCATGTGGTTTTTGACTAAGCTTGCTTTGTGTATCTCAGTGAGCACAAAGGTTCCCATTTCTGGTCTGTGGTTTAAATACATCTGCTGAAGCAGAAGATGATTTCTGAGCTCTTGGTGAAGTTTTGGAGCACCAGCTTTGTGGCGAAACAGCAGTAGATGGTTTCCTCTCTAAGTATCAGAAATAGGGAGCTACATTCATTGAAGCCTGATGCCCAGCACAGTTCACTCCTCATTTGCAATGCAGGCACAGCTCTGCACAGATTTCTTGTAAAACACCCAGAGTCTCTTCCTCCCATCCCAAAGTTTTTCAACTTACCTCTTGAATTTGTAGATTAAAAAAACAGCCAAGCCCACAAAGACCACTGACAACAACATCAGCATCGCTGAACTGCTGTGCCCTGAGCTGGAATCCACAAGTGGTGCTGCAGGAGGAAAGACAAAGCATCACACTCGAGGGATATTACAAGGAAACACATTAAGTACCAAGGGGTGAGCTCAACTCTGTCTTTGTCACATCTGCTTTATCACTACTGCATGGTGCATGCTGGTTTTGGCAAGACCAATCAGTAGGAAACAAATTGGTTCTCTTGTCCTTCAGAAGTCAAGGCCCTTTTTCAAGACAGGGCAGTCTAACATCTCTGGGTGAAAAGGCACAGCAAGCCATGCTCAGCTGAATGCCCAATCACTCCTGTGTTAACACTCTGGGCTATTACTTTTCAGGTTTTTCCAGGTACTAGAGTGGAAATGAATTTTATGAAGCATGGCTTAATACACATCTATTCCCCTTCAGAGAAGATACCTTAGAGCATCAATGAACAGCACAACAGCACAATTCCCATCTTCCAGGGATATTCATCTATCTCATATGTGACAGGGATCTACCCTTGTGACAAGCCTCAAGGTCCATACTTTTACAGGACCTTAGAGACTTTTAAATTGAGTCAGTTTCATAATGTGGAGGAGCCCAAAGCAATAATCCTGAATTCAATCACACAATACATTATGTAGTTTGGAGAATTTGATCCTTGACATTTTGGCTGGCTAAATACAGTATATTCCTATACCTTGTTTATGCAGCTATTCCAAGAGCTCATCAGAGCACACCATCTTAATGGCCTGAATACTGTGCTGAGATCAAGTGTCTGATGAGAAGTCTCTAATGATGCACAAATGATTATAAGTAGCAGCTGAGTGTTACTCATTTTGCATAAATATTTGGCTTTGGTGGTTTACTACTCTCTATTTTTCCGTCACCCTGAAGATAGGGACAAAGTCATGCAAATAGAGACAGTTCTGATTTCACTGTCGAATGTCCACACCTAACAGTTTGATCCTGCCAGTATTCTGCTGCTAATACTTCTAACTCTTTTGTGATAAAGACTGTCACTTCATCCAAGTCAAAATATTATAGAAATGGTCATGAAACAAATGCAGCACCTGCACTGGAGAGGGGGAAAGAATAGCTGCAAATGTAATTTAAATGTAGTGCCTTGCTAGAACCAAGCCAGATTCTTGAGAATTCCAGCCACTTGGAGACCTCAGATATTGTATCACATTCCCAGTTTTGCAAATTAATCCATTTCAGGCTACTCCTATTAGCATCTGACTAACATTCCAAAGGAGCAGTCAGAGAGTGAAGGTAGAAAGTGACCTTACCTGTAGGAAAGGTCATGAGCCTTGATTTAGCCCAGCTCTTGGCTCTCTGAGAAGAAGCTGAAGTATGTTATTGTGGGGTATGAATACCAGTCTTTCACAGAGGCTATCAGCAAGGGCACTTGCACAAGATCCCACATTTCAGACAATTGCAAGGATAGTCATAAAAAGTAAGGGCAAAAATAAATCCATCACCTTTTTTGTAACCATCACTGTTTGTAACCATCAATAGCTGAGACCTTCACACTAGGCTGGTTTTAAAGTAAAGGGATTGACAAAGCTTAAGTGGACTGTTTGTTACGTTGTGCAAAATGGAGATTGGTAGCAATTTAAGTAAGTTCTAATTTTTGGAAATCAAATTTCAGGAACTTATTTCCTGTAAGAGGCCTCAATCTATTCCTGAGTGCTTTGCCCCTCTAAAGCCTCCTAGCTAGTCATAACAGTAACAAGCACTTTGCTATAAGGATTTGATCCAACATCCATGAAAGTTAGTAATATCCCACTGAATTCCACAGGTGCTCAATAAGGACTTAATAGAACACCATTCACCTGGTTTTCTAAAACACTTAAAAAACACCAATGCTCTTGTTAATTAAGCCACAGGGAACTCTTACAAGGTACCTTTTATACTTGTACAAACTGGAGCATGAAGATGCCCCTGATGGGTTGGTTTTAACACTTCCTGCTTCTACCAAAATGTCTCAATGGGCACATATCCCAGTGCCACATGCCAGACTGTGAGTGCTCTGATGTAAGCTGATTCTCCTGGAGTTGTCTGAAGCCTCAGGAGAACCACAGCTGTGCCTTTGACTCCACACTCACCTAATGTTAACTGAGTGACATACACAACCACTTCAACTCCAGGCTTCAGTTCAAACTGGACCAGGTTCTGGTTGAGAGCATTAAAAAGGATTTCCACCACCTGACGAAATAAGAAGAGACACAACAGTTAAAGTATAGAAGATTGCAAAGTCTGGAGAACATTCAGGAATACACGAAGGCTGTGAGTAGTGGCTGCCATCTCTTACTGGCTTCAGAAGGGCCTGAGGAAGTGGAGAGAAATGCACTTTGTGTGCTTTGGGTGGAGCTGGGTGTCATTGCATGTAAGCCTCCCTTACAGAACTCCTGAGACTCTCAATGCATGTTATTATATCTCTCCTGGGAAGCAAACCTAGAAGGTTTGCAATTTTGTTTTTCTTTTCAGGGGGCTATGAGAAGGGGGAAAATAACTAAGGACCTTTTGACCTTCCACAATATCCTTTGAGTTCAATCAAATGCATTTGGAAATCACTGGTATACTGGTCTTTCATTGGTGGATAATGAAACTAAATAAGCAGTCCAGACCTACATTTCTTTCTTCCCAATGATTCTGTCATGAAGCTTCTATTTAAATAGGTTATTGGGGATGAGACAATCCAGTTTAGGTCAATGGAAAATTTGCCATATTTGTCCTTCACTTAGAAAAGGGGCTTTGGACTGGATATACTGGAATTGCTGCACTGGGAGATCAGCAGCCCAGCTGTGATGTGTTATTTGGTTGCCCCAGAGCACATACTCAGCCCATCAGCCCAGAGCCTCAGTTTGTTAATGCCTGATCTCCATAGAGTAGTTCTGATGGACAGGGCCCAGCTAATGAGCAGTTCTAATGACCTACTCTCCAGGCAGAGCTCCTCAAGCAGAAGGCAACAACAAGTGCCAAAGTACAACTGAGTAGCCTGTCAACTAAAATTAGAGCACTAGAGCTTTAGGTCTCATAGTCAATTAGTCAGAAAGCTAATCAAGATGTCAGCATAACACTGATACATGAAACATTGACACAGCAGCTTGTTCAGAAGAAGTTTTAATAACTGTAGACCCTACTGGACAAGACAGGAATTACTCCAAGACCATCCCTCCAAAAAGCCTTTCAAACTTTCCCACATTAATGCATCTTTCCTGCACACTGACCACCATAAATTTAAGAGAGCAGCTTTGATGACTTCCCAGGACAAAGGAACTACTCTGCAGGGACTGACTTTACTCAGTGGGTGACAAGAACTTCCACTAAATTCACCAGTCCTCTAAATAATTTAATGTTTGATCCAAACTTACAAGAGTTACTTGGCAATGGGCTCACACATAGTTTGCACACTGTAAAAATACTGCATACAAGAACATTAGCTAGAGCCAAGCAGCCTTTCCAGCAGTACTTCACTCCTTTGCCTTTATAGAGCTGATTTAATCACTTGGTAATTCTAACATGAGAGCTCCAGCAGCCTAGTGCTGTTGTTCTTTCCTTGCCTGCATATCACTGTTGCAATACATCACTGTAATTACCTATTTATCTAAATGGATGGATATTGTAACTTCCAAATATAGTTTGCACAGGCAGTTCAGTGCTGCAGAAGAAAAAAAAAGAGTTCTTGTTGTGGTGATCTATGAGCTGAAGTGTCTGATTTATTTTTAGTAAACCTCAGTATATTATCTTGCTGCTTTGGCCTCCCTTTATTAGCATTCCTCCAGGGAGCAGAGGGAGTACATATTCAAGGTTCCTTTCGCCATAACTACTGTAAAAAGGACACTCCACTGATTTAGGAAGAATCTCTGCTAGAGGTAGACTGTGACATATCTCAGTGAGGTATTGGAAAATCCTGGCTTTCCTCTGAAAATCATTTTCTTTAATGCCATAAACTATGCTGCCACAGTCCCAGATGCATCCATTTCCACCACACTTATTGTAAGTACTTCCAGTGCTGTGCAGCTTCAGGGGCCCATCTGCAAATAATACGACAGGAATAAATGTTCCATGAATCCTTCTCTCCTTACTTGCTCCAGATCAGCCTCACTGCTTTTCCTCCTCTCTGTTGTGTTTTTGTGGGGCAGTATGAAGAGTTCAGCAGAAGTAGGCAGCCCAGGGAACAGAGCTACCAGGATCTGTTCATCAGGAATACCAGTCACCTAGAAGAAAGTAAAAAGAGGTCTCTAGCTGCTATTTTGTTACTTATGTTTCCACTGGCTTTCAGAAATGGTGTTCCCATCAAATTGTTATTTTCCAGTTCCACTGTAAGTGTTGTGGTCCTAATGAGCTGTTCTGCCGATTTGGCGGGTCAGAAACGGAGCTTCTACTAAAGGTGCACTCTACTTCCTTTCTAGAAGTGAATGTAAACTTAATAACACCCCTGGGCCCAAAGACCTCAACCCAAAGTCCAAACCTAGCATGTCTCCAGATCTGAATGTTCTACATAGTCCTCCTTGCTGCAAAAGAATAACTGACCCAAAGTCAGATCCAGAGAGTTTGCCTCAGAGCAACCACTGGTAAATGTGCAGCTAACAGGGACAATATGAAGGAAAGTGCCTGCAATCACCTTCTGCTATCAGGTTACAGGGATCCACGTTGGCCATACATGAACAGCAATGTCCCCAGAGAGAGAATTCACTCCTGGGGCTGACCAGGAGGGCTATTCTGGGAGCTGCTCACTTTGCACAGCTGCCTTCAGCAAGACCTACCCACTGAGGCTGCTTCCCTCTCCTCCCAAACCCAAGCCATGCATCCTCAGCAGGGCAGGAATCCTCCTTCCCTCAGAAATGCTCTGCTGCCTGAGGTTCATTAGCTCCATCAGCTCTCTGGTCCTGTCCCACCTCAAACCCCATGGCCTTACTGCAGAGTTGAAATGTCCCAGTGGGGCAGCCCATTCACAGTTACAAGCTAATTAATTTTTTTTTTTTTTAATTCTGAAAGCTTGATTCTTTTACTAAAGTAATGGGGAAGAACAATTAAAAAAAAAATAAACTTAGCATTTTTTCAGGATGGAAAAACAACCAAGGAAACTCTTACAACCTGTGAATTTTGAGTGGGCTGCAGATGAGAAAAGCTGAGCAGGAATGTACTTTCCCAGTAAAAATAATCAGCCTCCATTTCTAACAGCTGTAGCTAAAGCAAAGAAACCCCAATGAAATACATTTTTGGCAGAATGCCAAGTCCACAAAAGCTTGTCTAAATCTAGCTCCTAATTTCACACAAAACTAAAGTCCCTGACTATTTGATATCATAAGTTATTCTGTCCCCTTTCCTGAAAGAACATGAGTACTAGTTTACATATTCTAATTAATCCCAAAGGAAGATACAGTACCTTCTAACTACGGAAGTTTCTCTTTATCCTGTATTTTATAGGTAGGTTTATTTTCCTTTTGAATCCTCATTTTTTGCCCCAGTTGGAAAGTGAGTAGAGCTTCAAAATGTTCACCAGTTGCTACACTTAACTGCATGTGAAACTCCTGACTATCAGGAAAAGATAAAAACATCTTCCTCGTGTATCCAGAATACTACAATGTCTGTCTTCTGGGATGAAGTGGATCAGCTGTTTAACAACACTCACTAACACTAACCAAATGTTTGGAATAGAAAACAGTACAAACTGTCATATCAACTTGGAAAAATAAGGATAATAATGATAGTATTACAATCTAGAATTTGCAAAATCCTCAGAGATGTTAAAAGCTGAAAAGCACACAGCAATATTAATAAAAGCAATTGTAATATTTCCACAAAATCAGCAATACAGATTGGCTCTGTAAAAGGATCCAGCATATTAAGAAGCTTTTTATTGATTTTTAATGACAGTGCCATCACTGCTGTGCTTACCCATTATTTTAAGCTAGCATGTCAAAAAAGTGCATATTTTAACAGCCTAGTCAATGTTAGTACAGACAAGGAAACAGATGCTCACCTGTGCTAATGCTCTCTTGATGACTTTGCCAACATCTTGTCTCCATTCAGGGATGTCAGGGTTATGGTAATCCAAGTTGGGAGAAAATGACAGGAGCTGAGATTGGAAATATTCTGGAATAGAGAAAGTATTTATGAGAAGGTTAAATGGGCAGTGTTTAGGGTACAGACAAGGGTGCAGAAGACCACAGGAGGACCATAACTATCTTAAAGCAAGAGAGTGAGAAAAGGCTGAAGGAAGAAAAAGGCTGGCTAACACTAAGCAGGACAGAGAGCTCTCAAGGAAAGAATGCTTATAGTGGTACTTATAAAGGATGTTTTGATCTGTTGCCAATTTCTGGCTTTCCCCAGAGAAAAAGAAGTGAGAATGAGAGAGGTGAGAGGATCCTTCATGAAGCCTTTGGGCTTTGTAATTTTGCCACTCAACTTCTTCAGATTCTGCTCACAAGAAGGTAAAAAGGTTGATCAGCAAATAAGGCAGCACCTGGCTGAAATTTGGAAGGCCTGTCTGTGCAATTGCAGAGTGAACAATTGCTGTAAGTTATGTTTTCTGTTTACTCTCCTGGAGGGAAACCAGGAGTGGTTGATTCCCCAACAAAGGAGAATCTAGTGGTGGTAATGACTGGCTCATCAACCAATGGCTATTGACAAAACACTTTGAAGTTCTGTCCTGAATGAATGATTGCTGGGAGGAAGAAAAGCTTCCTAGATTTAAAATACAGATTTTAATTTTTCTCCAATTCCAACTCTCCCTGCTGGTCTCGCCAAAGACCAAGTCTGGAGTACTTATGGCAGCGGTGCACAAGGGATTTGGGTCAGTGGGAGGCAAACATCCAGGATGGGAACCACACTCTTAAGAAAGTTCTCAGAGTAAATGATTCTCCTTTCTGATTCTGGAGATGTTCTGTGCCTCACCTTGACGCAACTGATCTCAGACACTTCAAATAAGTACCATTAATCATTTGAAAGAAGGCACTAGTTTTAGATCAAGATAAACCTGCCAGAGTATAAATGAGGAAATCCACAGAAAAGCAGGGATGTGCCAGCACACCATTTATGTGGCATCTTTTGTAAGAACTGTTCTTTCTTTTTAGATGGCGCAATATATTTTTAAATAAAACAAGTATCAAAGAGGACAGGGAAAGTCTCTGAGGCTCTGGAGGTTTAACCCAAAGTCAGATATATCAAGTCTTTTACTTCTGACCCCTTAGTACCATGTCCACTTTATTCTTTGAGCAAATTCTTTTCTGTTAATTAATCTCAAATTAAGGATATACCTGAATAAATCTCCTCCACTGATAACACCAGAGCCTAGATTATGGCCTGGACACATGATCACTTGACTAGGACACAGATTAGGATACAAGTTTATCAGAGGACATGTTTGCTAAAGGCATCACTTGTTTATGTATTCAGACTTCAACTCATCATCAGACTGAAGGGCTGGAAGGACTCCTTCCTTAGACCAGGTCAGTCTGCAGCACAACACTGGATAGGACTATTTGGACTGGATCCAAGTGGGTTAATTGTTTTTTAATAGAACCCAAAACTCTGGATCTTCTAAACAGAATGGCAAAATTTCTTCCAAGATGTTTAAAAACAGAGTGAGGAGCTCTCTGTGGGACCTACTGGGGCTAAAGATCAAGATCACCTGTGGGTATCACTCTCAAACATATTTGATTCAGGTTTATTCCAGAAACTAGTGAAAGGATGGACATTTCCAAGAAGTAAACACTGCATTTTACAGTGCTCAAAATTATGGAGTAGAAGGTTCCTAATATTTGATAACAGCAAGTCAAATTATTACTAAATCACATTAACAAATTATTAAAGACTATTGAATTTCATGGCCAGACAATCAATAAATATCAACTTAGCTGCTGTTAAATCTGAGTATACAGTGGGACATTTATTTGTATTTAATTAGTGAAATAAGACACACACAGAGCAACTACACAGTGCTGAGCTTCAAAGTAGCCCAGTTATTTGAAACCCAGGTTTCTCAATAAAACTTGAAGTCCAAACAAAAGCTCGTTCTCAAATGCTGAATGCCAAAAACTGGATAAGGAAAACAAAGACTGGGCCAAGGTGGAAATTGTTCTAGAAGTCCTGGTCAAAGCTGCTGAGAGAGATCTTTCACCCAGGATTTATCAAGCCCCAAAGAGGGTAAGCTCTGCTGTCTGTCCAAGGGTGCTTTTTGAAGCCTGTGACACGCAGATGTGGCAAGAATAACAATACCCTTGGGCAAGTCCACTCAGACCTCCAGCTATGAGAGGAAAGATGGGCCATGATACCAACAACAGAGTAATTTCTGTTCTCTTCTCCAGAGCCCTCCTGACCCCTGTCATTTGTACATATAGATAGAGACACCAGTTGTATTCAGATCACCCTAATCATGTGCTGTGATTATTTCTTTCCACAGCTGGGAAGATGAAGGAAGGCAGCCTGTTTTTTATTTCTGGCAGTTCCCTGTCTGGGTGTACAAACAGATCAACAGGCACAGGAGACACCAGCCACCTTTTTAATGCTGAGGTTATAATTTTGGTTAGCTGCCCCATTCTATTCACTTCTGATTTTGTCATCATGACACATCTGAGCTACTCTGTCATCAGAGGTTCCTCCAGGCACTATCAAGTTCCTGGAGCTCATTCTGGATGAGCAATGACAGTCTGCCCTTCACCCCTGAGGTGTGACTGCAGAAGGCTGAGGTACCATGCACTGCGATCTCCTTGGTGTCCTGGATGAGGCTGCTGCCCCCAGCAACCTGCACGGTGACAGTGTTCATCCCCTCCACAGTGAACGTGTACGAGATGCTGCTCTCCAAGGTGATGAGGGGCTGGAGGAGGCAAACACAAAGGACAAAATCAGGGTGAGATTAACACAGGATCACAAGATGCACCTGATTTATCCACCAGGCAACACTGGCCCTGCTCCTTGATACAGGTGTGGTGCTGCCAGATTGCATATCCTGCTAAGGCCCAAACACCATCCTATGAGCAGTGTCCCACAGGCAGAGGTTTCTCTCATTTCAGTAAATGTTTCCTGAAATATTCTTCTATTGAACTGCATTGTATGGACTCCTCAGCAGAATACAGTCAGCAGTTGCAGAATTAGTGCAGTAGAATGCAGCACTGTACACACACAGCCAGCTCAACTGCTAGATTTGCTGTACAAAACCCAACCTCAAATTGAAAATAAACCAAAGATGCAGATGCTTCTTCAAACAATCCATATTGTTCAGATTCAGGGCCAGCCTTTGCTTTTATGAGCACAAATCCATTTATCTCTCACAGAGCAACACAGCTCAGGTCAGAGTGAGGACATCCAGCATTGCCCTGTCCATGCTGTGAGTCTGTGAGCAAGCTGCAGCCACAAGCTGGCAAGCTATGCTAACCAGGCTGAAAGCATGGCATAATTCCTGCTGACAATGCTGACTGAATGTGGCTGTGCAAGGGATCCACCCTGGAGCAACCCATGGGAAGGGCCCACTTTGAAGAAATCAATGGAAAACTGTCTCCCATGGGAGGGATTCCCTCCTGTAAGCAGGGAAAGAGTGGGAGGCCTCTTCCCCCTGAGGAAGCACTGGAAGCGACAACATGAGATTAACTGATCGCAGCCCCCTTTTTCTGTCTCCCTGCACTGCTGGCAAAGGAGGAGGCAGAGAATTCAGGAGTGAAATTGAGCCCGTGGAAAAAGGAGAGATGTGGGAAGGTATTTTAAGATTTGGATTAATTTCTCATTATCCTATTCTGATTTGATTGATAATAAATTGCACTAATATCATAAAGTCAAGGCTGTTTTGTTTTTTAAAAGTAATTAGTGGTGTTTCTCTGTCATTACTGTGACCTGATTTTGTTATATTTTATGTATCCTGCCCATGTGAGGAGGGGAGTGATAGAGTGGCTTTAGTGGGCAGCTGGTGTCTAAACAGGGTCAACCCACCACAAGTGAAAATCAAAGGTCCAGCCTTCACAGTGCCACTGATCTGACAGCAGCTGGTCTACAGAAATAACTCCTTATTTAGAGAAACAACAAAAATGGAAACAGTGATACTAATCTCCATTGCAAAAGCACACAGAGGTCTAAGAGCACAGATAAAGCCATCGTACCATTGCTGTTGTCCTTTCACTACACTTCCAGTTGATTTTCAAAGGAAAACTCCCAAATTTCACCTTCCAGCTCTCACACTTATCTCATCATGCTACCAGCCTGACTGCACTTCACAACAGTGGTCACAAAACCATTTTCATAGTCAAATCAAAATTTCCACCTGCACAGGCCAGACTGGCAAACACATTTCTCTCTCTCTAGAACACCACCTTCCTTAGACCCCCTCATCCATGAGCTGAAAAGGCAGTAAAAAACAAAAAGTCTTATCACATGGCACACACAGTCCAAGGGCACCAGCTCATGCCAGCCCTGGAGGCCTAGCTAACATTTACTGAGATATACACAGACCCTGGAGAAGCTGAATGGGCCTCTATCAAACTGCAGGGATATCAGCAATCCTCCTGGAGGTTACAGGTTGTGGTTCTGTGCAAAGGCAGATAAGAGGATGCAGTCTGGCCTTTAAAATTACATTTTTTTCTTTTTGTATATGTGTATGCTGGACATTCCATTATCATGGATGATTTCACCTCCATCATGGAGTTTTAACATTCAGCCAACTCCTTAATTTTAATTCAAGAACCAAGACCTGGAAACTAACTCTAAATTAAATCAAGTAGTTTAAGGTTCATTTGCTCAAACCTATTAGACAGCTGGATACATCTATTAAACTGGACCTGTGTTAATCCAGGCAAATTGGCCTTTGGGCATACTGCAAAAATCAGTACAGTAGAAATTTGGTACAGGAGTTTCAGCAGGGTGGGGAGAGCAATAGAGGAGTCTCAGCCAGCTCATTTGTGCCTAAGACAACATTCTCCTGAGCCCCAGCACAGAGAGTGAGACTGCACAGTGACACAGACACATCTGGTTCTGCCTGGGATGGCTACAGGCTGAACAGGAAAAGAAGTTGCAATCCCTCAGCATGGATATAAAACTATCATCTAATAATACCAGTCACACTATTACACACCTCATCCTTTAATTCAGTGTCCCCATCTTTCACCTCTACACAGAACACCATAGTTTACTCATGAGTGGGCATAGAGAAGGATCAGACATGTACATTAAACATCCCAGGAGGAATTTTGATGTGATACAGACTGCTGTTCTGAAAAAAGGTGGTTGAAACAGTTATGTCTATGTCCCTTGCCATACTTCTGTCAGAGTTGCAGTACATTCCATGAGGTAGCTGGAGATAATGCTTTGCAAGACTGAACAGTGCTCTGGGTCTGAGATTCGGACACAGGTAAGTGGCACCACGTTTACTGTTCCATATTTCAGCAATGAGTACAATCATGCCAAGGTGTCAAAGGATCAGCTCCATGTTCAGCTATGTCCGAAATACCCATCCCAAACACATCCACATCTGCTTGTACTCTGCTGCCTATGGGTCTGAGATTTAAACTAGAAGATGAAACAGTTCATATTTCCAACCCAGAAGCAAGCACTGTGAGAACTGCATGGAAATCTTCAGCAAACACCACTGCTTTGCATTACCTTTTCTAGATTGCTTTCTATTTCAAAAAATCTTTTTTAAGGTCCTATTCACAATCAACTTCTTTAGTAAGGACAAAAACAATGGCAGGAAAACTCTACGCTGGAGGGTTTAAGCAGATGATCAAGTTACCAGCACCTAAATTATCTCTGATGCACTTTAATGGTTCTCCATGTGTGAGCACTGAGCCAAAAATATTAACTGTAACATGATTTTGAATCCCTGTATTTCAATGCAGTATAAAGTATGTGGAATTACCTGGTACTTGCAATGGACTGGATGTGCAAATGTGGGTGGTTGCCATAGTTCAGCTAGGGCACAGCAACTTGCCAAGTTACAGTAAATGGCTTTTGCTCCTGAGTTCTTCCACTGCCTCAACTATGCTTCCACAAAAATCAGCGAGTTCTTAAAGTGAGCTTCCTAACTGGATGTAGAATCCTAGTAGAAGCAGCACTTACTGTTTTTATTTTGCTTCTATGACATTGTTGGCAGCTAGGGTAAGAGGTTAAAACTAAGCAGCTTTTCAGAGAGAAAACAAAATACTTGTGTGCCTATTTTTTATCTCAAGTTCCATATTTCATGTAAAATCCCTGTTTCTTTCTGCTGCAATCTCACCTCAGTGCACACCTTCAATTGCAAATGTAGACAGTGACATGACTTAAACTGCTTTTGTAAATAACAGCAGAAACTACACTGTGAAATTAACAGCTGTACATTTCACAGCTGTAAGAATGGAGAACAGTGCCTGTCTCACTCCTAAAGTCTACAATAAAAACTGTAGCTAATAGGCAATCCTGCTCTCTCCATTTGAAAGCATGATGCTAACCTGTGTTTTCACTTATTTTAACTACTGCTGAAAAAGCTCATTATAATACATACAGTGACAATACACATAATTTGAAAATTCACTACAAAGAAGTCTCATCCCCCTCTCTAAAACAGCCAGACTCTTCAGCTTGAAATTCTAGATACAGCTGTTCATCTGAACACCAAGAGCTTTAAAGTACTGTGTTGGAATCCAGCAGTATGTACTGCACACTGGCACATAATGGAAACCCCCTAGTTATGTGAACACCAGCAGTTTTTAAACACTGTGTTGAAAGCCAGCATTATTCCACATATAGTTCAGTTAAGTTGCAAGTGAACGCTGGTAATAACAGTGGTCTTCACATCTCAGTAGGGCTGATAACAACCAGATGGAGAAAGTAATGGCTCCTAAGAACAACACAACACAGAAGGAAACAAATTCACAAACGTTGAAGTTCAAATAATGACAACCCTCTTCAGCCAAGTTAAATACTAAAACACAAAACAGAGAAAGGCAAGAAGTTTTTATTATGGCTGAGAGAGTTCCCTGACTGCTGTGACAAGCTCAGGAAGAAAAAATGAACCAAAGGGTGTCTGTACCTTGGTGCTGTTGCCAAACCACCAGAAGTAGGTAAGTGTGCCTGCCTGGCTGGGCCAAACTACTGCAGTAATGTTGACATCCTTATTTCTGATGGCAACAAAGGGAACACTCAGATGGACGTGCTCCACTGGACCTGTGGGAAGAGAGTTCATTATTAAAGGCTTTGAGTTAAATCCTCCCTGCACAGTTGTGAACAGCAAGGATCTTTCCTTTAAATAAATCAAAAGTCCTATGTCAGCAGTGACAGTCTAGTGACAGTCTATTTATATTTTAGAAATAAAAGAGAATTTCAGCAGTCAATGAAAACAGAAAAAGACAATCAGATTTAAAAACACTTTTCCCCCTGCTATTATGCACATTTTCCATAGTGCTAATTTTCAGAGAGTGGCAGCACTGTGTTTAGAAGAATTTTTTAAATGCATTTTGTAGAAAAACAATGAACTGGTTTTGCATTATGCAGTGAAATTGCTATTCAAAGCCAAAAAAAGGTAGGAAAGCCAAAAGGGTAGGACACAAGAAAGGAATAGGACACAAGAAAGGGATAGGACACAAATGAGAAAGAAGGTTTTTTCTTGAAAATATAGCCACTGAGGTACTAAGATTTGTGGGAAAATAATTTTAGCCAAAATGGCTTAAATCTAGTTATATAAGAGTCATTTATAACTTTATTAAATACCCCAAACAGTATTTTAAAAGGTCTCCAAAATAAAAACTCATGATTTTGGAAATCCTTGGTATCTTTTTGATATAGGCCTGACCTTAGGAAGTCTTTGGGGAGTCAGTTGCCCCTGAAACTGAAAGAAAACCATCAGGAACCACTTGAAAGATGTGTGCATTGGCATAACAAAGCATGTAACTGTCAGAAGCACTTGATTCTGAAAGACTTAAATAACAAAGTACCAATGCAAAGTTGTATCTAATAAATGCAAATGCCCAGAATAAATCCAGGGCATGAAGCCCTGAATTCAGAAGTCAGATCCTCTCTAGAAAAAACAACATGTGTAAAAAACACTGAGGTTTTGTTTGGTAGTTTGTTTAAAGCTTCTACTATCTCCATTGTTTTTCTTCTTGTTTATCTTTTGGTTTTGCTGGTGCTGAATTTCAGCTGGTAACTGCTGCTCATCAGACAGTGTTACTGTCTGGGCAGTACCTTTCAAACACAGCAAACTGACAGACTATCCCTGTGAGATGGAAAGGACAAAATAAGAAAAGTCATAATCTTTTCTTTTTTTGTTAGACATTCATTCTGGGAAGCAGGAAATTTGGTGATTTTAACTGAGACAATCCTCTTGTGTTACTTCTCAGCACAAAATGGGGACATTAATCAGTTCTCCATCTACTTGAATTACAAAGATTGTGGAAAGCAAGAGCTGTTCTTCTACCACTGGAACATAGAGCTCCAAGCACAAAAGGACCCTATTCTTACTTTTGGCACCTTAAAATTTGATCTTTTTTTTTTTCACTCTTTCCCAAGAGATCTCTATCAGCAATTCACTCTTGAACTCTGACCATAGGAAGTACTTTGGGTTTGCAAGAACAGCAGATTCCCCTAAATATTTTGTGACAGTGCATGGAAGAAGAAAAGCACTAATATCTTTGCTTCCTTTAAATTTCTAGTTAAGCTGCTTGTCAGCAGATTCCAGAAAGCTGAAAAGTTAACTGGCTGCTAATAAAGCTGCAGGGTAGAAAATTAATGTTGCTTGAGGCCAAGGAGCCTTCTCCTCTTTTTTTTTTTTTAGCACAGGATCCTAGTACCAGAGTGATTGTATACTAAGAATGATTCTCAAGCATATTTTTCTGTACTTTTGGACTTCAAGGTCAAACCTCCTATATTAACCAGTACTTCCAAATATATTAAAAGTTTAGTACTGAGGTGTCATCTTATTTCAGCATTAGCATGAATGTAAGTCCTTGCAAAATATTTCCCCAGAGATAATGATAATAAATTGGCTACCTAAGAATGCCATAAAAGTCAAAGGAGAGATCTGAAAGGTTGATGCAAAAAAAGGTGGAGCAACAAAAGCAGGCCAAGGAACTGCATTGTTGCATTGTGCTTTAAAATCCTCACCATGAAAAAGTAGTTCCTTTGAGAAAAATCAGATAACCCATACAAATCTGGTTGTTATTACCAGGTAACCATCACTTTTGTCAGCTAATGGCCCAAGGTGAAGGAAAAAACAGTTAATGCTCTAATAACAGGTTGTTAAGTGCACCCATGATTGACTTTGAGGGAATTATGAGCATAATAAAAGCTTCAAGGAACATTTATTCCTTCATACAGGGAGCTGGAAATTAAAATGGAGAAAAAGTTCTTGAGTTTTGGAAATTTCTAATGTGCTTCCTTTCAGCAGAAAAGCTCAAGCAAAAGGCAGGATGTAAGACATTCTGACAGGTAAAGAGGGGAGGCAGACAAGGCTATGATCACCATTAGGAGCAAAATTGATGGGGTGCAGCTGAACACAGAAGATTTAATAGTCTAAGAGTAGATCATAGAACTGGGCTCTTTTTGGTCTCATCCTACATTCCACACTCTCTGCTCTCTCCTGTGGCTTTGGGAAGTTAACTCAGAGCTCTATATTTGAGTTTTCTCATGTGTCAGCTGGAGAGAAATTGCATTGATCTACCAAACAGGACAGAAACATCAGGGATGCACGTCAAACACATGAAATGTGAAGAGCAGCACATTAGTCCTCAGTACATTCATATCTCAGGAAGCACGCTCAGCATAATGCTTCTCTTTCATTAAATTAGCTCTGTAAATGCTGAAATTCTGAATAAGTGACTCAAAATTTAGTAGTTTAATCTAATCCTCTTGGAATGAGACATGTATTGAAAATAGATATCTAGACTGTGTTTCATATGCTGCTTGGTCTCTGAGCCTTTCAGAAAACCCAATAGACATTTTTAACCTTTTCTCCATAACTCTCAGAACTGCAAATATACTTGTTTTAAAAAAATCCTTCCCTTTCCCTTCATTCAATAAAAGCTGTTTAACAAGTTAGAGGAGTGCCTAGAAGCCCAAGCCTTTGGAAAAGCATGAGCTGCACATGTCTGTGGGTTTGCATCTATTCTTCGGCTCCACTGAAGCTGCAAGGACTTTGAGCGAGGTCAGATTTTGGCCCAAGGAATCTGGCAGGTGGAAGTACTCACAGACCACGTGCAGGAACAGGACAGCAGTGTCTGAGCCCAGGCTGTTCTCTGCAAATGCCGTCACCTGGAAGATTCCAGCACTCTTGTAAACGTGCCGGATGCCGTCCTCCACGGGGCTGAAATTGGCATAGGACACTGCAATGCCATCTCCAAAATCAAGCTGGATGTTTGTCCTTTGGAGATCACCCTGCAACAGGGAAGGCTGGAGTAGGAAACTGGACTGATATAAAAGGATTTATATTGCCCTCCATCCCACTTGCACGGATACAAAGGAGTAACTTCTCAAAAAAAGCCGAGCTGTGTTCTGTCATTCCCCAAGGTGGCCAGACACAGACAGCAAAAGACCAACACCTCATCCTAAGGCAGCTAAAACAGGTGACATGAATCATCTCTTGCAAATATCCTCCCCTGATTATACAGCGTTTAGAAGACCAGTTTCAGCTAGACATGAAGCTTTAGGATGGCTGAATTTATACAGGTTGAGTCCCATGTTGAGGACTGACAGATTTTTTTTGTCTAACGTCAGTCAACACAGAGACAGGGCCTGGATACACAGGAGAATGAAGCAGATGATGAGAAAATCTCTTCTAGGACTACTGTCAATGACAGTTATTAAATGAAGGAGGGAAAAACAGACAAGAAATTCCAGCACCACAGGTATTGTCTGGGGACAGAAGTTGCACTATTTTAGCTTAAATCATGCTTTAAATCACTGTAGTTGAACTGTAGAAGTGTCTGTTATTTCAGTTTCTTGGAGCCTTATTTTATACTTGCCCCAGCTGACTAATGTAACACAAAAAAAAAGCTAATTTCAACAAAGCTAAAGCCCACTGCAGTGATTTCACTAAACTGAAATAAAACTACAACTCAGATTAAATCTCTGTAGTTTTAGCTTTCTGCATATATATAAGATGTGTTGTGCCAAGTAATTTCCTTTCATCAAAGATCTGCACTGTATTCACTGGGGGTGAAGAAGATATCACTACATTTTGGAGATATTCCTAGCCCTGAAGGGCTGAAGTCAATCCCTACATATATTGAGGATGTGATCTGAAAGTTTAAAAACGAAAATTAAAATCTCTGCTCTTAAATTTACCTTTTTTTAATGGGAAATTCAGAAATATTTTACAGTTGTCTCATAAACCCCATTATAGCTGTAAATGCACAGGGAGAACATACAAAAAGCCAGACCACAATGAAGCAGGTCCCATATGTAGAAAATCAGGGCCTTAGCAGCCCTCACTGAATTTATCCTCCTCATAGACTATACCTGCATGAAGAATCAGAGTGCAGGAAAGGTATTTTTCAGATGTCAATTTAATTTGAGTATATACTTGGGGTCTTCAGACACTCATACAGTCAGGATTATTGCATGTAGTTTTTGAAGTATTGGTATTTGATTATATAGGTTAGATCTCTCTTCCTCCTTGCTCCATCATTCCCCTGCCAGGGAGCCAGGGGAGTTTTGGCCATTGACTTGATCAGGGCACTGTTTTCACCTCTGTCCCACTTGGACATTAAAACTTCAGTATAAACCAAAGAGCAATCAGAAAGGACTAAAGTAGTGGTGACACTAAAACATACCTATTATATTGAGTAGTCAATAACATGCTTTAGACAGAGAGTTTTTAAAGTCATTCTGAAAAAGTCTCTAGCAGGAGCAAAATTACACTCTTGAGATATTCAGTTATTTGATAGAAGGCTCCCACAGCTTGTTAAACCTTTCAAAACCACTTCTCAAGGGAATGCACTAAGACCCCAAGTCCATCTCATATGGAAGATACTGAACAGAGGATAAAAATTTGATCTGGCCTGGATTCATCACTGATGACCTCAGGCTGAAATCTCTTGCACCAACCATGGCAGCTCATCTCCCTTGCCTGGCAATTCTCTTTTCTATTTCTTTCTTGCCTCTCCAATATGATTCTATCTGAAATGAGACCATTTCACACAGAGAAGCAGGAACAGATTTGTCATGACTAAGCAGTGGCAGATGATCTTTTCACCCAATTATGAGCTGGGTCTTCATTGTAAAGGCTGCCCATCACACTAATCATGTTTTCTTTCTCCTTTCCATACCTCTGTATCCAGTACATAAAATACTTAACCAAGCATGTTAGTCCCACACAGAGATGTCAGATATTCTGGAGTTTATAAATATAAATGGAAATAGAAGGGAAATGAAGGCATTTCAAAAGGAAATAGAAATCATTGCTATCCATTTATATTCAAGAGGTGTGGTTTTTTGCTTTAAGCCCCATAAATAACGGAAAGGGAACAAGGCTGTCACCAAGATTGGCTCTGAGTATGGAAATCAGTGAACAGATGTGGTCAAGAACACAACTCCACAATAGCTATTTGGCAGTCTAGTATTTCTTTGTGATCAAAATCAAACTCAGATTTTAAAAAAAGTCTAAAAAGGTTATCTCCTCATGTTCCCTTGCATGTATACAGTCCAAATCTCAGTCCACCCCATATTTCTGAAAACACAGAAAAATCATCATTCTGCATTTATTCGTCTGTAGTCATCGCCACACATGTATTATGAATACAATTGTAAAGAATCCTACTGAAGTTAATTCTATAAATCCTGAGAAATTCAGGTTTTGATAAACTATGATGAAGTCTTCATTTACCACTGAATGCCCAAAGATCAGTCACCTCCATATATTGAGGGTGTGCACTAGAAGTTAGCAAAGAGCTGCTGGCTCACCAGGGTGAGTCTGACACAGCTGAATGGACACCACACAGATGTACCCACAGGAGGGCTGGCCAGGCTGCTCTCTGGCTCAGAAAGGAAGTGTGAACATATGTGCTAAACTACCACCAGTAAAGAGACTGACCAGAAAAGGTGGAGAAAGCCAGGAATGAATCTGTATGGCAGCAAGGTAAGTAATAATTAAGACCTCTACAGAAATTATTTCTTCCAAGTCATAAAGAAATCCTTGGTCACAATTCTTCTCAGGTTCACACTAAAAGACTGGAATAGCTTTGTCCAAAATCTCAGTGTTCCTTTTCTTCTTGAAATTCTATTATTTTATGAAACAAACTCAACACACAACTTTCTGTGGAATAAACAGTTCACCTACAGAGACATTTTCCAAAGAGCCTCTTCCTTTAGAAAAAAACAAAAAAGGTTGTTTCAATGAAATGTTTTTCTAACTACCATTATTTCTCAACAACAGACATAAGAGTGAACGCCCTCACATATTTATTCAGCTGCCTCTTCAATCTCTAAATCCTTGCAAAGATTCCACTCTTCAGCTACCTTGACTGCTGCCTTATTCCCCATCTGTTTATCATTCTTCATACACAGCAGTTCTGCTTGAGTTCCTTAATAAATTACTAGTTGACTCCTAATTTTTAGATTATAACTGTTCTTTTCTGAACTCCCACTCATAGTGTCTACACAAATTGTCTAACCATGTCAAGTCTGCAGAACAGAAAAGAAGCAGCAAGCAGACAAGAAATCCCTCTTGTATAAAAGCAGAGCATGCATGAACCCCTGAGGAAGTAGTAAAGAGGCCCTGTCAGATTAGTGTGGTCCCACTGAAATACTTAGCTACTATATGAGGATTTAATCTAGTGTGAGAATGTGTCTGTGTGTGGGTGGTCTGCCTCAGCTGTCTCCAGGTACTGCTCCAAAATAACATACACAGGGCAGAAAATGTGACAAAAACCAGCTGTTCTTCTCCAGCACCACCTCAGTCCCTGGCCAGAAGAGCCTCAGCATTTTGATGCTTTTGGCAGCAGCATGGCCTGGTGTCACTTATGCTACTGCTGGCTACAGAGGGAACTGTTCCAATAGAAAAATACAATAGATAAGGGCTGGGGCTAGAGGTGCTTTGAGGAGAATCAATTCCTACTGCAAAATAACAATGTCCCTCATTGCTCCCCATGAGAACATGTTCCCCACTGCTCTTAACCTTTCCCAGAAAAGCTGAAGTTAAAGCTTTGCATCCCAGATAAAGAATTTTGGATCACAGAAACACCACTTCTGTCTCATAAACTCCATAAACTGCAGTTTACTGGAAGCAGCAAGAAGTGAGTGGGGAAATAAATATTTGACCACATCTATCTTTCTTCAGCATTATCTTCACTGATAGACAAACAAGCAAACACCTTTGGTGTGACCCAATATGACCTGCTTGTATGTGTCACTATAGCCTTCAATAATCGAATTCCTTAAGTCTCGTAAATCTCAGGACCATTCACCATTTCATTATTCCCCCTTGATTACTATTTTCCTCTCAGCAGCTGGAAAAGTAAAGGAAAAAATGCCAGTCCTGCCACACAGAGAAAGGTTTACTGAGACCACTAACACACCTCTTCCATGAGGATGATGAAGGTGGCGTTGTGCCCCTGCTCCATGACCAGCTTCCCATCAGAGGTGAGGATGTGCAATCCCCGAGGTGCTTTTCCAGGGCATTTCTCCATCTTGGCCATGTACTTCTCTCTCAAGCCATCTGTGCAGTTGTTAGACACAATCCTGCGGTACCTGGGGAACAGGAACAAAGGACATTGGGCTCAGACAGTGGGTGGAAAAGTTCCTTTGTTCTGTTTTTGTTTTGTCCCTCCACATTAATGCATGTGTTTTTTCAAAGGTTAACTACCTGCATGATCCCCTCACTGAAAGGAAGGCTCAAAGAAATTTAATGTTTTATTAAGTAGGAGAAAGCCAAACCAATCACAATTGAACCTTCTCCAGAGATTCCCAGCAGCATCACTGAGAAGAGACACATTGTTGGAGGTGAATTACTCTGCCTTACTAAAAGGCAGAGAATTCCTCGAACCCAAAGCCTGCAAGATTGCGTCTTGCATCCCAGCTTTTTAATTATACCATTTATTAGGTCTTGTCTGCCTCTATTGGGCTAGAGGGCACTTGAAAAAATATGTCAAGGGCTTTGACCAGTTCAGTTTTAAAATGATTTGAGGTATGGGTTTTTCTCTAGGCTCTTCTTGGAAGATGTTGGCTAAACAGCAAAACTCAAGTCTCACAGCATTTCCTGCGTGATAGTAGAACATTTGCAAAGTGATGCTGCCATAATAAACCAACACTTGCCATCTGTTCTGGGTTAGACCAGGAGAAACCAGCACATGAAGTGTGTCTGAAATGCAAGGCATTGTATGTACAAAGTGAAAATGGCAGAGGAAGAAAACATTAAAGAGACTAAAAATTGCTCATTTGAGCCTTCCTAGAAGCTGATATAAATAGAAGCGGTAAGATAGTAAGAGGTTCAATAAAATACAATGTGAAATACCTCAAACTTGTCCTTTTAAATGTTCAGCTGTCTCTCAGGCAGACCTTTTTGATTTGTGTTTTAATTTTGCAACAAAGGGGAGCTCCAAGTCTAGGCTCCAGGGATCACACATCACTTGATAGCAATGCAATATCTATGTGTCACTTATGTTAACGTGCTTCTCCCTCTCTCTGAGGAACAAGGCAATTTTCCATAGAGATGCTGTTGCAAACACCACCTCATGGATAAGACTGAAAAAGATCATAATGGGATGCAGAGAAAAAAAGAACTATCCAGGTTCTCTTGTCTGCTGCAGTCACCAAAACCAGACAGATTGCAAGGTGCACTTACCCAGTGCTGTTCCAGTAGTTCTGTCCAACGTTGCAATCCTTGGACAGGGAGGATGGGCTGAACCAGAAGGCTGGGATGCACTGGTTGTTGCTGTGCCTCTCATATCCATAGTCACTGTGGAGAGAAGTCATGAATCCACCACTGTAGCCTCCACTAGAGTTAGCCCAGAGTTTTAGGTGATGTCCCCAAAGCAGGTGTGTGTTGGTGGTTCTCTGCTGGGATGGCACAACACCATGGATTGGGCTCATCCAGAGGCAAAGCGCTGGACTGGTATGAGATGCAGGAACACAATTCACTGAGGGCATTTGATCCCCACAGCTGCAGAACTACCAAACTTGCAGGGCACTGCAGGACTTGTGCTTCATTTGGCAACAAAACATGACAGAGATTCAGAAAGAGTATTGTATTGTTTGTTTCTATTTCTATCAATCTCTGACTTAAATGTCACTTTTTGGCTTCTTTTGGTTTGTTTGTTTTTTTTTTTTTTTTGCAGCCTTTGCTTTTAGAATGAACCAGGCTAATTCTAAGACCTAATGTTACTTTTTCACAACAGTGGCTAGGAATATAAAACACTGGGAGCACTTCCTGAGCAACTAGCCACTGTATGTATATTTATCTATGTTAATGGACTCCCTGGCTAAGCTGTGACTTGCCCAAGAGGAAAAAAACCAGCTGATGTTTTTCCAACACTAAACTAAAACATAACCAGCTTTGCAGTCGGAGGATTACACGGTATTGTGTCCTACAGGGAAGGCAATCCAGGGTATTGATTCTTCCTTGGACCACCTAAGAATGGAAGTGTACACAACCATATCCAAAACTTCTTTTTACAGCTGCCTTTGTGTGCCAATACAATGATGAAAAAATAGGATTAATCCAAAGCTTTCCATAAGTTTTAATAGGGTCTGGATCAGGTTTCTATGTGTAGCCTTTATTGACAGGCTGGATTCAAAGGACAAATAAAAAGAGATTCTGGATTTTTGCCTGCAGCAAGTTAACAAATGCCAACATGCTAAACCTCTGTGAAAACACAGACACTACAGAAGGCACTGTCTTGAAAGCATTCTGTACCCTTTAGGACACTCTGAGTTTTATCCTTCCCCTGTTCAGAGCCTGAACTGCCAAAAGAAAGTCTCTAGGAAGAGCTTTGGTGAGACAAAATTGTGCTATGTCCCCAATGGCCCAGGCTGCTACTGTTCTTTTTTGGAGGGCAAAAATTCTCTAAGCTACTTTAAATGGTTTGGAGATTCCCTAATGCTCTTTCTCTCAACATTCAATTTAATCATTCTCAGTGGGTCCGACCTGCACAGTCGAAAATGCCTGGCAGGGACTTTGTAATTAAAAATATTCAGGAGGAGCTGTACTTTGCCCCAAAGAAGAAAAGAGCTGCATAAATATTTAATAAAATTAAAGACAACATTGCTGTGTGCCCTCAAGGTTCTGTGCTTGTTCATTAACTTCTGGTAAATGTATATTAAAACCTCACATGCTGCCCACCTTCCCTCTCACAAGCCCCAGGGTTTGCATAAGTTAAGGAAATAATCAAGTCCAGCTGCTGTGCTGTCTTTCTCAGGAAAGCTATCTTGACAGAGTAAATAAAGAAGCAGGAGGAGGGAAAAGAAAGCTCAGTGAGCACTTTAATATCACTTATGAGATGCTTCTACCATTCTCTCTGTTAGAGAAAGGCCAGAATTTGCTTCTGGAAAGGACTGCAAGGGTTGGCAGGAGTCACCCCTGATCCTGACTCATATGGATTTTTTGAACTGGGGCATAATCATGATTTATGCCCCTGAATTTTAGATCAGCCTTTTATCTAACTGCAGGGAACAGCTCTGCAGCCATGAGGCAGACAGGGGCAAGGGCACTGTGACCAAATGGGAGGGAGCACAGCCCCCACAGTGTGTGCTGAAGGCCTTCTGCAGTTATTTGTCCTATCCCCACAGCCCTCAAAGGCAGGTGTCATCACAGCAAGTGGCACAGGGTGCTTCAAGCCCAGAACCAGCTCCAAACCTTCTCTCTGAGGAAGCAGAGGGCCCATCTGGCAGCACTTGCTGGTCACTGCACTCACACAGTCCTGGCTGCTGGGCCTCCTCCTTTCCCTGGCACCCACAGGACCTGCCCAGTTCAACCCAAGGCACAGAGCAGTCAGGGCTTTCAAGAACTGGCACCTATGAGCCCAAGCAGAAGAGGCTGAGTGGACATTTTCCTTGAAAGGGAATGAGTTTTTCTTGGAAGAGCATAAAATGAAAGTAAGAGCTGTCCTTTCACCTGTCCTGTCCACCTCTCAGTGAGCAAAGGCACTTGTCAGCATCTCCCCTTCTCATACTGACATCCCAAGGGAGGCAGATGAATCTACAATATATTCTGGAATAACCTGTATCTTGCAAATGACTAAGCAAATGTTTCATCCTTTAGAAATCACAGAGCACAAGATCACCCTTCCTCTCTGAAAAATCACTTTTAAAATTGTCAAGTTCAGTGCCCCACTTGCAGCACTGCCAGTATTTTCCTCAAATGGACTGTCTCACACATTCTTACAGTCAGCCCTGCTGAGTAGCATCAAAATTCACCATAAAGTTTCTTCTGATTCTCCATCACCAGCTGTAACAATTTTGCAACTGGAAGCTAGTTAACAATTCTGTTGGCAGTGCAGGCTCCGAAACAAAAGCCAGCTTGTTGTCCTCTAATTGCATTTCCTCTGCAGGACTGACAAGTTTAACAGCAATACCCTCTCATATTAGGGGGAAAGTTAATCAAAAATGATACTGAATGCTTGCAAGGAATCTGTCAAGTGATTGAAAAGGTGCATTCTGATGCAGACCCTTTTCAAGGCAGCATTTAAGGCAAATTCAGCTACCACAGTATATCACTTACAGCTTGGAAAAGACAGACTTCCCTGTGAAAATATAAAGCAGGTGAGGAAAAGACAGTGTAAGGGAAAAAAAAACCAACAAAACCAAACAAATTCATTAGCATCTCTGGAGACTGGTGCTGGATTCACCCCAGAGGCCTATGCCAATGCCAAGGGCAGATACTGCAAAGCAAGACAGGTCATCCTGCAAGTTCCCATCATGAGAACAAAGGGGAAAGATCTCATGAGTCAAGATATGGAGTCTCAGATGTAATCTTGAAATGAGGAACAAATTAAATACCCTCCAGATCAGATGAAAATCTCTGTTCTATATCCCCAACTCTCTCTTAAAGACAAACTACTACAATATTCAAGAAAATACTCTGGTCAATATTTTTCTTAATTTTGCTGCATTTCACTATGTCCATGTCAAGAGAACTGTGAGCCTAAGTCCAAATAAATGTACAGATCTCATGCCTCACACCTCTTCAGAAAGTATTTGAAAGTACATGAAGTGTTCAGGAATAACACCAACACCAGTCAGACACTGATCCTGAGTAACCTACTATAAAGATTAAGATGTTTTCCCAGCTGATCAGCTTTCAGGGTATTTTGAATTCCATTTAAATGACATTCTGATCATTTAAGCTCAAATGTGACAGACATTGATAGTCTTAAATCTGAGAAATATTGCCTATCACAGGTGCTATGGAGGAATTCCTTGGGCAGAGATCCTGACATGCATTCTCTCATCTCCTATCTCTGATTGTCAAGCAATAGCAAGCAGTGTCTCATTTCTCCCCTGCTTTATTTTTAAGCTGCTTTCAAAGTGACCTTAAAGCAATTTGAAAATTATGGTCCCATTAAGTTAGAAACACCAATATTTATGCAAAACAAGTAGTTATATCTGACAAGGGTGGGCTGTACAGTCATGTCACAGAAGCCCTTTCAGAAATTTCTCAATAAAACATTGTTAAGAAGCAATAAACTGTTCCCATCTATTCAAAGGAATAATGATTAAAATGTGCATGTTTTGTTGGCTTTCCCCCTAGGAAGTCAATGACCTTGGGAGAGAAATACCCTCCCCTCTTCTGAAAGGAATATATTTTGGACCAGAAAAGTCCTGGCTGTCACTATTCTGGAATGACAGACATAAAATGTCCATCAGTACTTGCAATTATTTTGCTTTTGAATTCCAGGCTTGGATTTCTCATGGAAATGAACAAATATTTCCTGCAGATGAAGGGGAAGCCTCCTTCACTCAGCAGGTTTGGGGATCACATTTCTGCTATATTGTGTGATCACAGCTATAAAGCTGCAAGAGACTCACTTCTTCAGCAAGGTTTTCTGGGTGGTATTTTGGGACAAAAACTCAGCCCCTGCACAAGTCCCCAGGGTCACATACTCACCACTCAAAGTCTCCTTGGCCACAGACACACGGTTCAGACACCACAGTTTGGGAATAGTCCCGACCTAGGGAACACTGGGCTCCAGGCTTGCGTTTTTTATAGATCTTCCTCTCCCCCATGACACAAGGCTCCCCCTTCATTGGCCGAGCGACAAGAGGAGAAACACAGTTTTAGTGGCAGCTGGGTCTTAAATGAAGCATTCTTTTAAAAGACACAAAAGGCAATGAAGACAAACATTTATCTCTGGGAGGGTGGGGAGTTACAGTTCTGCTCTGTTCTGTAACTCAAGTTACAGTTTGCAAAGCTCTTTGTGGCTTTGCAAAACCAAAAGTCTCCTTGGGAGGACTCATGAGCACAGTGTGAAGAGCATTGAGTTGGGATGCCAATGACAACGTGCCCAAAATGCCTGGATGCCCAAGCCATCACACCCACTTATGTCACCTTTCAAAAGACTTCCACCAATATCTAGTCCTACAAATTATCCTGAAAAGACAATAGGGGTGTAGGCCAGGGTTTCTTCCATATGTCAGATAAAGTCAATTTTGATGTGTGTTTCACTGGGCTTTTGGAATGCAAAGGTTTCCAAGAACACTACAGGGAGTAGCTAATCTAAAACAAACATTTGACATCTAGGTGAGTTGCTATAAACAGAATTTTCTATTTTGCAGAAGTATTTTGTTTGCATAGAAGTAAGAAAAAAGACAATACCTAATTGAAATACTTCTCTTCCCCATTAACAGTGATTCCCAAGATTGCTGCGTGGTTACATGTCTTCCCTTTTCTTTCATTAAAATTATTTTCATTTATTCAATTCTATGACTTCAGTTATCTTATCCTTGCCAAATTAATGTTCATTTCTCATTCATGGATTTCATTCAGGACTGTCACAGCGCCAATGGTTCTGGCTCTGGTTATGTTACCCTACAGGGTGTGGGACATCATACTGGTAGTCAGTAACCCATAAGTAATCTGCAGAGGTCATTGACCTCTCAGTTATAGTTTCTTCAGGACCTAAATATATCCAGCATGACAATAAGCCAGTGTATGAAAAACAAAGCATGGATCCTTGAGTAGAAAGAAATAATGTGGTTTTCTCTGGCGTCTTTTATTCAAGAGCTTTTCAGATTCAAGGGTTTTACAGATATTCAAGAGTTTTACAGATACCTGCAGGACCTGCAGGATGAATAAATGTTTTTATTTTCATTTTTGAGTAGGGGAAATAAGAGGCAAACTGAAACAAAATTATTTTCATGAGTCAGTGACAGAGCTACAAAGAATTCAGTGTCATCTACAATTCAATCATAAGGTGTCATTTTACACTGCCCTAAGCATTGAGGCCAAAAAGATCCAGCTAGTGCAATGGATTATATTCCTAAAAATAGAAGGTAATCTCCTGAGCTTGCCCATAGATGCCTGGCCCCATGTTTATTCATGCACATTTTTCAAGGGATGCAAAAAAAAAAAAAAATCCATATGCTTTGATGTAAAGAACAACTGCATTCTCACTTGGAAACACAGAGCAGGGGAAAAGAAAAGGAACCCCACTAATGTCCCCCTGGAGAGTGTGGATACCTGGTTGTGCAGGTGCCAGGTCTGGTAGTCATCCTTGGTACACCTGCGGCTGAAGAGAAATTTGTAATCCACCTTGACCAGCTGCCACTCAGAACGGAGGCTGAAGTGCCCAAAAACTCTGAGCAGGGGACACAAAAGAAGAGAAAGAGTCAGCCAGGCTCATACCTCCAATACAGCAAATAACAACTCATGAATCTCAGCTGCAGAAACCAATACACAGTGTTGGAGCTTAATGCCAGAAAATGGTAATCAGTCATGAATAATATTTTCCTGTTCTTACAACATCCCAGGAGTGTTTAGCCTTTTCCTGACACTGGTACACAGCCTGTGTAGGAAGGTCTTCCCCTGACCCTAGCATCCAGCAAAATGGAACCCAAGTCTAATCACCCTTATTGCAATCTTTAGAGGACAGTACATGTTACTTTTTTATTATTCCAAGTCTTTCACTAATCTACATTTTTACCCAAGCCACTTATGTGATTAAAAGTTTTATTCTAATTATTCCAGACTAACAAAGAAAGAGGAAGAAAGACAAGATTCACAAATTTTCCTATGAAATCAAAAGAGAAGCAGAAAACAAGACTTCCCCACACTGACTGTAATTCAGATCCTGCTGTGTCCCCAGTGTGCTGCCATTATTTATTCTAGCTGATCTTGGTTTACACGGTAATCATACTGAGTTGTTTGCTTTGCTCTCCACTCACTCCTTCTCTAGCCTGCACCAAAATTGCTCTGCATTTTGCTGCTCTCCATGAAACAACAACCACCCAGGAATCAATCATGCTCTCCCCTGGAGACCTGCCTCAGCTCATGGGGATCAGGGAGACAATGGTGGGTGGGCAATATCTGAGGGTATGAAGTGGTGGGTTTGCTGTGGACACCTGTCTATATCTGCGTTCTGCCTCACAGAGGAGCTCCACTAAGCTGACAAGCAGGAAGGACACAATACAAGGAGAACCTGTGTGCTGTCATGAACAAGTGGCTCAGGTTAGGAGCGAGCAAGGGGTGAAGGACTCATCTGGTAGAATGGATTTATTAGGTAGATTGTTGCTGGCTGTCCAGAACCATTCTTAGTGTAGTCCTAATTGCAGGGTATCAAAAATAGGAAACACCACGGCATTCAGGCCATGCCACAGGAGGAGCTGCAATTCCTGTTCCTCTGCACAGAAGGCACACCCTGGACCAAGACAAACCCACAGAAACCAAAGCAGTATGGGGTGCCAGGGCACTGGGAGCAGGAGGGAGAAGGGAGGAATGGGAAGGAGCATGGTCGGGGGATGCAGAAAGCCTCCAGAACTGTACTCAGTAGGAGTCCTAACTGCAGTTCCCCTCTCCACTTTTCCTTGGCACTGGGTGTGTCCTATGTGCTTTCAGCACATACAACCTTGTTTGTACTGCATGACTGAAACATCAGAAACATCAGTCCCTGCAAATCAGCAATGCAGCAAGCAGAAATCTTTTAGTCCAGCAGATTTACACCAGTATAGGATTTGGTGTTTATTACATGGAAAACACAGCAAAAGAAACATGACCAAAGAGAAACACTGGCATAAACCCAGAAGAAAAGGCTGGAGAAATCCAACACTTTGCAAATCAATGCATCTAAAATGAAAATCTTTCTCCTCAGATTGTCCTTTAGCTAACTGTCCATCAGGAGGGCAACAGGGTTTATTTTGTAAACCATCTTTGTGGTTTACAAAAATACACCAGAATTACTTGATTTTTAAATCTATTTTTAAAAGCTTTTAAACAATTCCTTCTGACATGGAAATTCTTCCATGATAATTAATGAAAAAAACCCAAGGTTTTCTAAGAGGAAGGCAACACATTGGCATTCCAAAAGCACAGAACATCAGATACTCTTTAATTAAATTATTTCAAAGAAGATCTTTTTGTGTAATTGCTATAATTTAGATGGAAACAATACTACACTAAATGGAATTAGAGGAGTGCTAACAGAGAGAGGTTTTCCTCTGTACTGCAGAGGTTCTGGGTCAGCTGATTCCTAAAGTAGTAACTTCTCTACTCCATCCTCCCCTTGGTAATAAAAGCTCATTAAGGCTAATCAGTCACAGTGGAAGAGACTTCTGAGATAAGAGCAGCAGAGAAGCCACCAAGCACCTGCACCCTGTGAGCCCTGCTCACCAATGCCAAATGCCACCAACAGCATGGCTTCATTGGCCAATGCCACAAGTGTTGTGTGACAGCTCAAGATGAATTTGTTGTGCATTTGAAACTTCTATCAGTTTCTATAAGAAAATACAAGGAATGGAGGAGAATGCTATGTGATCTTTGGGATTCCGAGGTTCTAGCAGCTTTCCTTGGAAAGGGATGAAAGTCTTCATTGTTTGTGAAGGTTAAAAAGAGCTAAACAAACAATAACAGGGCACAAATCCCGACTGGACAAGACCAGGTGTTGCAGCTGAGCTCCACTTCCTCAGTTTTATGAATGACATCACTGGATGTTTTTCCATAGTGCCCAAGGTGCATGCACAGGGCCTCTCCCACCATATCTGTTTTGAAGTGGCCAGGTCCAATAGACGCTTGGGCAGACAGCAAAGAGCTACAACATTTTAAAACTCATAGTGTCCAGCTACCAATAAGTGCTTGGCACTAAATGTTCCAGTTTCTACATATTGGTTTCTATATCAAGAGCAAAGAAACAAAAGAAGTTCCAAGGAAAGAGATGCTAAAAGAGATTGGTGGGGCTTTATTTTTCCCTACTCAACCGGTGAGTGCTCACATCACTTTGAAGATCCAACTTATCTGATTCCCATGTGCCTTCATTTCCCATTTACTTTGGTCCCTAAATAAGGGAGGTGGATTTTTTTTAATAAACATAGCTAAAGTATCAAGATAATACAGGAAGAAAGGAAATACACTATAAATACTACAAATTTTGCTTCAATAACTTTACCTACCGTGGTCTAACTGAAAGCTCTTAATTGCTTGTTGCAAGCATAGAAAACAAGAGAGCTGGATTTTCAAGGTCCAGCTTTGAAAAGCCAACAAAGAAGGTATATTTTGATTCTTCCATGTAGGTAGTCTGATGTGGAAGTCCTTGAGAAGCAATAAATACAAGAGCCCAGATGGTATTTAAATGGAGTCAGTTTTCTGACTAAGCTCAATTTTAAAAAGGTTCTCCAGCCTAAGACACAGAATGGTAATTTACTGGCTTTAGACTGCATAGATTTCGTTCTATTCCTCTGAGTTACAATTCCACATAAAATCTTAGCTAATAGGACAGCATCTTCTCAACTGACTTTATGCATAGCTGACAGTGAAATCATTGCTAAGAAAACAGAAAATGCTTCCCAATCTTTTCTTTGGAGAAACAAGGCAAGGCTTTTATTGCCAGGGCTGGATATCATTAATTTGCAGAAAACTATTAGAAACATGGAAATCAATTCTGAAATGCTTACAGTTTCATGACAGAGTCATTTTAGAAATGATCATTGCTAATGCTGCTATAATTATATCTTTCATTAATTTTTTAAATACACAGTAGCTTACAAATGCAGTGTACACTGCCTGGATAACCTTGTACAGGAGCTCTTTAAAAGGCTTTTTACATTTATACAATGTTCTCTTTGCTTTTGCCTTATCATTCCTTGTATTGTTGATAGTTGTGCTTTTTATGTAATTCTATCCTGCTCATTCCCGCCAGGTCAACAGAAAGAATTGAGGGTCACAAGATAACTCACCTGCCTCTGGTCTATAGATTCAATCCCTGTTCCTGCTCATGGTGTGAGAAACAGACTTCCTCAAGTAACAGCTCCCACAGGAAAGGCATCAGCTGTATCCATGTGGATCTATCCCTGCTGGCAGTTTCAGATGAGCTGCCCAGCCAGCCATTAAAATGGAAATTCTCCTGCCTCAATCAAGTCTACTTCTGTAATTTCTGAAGTAGACTGGTAGGACACCATATGGAGCAAGCAAGCACTGAAGCTGCCTGTACTTGGCTGGTCTGGATAAAGAAGGAAGATTTTCCCTTCACCAGCCCTCCCAGCCCCTTTGTGTGTGACACCTGCTGACCTCAGATGTGCCCAGCACTGAGACAGAGGGCTGGAGATGCCAAGGAAGGAAGAAGCTGATAACACCTAACAGCAAGAGTACCTTTCTTTCTGAGGCAGTTTTCCTTCACTGGACATTCACAAGGTGAGAGACATGAAAAGTTTGGGTGGTTTTATTGCTTCTCTCAATGTTCCTTAGGGACCTCTGAAGCCAGATTTTAACAAAATTAGGCCCCACAGAATAGACTGTAAGCATTTTTAATAACTAAAAATAAAATGAAAGCAAAAGGATATAATATATTTGGTAGACAGCATCTTTTGAGATGAACTATAGAAGTAGATGGATGGATCAACAGAAAAGTAAAGCCAGAACTAGAGAAAGAGAGCCAAACATATACTTTAATTGATAATACTGAGAGAAAAGCTAATTGCAGTGTCATCATAAATAGACTGTTTCATTTATAAAAGCCTGAAACCAACCTTGATTTTATTTCCTTTTATTTTAAAAGAAAAATGCTTGGAGAGAAGTGTCTTAGCAAGCAAAAAATGCCCAATAGTAAAATCACCCAAATTAGTGAATACTTCAGCTGACCTAAATCTGTGCCTTTGTTTAGAGAATGTAGAATGGAAGAAAGTCAAGTAAGATCACTATCTGATTTCAGTTAAAATCCTTCTTTACTTACATCTGTGCATCTAATAGGTAGTGCCAGAAGTAGAAATTTAATGGGCAAGAAGTGCTATGAAGCACAATCTGGAAGAATCAACTCCTGGCAGGAAAAGAAGCATGTGTTGGTCTGGGTTTTGTTTGTTTTTTGTTTGTTTTTTGGTTGTTTTTTGGTTGTTTGTTTGTTTGGAGTATTTTTGGTTTTGTGAGGGTTTGTTTTGGTTTGGTTTGGTTCTTTTTTATTTTTCTAGTCCCTGGAGAGGAAGCTCTTCTCTCACTGAAACCAGAGAGAGTCCCAGATCTGGAGCAGTGAGCAGGAAATTCACCACAACTGAAGGTGCTCATTCTCATTCTGATGTCCAGCAAAGGAGCACATGTTGCTACTGCTGCAACCTTAACAGATATTGTCTCACTCATAATTGCCTTGATTCCTTTGGGATTTTTCCCCACAAGCCAGGCTACCCTGGTCCCCCATTTCCTGGGAGATGGTGAGCCTGTGCTAGAGTTGCTGGCTCAGTGAACACTTACAGAATGTCCTGGTACATAGATGTACCTCCTTAACTTGTTGATGTTCATAGCTTTTGAGTCAATGAAAGAAAATGCTGACAATTTCACACAAAGGAGAGGGCCTGTTATGAAATCTGGATCTGGATCCATCTCCGTGTAAGGAAGTTGCAGTAAAGTGAGACAAACTCCTGCATGCAGGCTGAGCTGACAGGGCCAAAGCCACACAAACAGCAATGGAACAGTTGCAAGTTGTGCTGGTGGGACCAGATTTTATGACTAGATGAACTATCTCTCCATGAATTAAATATAAATCATGACTTTAGAGAAAAACAAATGGGCTGTGTAATCTCCCATTTTTTTAAATTAGGATTAAGATGGAATTAGCATTAAAGGAGGTCACTAGTTACAAGGAAATTGGATAGAAAGGGACTGAGACAAGGAAGTAGAACTTAATTGAAAGCACAAATCAGCAATTAGGGAGAGCAGGAGAGGGAGAGCTACACTGTCTCATACCTGGCAAAAGGATGCAGGGAGTAAGAGACTGGAAACAAAGGAAACATAAAAAATGAAAGATGACACTGGAAAGGCAGGCAATTGCCAACAAAAAACATTGTCTATTTTTTTTTCCTAAGCAATAAATACTGTTTCTAAGAGCCTCTTTGGAGCTTTTAATTCAGTTGCTTTTGGCTAACCTGTCAACTAGGAACAGTAGCCTGAGGGCAATGGGTGATGACTCAGGGCTGTGTACTTCTGTCTGTGGACCAAAATAAGTAAGAAAGACAGCTATTTTGTTTTGGTTTTTTTTTTTTTCTAGAAAGAAGAGATGCATTTTCTTCCAAATAAAACACACCATCCATTTGGATCTAGATTTTCAGTTGGTGCAAATTAATTCAATTTAGACCATCTAAATAGACCCTCTCAGGTATAAGGCCTTCCACTGATACTATTCAGAAGGAGAAAAAGAAACAGCAGTGAAACTATCAAGAATGTACCAACAGCAGACAGCAGCGTGCATCAGGAGAAATTTGTTCCAGAAACTCTTGGTCTGTATTCCATTTTCCAAGGAGAAGGGTCACACAAGAATTTCACATAATTTCTCCTGCAAACTAAATCTGAGGGATGTGGTTCATTTCCCTGAAACTGAATGTCGTGACATCAAAGTTACCCACAAGAAAGAAATTCAAAGTGTTGGCCACCAGCAATCCATATTGAACTGGTCATGTAAAGCTGCACCACTGCCAGATTTCAGGTCAGGAGAGAGAGAGGAGATGGGGCAGGCAGAGTTTCTGTGAATTACAGATCAAAACCAAAACCTTGCAATAAAAATCCTACAGTACAATCATGGCAGATTCTTTCCCTCAGCTTTGGAAAACAGTCCTGGTATTATTCATCAGCTCAATGGGCACTTCCTTTATAGTGCTAGCAGAAGAGGAAAACCACTGCAAATGGCATGGTACAGCATGATCTTTCAGTTAGCAAGTAATGCCAAGTGCAATTAGTAAGTAATTTGCAGAACATGTAATTACAAAGCAGCCCTACAGTCTGGACTCAATTTCCCCTTTAGCTGCACAAACACTGCATAAGGCAATGGGGGAGACAGGAATTTTTGTTATTATTTTTTCAAATAGGAAATGCTATCAAAATAAGAACTTCCTGAATGGCAAACTAAACCTTTTGAAATTTGGTCTCTAAAAAATTTATTACCAATGTTCTCAAACAACTTTACATGACAATTGCTTCAAAAGAAATTCCAGCAACATGAAAGAGAGTATGAGACACCTAGGAAGGGGGATGGGAAAGCATATTAATTTTTAATGCTGTTTTTCAGAAGAGTTCTTTCTTTTCTTCGAAGCACTCGTGAAAGACAACCAGTTTCTGACAGCCCTGAAACCTGAAGATGCTGCCATTCTTTTCTAGAAAAGATACAGGCAGCTGTCAGCAGTGTGAGTTTCATCCCCTGATGGGTCTGTGGTCTCAGCAGAGGCAAGGGCTGCTGCTTTGCCAGAAGCCACATAACACAACACATCCAGTCATTTCAACCTTTCATCCTATGAATCAGCAGATTTCCAACCAAAAATGTCCAATACAAATGTGGAAGCCATTCCTTAGAATATGTAAGCTCCAAATGCATATGACAGGTGAAGCACAGTGACGAGCTTTGCCTGGATATCAGAGAAGAAGGCTCAGAAGAGGAAGCTCTGGAGAGCTGCTTTCCAACACTCAGTTCAGTGATCAAAAATCTGTCAGAGTGAACTCTGCAGGCAACCCAACCCAGAAAAGCTGGTGTGCTGTGCCACCCTTTTCCTTGTGCAGGATCAGGGAGAGATTCAGCTGGAAAGGTGCTAAGGCAATGTAGTTTCTCAGTCCCCTGAGGGTTGGTGTGATTGGAGCACCAGAATATTTCATGTCTTGCTCTCACAAAAAGGTGAAAGACTCAGGAATGTCTGTGTGCACAGCATCCTGCCCCTTCCTGTGCACCCTCCATCAGGCCTGGGTGCTTCATACAGCCCAGCCCAGCTGCAGGCAGGAGGACAGCACAGGGCCAAGATCCATCTGTCCTTACTTAGCAGCACAGGAAACAAAGAACACGAGCCTCTAGATGAGAATATCTGGATTGTATTGTCATCAGGTAAAACTTGCCCTTTTATCTAGGGAAAAGAAATCATCTATCAGCCGGCTGCTCATTATGGCTCCTTCTGCAAGGGCTTCTTTCTTTTATTCACTTCAGCAAATTCCAGTCTCAATGAACACACCTTTCTCTAGTCCTCCTCCCTGCACATGCTCACCCCTCTCTATTCCCCTGTCTGTGCTTTATGGACATGACTGAGCATCTCCCTCCCCCAAAGAAATGGGAAGAATCTGCACAGTGGGATTCCCACCTGGGACTCTGGAGACCTGCATTACTGCCAAGCTCTCCCAATGACAGCCTGCTGAGTGTCTGACCATGGGCATGTCCTTTGTTCTCCCTCAACTTCCCTACTGGCAAAACACAGCTGATGATGTTGACTATTTTAGCATAATGTGTGATCTAGTGCCCATAAATAGCACTTGACTCCAGTGACAATAATGTTTGCCCCAGAAAGTCAGAGATGGACAATACGTGCCACAGAGCACGATGCCTTCTCCGTGTGTTATGGCTTCTGCCAGGAATCTTCCAGGTACATGGTGCAACTGCTGGGAACTGCTCTTGGGTCACAGACATCCTTTTCCTAAAGCCAAATAAATCACACGGTGCTGTCTGAGAAAGATTACTCTAAGCAGATGTTCTCATCACCTGATTTGTCTTTCAGGTGCCACAGAAAGGCCTCAGCTCACTCTGCAAGTATTAACAGCACAATCAATATCGTGCTTCTTGTGGACTGTTTAGGTGAATTCATGCAGAGATCCAAAGGCTAAAAAGCAGAATACTCTGGCAGAGAGGCAGATGGGAGGAGGAAGTGACACTGATTAATCTTGGGGTCGTTAATAATGTTTTTAAGTCTTGCAGACAAAGATAATGATATGGGTAATCAACTCTCTTACTCCAGGGTATGAACTGATCATCTGCTGGGATAAAATGGGAATTCCTATAACACACATTTTCTTGTCCATTGTAAAGTCACTTGATGCCATTAGCAGATTGATCATTTTCTCACAAAGTCCAAGCTATTCATTACTTCCAGAAGGTTTTGAAACTAGATCAGATGATACAGGAATGCAGCTCACTGGCAAATGCCAATATCCTCTCAATCATTTTGGTGTCCTTACTTAATAGTTGTACTTGGAATTTTTGTTCTCAGATCAAGTTCCAAATTTTACTTTTTTTTTTTTTTCTGTGTGCAGTCATTATTTTAACAGATTCACTTTAATTTCATGGATTCTATTATGAAGAATCCTTATATAGGTTTGTGCACTGCAGTCTGCAGGGTACTCTGAGTGAGGACAGAGAAACTGAACTCACAAGGACACATCAGAGCCTTGCAGGAAAATCCATAGACAATAGCAATGCCAGTTGCACCACAAACAAATATTGCACTGAACAGAAGAAGAAAAGGAAAACTGAAAAGTGAGATAACACCACTGTAGGGACAACAATTAAAATGTAATGGTCTTTTCTAGGATCTAATGTACCCATGCAATTTGGATAAACCAGGCTTTGAAATCTTCTCTCTGATCTTTAAAAAAACCCACAGTTCTGGTAGCCCTGAGAGAATGCACAGACTGGATGGACAGCCTTGGTTCCCAGAGGGTAAATAAGGACAAAGTTCAGAATCTTTCAGCACGACAACTCCCTGTCTCATTTTCTGCACTGGAGGCTGCAGGTTGGAGCTAGCTTTCTAGAGAACTGGTGAAATCTTTCTTCCAGAATTCCATCTTTGCCAAATTTCTGTGTGGCTCAACAGCAAAGTGGGAGAAGATCTATGGGTTTTTTTCTGACAGTTTTTTTCCTCTTTTTCTCACAGAGTGAAGTGAAAAGAGGCCAGACTGATGTCAGGAAAGTTTAAAGGAACCTGTGGGCCATGGGAATTGAGGAACACTGACTCTTTTCTTCATGCACGTTGTACAAGAGCCTTCAATTCCTTCAAGGAAAAACAGCCTCATGGTGTTTTGCCATCCACTCCCACTGTCTCTCATTCGCTGATGTTGCTGAGCAGAGGTGCTGGCTGTGGAGGGCAAAGCCACAAGGGGAGAGGTGCCACAAGGTGCCAGGGGAGCCACTCCCCTGGCACCAAGGGAAGAGCACAAGCTCCTCTGACCTCATCCCAGCAAAGGCACTGTTTTCTATCACTGTTCCACCCTGATTTTTCTCAGTAGGTGGCAAATCCATGGCTCCCTACCCCTAGGCAAAGGGGCAGAATGCTTCAAGGACACTGTGTCAGCTGGTAATTTTCTTTCCTGTATTAGCATTTAATGTAACAGCAAGACTTGAACAAAAGGCAGCGGATGTTGCCTTGCTTGAAGAGAAAAGATGATAATCACCTTATCAGAAAAAGACAGGAAAATTACTCCTGGCTCCCATGTAACTTTGAACTCAGTGGGAGCTTGGACCTGGGAGCTGTTGTCCTTTTCTCATACTCAGTTTGCTGAATCTCTGCTGATTGTGAATCAGAATCTGTCCACATTGCCTTCATACCTGTATCTGCTTTGCTGATGTCTCCCACAATCAGTTCTTCAGAATAAGAGTAACTCATGGAACTCCTGGCCACAGGATAAGGGGACTGCTAAAAACCTTTTCAAAGTATTTAGAAGGAAAACTCTCAAAAATAGGAAAACTCATTAATATCTTAGAAATACAAAGAATACCATGTTTGGCCAAGAAAATTCCTTATTTGTTAATCTCTATAAATGTGAGAAGTATATAAGATAATCATATTTTTAGTATAATTTAGTATAATACATACAGTTTTAGCATCCTGTACTTGCCACATTTGGAACATGGAACTGAAATAGAGGGACTTCTGGTTTGACACCAGTGTGGCCTGTGCTCTTAATATTTTTTTCCTCACCTCAAACCTCCCCTGGCACCCATCTCAACATTTCCAACATCTCTCAATTACTTATTCATTCTTCCTCACTCTTCTGCCACCCAGTGATGAATTGCCAGTAATTTTATGGGTCTCCTGGAAAGAAAGAGTTATTCCCATTTCATCTCTCATAAGGCTGCATGGCCACATAAACAAGAAGGTGCTGGAAAGGGCCAGGACTTGTACCCTATTCATTTAGAACCAGGAACATTTCCTAACACACATAGCCAAGGGCAGCAGTCACAGCAGTGTTGACAGACCAACTTTCAGTTCACTGCAAATATTAAAGCTCAATTATGCATACACACATGTATAGGGATCATTAAGTTCACATGCATAGAACTACACAGAAATTTATATACACACACGTGGGTGTGTCTACATAAATATTTATTTATCAGTACAGAGGAACTTAATGATCCCCATCTGGAAATGAGTGTCTGCACACATACACACATAAGGAGTCTACTAAAATGATGCAGGGCTGTGAAGCAAAAAGGTTGTTCCTCTTAAAACAGGTTTGGAGAGATGCTTAGCACAGGAGATGAAGTGGCAGGGGTAACAATTATAAGTCAGAGCTGGAACAGCATAAAGCCCTTCTCTGGACCCATGACAACATCTTGTCTCTGATTTGAATGGTAGAAACTAGTTTGGATATACCACAACTGACTAGAAGGGGAATGCAGTGTGATTCCTTTTCTTTCTTTGACAGTGTCAGCCAAGCAACACTCTGTGCCTATGGCTTGTCAATCCAGAAATTTAGATCTGACCCATCAGAACATGACATCATTAAAAGATACACTAGTTAACAGTGAGAGGTACAGCACAGAATTTAAGAAAGTTTCAAAAAGCCTAGTGCATTCTAGGCATTCATATGAGAACATGTCTAAGCCACCACCCTTATGCATTTATTTTCCTGTGTGTTCTGCAGTCTTTTCCCCACACCTGCACCAAGCACCACAATGTGCTTTGGTACAAAGCTCTGCACTAAAGGAGCTGAACTGACTCTCTTGTCAGATGAGAGAGGTGTTAAAGCAACAACAAAACTGCAGATGATGATCAGCCGGGACTGGAGGAAGGACAGTGGATTTACTTTGGTTAGGCAGCATTCAAGGCAGACCAGCTCAAACAGTCTCATGATACTTCCCTGTGCATCACAAAACCACGTTTTTAACTGAGCCCCCCCAGCTTGTAAACAAATAATTAATTCTTGCAGCATTATAGTCATACAAAATTTAAAAATCATAGAATCATTTAGGTTGGAACAGACCTCTGCAAGACATCCTGTCCAACACCCCACTAAAGCAGCTCCCAATTCAGACTATTCTTAGATATTCAGAATCTAATAAAGCCCCTTCATAAAGCAAATTACCGATGTTACCATACTGACAAGTTTTTTAGGAGTGTTTAGGACAAGCATACACAGCACAAAGCACAGAGGATTCAGAAAGCCTAGGATACTCATAAAATAAAGACAGATATGGAAAAAGCTAACTTACTAGCTATTGAAATGGCACAAAGGGTTGCTCCTTTCAGCAGCCCAGAGAGCCTCTCACGGCATGTGGCGCAAAATGAAGGTTAGGAAAGTCATTCTACTGATATATTGATTTTAATAAAATAGTATTATGAAAATATTGTTAATAATGCAATATTTTAATAATAGTTGGAGTATAATGACTATGTATACACATTCCCCTCAGAATATTATTTTTTTTAAATGGGTGAACACAGAATACTTTGATGCTAATCTATGGAAGAAATTTTTTCTAAGAGGAATCAGCTGAGACCACTAGATGTAGTATTCTGCATTTTCAGGGATGAGAGACAAACTTTTAAAAGCCACTAACCTACCCAGTTTGGCAACACACAGATATAATCACAGCCTTTGTCTCTCTGCCTCAGTGCTGGTTGAAACCTAAGAGCTCTCACTGACCCCATTATCAGTTTGGGATGCAAATCCCAGACTGTTGTGCTCCTCCCATCAGCTTCTTGTAATCTTTGGGGTTTCTACCCACAAACATGAATTCCAAGCACCTCCAAACCACCATGTGTAATCTTTTTTCAGGGGTGGCAAATAGCAATAGAAATACATTGATTTCTTCTCAGCCAAAGCTTACACAAGCTCAGCATCACCCTACACTGCCCTTATAGAGGAGTTCACTAAAATTCTCATTGGGAGAAGCACCTAAGTGGTTTGTATAGAAATGGTTTGCATACAGCTTTATAAATAGCCTCTTTCCTCCTCAGTTCCTTTCGTGGATCGAAATTTCTCAAAACATTCATTGCCAGTGTCATGTGAAATTTCCTTGTGTGGCTTTTACAGACTATTAAGAATGGTTTTTAAAACTGCTAATGATGACAGTAATAATAAAGACAATAACAATAACAATAGCAATGGCAATAATAATGGTAATATGCCTGCAAAGATTTCAAAAGAAAAAGTTCTCAACAAACCTAGTACACAATATTCAGGAAGATAACTCACTTCCTACATTCTCCACCAGAAGACTACAGAAATATAAATAACAATAACCTTAGATTTATAATGCATTTTTCATCTCAAAAGAAAACTGCATTGATTTATAAAGCAAATGACCTAAATCCACAGCTAGTTGCAACTGATTAGCTCCACTGATTTCAATGAAGGTGCTGATGTGCACATTTATGTGAGTTCCGATCTATCTCTCTGCACATGTCTGTGCATGTGTCTGCACATGTGTGCAGCAGGAAAGTGGCACACATTGCATGAAGAATTTCACAGAAAAACACCATATTAAACAACACAGAAAATTACACATTGTCATTGCATTTGCAGAAAAAATGCTCAGAGTGAAGAGACTTGCAGGTTCTTATCTTTAGGTGGGAACTGGCATATGTGTTTTCCCAACAGGATGCTCACAACAGTCTCCTGAAAAGGCTCACAGGTATATCATATGCTGTTCAGTTTTGCTCTTTGCAAAAACAGGGCAATGTTTGCAGATAGCAAAGCAAGAGATGCACAGATATATTCTTCTACAAAACAAGGACCTTGCTTTTTTGAAAAAAGGGAAAAAAAAAAAAAAAGAAGAATAAGTCAAAGCCAAGGCGTTGTTTTGGAATAAAGGAAAAGCGAGCAATGCCACCGGAACTGGCACCACCTCTACTCTGATAAAATCTCAGTAGCTGTCTGTGACAGACAGAGAGGCTGCCTTGTTGTGCTCCAGCACTGTTTGGGAATAAAGCAGAGGAGTGCTGCTGTGTAAAGTACAACCATAATTACTTAGCCTGTCCTTCCTAAGACAGTTTATCACAGGGGATATGGATGTGCTACACAGGAGTCAGCTATGCTTTCCTGAGCCCTCCAAGGCTACAGCACCAAAAATTTCTTCTGCCATGGCTTAGATGGCACAGAAGCCAGTTCAAATGACCATTTGTTAGAAGAGTAAAATATGATTTTCCCCCAGCTCCTCTCTTGCAGCTGAGCTCAACTTCAAGTATAGGCACATGGTCACTTCTGCTTGTGTAAAGCTGATGTAGAGCTGGTTTTGAAAAGCATAACAACACAAATCACACAACACAGTTGGAATACATTCAAATCAGTAGCAGAAATGTCTAAGACACACAGCTATTACCCTGTTCCAACTTCCTCAGAAACTGATGGCACTCAGTTTCTCACTACTTGTGACACCAGCAATGAGCTCCACCCACACATTTATGCTGTATAAGTATGCAGATGGACTGAAGCCTAGAAGAAAATAAACTTGACCTGAATCTTTTTCTCTTGCAAGCAGTGAAAATGTGCAGGAACTTCAAGTGCGGATGAAGAAAAGCAGATTGACTGCAAGATGAAATTTATAATCAATGTCCTTCCCCTGAACTGGAGGTGTGCAACAGTGTGATCTGATGTGATTAACCAAAGGCACTTCTTCATGCCAGGGTAGGTATGCTTCACAGGCATGCCTCAGTCTAAGGCATCTTAACCACCTTGCTTTCTGATGTTTTTCAGAAAGCTGTTTCAGCCAGTTCAAAGGCACACAGGTAAGAAGGCATTTCTGAAACCAATGCAGGCAGTGCATCTTGTCCTTGCTTTGTTCAGAGCCCCAGAGCACAGTGCTCTGATCCGCTCTGTGCAAGAAGTCAGATGACTACTTAAAAATGCCTTTGAACCTAAAAACTTCCCTTTCCTGGTTGTTAAACTCAAGTCCTGGCCTGTTCTTGGGCCAACATCACTCCACTGGTTCCACCAGCCTTACCCCCAGCACCATCAGAGCCAGCCCAGGCCCTTCCTTCCATGGGATGGCTGAGCCATTCTACACCACAGAACAGGAAGGTTATTCTGAGCTCAGCTCTGCATATGCACAATGACAACACTTTTATCTTGAGCTAAAACTGGATGTACAATGGCCCACAATGCAAGCAACAAGGCTGGGGTATATTCCTACCCACCAGCAATCTCAAAAGACAGTCAAGTCACACAACTGGAACAAGCACAGAACTGGCACGAGGTACAGCCATACAGATCTCTGACTTCTGAAGAGCACAGCCGTCCCTGGGCCTTCAGGTCCAAGGAATGCAATCTCAGCAGTAATTATGAGAAAGGATCTCTGGTTGTCACTACATGCAACCTGACCAAGGCTACACCTCTCTCCAGAGAAGCAGATCTATCTACTGCTCTGTGTGAACTCCCAGACCTCAGCTTGGGACCCTCCCTCCTTGCTATAGCTCTTAGCACTGCTGGAAAGAGCTTGGCTCCATCATCTCTTTGCCACATGATGCAAGAACATGCCAGGCAGGCCCTTGGCCACCAGCAAAACCCACAAAACAGCACAATGCCTTCATGAAACACTGCATGTGCAGCTGCACAATGCTGCATTGCACATCATGAGGTTACCATGAACTTGGGGATCTCCATACACCCCTTCTGCCATCACAATTTAAAACTGGGGCTGCTATACTTACGTCATTATCTGGGTCTCTATGCCAGGGTCTACAAGGGATCCATCCACAAAAAGTGGTGTTGATGTGAAACTGTATTTAGTCCAGGATCTTCCCTCATCGAAACTTATCCTGGGATAGAAGCAGACAACATTTATACACATAAAAAGACTTACTCTAGAGCAAATGCAGCAATTAACTGTTGGCTTGCATTGGTCTGCAAGCTCCAGCAGCTGGATTTACAGACAAGCACCAATCTTTGCCATTTCCCAGCCCACTAAATTCATGTTCCTGATGTACTTTGAAAGATCAAAGCTTTAGAAAGCATAAATACTGGCAATAAGTGCATGTATATACTTTATGCAGCTGTACATCAGACCTCAAGGGATCAAGAGGCTATGCCAAGACCTGCTTCTGGGTCTGGAATAGCACCTGGCATGAAGCACCACTCAGAGCATAAGCAACCCTGGCCTGAATGCATGAAAATTGCTTTCACCACCACAGGACATTTTGACCCATCCCTGTATCAATGCCATATGGAATTAGCTACAATCTCTCTAGCCCTATGAGTACTTAAAGGCAGATTTAGCTTATTTGTGGGAGTGGGGAGCACTGAATGTGTGTGTGCACACAGGCATCTGAGCACCTGGATCTGTCTGGGAGGCTCTTGGTGGACACTGAATCCCCCCTGCTCCAAGCAGGTAGGACAATATCTGACACACCACCAAAGGACCAGGAGGCCACTGTAGTGTGTATTATAAACCATGGGTTACACCGACCTCAGATCTCTGGTGTGGAAAGCCAAGACTGGCAGTCACCATTCCCTAACTCTCTGCCCCTCATGTCACTCAGCAAGACACCTTCCCCTGTCTCAGAATGTACCTGTGCAAGAATAGGAACTTAACTTTAACTTAACTTTACACCTAAGACAGAACTCTGGGAGCACAACCGCACACAGAAGGATTATCTTCCCTAAATCTATTTATTTAAATGCATGTATCTTCCCATACACCTGTGCATTTGTATGCGTTCTGCTTGCATGCTTATCTCTCCAAATAGCATTTCAACTTCTGGGGAACAGCATGCTTCATTAGCTTAGCTAAAGTTCTCTCAGCTTTTCAATTATCCGCCCCTCTTTTCTCCAGCATGAAACTTATTGTACAATGTCTCAGCCTGAGAACTAATGGATTTACATGTACCCTTTAATCTATTCCACTCCTGGCCATAAAACAGGTGCCTACTGAAGCAATATGAAGCAAATTCCAAAGCCCCTAAGGGTACAGTTTTGAAGGAAACCTGTAGGAACTTATTGATAACAAATCTAAATCACTCCTCATTTAATAGAGTAGGTGGGGCACTCAGAACTGCACACACCATTTCAGGAGACTTATTGTGAAAGGAGAGCATCTGAAATGAGCCTCTGCAAACAAAGGTGAACTGAGCTGTCAGCTCCTATGAAAAGTCAACCTGCGACCAAATCTTTCCCAATATGTAAGTACAGGCACTTGTAGTAACGTGCTTTTTATGCCTGAAGAGCCTTCAAAATTAAAGACACAATTAAAACAGTTGCACCTGGCTTGAATAATGCAGTAACTAATGGTTAATATGTGACTTGTAACTTTTTCCTTAAGGGGCTCACCTTTCACACTTCCAGAGCTCAACTTGCTGCAGTCTGATGCACCCACTGCCAGTGACACCCACCCTTGGCTAACACAAGCTTCTCCTTCCTTGACTGATCCTTGGTTTCATCTAAAGACTGGGACATGGTCCTGATGTCCTCTTTTCTGAGAGCACTTCAATTATAGCCATGACAACTGAGTTACCCATCAGAGGCTTCCAGTCACACCCCAACACATTCACAGCACAGACTGGAGTCTGCAGCTCATCCTTTGGTGTCTGCCCTGTTACTGCTCTCCTCTGTGTGTCCAGTTATGGAGCCAATATATCCCGTGGTTAACAGTCCACTATCACACTGTGAATAAAGCAGTCATTTCTTTGCTTCAGGTGGCAAAGAAATGGGCTCAAATGCAATATATTCAAACTTTTAAAGAAATCTATGTTGCATTCATCCCAGAGTTATCTGTCAGGTCAGAAACATTAAGTCCAGAAGCTTTTTATATTGAAAAAGTAGCTGTTAATGTCTTCAGGTACATCTGCAGAACATGAGCATGTAAATGGGTGAAGTCAACCTGTCTTGAGGTGTCCAGATTTGGAATGACTGCAATTTCACTGGAGGATTTTGTACAATAATGACTCAGGTAGAGGAGCCCTTAACACCTCATCACTGCTGCCAAACACCATTGCTTTCTCTTTCTATTTGACTGAAGAGCACATTTCCTGTTCTGCATGCAAAGTAATAGACATGTAATAGGAATAAAGTAATAGACCATCAAGCTGAGAGACAACCCAATATTGTATACAGGAACACATCTTGTTTCTGAAATCTATTTCTAACTAATTCACTTCTAAACATTAGAAGCTGGGTGGGTCAGTCCCTTAGATATGCCCCTCTTTCAATCAAGCCCCTAGACTGAAAGTGGTACTAACACAGCCATTTTCTGTAAACAGTTTTAGTTATGAATTTCAGAATGTGTAACTGGTGCAGGAGTCAGAGGGGCAAGAGCTAAGAAGAGGATAATTTTGAGTGGTATCTTTAGTGCTTAGGCTGTTATAACCCATTTATAGCAAAACAGTGTCTTCAACTGAGAAATCATTTTGCCCTATTTCACCTCCAACTCTAATCAGTTGCCACCACAGTATCTCTGGAAATTGATAGTCAAATACTAGAGGAGTTAGCAACATATCTCTGTTGTCCTTATCTACACCTACTGCCCTCTCCTCTCCCTCCCTTTATCTGTCTTACCAGATTAATGTTAAATTCTGTAAACAAAATGTAGAAACGAGAGACACATCCTGTCAGAAATACCTGAAACCCAAAGGATAACTTAGCATATGTGTGTCTGTAGGAAAGAAATCCCACCTGGAGGCTCATAGTACCTTACCAGTGCAAAGAGTAATCCCATACATGTAGGTGATTATGTATGGAGCCATTATATTTATAAAATGGTGCAATAATCATAATATTCATCAAAGAAACCAAAATGGGGGCAAAACATAGATGACTTCACCTGCTCATTTTATAGACTCTGGCACCCCCTCAAGGTAACAAGTTTCCTTACCACATGTGCCGGATGGGCACTGATGTGTGTTTCATGGCCACTAGTGCTCCTCCCCAGTCCAGAAACCAAACGTTGTACTCCTCCTCAAAGATCTGCAAACAAAGGAAGTACTGCATGAGTGCTCCATTCCCCTGGGAAGTAAAGAGTCAGAAGAACAGCAAAAGGCTCCGTGCCTTCCTTTTCTGTGCAAAACATACCTGTCTCCAGGAATTGCCACCATCAGAAGAGATGAATACGCCAACCTCCGTGTAGGAAAGTTCAGAGCCAATATTGCCTGCAACACAAGTGTCAGACATTCTTCTGTGGATGAACACACTAATGAAAATGTTAATTAAATTTCTGACATTTAATGCTGGAAAATTAGAAATTAAGATGGGTTGACACTCCCCTGTTACCATCACAGAATTCAACTAACCACATTATTGTGTCAATGCTATTTCAAAAAAGTCTGGCTCTGGGAGGCAGCGCAACTCAAGAAGGGTGTTTTCATCAGTGTTCAGGATATAGGAAATATCATACTGTCCATCTACCAAATTTTTTTCCTGACACCAGCAGGAGTCACCAACTGTTTTAGATAAGGCTGTAAGGAAAACCTGATGTGGGCAACCATACAGAAGGTCAGTCTGTAGGGACATCCAGGTTCAAGAGGATAAATCTACTGTTTCAGTTCAAAGATCTTCTTAGCCCAGTATCTTATAATGAGTGGAAGTCCTCAAGAACTAGACACTGATTTAAAGGTAGCAGTGTAAGTTTTGTATCATTATATTTTAAACACCAAAATGGAAACTCCAAATTTTCAAACATGGATTTACAGATGGAGGCAAGGAAAGGGAGTAAAAAGGCAGTAATTTGGTTGTTATGACTTCATTCTGTCTTTCTGTGCAAAGCTGTTCCATTATTTCCTTCATTCTCTTCCTCTAATTTCAGCTGCATGCATTTAAACCTCACAAAATGTAACTCCCAAACAAGTCAAGAGGATTTAGCAGCTGTACAATTAGACAATAAAATATAATTCTTTCATTTGCAGGAATCTAATCTCTGTCCTGTACCAAGTGTCCAAGTTTCCAATCATTGCTGGAAATGCCTCTCTGTAAATGAAGTGTTTGAGCAGCAAACACTTGTGAGAAAAAATTGCAAAGCCTATCCTTGAATACATTCAGCAACATGGTAAGATGCTCCTGCTGTTGAGAAACTGGCTAGTGGAAACAGATGTGTATATTCCCAACAGGTAAGGTTTTTTCATCTACAAAGCAGTAAGGCAGAAATTATATTCTGCCTTTTAAAGGTTAATTGTTAGACTGGGAAAGCATTCATCCCATGCACTGGCAGTTTGAAAAGAACCTAATTTACTAACAATTTAGATCAATGCCTAGAATCTCACAGCCCTGCTGCCTCTATTTGCTTCCTAAAAGGTTAAAAAAAAAAAAAAAAAAAAGCTTTTGTAATTACAGCATCATGAGTAGGGCTTGCTCCTAAGCATCCATCTAGCAAGTGCAACCTGCCAGGAGTGATGACTCCACTTGGCTATGCATGGGGATATCTGGAGGTTTGAACCAAATTATCTCACTTCATTTGGCCTGGATCAGTGAACTGGAAATCACATGGCATTTCCCTTGTTGAGATATAAATGTCATGAAGGGAACCCGTCTCAGGTTCTGCCTTAGTCTGGCAAATACACTGAAGCACAGAAGGACATGAGAATGAAAATGGTTGGAGGAGGTAGTGTAAATTCATGCAGACAATATGCTAACTGCCCACACTTGCAGGCCACTGCTATGCTGAACAGGACCAAGGAGATAAACAGAGCCTTAGAAAGAACAGTTAAGCTATTCAGACATATTTGAGAGCTGGTAAGAGGCTCCATTTGAAAAGACAGGAACTGCCTCCATGGCTCAGAGGCCAGCTTTCAATAGCACCAGCCATTCAGGAAGCACTTTGTTAGCCAGCAGCTCCCACAGAGCTGAGGGTCGTTGGTAGCCCCATCCATCCTGTGGATTAATTACGGTGGCTCTGCCAGTGCCACCATGAAGTATTGTAGCAGGCTGTCATTTAAACACCACAACCTGCCAAAGCACTATTTTGCAGAACAGCCCACAACACCAATGGCCTGTGCAGTGTTGATTAAATGCTGCTTGTCTTGCAGCAGTGCAGAGTTAAAAGCAGGTGCCATGCACAAGACAGGCACCCAGGAAGCCCAGGCTTCACCTGACAGGCTTTGTGACAACCCTGTGCTTGCTACTTGAAAGGTGGGACTTACTGACACCCCCTAGGAGTGCAGCCCTTGGGTACCAATCTCCTGCGTGGGCCCTGCAGCAAACAGGCAGACATGTCCAGTGGTTGTAACAACATGAGAGGATCAAGTAATGCCACTGGGTAATGGCACCCTGAAAGTGTGGGCTTAGATCTGCAAATGGGTCATTGTAGAGCAGCAAATACCTGAAATCTTTTTTGAACTTGGGGCCATATGCCTTCTCCTAGCCCAAAGCAAATGGGAGTTAATGTGAATTAGCTCAGCACTTGCTGAAACAGAGCTGAAAGGTTTTACACCAATGGGGAATACCTCATACACTCTCAGGCTCTCAGGAAGGTATGGGTGAGCAGTGAGAAGCACTGATGTTCTCACCTGTGGCCACCAGCAGCCCAGGAGCTGTCTCTTTGCTGGAAATGCTCCCTGAAGTGTACGGGTTCTCTGAGAGCTGCAGGCGCAAGTGCAGTGAGCAGAAGGGCTGTTGACAGAAAACAAACAAAAGGCAGAAGCTTCAATATTCATCCAATTAAATATCAGAGGAACCCTTGGTGACTGCACACAGATGCTCTGATCCTTCTGAAAATGACCCTTTGCTCTTAGCACACATAGGTCACATGTTCCTTTGATGGATAAGCAGGAACTCTGCACAACAAACAAGCATGTCTGCCCTTGTTTTAACAACAACCTGACTTAGAGCACTTTTCCCCAGCAATTTTCTTATTCTGACTTGAATTCTATTAAATACATCAAGAAAGATGGTCAGAATTTGCCCTTAAAACCTATGAAGCTGTAGATAAAGAAACTTACTGAATTCATTTAACACACAGAAAGTCAAGAGAGAAAACATGGGGAGTTTTGTTAACCTAGTGACTACAATAAGCAGCTCTGAAGGAGTCAGTTGTGCCTTGGAAAAGATCTGCCACTCACCAGCTGGCAAAGTACAGGATTCCCTCTTAGATCAGTGTCCGGTGCCTGTAGCAAACGCCAGTCTCTGCCTTTGTTGTAGGTAATGAAAGTCTTGATCTGGTCATCCACCTTCCTGTTAGCCAGGAATATGCCTTTGATCCCTGCTACCTAGGAAAAAGGGAGAGAGATGAAAAAAAAATACATCGGAAGAACAGGCCAAAAGCAATGTCCATCTGAGCACTCCCAGGAGTGAAAAGCCTCTGTAAAAGCAAGGAAGGCATCTCAGTCAAATCTTAGAACATCAAATGGCACTAAAGGAATATCTTGCAAAGCTGAAAGGCCTTGTGTGGTTTCTCTCCTTGGAAGAAAAAGACAAGAATGGTCAAAGAGCAAATCCCTGGAAAACAGCCCACTTTTGGATTTCATTGAATTCTTGCAGATAGGCTGATGATGGGCTTGAAGGTGCAACATGCACCAGGTCACACTTGAGCTCTGTGAGCTTGAGGATGGGGTCTGTCCCACTGCCTCCACAGACTGCCAAAACAGGGGAGAAAGAAGATCACATCAGAAAAAGTGTGGAATCTTTTTGTGTACCAGAAAAAAAAAAATCAATACAAAAGATGGGAATCCTGAACATGCTGTGACACTGATGTTTTGCAAACTTGATTTCTTTGCTTTCCTTCCACATCCAAATTCTGACAAATCAAGCCAGTTGTTTCAAATGTTTTGATTTTTGTCAGCAGAATCCATTCCAGCAGAATATGGTCCTGTCAAAACATCCCCAAAAAGATTTCATGTTGAGTCTGGTCTCTGTTGCACAGCTGTGAAAGTGAGACAGGAAGAAGAAATTTTCTGCAAATCTGCAACTTCCTGGCAACTGTCAGGATGCAAATCCTTCTACTCTGAAGCCCCTGGAGTGATACTACTCTTTAAATGACTCTGTAAAAATTTATTAGCATTTAACAGTGAAAAGTCTATGATATACCAGCGGGGAGTATGCAGGTTTGCCCGGGAATGTGAGACAATGCATGTTAATTTCAGCTGGTTCATCACAGCAAAGAAATATAATTTTTCAGAGGCAGGAAAATATATTTTACCAGTAGAAGAAAAAACATAAACCCTGTCCTTCACACTAATCAATGGGTTATTTGTGAGTTTTCCCTCATTGACTTATATCACTTGGATTTTTATAAACAAATTGATTATGTTGTTAAATGAGCATTATTTTGGCTGAAATAATAAAATGTATAGTCATAACCTCTGCATGCAGCTGCAAGAACTTTCTCTGTGTAACAGCAGTAATCAGCCTACAACCATTTCTATTACTACTACTGATTAGTTGTTTGCTGCTGGCAAAGCACTGAGCCCTGCATCTCAGCAGATCTTCCATATAACAAATGATAACACACCAAAACCAGAATGCTCTGAAGAAACCAGGAGCTGGAACTGCTCTGAATGCACTGCTGCTGCTGGCCAAGGCTGACAGGCTTGGAAGAAGCATGAGGATGGAAGATAGTTTGGGGTAGAAGTTGTCCATCTGTCATCTCTGGGCAAGTGGCACCTACAAATTGTTGGTTGTAGTTTACAAACTGTTCAGTGCTCATGAAGGTGCAGTCCAGACTCCCTGCCTGTGAGCAGGTGTCTCTAGATGCCCAAGGGGAAAAAAAAGTTGTGTTTAGTCTTTCTATGGATATCCACATTAGGATGATAATGGTTTTCCCTTTTGGAAATGACACATAGCTAACAAGTCATTGACTTGAACCCAACCAGTTGTTGCACCTGTAGCAGAATAACTGCATCTATTCCCACATGAATCAACTCAGCATCAAGTCCAGGAAACGCCTCAGGGTGATCCTAAATCAAATGAAAATCCTGGGAGGTTGGTAAGAGATTTACACTTGCTTGAACTAGCAGGCCATTGCTGCTGCTTGCAGGGTGACCTTTACTGCATACCTCATAAAGGTCAATGACAATATTCCCCTCCAGTCCTCGGCTGCTTTTCACATTTTCCAAGGCCAGGGTGAAGTAGACCCCTCGGGTGTCGGAGATGTACAGGTTATAGGTGTCATTCTGGTTCCACTCTTGAACAGCTGCAAACACCTGATTCTCATCTGTGCTGATAATGTGCATGTCCTGTTAAAAGAAGACAAAAGGCCTGTTACTGAGGATCTCTGTATTTCTCTGCCCTTCGGGACATGTAGTAATTACCATGAATTATGAAAGAATGGAGATGGAGCATGAATTATAGGTATGTTTAACAACTTTCTGTTAGAGCAAGCCAATAAATTACCAGCATTGTGACTTTTCTGCATTTCCCTTTTTAAATAATCACCAGCTGGGCGAAGGGTTTTTGCTTTCTTCATTTTTGGTACCTTCAAGGAATTTCATCCAGTTTCATTTTTTATTTATAAATTGGTAAGTCAGTTTTATTACTCATGGAAGATTCACAGCCTTGGAGCCTGGAGTCTTCATATTCACTAAGCATCATATGGCACCAGGCTAAAAGCAGTGATAATTTTCATTCTCATGCTGGAATAATGGGCTTGTGCTTCCGACTGGCAAGGGATGGTATAAAAAAGACCTTGGAGTTCACATTTATTTGAAGGTGAGGTATAGGTATCAGTTTGAGCTACTGCTGATAGTGATTTTTAATAACATATTTTCCTATTGAGAGTTTATCTGAGATAATTATCCCGCAACATAGGGACTATCAAATAATGCACCCACTAACCTTTGTTGGATTTCTGCTGCTGACCAAGATAAAAAACGTCTAACAAGGCTTTCCCCATTTAGTTTTTATATCAAAGAGATCTGATCATGTATTTTCTTGGTATTATTTTAAAACAGGTTCATGGAAATTACTTTCAGGGTGGTGATGAGTATTGGAGCACTTCATCCTTGCTACCATTGTTGAACAAACTGACACAGGTTCAGCTAGAAGCAAAATGACTGTGGTAATATGAGACTCCATTTATCTATTTGTACCTATTTAAATTTTCTCTAGAGGCCAAGAGGCCTTGATTAATTCCTTGCACTCTTTCTGCATCAAGAAATCATAATTCTGGAAGTCTCCCAAAGGATGGAGTGACCTGATTTCAGGAAAGAATATCTGGAGGAAGATCAGCTCAATATCCTCATCCTGCCTAGGAGGCATCTTAATCTTTTCTGTGAGGTATCTAGATGAAAAGTTAGGATTGATTAAATGGGACTATTTCTAATAGACCTAACATATCCTATCGGCATGAGATGGGGAGAAAAACCATTTGAGGGCCTAATTCTATCCCAGTGAGTACAATCAGTGGGAGATTTGCCATTTCCCTCAACAAAGAAAGACTAAATCAGGAGGCTTGTTCTTGCCCAGGAGCTGTAATTCCTTAAAGATTAAGGAGGTACCCAATCTATTCCAACAGTGGGAAAATAAAGCAAAATGCCCAACGACTTCCATCTGTTTTTACCAGTTGCAGTGGAAATATTGCATTACCCTGGTGCCAACCTCACACACGTACAACTCCAGCAGAGTTCATTAATCTGCACGTGACAGATAGTTATTACTGTACAGCAAAAACATTCTAGTAACCAAGGGCAGCATAAACAATCCTCCTTTACATGGCTCAAAGACTTTTCCATGACACCTAGCCTTAAAGGACTTCTGATCTTTAAATTACAAAAGTACCCCTGATTTTATAGCATGCACCAATTCTAAACCAGGGCCACCAACAAATCTGTATTATAACAGGTAATTTTCCTAGTCCTGGTGGCAACAATATTTTTGATACAAAGATATCATTTGCCTTCTTAGCTACCTCAGGAGCTGCTGGCTCATGTTCAGCTGCTGTCAACCAACACCCCCAGGTCCTTTTCCCCCAGCCTCTAGCACTGTGTGGGGTTGTTGTGATCCAAGTGAAGGACCTGGCACTTCACTTTATGGAACCTCACATATGTGGCTTCCCAAGATATCACATGTCTATGTTCACAAATGGTGGACTCACCTTAGGAAGGGAGTATTTGGGTAATTTGATCTGTGCAAAGGGTTCCCGTCTGTATGACACATAGTACGTTGCTCTTCCACCAGTTGTCACCTATGGAAACACCAAAGAAAGTCAGTGATGACCCTTCTGAGACACTCTGTGATGACACCTCTAAAAGTGCTTGACAAGCTTGCTTTCAGGTACATTTTCTATTGCAGGCACAGCTGTCCCTAAAGGCATCTGGGTAACTCCAAAGAAACCACAAACCTGGGAGGGATGAAGAATTATTTAAGCTGTGCTATTGAACCTTCCATTTTCACACTGGATTCAAATCCTGTGTGATTTTAACATCTCAGGGAAAAAGTGCTGAGTGGGAGAAAAAGGAGGATCTGGTTTCATCACATGGTCCAGCTCAGTTACCTTGGGCAAGTAATTTAAAGTCTCTGTGCTTCTGTTCTTCCCCTGTAAGTAGGAGATAATCCCTCTTTGCTGCTTCTCAGCCTTGTCTGCACTGTAAGTCCCTTGAGGCCAGGATTGTCTTCCAACAACCTTTTACAGTGACTAGCAGCAGAGATCCACACTAGCACACATTTACAGCACTGCTAACTGTAAATGCGCTCTTGGAAAGCTGGAGCTAAGCTCTGAGATGCCCTTTGTCACTATGAAACTGGTTTCTCTGAAATTATACTCTCTGAAAACGGATGTGCGTGGGGGGAACTGATAGACATCCAAATCTGCAGTTTTATGGACTGAATGAACTAAAGCCTATGCAAAAATGCCATGCATCAATGAGATCTAACACAGATAATTTGTAAAATATGGGCTCTAAAACCTGTCAGGAGTCACTTACTCTTGCTGTAGGTGTTCTTTCTGGCACCATCTCAGACCTGGCTAACACAAGGCTTACATCAGTGAATTTCCTACATTCTGATGGTTTGGCAGTCTTGCAGGTCTTAAGATAAAATAATGCACAAAGCACTTGTCTATTGTACAGAATATCACTTGTTGGCTTCCAATAAAGCTAAGAGAAAGGTCCTAGATTCTCTCCTAGATATACTTCCTTTATCTGACAGTGATATTTGAGAATGAGCTTACATAGAACATTGCTACAGCATCAATTGTATTCTCAGCAATGATATCACCTCTAGATAGTGGCTTTCTCCCCTGGAGAAGCTGTCATTTGAAGGACACGCTATTATTGGTCATGAAATTTGATATCTAATCAACTCAAGGCTTTCCCATTGACAGTTTGAAAAACTGGAAAGAAAGGGAGGTTTAGAAGTAGGACCATCTTGTACACTAAGACTTCCCCTTCAGATTTTTTCCCATTTTTATTTGTAATGTCAACAAAACTGTATTTAGCACCCTCCAGAGAAAAAACAAAACCAGCCACTATTAAAGCACACACGGCATAAGGTCCTAAGAACGGCCTATATGACAGCAAATAAACTCTATACCGATAACATTTAGCTAAAGCCAAGGGCAAACACAAACAGGAAAATCTAAAGCAACTTGTCTGTGGACCCAGAACAAGCCAATAGAAGGGACAGGGAGAAAACAGCAGTCACTGGACTCTCACTTCATGGAAAGTGCACTGTGTACTGACAGAGCGGTGACCATTTCTGGGTCCTGCTCTGAGTTGAATCACACAATGGTCTCGGTTGGGACCTTAAAGATCATCCAGTTCTTCTATGTATCTAATCTAATTCTACCTCTTTCAGTTCAAAGCCATTCCTCCTTGTCCTGACACTCCATGCCCTTGTCCAAAGTCCCTCTCCAGCTCTCTTATAGCCACTTTAGTTACTGGAAGGTGCCCTAATGTCTCCCTGCAGCCTCCTCTCCTGCAGGTTGAATAAGGTCAGTGAGTGCTACTTCTGAAAGATATATTTCCCATTTAATACTTTCACATCAAAATAAAATTTTCACAGGAGAGAACAGACTGTGCAGTTGATTCATACTGAGTCCAGCTGAAAGGCAAAATTCATGTTTGCAGTAATTTTATATCTCTCAACTCCACAAGCACTACTCAAAGGATTCCCACACTTCTAGATATTGTCTAAATAGCACAGGGAATATTTAAATATCCCCTTTCACTTTTAATATTTATGGCCTCCATTAGAAACCCCAAATTCTCAATTCTCACATGAACTGAATATGTCCAGTGACTACTTGCTAAGAACCCTGCATTCAATATCCACATCTTCTGATGGGCTGAGACATGGTCTTCAGCTTGTAGATGAGGACATGAATATTTGCACACTTTGTAAATGCTGTGATGACCAATTAAGATTGGGAACAGTCCAACAACCTTCCAGTTAATCCAGTGAAAATAGAGTGGCAAAAATATCAAGGGGTGATCAACTTCCACTTTCTGTGCCACAACAGGTTCTACTGCAAGTCTGCCACACTCAAAAGGTTTTAAACCATTATTTTGGCTTTATCCCACTGAAAACTGGTACCTGGAGGGGGTTTGTTTGAATTACTTGTTTGTTTGGTTGGCTTTTAAATGCAGAAAGTTAGGATTAAACACTGTTAAAGTTTAGTATGCAATAGTTAAACTCCCTTCCAGGCTTCCACCTGGACTAGGTCACCTTGACAAGGTTTAGAAATAGAAATATTTGAGGTTTGTGGTCTTCCTGAGCCAGTTAGTACGAAGCCACCCACAATTCTGTTGGCAGGAGCTGTGTAAGCTTTTCCCAGCCAGGGTCTCATCTTCGCATGATTTACATGCACAGTTATAACAGTTCCAAAAAAATGATCAAGCCTCCAATAAAGTTTTGGCAAGCACCACGGTACAGAATGAATTTTGGAAGGCCCTACTTAATTTATTTTGATGAACTTTTCCTTTTCCTATGAGCAAATGCTCCAACACTGTAAATCCCAGAGATTATGGCAGTGTTTTGCCCTCCAATGCCTCCTTTCAGTTCACATTTGATGAATGTCACCCAATTATTTGCTGTGAGCTCATCTGTCATGCTCAGTACAGAATTAGCTGGGTTTGTCTTTTTCTTCCTCCATCGCTAATGACTGGATCATTAATCTGTTTTTCTGGATTTCTACTTTATGTGTTTAATTGGGCTTCTGGCCAGTAGAAATTATTCCCATGGACAAATGTGTTTGTCATTAAACACATCTGTCTTTCCTAACCTGTGTTCTTTTTTCCTCCCTCCACTCATGAGCTACTACTTTTCTTTAATGTTTCCACATTCAAGACAAAAGTCTCATCTAATTTATATCAGCTGGCATTTAAGAAGAAAACATGAGAAATTTCTCTTTGAAAGCCCTGAAAGTCTGGATATGCTGGCTCATTCCCCTTCCTGACCTGTAATGAGACAGAGTGCATCAATTGCATCAAACATAGAAGAAAACAAACACGCTCATAAGACTGTAGAAAATTACATAAAATTTGTCATGGAATCTATTTATCTCATTAATTTCTGTGACATGTCTAGGAACACACAAAGCCATTTCCCATGTTAATGATTGAATAAGATTATTTAAGAACAAGCTTTGCAGCTTGCTTCCTTTTATTTTTTTTTTCTTTAGATTGAAGTTCATCTTAGGCAAAAACATCTGTTTATCTAAGAGTTTGGAAGGCAAGCAGAATGAGTTAAAAGGTCTCAGACTGTAAAGAAGCCCTAGATGATGTGAGGAATTGTAGATCACTCTGTATGAGGCTTCTTTATCATCTTCCTGGCTGGCTTATGCTGGGACTCATAATTTCCAATGTAAGGCAGATATTGATGGAACAGAGAGGAAATTAGTAAATCTCAGAAAGGCTCCTGTGCTAAGGAGGACCTCATCTGCCTCCTACTGCTCAAAGAATTTTCAGGAAAGTGAGCAAAAATTTCACAGAAACAAATTTTACACTTCTTGTGGATACTAAGTTCTTAATAGTATATAGTTGATGTTATTTTCAATAAACCTCTCACTTGTTCTCCAAGGTGATTGCCCTGCTTGTGGAGTTCCCCTCCTTTCCAATAACATCAAATGAGCTGGTATCCGTGTTGTAGCAGCATTCTGTTCTCCACCTCCATAGGGAGCCCTGGAATCCCTCTACATTGCTTTAACTTTAGGTTCCCTTTCTCCTTCTTGCGAGCATAAAATCCCCCAAATCAAACTGTGGATTAAAGCACAGAAGAGTCATGGCAAGTTCAGCAGGCAGGCTGCTCCACTGACACCCTTACCACGGGATTTTGGGGTTCTTCAGAGACAGCCCTGCCTGACCCTGCACAGGTTTGTTGGTATGAGGATTGAAAAGCTGTGCCTCCTCTCCCAAGCCTAACCACAATTCCAGTCACAAGAGGTTCAGAGGATGAGGAAGAACATGAACCTAGTGTAGTGCTCTTCCTTCTTGACCCACCATGATCAACAAAAGCAATCTTCGAGATATTTCTGTGTAGTGAGGTTCTCCACTGCTTAGCATAAATTCCATCATGACAGGTACCATCCAGTCTGAATTATCTCCCTGTGGTTTTCATTAACATCATGCCTTCTGCACAGTCATTGAACAATTTGCAATTACCTGAGTGTGCTGTGGGATTTCTGTGCATAAAGCACCCTCAAGTTGTCTGGTAAATTCAGCAGGCTTAGAAAACATGACACTCTTTAGAGCATCACACCCATCAGAGAAAATCTGCTGTGACAAAGCAGCATTTATTATACTGGCCCAGTCCCTGTTCAGCTCCCTCTCCCCTCAGAGCAAAGATGACACAGCTAAAGGACAGAGTAATCTCAAGTATTGCATTTGTTTTAAAAGCAACTCCTGCAGAAAATGTGCAGTTACACCAAAACACAAGCCACATCCAAGCTGCAGGTGCACATCACCCACACAGAAATCAACTTATGAGAAGAGCATAATTGTACACATTAACCCTCCTTTTGATTTCAGAGGAAACATATGAGTTTGCCAAAGCAATACTTTACATCTTCAGCTGATCAATCAGACAGCTTGATGGGAGGGGAGAGAGTGATAAAAGAAAGTACATCACAAAATGCCCTAGAAAGAAAATCAATAAAAAAATAAATAAATAAAGGAAAATGTTAATTTTTTTTTTTTTATCAAGAGATGGTTAGGCTCAAGTTCCAAATGTGATATTTGGCACAGAAAAAATGAAACTGTGCTAGAAATGGATGAAAAGCACCCAGCAGTGAATAGGAAAGTAGCTAACTACTTACTGCCTGTCTTGCTTTAACAAGAGCTTTTAACTAGCACGTGGGATGCACTTTCTTTCATCTGTATGGATTAATTTCCCCCACTGGAGTGCTGTCCAGCATTTTAAATAGGAGCGAGAGGAGATCAGCTCTAGCAGGCATTATTCACCAGTAAAACAGGTGTAATCGTGTTCATCATTTAAACGTCTTCATCCTATTAGTTTCATAATAAGCTTTTAATGATTCCTTCAATAAAAGACTCAAAGACCAGCCCCTACAAGCTGGAGAGTGCTCCATTGTTCCGCCAAACCGTTTTCTCTACCATCGATCGCAAAGATAAAAATCAATCGTAGCTAAGCAGGGTGAAGTTAAAAATAAATTGCATGGATTGATTTCTGTTAAGACCTTTGGCTCCTAGTTAATGGAGGAAAAAATGGAGGAAAGAAATTTATATTTGAACATGGTGTATTTAGTTTCTATGAAAATAGAGAGACGGTTCTATACTGGGAAATGAACATTTAATTTCTCCCCACTATCCTGTTTCACTGCTGAGAAGTCTCACATTAATTAAAAAAAAAAAACAATCAAAAAAAACCCCAAAAAATAACTGCCACTTTGTTTATTCCTGGGGAAATTTGCCACTTATTTAAGTTTTTTAATTGATCATTTGATAACCAAGGTCAGGAATCCCTATGAATTAGCATCAACTCAGCTGTGGCTGCTGGTTGAAGTCTATTCACCTGATAAATTACTTCAATTCAGCAAATATGCTCATTTAGCCTATTCTTAAATACTCAATAAACTTGAAACATACACTCATGTCCTCCATAAGCACTTTCAAGTGCTCCTAAACAAGCACAGTTATAACCAGTAATAATATTAAACTACTTATCTGAGCTGGGCTTAGATATATGTAGCTTCTAGAATCAGGAAATCTTTCCCCCTCTATAACACCTCAAAGAGAAACGTCCCCCCACCTGAATTCTAATATTATAAACAGTAAGTATTTTTATTTCTACTGAGGCTGGGGAAAAAAAGGTTATTATAATTATATCCACCCTGATAAACCAGAAATTGATTCAAATAAAAAGAAAGTATATAAATGCCATTTTGATTCAAATAAAAAGAAAGTATATAAATGCCATTTTGCATCAAATTACTTCAGCTGAAATTTTTGCCTGGACTCTGATGAGCCACCAGGCATCCAAAAAAGGAAATATTATCCATTGGTTTTGTAAGACATTATCAGTGATTGTGGGTGAATACTGACATCTGCATATGTTTTAAGGAAACTTTTCTGATGCAAAAGAAGACTAAATGGTTCAACAGATTTTGGCAGAAGTGTTTGTTCCTCAGAGCCAGAGGAGTTATTCAGATGTGCACTCTCAGACTCCCACTCAGCTGCACCACACAACAACCTCTGGAGAAATTCGGGATTTGCTCCTTTTCACTCTTGCCAGTGAGCAGGCTGAGAGGCTGCCCTGCTGTGCAACTCCCTGAATTAGGCAAAAGTCTTCCAAGTTCAAACTTACTTCAGAAGGTGAAGAAGAACCATATAAAAGATCAGAATCGCAGAAGAGCATTTTCACTTGAACTTTTCACTTTCTATATGCAATTCCTACAATTCCTACAAGAACTGCAGCTGCATCTACACTGCTGCATGCACAGGATGTGAGTAACCACCATCCCTTGCTCCTAAATGGCAACACCACAGACCCCATCACAGCCAAGACCCTGTCTCTTTTCCCAGCTGCCCTCAAACTCTTTCCTTCCTTCATCACATCAACCTCAAAACAAAGGGCCACCAAGAGAGCAACTTGGCTTTTTGAACATGGGATCATCATATGTCGCAGGACAACCTGAAGGAATATGGACTCAAGAGAAAGATGGGCAGTTCCCAGGAGACTGAATCACAAATGAAATGGCATAGAAAGAAGACATGAAGGAGAAGTAGAAGCAGGGGCCAATGAGAGACAAGACATTGAGTTTCAGCATGCAGCTAAACACCTTGATAAATCATGCCATGGGATGGAAAGGGGAAGTGGTACCCATGCTTTCAATCTTTAAAGGCCTTGGAAAGTGATAAGGCAGTGCTCCTCAGAATGCCTCTCTGATTAGTGGTGCAAAGCACTTCCCTTTTAAAATGGAAATGGGCCAGGATATGGAGCAAAACACCAATCCTTTTCAATTAAACTTTGCAGGGATCATTCCTTGTCTTTAAGGGACCACCAGTCAAAGAGAGATCTGAGAGGGTTCATTTCCAAAGGCATTTGTCTGGCTTGTATCACCCCCAAACCAGGTATCATCTGCTAAGTCTGAGGAGTCTTCTATACCCAGTGGCGTTGTCACTGCTATGGAAAGTGCTGAATGTCCGAGCTACAACTCAGATCAACTTCAGCTCCTCTCCACTGGGATAGCAGAGTCTGCAGCATCCTGGAGAAAAATAAAGACATAAAAAACTACCAAGACAGGTATTGATCACCCATCCACACACCTCTGCACTTACAGCCAGCTCAAATCAAAAAGGCCAAAGTAGCCCTGAGGGTCTCCAAGTGCTGACAGAGGCAGAAGTGTAAGAGAGGAACGGGGACAGCGATAACTGCATGCCAGACTAGGCTGGTATGATCTCTGGGGGGAAAGCCACAAGCAGAAGGGTTTACACAACACAGTAAGATTAATAGGGGGATGGAAACATATTTATGAGACCTAGATCTACAGCCGGGGAAAAAAAGAGAAAACACAGTTTTGAGAAACCAAATCCTTTCTCATGTCCCTCAGGATCTTGTGAATATGCCTAAAATCTTATCTGTCCTTTTCTAACTCTGTCAGTTCCAACTCACAAAAAATACTGTCTCTCTGTAAATTTTGTCCCACTGAAATCCTTAGGTCACCAGCACTATAACAGTAGTAGTGCCATCAGTCCTCATGTTACACATTCTGAAGAGTTCCATCACAATTTCTGTCCATCTCCTGATACCCAGGCTGCTGTGTGAAGACAGAGTCCTCACACAGGCCAGTGCTGGGAATGTCTTCCCTCTCCACTAGCAGCCAGGCTCATCCAAGGTGGGAGTCCAGCCCCCCAGAAGAACCACTGAGCCACTGCACCTCTCACAGAACCTTTGGGCAGCCAGATCAGCTCCTTTAACTCAGCAGCACTTAGCTCTCCATGGCAGCTATGGGTCTGCCTGCAGGAATGCTGCTCTCTGCAAAAAGCACTGCCCCTCAGCAAAGCTGATTCCCAGGGAATGCACTGCCCTGTTCATGTCCCTTGGGACCCCTCAGACCCCCCAAAATAAGCAATTGGGAATTCTATGGCCCAGACTGTCCTCACTGCCTGAAATAAGTGGTGACATTTACTCATGCTTTCCCTCATTTTCAGTGGAAATTTTTGATCTGTTGACAAGGAAACACACAGATCATTCCTGATCCTCTCTTTATAGAGCCATGCACCACTGATATTATTTGTTTACTTGTAGGAAAATAAAAAGGTTCTCTCCAAACAACACCATCTCACTCAAAATAGAATTTCCTGAAAAATAATCACCATTTTCATTAAAGTCTATTTAATTTTCAACACTTTTCAGCTGCCTGAGCAATTCCATTAGAAACCCTGATACAAGACTAGCTTGAAAAATACCTTTCCCAGAATTGCCTCTGTAATTTATTTTTTAACTAATAAATTCTCCAAAGTATCAGTACTCTAGATTCAACCCAAATGACCATCTCTGATCCCCGTGTCTTATAATGTAGGCTCTGCAGATGAGAGTACCACAGCAGTTTAGGTAATTGTCAGGAAATCACATTTTTTAGGCAGTTGTAGCTTATGTTTGAACCTAAGTTTGGAAAGTGATATTGCTTCAGTAACAAGTGCTCACTGGAGCACAGCTATGTAATTGAACACCACAGAGATGGACATTAAATGGCAAAGTTGATCATCAAATTAGCTCCTTCTGCTATAGTACGTAAGTCCAGACATATTCCAAGGTTTTCTCACTAATAAATGACTTGTTTTGCAAGTTGTATGAATTTTAAGTATTATTCATGAAAGAAGATTATGGTTTTGGCTCCTGGTTACACCAGAGCAATATTGTGAAGTGAATGAAAATTTATACATGCAAGAGAGGGTAAGAGTTTTTCTTAATATATCAATTTACTCAGAATTATCCAATCCAATCCTAGTGACATGACAGGCATCCTTAAATAACTATTGATCAATCAAATAGAAAGTCAGCCAATAAATTCAGAGTGATCACCTACTGTTTTATTCATAATAATTCTTCCTAGTCTCTCTTAGTAGCTATATCTTTTGTCCCTCCACAGTACCTTTTACATCTGTCCTCGTGGGCTATGTTATTTATCTCTTTTGCCTGGCAACAAGTGCCAGTCTTTTCAAACTCTCTTCAACAGATAAAATTTCCAAGCATAAGATCATTCTAATTTTCTTTCTTTGTACTGTAATTCTGAAAGATCCTTTCAGAAGTGCTGCACAACAGGAATTGTTGATTTATAATGGCATTATAAAGTCTTCTGTTTTCTTCTTTCCCCTATCCATTATGGATCATAGTATCATGTTTGCTTTGAGTGCAGTTAAACAAGTTAATGCTGCTCAGGAATCTTACAGTGCTGGCCTGGTTATCATCTTGGTTAGAATGGATATTCACAAGTAAATAACTCTATGCAGATAATCTAAGACATTGATATCAATAGCTGGAATTCATCTTCCCTAATTTTACCTGTCAAAAATTTTGGGGTTTTCACTAAGCTCTACTTAGGTTCCTAACAATATTAATGAGAAAGGCATACTCAAAGAGAGACCTAGCTCATGTTGAAATAGGTGAAATAAGAGATAAAGTGCCCCTGAAGGTTTCAATTGCTCTAATTTTGGAGGAACATTGACTACAGATTTAGAATAAAAATCTACTGGTTTAATGACAAAAGTCAAAAAAAACAAAAAAAACCAAGTTCCCCTCTCCACTCCAGGACATTAATTCTGATTTGTTCCAGAACAGACATATCAGAACACATGCACCAACGCTTTATGCAGCTATTAAACCTCACCAAGTTCTTAACATTTAATTTGATATTTATTTATTCATCTCTGTCTAATATTTAAAATTCTAAAGACCTGGCTCCTACACTTCTGTCCAAGATTACCCAGACTGAACAACACGCGTAAGACATTGCAAGCAGTCAATCTGACACATCCCATAATATGCAGCAATACCACATGGTTTGTGAGACTAATAAATCCAGGACATATTAGCTATATATGTACCAAGCAAACACTCTGCATATCCCACTGACCATATCCTGGATTTAACACACCTTCAGCTCAGAGTGTGCTGGGAATCTGAAGTGCCTGCGTGTCACTCAAGCTCTGTGTGGGCTCAAGCCCTGCCCAGCATCTGCAGCCACTGACAGCAGGCTGCTGGACAGGCAGAAACCTCTGCATGGGCTCAATCCCTGCCCAGCATCTGCAGCCACTGACAGCAGGCTGCTGGACAGGCAGAAACCCTGCCAGTGTGACACAAAACACAGGGAAAGGGATAAACAGCCTGGGAACGGAGACTCTCAAAAAGAGTCTCCCAAAGCAGCAGCAATGTTCTGTGTGTATATTTAACAGCTTTTTAAAGTGTGGGGATGTGATTTTCAATTCAAACACCCATTAAGCTATAATAAGACCTTGCTAAGAATAGTCAAGACACTTGAGTAGTACATATACATACATGCATGTGTTTGTACACACACACAGATTTTTTTTTTTTCACTTGAAGTTTTTAGAAGCTAATAGCCTGAGCGGCTTACTGCTGATTTGAGGCAGAGGAATATATACACCAGGCCCACATCCTCACTGTGAAATCAAGATTCTAAACAGACTGGCCTTGTTTTAACACAGATGAGAGTTGTGGAGTGAGAAACATCTATAAGGCCTCACGCTTAAAGAGTTGGATGTTCCACAACATCCTTAGCCACAGACATAAACCACTACACTAACAGAGTCTCTCTAAAATACTCCTTGGAGAGCAGAGCATTTATTGATTGGAAAGCCATTGCTTTTAGTCAAATCATGACTTACTAAGTAGCAAAAACTGAATTCACAGTGTTTTCTAGCAGTGGATCTCCACTGAGGCCAAAGGAAGCAGTAGCAGACTGGGTTTCACGGGGGATTGAGGGGAGCTGTGGCTCCCACAGCAGTAGGTCATCTCCAGAGCAGCACACTCCCCTACTTTCAGAAGAAGTCTGCCAACCTTGCTCAAATGCATGCAGTTTTCATCCTGCAGCCCTCCCAGGCCACAGGGATCCAGTCTTCCACATAATCCCAGCACATACTTATCAGTCTTCCGTCTTATAAGAAAGTCTGACAATAAACACAGCAAATCTTTCTCATAATTTGGATATAGTCAAGAAAAATACTCAAGGAAATAAAGTAGGAGCTTAATATACCCCAGTCTTATTCAAAAAGGGAAGCATGTGTCTTTTTTGTACCACCTGAATCCAGTCTTCATCTCATTTTGTTCCCCCTGGTTCAGCACTGGAGGCAAGCATTTAACATCACCATGTCTGTAATTTCTGTGTCTCCTGAGCTTCCTGCAATCTGTAATCACCACAGCCTGGCCCTCAGTCTTCCACCAAATGGTACATCTTCAGGAAATGTTCTTCCAGACAGTACTATTCATTCTCAGGCTTCCACAGACACAAAATTTAGAGAGATGGCCCTGTTCCATCCAGCCCATGTATTCTCAAAAAATCTCAAAACCACATAGTTTCTTACTCAATTTCTGACACTTTCTCCTCATCTCCAGAATCATCACCAACTGACAAATTTACAGACATCTTTCACTTTGAAGTTGCCCTGTAACAACTTTCCTCAATTTTTCTGCTATTTTACCTCCTACAACAAATTTTGGTTCAGCCTATTAGCATTACTTGACTGTCAAATCAGCATAAATCTTTCCAATTGCTAAAATAATCATTCACACCTTTCCTTTGCTCTTCTCTGTTCTCCCCAGTTCATTTCTAGTTCCTTTGTATTTTACAATTAGCCATACCAATAGCAAGTTGTGAAATTCATGGACCCTTAATGAACAAATTTTAAAAATATATGATTCAAGGCAAGTGATGAGCAGGGAGATCAAGTGCTGTATCCCAGACTACAGAGCCAATGGGATGGACTCTTAAGAACTGGGGTCCCACATGCTTATCCTAAGAATATCCTAAGAATATACCCAAAATAAAAATCCCTTGTGCAGGCAGAATTCATGTCCCATTTGCAGGAAGCCAACATACCTGGATGAAGATGTACTCATCCTGAACCACTAGGGAGCTGACGTCGATGGAGCGCGAGAAGGGCCCGCTCCTCTTGGTCTCGGAGCACTCCTGGATCCGACAGGTCAAATAGTGGGTGTCTGCAAGGGGAGCAGGGGAAACATCAGAAATGCCCAGGGAGGTAAACACCATCAGCAGCTCCAAAGAATGTCTTATCTCCAACTAGGGAGATGTTATTTCAGGATCTGCCTCCAGCCTTTGACACGGCAATTGCTCTCTGAAGTTAGGAGTTCACCATACTTTGACACTGGCCATTCCCTTTTCTGTTGTGTAGACAACCCTCAGGAGACTGAAGTCCAAAATCCCCCCTCAATGGAGGGTACCAACCATAAATGCATCAGAAAGTTGCTGATGAGACCAAATAGAGCAGAAGCCACCCGGGTAGAATTTGCCAATTCCTACATCCTTCTGGAAATCATACCTCTGTCTTCCCTCTGAAATCTCCTAGCCTTGTTGACTGGTTTTAACTGTGGCAGTAAAACTCAAAAAGAAAAAAAAAAAAAAAGCCCAAATCAAGACTATTAAATTTAACTTATTTTTCTGTGAAAATCAGAAGCATCTCTCAAAATTAAGTATTTATAGGCTAGGAACGAAAATGCCATGGCCATGAAATAGCCTGATTAGCTGAAGATTCCTTTAAGCAGATATTCCTTTAAGCTCTGCAAGAAGCATCAAATGCTTCAGTCTGGAGAGAGGAACAGAAGACTATCACACTAATGGGATCCTGTCAGGCCTTGACATTGCTTGAGAGGAGGAACAGGACTGGGAGAAGAACAAGAAAACAACAGAAGGAAAAGGCAGATATACAGAAAGTTAGAACAAGAAGAGACGTGCTCACCTCTAGTAAGTTGAGAGAGGTTATAGGGGGTTAAGCATTATTTCACTCAGGCTAAGAAAAGGCCTCACGAAACAGAACAATGAATGCATTGTGTTTCTGGATGTGTGTAATCTAAATATGCCATCTCTGCTTTTCAACTGCTCTTCTGAAAACTGCAAATTAGGAAGAAAATAAAAATACTACTAAGATGACAGCTGGAGTGATAAAAGGGTCATATCTTTTGCACTCTGGCGCTTTACAGGCCTCCTAGATTCAAATGCTTCTTTGCTTTTCTGCAGAGGGTGAGGACAGAACATCAATGAACTTAACAGCAAGTTTGTAAGGGCTGGGGTGAGCCTGGTGCAATGATTTTAGCTCACAACAGAACTTTCTGACATGGACCTTGTCAAACTGAGCTCAAAATGATAAAAGAGAAGTTTAAAAAGACAATCACTAGCCCAGCAAAGCTGCTTACAGGATTCTCCGTCACAAAAAAAACCTGCCTTGTCCTTGGTCTGTGTCCTTCCAGTTACAGCAATATGTGGGGCAGTGGAAAGCTTTGGGAGGCACAATTTAAATCCTCTGAGATTCAGCCAACTGCCTTCCCAAATTCTAAACCAACATTCATAGACTGATAGTTTCCTCCTTTATAGTCTTGTCCCAGCTACACTCTTAGAAATGCAAAAAGAATGCAAGTCAGAGTCATTAATAATTAGACTAATAATTACTAAAATATTTTTTCTAAAGGAGTCAGAAACCACAGCCAAGCTTTAATCTAATGAAGGTCCATGCCCAACTACCCAGTGAATGAAGGCCCCTGTTTAAAGGCTGCAGACCTGGTTCTGGGTTGATGCACCAGGGATTCCAGGTTAATAAGGGCTGAGTCAGAGCAGTCACACAGGTCTGGTGCAGTAATGAAATCGCAGTCCCACTGAGGATGCTAAAGCAGCAGAAAATGTTGCTGGTGCCAGCTCGGAGTACTGGGCAGTGATTAAAGTGAATGGTGACAAACACCTGACATAGAGACGGTGCCAATAACCAGAGTATCAGAGCTGTGCTTTCTCCCAGCATAAAATTCCAGCAGCAGCAGCAGAGAGGTCAGACTTTCAGCTGGCATAAATTAAAGTTCTTCATCAACTGATATACACACACTTGGCCCAGAGCTGCTATTTAGCTCCTCAGTGTGGAACCTAAGCCAACCTTGCAGTGGATAAAAGCAACTTCTCAGAAAACAAGAGGGTCTTATGTGCTGCCATGCCATCCAAAGAGATCAACAGCGGTGACTTGCTCTTTGAGGTAGCTCTAAAATTAGGCAGAACAAGGAGGAGAGGTCAGGAGTTGTATTTTTAGAAGCTCATTCCCTCCAGTACGTTCTCCCACACAGTCGCCTGGATATTCTTATCCTTCCAAAAAGGGGATAATTTGCTGCTGCTGAGTGACAGAATGGGAAGAGGAATAAAAACCTGTCACAAATAAATGCAGATAAATCACAAGTGTTGACATGACAACGAGCTTCCTGCCTATTGGGAAATGTGTCATTTTGAGTGTGTTACACCAGCAATCAAATATACTCAAAGAATGGCACCTGATTAATATTCACAAGGAGATAGTGGTGGAGAAGGGGGGTAGCTCACTACCCACTTTCCATTTAGTCTCTTGTTTTATTTATTTTCATATATTTTACAATACAAGCCTATTAAAAAAACAAACACAGACACAAATAATATATCTTTAAACCTCTCTGCTTTAGGATACCAGATAAAGTTGTCTTGCTTTTTTCCTGCTTCTCCAAAATTTTTTTTAAATAGATTAAAAATCAGGTAAAAAATATAGCAGCATCCAGTTCTGTTCCCATTTGTGTGTAACTCGAAGCAAGAAACAATCTCAAGTCCCTGCTCAAGCTTCTAAAATGTGCTCATTCACAGAGCACATCTTCTCACATAGAAAGAGCAGGGTCTCTCAACAAAAGCCTCCATTAAGAGAGAAGAGGCCACCCTAACTTCCAGGCTATTGTCAGCCTCTCCTCCAGAATGAGGTAATTTTGCACTTTTGGGCAGCCACAAGGTAAAAGGACATTCACCCAGAGGGGCAGGTGACATGAGACTAAGCCATACCTCCAAAGCCTTGCTTACATTTTAGTGGCAGTTGTATTGTGTAAGGATGGTTGTTTCTATCTGGGCACTTCTTCCAATTTATATATTGTCCTATACAACACCAGAATTAAAGGGTTTGGGTGTTTTGGTTTTCAGGGTTCTTTTAGCGGGCTGGATTTTTTGTTACTTTTGGGATTTTTATAATGTTCCACTGCAAAAGGAGTTGAGAAGGGCTCCCTACTTTCTAGGCAGCATTAAAAATTTCTCATGCTTATGAGCAACCCCATCCACTTCCTCAACACATCTGTGAATGTGGCAATATGGACATCAAGCAGCCTGGAGGGCTTCCTGCAGCTCCAATCCCAGCATCCATGCCTCCACACAAACCCTTCCCACCTCCCTCAGGATTAGGGAATGGCTTTCACAGATGTACAGCCATTTTCCAGCTGAGGAGCCTGAACCACCTCCTCATTGCTATTTAACACAGTCTTCCATCTTGAGATTCTGGAGTGTATTTTTACCATTTTGAAGTGACAAAACGGAAACAATTTCTTGAGATTGGAAGGGACAAACTGGTGAAATAAGCCAAGCTACCAAGTTTCATCTTTTCCTGCCAGCCATGCCAGCTTTGGCAGGAAGCAGGAGCACAAGAGGCTCTCTCCCCAAAGATGTGGGTTCCTGAAGGGAGGCAGTGAAACAGACAAAGCTGTTGTGCTGCAGGCTGCAAAGGGCCAACCTGTGTGCAGGTGGCTGTGACTTAGACACGGGACAGAAAGTCCTGCCTCCCTCCTGGGATGCCTGGCCAGCATGGCTAACAGGGAAAAGGGCAGCTGACAAAGACAAGCTGCATTGGCAGATTGGCTCAGCTTAAATCAGGCCCTGGTATCAGGCAAGATATAAAATCATAACATCGTGAAGGTTTCCATGAGAGGGAGAAAAACTCACTGGCCTCAATAATTTTCCCCCAAAGAGAAAGATGTGTAGACTCTCCAGGAATTAGTTACCCTGTTTTATCCTTTTGGTTAGCTTTTCTCCCCCTCTTTTTCCTATAATTCAAACCCTGTTTATTGCAGTGTATCTGTGAGTGGGGTGAAGATTACCTCACGGAACATCAGAAAGTTCAATATATCCTTCCCAGGAATGCTGGTGGGTGCTTGTGTCAGTGTGATCATAACAGTCCCCTTGCATCCAGCCCTGTCCTTGCTGCTGCCTATTACAGTGGCAGAAGGCACAATGCCCAAGGCTCCTACATGTTTTTACAATTTAAAAATGCATGCCTCGATTATTATTCTGCTACAATGACTCTGCCAAGATGTCGAAAAAATGTGAAAAACTTCATCTGCTACAAAAGATGGGAACAGCTTGAGATAAGATAGGCACTGAAATTATCAGCATCTTGCAGTATTTAAGGAGACCAGGCACAGGGGCAGATGGGTTTCTCAGAGACACAACCATGACTGGACAGACAAAACCATGTGGCAAGATATCTTGAAGGACAGTCACCAGAGAGGTGAACAAGATTGCCAGCTCCCAGACCCATAAGCTTATTGATAGCCCTGACTCATCTATGGATGAATGAGATTCCAGCATGCCCCACCACCTGTTCCCAGCTCCAGAGCTTCTTTTAGGCTCCACTGTCTGAATTGGTATTAGATGGGTTCTTGAGTCCCATTAATGCCAAAAGGAAAAAAAATTTAAAAATTAAAAAATCATCAAATTCAGGAGTCTAGTCCTAAATAGCACTTCCATTCCTTCCCCTCCCTTCTCCACTGCTTTACTCACTACTTTTTTTTTTTTTTCTTAAAAACATGGAGGCAAACAGAAGACGAGAAAGAAAAATGCCCAGCCTAGGAGAATCATGTATGTTTCAAGCAGCCAGTGACATTGAAGGCATGGATTCTTCTATCTGAATTAAACTAAGCAATGGGAATACTTAAATCTATGTCTGCTAATGCATCACATAAGTGACTGAGCCACCAGACTGACCTAAAAGAGGCATTAGAGAAGCTTTTCTTCCTTCTGCATAATATCGAGGAAAACTTTCATCAGAAGCTTTCTGATCAAGAGGAAGTAACTGCAGGGCCCCATTTTCCAGCAGGTGTAAGTGCCTCAGCTGTTCCACTGAGCACAGGAAGGCCCACTTTGGTTGCAGAACTAACTGTGAGAAAAGTTCAGTGCCCCATTCCTGAGCATCCAGAGCTGAACAATATCACACTGGGGAAGTCTACAGCTGTGAGGCTGTCACCTCTTTGTAACACAAACTAATACTGTTTCAAGCCTTAGAACCTCTGATTGGAGCAGCACTGATCTTTTGCGCTGTGCTGGGAGAGGGGTCCTTGGTACAGGCCAGCAGGGCCAGCACAGCCCCACAGATCTGCGATGGCTGCTGCACTGGGCTGTTTTGCTGACACCACTGGCCAAGCCTGGCTTCCAGTGAAACCCTCAACACCATCAGCTGCCAATTTCAAAATGCTGAATTTATATATTAAAACAAGAACAAAGAGCAAACCCCTGAGCAAACAAGACCTGAAGGAAGAGAGCTGTCTTTAAGCTGGGGATACATCTTTCAAACATTTACATCCTTGACATATCCAATATTCAAATAGCTGGGTGAGCAAGTTTAAACTTAGTTTGAAAACAGACTCCATCAGCACTTTGCTTGCTTGCTTGGGATTTTTTTATTTGCATTTGACCACTTCTCCCATCATACCTGTGACAGTACACACAGCAGCAAAGGCACTGAAGATGCCTCCCTACCTTGTCCACCCACCTGTCGGCCTGTTTTGCTTTTTCCACATATTCAACAAACAGCTGTCACCCCTGAGCTGTTATTGCCTGGTTATTTATTCAGCTGCCATCACTAAATAGCAGTGGGAGGCCAGTGAATGATATTAGAACAGCCACAACCTCAGAGAAGCCATCTTGACAGACAGAAGTTTGTTCACACATCTGGCCTACGCAGCACTTGACTAAAACAGAGAAAAGTTTGCAACCAACAAAAATGAGGCTTTTTTTTTTCCCCAGAAATCCTTTAACTCCTTCATCCTATGCTGTTTTTCTATACTATCCCTGCACCAAAATGGGACACTTGCTCCATTTCCTCACACTGGAGTAAAATTCCACACAAGGAGCAGATGCATTACTATGCTGCAGTTCCTGTGAGAAATACCTAAAACACTTCAGAGAGAGTAAGTCAACTTACTTCTAATACCATGTCTTTGCTGGAAATTGACTGTAGGAATTCATTCCACTGCAAATGTGACTAGATTTATTTCAGTGAGGAGTTAAGATTTTTTTTTTCCTATTTCCTGCTTCAGATCCAGGCACCTTTTCAAGCCTGTAATATGTTGGTATGGAACACTTATTCATACATTATGAGCAAAACTACAAAATACTTTCAATACAAGACAAAGGGGTATAGAGACATTCTGGCTGGAGGGCAAGTCTGACTGCAGGTAATTTCTCAGATTCTCAGGTACCACCTAGCTGTTCTGAGCACCTCTGGAAATGCACAGAGGTTCCATGGTACAGTGCTGGTAGCCCAGCGCTTTATGACTGATGTAAACTATGTGATACTGAAACAGCTAAACAGGGAACAGAATAGATGGGTTCCTAGCCCTCCACAGACACAAGCCCTACAGCCACAACTTTCCCCTGCAAGTTCAGGATAAGAACATCACATCAAACCCCATGACCCACATCTCCCCTTCCAATTAAAATGTAAATGGGGAGGTAAAATGGATGAAGTGGATTCTCATTCCCACTCCATTCTTGGCTCAAAGCCCAGATTTCAGCACTGGCTGCAGGCACTCACGTCCATCAGCTGTCCGGGCTTCCATGTGCACAAGGTCAGGTTCTTTATCCAAACCAGCCACTGACCTGGGAGGAGAGACACAGAGAGAGAGAGAGAAGGCAGTCAGTCAGCTGAAGGGCTGCAGTCAGACAGAGCTGGTGAAGGAGCACAACGCCAGTTTAAACCTAGCTTGGGATACCTGGTATGTAGGTCTCCACCTTTAAACAACTCATCTCCTTTGTATTTCCACACAGACCATGCTCAGGGGCCCTACACCAACCTTCCCAGGCACAGGAGAGTGATCCTGCCTGTCCCTTGTCTACAAGATCAAGGCTACTATGACTGTTCTAGTGATAGCACAGAGGGCTGATCCCAAGACCCAGTAAAATCAGAGTTCTGGCTTAATGCTGAAGGAAAAACAAGGGCACAACTGCCTCATGCCTTCAGAAAGCAAATTAAAAGGAGGTTTCATTTGGCTGATTAGAGACATGAAAGACTAAGTTTCCTGATTTGCCCCTGGTTTGCTGGGCAATCTTGTTATTCTTTACCTCCTTTTTCACATCTTCAGAAGAACAACAGTGTTGCACATATGGTGTATTTCTGATTTTAAAAAGGTGAGAAAGTACTCATTATTCACACCATGATCCCATGCCATCCATGGTCCTTGACAATCAGGAAAAGAGGCAAAAGGAGTTTCTTTCATCTCACTAGCTGGAACTCAGGCACCCCAAGTCAAATCTTCCCATGCATTGTTATTTACTCCCTAAAAATATTTTTCAAAGGACATTAAAAAGATACTTTTCCTCCTGGGAGAGGGAAAGTCAAGCCCAGAACAGAAATGTTATTATTAGTGTCCTGGCTGATAAGAATCACTGAGAGATGAACATTAAGTCCTAGCAATGGCTGGCAGGGGGAAAAAAAATCCATAGATGTCCACGTGATTTATGGTGCTGCTTCTCCTGAGTTAACCAAAGGGTTAGATTAAAAAGGGACAATGACAAAAATCAGTTTCTAATTCGGTGGGAGTTGAATTTGATACAGTAGATTGTAAATAATAGATTCCCTCTGAGCCAGCCAACATTCAGAACTGCCTAATGTTCTGAAAACATTTTTATCACATTCTTTTGCCATTTTCATCCTTGAGGCATCAACAGCAAAAACAGTAAAAATAATAATAATAATAATAATTTTAAAAATACAGATGCTCTGATACATTTTTGTGAATCCCACAAAAAACACAGCAACTGAAGCAATGACAAACATATAAATGTGCTGGAGTTCAGCTCAGATCAGGCAGTGCTGCAAATGTCAAAATAACTACATTATGACCCACTGTGCAGGTAACTGAATCTGGCACTGCTTGTTAACGAGAGCACCACATCGATAGCAAGTCCATTCACAACACCCTGAATTGTGGCCAGAAGATACCAACACCACAAAACAAAGCAGCACAGGCAGGGCTTTCATCATTCCTCTCACAGTGAGAAACAGTCTGCTCCTTAATCGCTACCATCAGTTTCAGGGTGATCCCACAAGCAAGAAGGGCTGTCTGTTATTGGCAAGGATGCCAGAATGAGCCTGAGTTCCTGTGATCACACAGTTATTGGGATCAAAGCTTCCCAATATATGGACACGGTTAAAAGTGACAGTAGGATACACAGAAATCCCTTTAAACATCTGTGAAAAACATTACAGTGTTCTGCAGTATTAGTCCCCAATGTATATAGAAAGCAATCTTTCTAGTCCATAGCAGAGATTTCCTGCCTTTTCAAATGAGTAGCACTAACTGCTGTAATTTCTGTCATTCAGTAACCATCACCCTTGTCTATGACAAGCCAATAGAGACAGATGCACATGCTTACCCTCATATCTATTCATCACAACTTAATGAAACAGGGCAGTAATTCCAACACTTTGAGGTAAAGGTTGGGAACACTTTAGGCACTTGCCCTGCAGCTCTTACCAACAGGTTTCCTACTTAAATTCAGCCTTAAATGCACTCTCCTGGCATCCATCCTTCTGGAAGCCAGACACCAGGCTCCTACTCAGAGCCATTTTCTGGATCCTGACATCTGACAGTGTCAGATGGCTTCACCTGGCCCCCTGACATCCTCTGGGTCCCTCCCTTCCAGATGGAGAGGGCACTGTATCTCCCCCTGCAGCAATGGGGCAAAACTGGCCCAGGTAATAAAAGACATCAGTCTTCCACAGTACTATTCATTTTAAAAGGGACTTCAATTAGAAGAACCTAAGTATATCCTAACAAAATCCAGAATAACTCATTACCATTGTGCATTTGCATGCGTGAGCTCTGTGGATCTACTCATAATGCCTTTCAAGTGTGCACCAGGGAATGAGAGGGATCTCCTGAAACATGTCATTCTAGCTTGAAGTTCCTTTCCAGTGCCATCTACTTGTTCTCTTAATTAGTTTTGACAAGCCTAATGGTTCTTTTCAGAATAACAATGATGACAAAAAAGGACTAGCACACAGCACATTCCTAGTACTCCTCTGTTCACCAAATAGTGCACTACAAGTTGAAAAGCTCACAAAGTGTTCTGCAACACAAAAGCAAGACAGGCTGCTCTATCTGCCTGCAGATAAGGCTGGAAAGTGATGCACTGGTCTTCCTTCCTTCAACCAAAACAAGCTGCTTTCTTACACCAATGACTGATTGCAAAACAGATCCCCAATCAATGCAGTTTCTTCATACCTCACCTCATATCTGTTCCCACTGGCAAGGAACAGAGCTAACAGAGCTTTGTTTTGCATTGCTCTGACTCTTGAATTCAGGTATTTTTAGTAAATGGTCTCTCATCATTTGTCTAGAGGAGCTTTACATGAAGAATGCAAAAAAAGTCAGCAGTGGAAAGAGCCAGATCCTGAAGCACAGCTGCAATACACACACAGACTCTAAATCTATTCTTTTATCCTGTTGTAATTCTCTACCTTTGAGAAATCACTACAACAACCTCACAAGTCTGGCAATACAGGAGCAGCAACAAAACAAGAAGAGACACATTCACAGCCTTGTATTTTCTTACACTCTGAAGAACATTTGGAGGCTGCACTGCCCAATATTATTTAAGCAACTAAATCACATTGAGGGGAGATGTCAGCATCCCCCTGACTTACACAACCACGTGTAGCCCACAGAGTGTGGTGGCTGGGAAAGGCTTTCATGGTGCTCTAGCTAAAAACCCTGTCCAGAAGCTTATAAAGACAAGAATTTAACACTCAGGAGCCTGAGGTCCTGACCCATGGTCACACAGATCTGTGCATATAAACTCCAGACAGCAAAATTTAAACCAAGGTTCACAAAATGCACCTGTGTGTGCTGCTGTGATGGCCATGGGGAGTAAAATAAGGCACTCTCACTGTGAGGAACTGAGCTAAATCAACATCATCCACCATCCCTATTCATTAATCACCCCTGGCATGACAAAATGCTGAGAGCATGCAGGCAGAAGTGACAGGAAAGGTCAGTTTTTCCTGCTGACACTTTCCCCAACTGCTGCAAAAGCAGTTTTTAAAATGTGGAGCCTGCAGCCAGAATTGCAGCAGGCACAGGATAATTTTCCAATTAAGAATTCAAACTACCTCTGAATTCCATTAAAAGGAAGAATTGTTAGGTTTTTTGTATCTTCTGGTGCTGCTTTTCCTTTCTGTTTTCATGGTAGCTCTTGATTTTCACAAGATCCTTCCTCCCTTCTTTTCAGAAGAGAATTGTGTGCTCTTGAAGGATGGACATGATCCTGGCAAGATCCTTATCTCTATCCTGAGGGAAGAGCATTGTGCATGGATGCACATTTACTAGGCCACTCTGCTAATATTTAATCTCTGACTGGGAGGGAGACCAGCCAATAAGGGCAAGGAAAACACAATATCTGCACTTTAACTATTCCTGAAGTGTTTCCCTGTAGTTTCCAACTACAAGGTGTTACAGACTTCAAAATAAAGAATGCCAATACATGCAAAGAAAGGAAAAAAGAAAAACAGAGACTCTTCAGGTTACCTGCCTACTGCACACCCCAGCTCACTTTTTCTGCCAACTCTAATGCCTTTCCATGGAATAAACAATTCTTGCATTTTTTTCTACCCATTTTGCCTTACCCACCAGGCATTTAAAGATAAAAAGGATTGATATTTGTCTCCTCTACCATTTTAAATGAAAACAGCTGAGCAATTCCAACTGCCTCTGTTGATCCCTGCTCCCTAAACCATCAACTGAGAGTAAGAGATGCTCTATTCCTCTGTCTGCTGGACCCAAGAGTTCAGGAGGTTTGAGTGAGTATCACTGAATGTGAGCAACATTTTTGTTTAGGATTTACAACAAGATAAAAGCAAAAATTCAGGTTACAGAAGTTAGCCTTTCAAACTTGAACTGGAACCTGCTGGACTGAGCTTTTTGCCAGAGGTGTGTCTAGTTTCTGACCAGTCAAAGTGGAATTCCCCTGCTTTGAAAACAAAGTCAAAACTTTTACAACAAATTTGACGCCCAAGATGCTGACTTGAAAATTCATTTTTGCAGGTTAAGATGTCAGACTGAAGGCAATTGCCAATGTCCATGTAAAAAGACAGAGGAAACAGATGGATACTACCTAGCAGGATGTTGTGCACTAAATAAGGGCTAGAAACATCAAGGAAAAAGGCACATTTATTGTACAATAACATGTAAAGGAGGAAAAACTCCTCCTCTTGCTGCAGGAAACAGCTGTTAAATTAGTGGATGTTGCCAATTAGTCTGATGTAATTTTAATTCTATCCCGCTCCAGAAGTGAGTAACCACTTTTGTGTCGTACCAGGCAAGCAGTGCATATTTCTAACTCATCCAAGCAACACAAGAGCCATGCCCATGTGCATATTTGGAAGCAGGAACTAATTCATTCAATTCCCACTCAACTGACCTGGAGTTTTCCACATGGAACCCTTGCCCAATGACACATACCTATCCAACAGGCTTCTCCTCTCTCTGATACTGCATCACACATTTGTCTAGGTATCAATAACTGCAGTTGGCTTCAGGTGGAATCGCTACAAGGCGATTCATGTATTCAGAGTTGGTCTGAAATCACCTCCAGCAGACATTAACTCTGGGCATCTAACAGATCTAACAGCATACACCCAAACCTGCACACAACCCTGGGCCAACCACCATAAACTACCATAGTTAAGAGCTACACAAATGTTGAACTGTTGGGACAAAGAATGTGTTTATTAAACACATAAATACAGCATCATTCAGTGTGGCTGAGCCGGGGGAGACGCTGCTGGATGTGTTAGGATGTGATGAGGTCTCTGAAGAATTACGGGCAAAACCTCCTTGCACAGCATATTTCAAATGAAGCTTGGGAAAAAAGCTGGGCAGGAAGATACTGTAAGGAACTGTCTTAGCTAGGTCCCTGGAGCTTTCTACATCTTTTCCAGTGCTAATTTCCGTGATGCTGTAGTCCTGGACATCGGCAGAAGTAATTGTTGTGAGACTTAGCTTGCAAGATAAGGGAAAAAATTGCCAAGTGTTTATTCTCAGCTAATTTCTTTTCAGCAAAGCCAATCCTTTTTAAAATGGCCCCAATGAAGTTTAAGGAGGTTTTCTGCATGGTATCTCAAAAACAAGGTGTTCATGGCATCTGCTTCCATATGTGCATTCATGCATGTGCCTCCCTGCATCTCATCCCCACTAATACCAAATGTGTAAACCTGTGCCTTTCCTGTAAGCTCAGGGGATCACAGGCCCCTGAACCACAAAGTTGCTACACACAGTTCTGTTATGCAAAAACCAGCTCAAGAAGAGGAAAGAGGTCCAAAGCAATCCTGTCCTTGAGGGGAAAACTGGCATTTAGGCTCAACCATGTCAACCACCACCAGAGAATCCATTAAAGGCAGCAGGCTCTGCTGCACAGAGAATCATTTCTTTCTCTTCTCAGTACATAAAAGAAGGTACTTTTTTATCACAGAAATTAACAGGGAATACCTTTAAAGTATATTTAGCAACAGCAAAACTGCTGTTGCTTAATATTTTTTTCTTTTCCCTTTATGCTAACACCAGAACCTATGCACAAATAAGGCTATGTCTAGTTCTCATCCAGGCCATAAGTCATAGTCCTATAAAATCCTGTGGCATTTTTCCCAAACCTATACCATAAATCCCAAAAAATATAACCACATTCTCATGAAATATATTTGAAAAAATAATAAGTATATTTTTTGATTTTTGCATTTGCTTAAAATTAATTTAGTGCCTACTATATTATGAAGCCCAGTTAATTAATGTTTTCCCAATGCTTGGCTACCCCCCTTTGCAAGTCATGTACATGGGGAATAGCTATAGATTATTGCTGTGCTTTTTCATGAAACATTAATCAGCCCTGTTTTGGATCACTTTAGAAAAGCAAAGTACATGCTCAAAGACCCCTCAGCTCAGCCTGGCAGTCCTGTAACCAAAGATTTCACTGGGGTTAGCCCTCTCCTTCAAATGAAATGTTTGCAAGACTTGGAATATGCTTCCAAGTTTGTTTCCTAGCAGAAGTATCTTAAACATGACCCATTCAAGAAATATTTTACACCAAAATAAGGATTGTCAGATACTGTATGTTTAATTGGCCTCATTTGTACAAACATTTTCCAGCTGTAAATATGACATGCCTGAAATGCTAAGGCTCAGTGATTCACCTATTAACAGAGGCCTAGGCACAATAAAAGACCTCCAAAAAGCTTCAGAGCAAGAGCATCATTTAATAAATGAATGCAGCAGTTGATGGATAAAAATAAAGCCTAAATTGTCCAAAGAGGGGATGCCAGTATGAAACTTGGCACAGACAATATGTATAGGATTTGCTGATGAGCCCCACATGCCTATGAGCATTGTACATTGTATTAATTAAGGAAGAATGAGTCTCTACAGTCCCTGTTGCAGGATATTGTGAAGAATCACTCTGGGATAACATCTAATATTCTGGAAATGAATTTGTGGTTCATTTCATGCATTTTGGGGAAAAACAATATGAAAAAAAATAGATTTGTTTCACAAACCTTTTGTGACAGTTGTTTCTCTGCATTTCAGACACTAACCTGAAGAGAACAAATGGCTTATTTCCTTCTTTGACTTTTAGCCATCAGCCAGAAAAAGGAATAGGGAAAGAAAGGAATGAAGAACAAAGGTAGGGAGAAGAAATAGAGAGTAGAATGAACTACTCTGTTCTGGACCAGCAAACATAAATGCATCAATGTGTCTCCTTGCCCCCAAAAAATCACACTCAATTAGCTGCTGAGAGTGAGATGCTCATTTGTCTCAATACCACAGGAGGAAAAGACAAAGAAGCAGGAAACAAAAGGGATTGTGGCAGCAGACAGATATCTAAAGACAGGCTCTGCCTGTAGAAACAGCAAGTCTGTGTGGCTATGATTTGTAAAAGCAACAGTGTCATGAGGTCAGCAGATCACCAAGTGTCTCATGACAAGACAAGTTTGCATCCGAGACAGAAGCATCCTCAGAGGCAGAATGGAGATTAATAAAAAGAGACACAGTCACATGCAGGTCTCTGTCAGTGAGAGAGCAACAGTGCAGCAGGAGAGACCAGAGAAACCAGAGATCTTTTATGGGTCCTTTGCTCCAATGTAAGTAGGTGGAGAAACAATAAGGAGACAACCCAGGGGGCTGAGCACTAGACACACTCCCAGCTCTTCACAACAGCAGCGTCCCAAAGCATCCCCATCCCAAAATCATTGCCCTGGTCAAGTGAGAATGCTCAGGGCAGAATGCTGCAGTGGGAGTCATGTCAAGATGCAAAGGTGTATGGTCAAGCTGTAGGTAAATCAAGAGCTTCTCTTTGCGGGGTTCCTAATCTGTTGTTACAGAGGAGCAATAAAAGGAAAGAGAAGTACAAGGCCAAATGGAAAGTAATACTCAGCTGGTTTCTATCCTCAAGGCAAATTTCAAAGTGCCAGCACACTGTTCAAATCTAATGATTTGTAGAAAGAAAAAAAAAAGAATTCTGGAGAAACTACTGCAGATCTAGAAATGGCTTTAGGGAGTCACTATTACAGATTTCCCCTAAAATCAATATTGTAGTGGAACATGTCTCCTTCACTCAAAGATTTTCAATCAAAACCTGAAAACCAAAAATACTGTGAGCAAAACCTAAGAATCTGTCTGTACCCTTTGGCCAAAAATGTGACAGAGTTTTTGGCTTGGTTTTCTCTATTTTTTCAATAAAAAGTAGGATTTTCTCCTATGTGAGAAAACCCAGATCTACTGAAATCAGCTCTGAAGTCTACAGGTATTTATTATTTCCTAAGTACTTGCTGGCAGACACAGGTGAGTATGTTTCTCTCTCAGACTCAGCTACAGAACTTCAGATATTCCACTAAACATGGAAATGTTTCTGCCTCTCATTTTTATTGCCTTCTGCCCAATGGACAACAATTATCTTGCAAGATAATTACAGAGCTACAACAACCACGGCTATGTCCTATTCCAATTAACTCACTAACAAATAAGCAAGTGAAACAGCATCACTCACTGGTTTTTCATCCTTGTTCTCTATATGATCAGCAAGACACAAGTTACTGAATCAACATTATTTAAAAGAACCTGTAATGCAGCTAATAAAATGCTCCTTCATTCTGCTCTTACATTCTGATGTAGCTTCATGCTCACTGTGCTTAACAATAGCAAAATTAAACTCATCTCATTCTACAGAGGAGACTCAGGGGAATGCCAGGGAATGAAAGGATGGGAGTTTCATTTTCTTCTCTTGCAGAGAATGAATTCTGCCTCATATAACTGCTGATGAATTGTCATTTTAAGAGAGTTTGTTAATTTACAACAAGCAGAAGGCATAAAAACGGACCTCCTTATCTTTAATGGATGTTATTGAGCAACACAAATGGTTCACATTTAAATTAATGCAGAAATATCTTGTCTGTTTTGCCATGATAAGACTGTTCTTTTTGCACAGCATGGGCTCAACTTCTTCTGTTAAATAAAACAACTGGTTTTGTTCAGCTTAATGCCAGGCAAATTTCCAAAGGTTCAGCAGCTGAAGTCAGTTCAGGGAAATGAACTGGAATTTACCTGGGTCCTTCAGGGATACGAACTTGAATTTACCTGGGTCCTGCCTGATTCTTTTTGAGAAAATCTCTCTGAAGAATTTTGAGCTATCTAGTTTCAAGTAAAAATGGTCCCTGCTAGTGCTGATGTACTCACTGAGGATAAATCCTCTATTAGATTACATCTTCCTCCACTGCAAGGATGCTTCCAGCCCCAGCTGCTGTAAAGAAACAAGAGCTGTAAAGGTGCATTTCTCAAAATCAACTGGGCCATTGGAGATGAGGTCTGGGGCAAAGGGAGGATGGATCCAGAAAAGATGCTCACTCCTGATGCCTGTAGGTTTTTGCCATTGAATGAAATAGCCAGAAAATGATGTCTGTAATCAGAGTATATGAAAAGGTAATTCCTAAATGTCTCAGAACAGTAGTGGTTTTAAAAGAATTTTCAAATGTTTATCAGTCATCTGAAAACAAGAGGGATTCTCTCCCACACTGAGAATGCATCCATTTTCCCAGAAATTGAGAGATGAGTATGATATAGAACAAAGATCAAAACCTAACCCAAATTCCCCATTAAAAAAAAAAAGAAAGTGGGAGACTATTCCTTGCTAGCCAGAATGCACAAAATATGATGCTACTTTCAGCCTGGCAGCCCGGCTTTTGATTAGCTTTGCCAAGCTATGACAGTATGGGAGATCCCCATATGCCTCAGAGGGAGGCATTATTCAATATATTAATTAGAGGGCTGGCTTTCATCAATGCTTCCTACAAAGAGTCACAAAGAATTACACTGGGACTGTTCCTGACAGGCTGGAATTAATTTGTGTCTGAGTTCACGTGCATCAGGAGAGCCAGGATGAAGTCAGGCCAGGCAGACTACATGAGTCAGCAGTACAGCATTTCAGCTTCCAACACTGGCCTTTGAAACACAGTGATGGGCTTTGGACTTATTTGTTTTGATGGGTTTTGATCTTATTTGTTACCTTCTTGCAGGAGAAGAACACAGATCCTCCCACCCTGCGCTCCTCAGACAGACAGAGCACTGGGACCCACTCCAGGGATCAATAGAAACTGGGAGAAATATTCAACAAACTCTTCCTTAAAGCATTCCTGCTCTTCCTTACTAGTGGTTCATCTAGTATGTTTCAGTCTCAGACACTCAGTCAAAGAGAGTGTGGGGTTTTAAAATTATCCAAGATCAGCAATGGGAGAGGTAAGAGAAGAGACTGGCTCCTGGGAGATAAAGAAACCTGGCAGCTGAGAGACCAAAATCCTTTGATTTTTGATGGCTGAAAACACTAACTGCAGTGCAACAGGTGACATGTAGTGGTAGGCACTAGATTTAAGCCAAATGAGCAGAAATATTTTAGCCCTTACTTTTTAAGGCCTTAAGGAAAGAAATAACTTCCAGCCACAGAACATTAAAGACATAAGTATGGCAAACATCACAAATTGTACTAAAATCACAACAAATCACAAATTCTAAAAGCTTACTGATATCTATGTAAGGACATCCACCATTACATTAGTGAAGAGGGATAGTTCTTCCTTCTGCAAGATATGTTGTGTTTCTTAAGCAAAAAGAGGTCAGAGAGTAAAAGAAGGTGGTTAGAAAGAGAAATCCTCCAAAGACAACTTATTCCAAAATTGCCCTTCCAAAGAATATACCTTTCATTGAAAGAACTCATTTTTGCTCTGATAGCAGCCAGAATTACAGAGGTGTATACATAATGTGACATTTTATCATGCAGCACTTTACTTAGGGTTCACTTATTATGTAGTTCATGGGTTTTAAAGGAGAATTTAAAGTACTTAAAATTATTTCCCTTCAAAATCACACAATCACACACAATCCTTCTAGTCAGAATGCTTTTAGTATGTTTTTCTTTTTTTTTCCTCATTAAAAGAGGAAAGCCTAGGCAGCCTGATTAGCATGACATCCACAGGACTTCATAAAAATGTCAAACACTTATTTTCCTAGGAAAGCAGGCAGTAAGGAGAGGGGCACCACACAATACTAAAGCATCCATCAGTTATAACTTAGAGCTTACATTCATAGTACAAGAGATTAGTCGTAAAAAATTTCATTTGTGAGATAAAGTCATCAGTCAGCATAAATATACACCAAACCTCCAAATATCTTTGGGTTTAGTCCCAGGTAAACTAGAAAATAGTCTGTAATATTTCTCCAGTATTGTACTATGGGTTTTTTCCACCTTCTACAAAGATGCTTTTCTACATCCAACTATTTCTGTCGATCTCTCACCAATTTGTTCAAAAAGGAACATGGACTGAGCTCAGGAAGGGGAACAGTAGTCTGAACATTACACTGACCAGAGGCACTAATGGAACTCGTGGGGTCTGTGCAGTCCCTATAAAACAGTCCTGCAGCATTTCCCAGAGCTAGAAAGTGAAGGATTTTCCTGTTCTTAGTGTCATTTAGGGTTTTATTCTCTTAGATACCCATAAAATCTATCACAATGTCCCTGGAAGAGCACTTACCAATCTATAGTTCAAAATCAGGATAGGGTTATAATTAGGAAAAATTATCACACTCTTTCTTTCAGACTGCATTCTTTCCCTGCTTTAATTTTAAAATCATATATTGAAAAATGAAGTTTTAGTCAAATTTTAAGATTACTTAAAAAGACCATCCAAAAACTGTCAAATATTTCACAATATTCCTTCCTTTAATTTCTGAGAGAAATATTTTGATAATGTTGCCATGAATTCTAAAATACCTTTATTGCTTGGAACTTTTTCAACAAAAACAAACACTATTTCAGCCAATGAAAAGTATCCACCTCTATATCCAGGTTCCATTTATATCTCTGTCACTGAGTTACTGTGTAATCACAAGTTAGTCACCCACAACCTAACATTTGGAACCACTAAATACCTATAGTGCTTATGGCATTAATTACAGGCACACAAAATGAAATAAAATACTTAGTCTCAGAGTTTCACTTTGCCCATTTTTTACTGAAAAGGAAAACAAAATTAGGTTTATTATCACCATGGTGTTGTGGTCTTTAATTAACTAAATTGACCTTGCAAGGAAATCTTCCAATATATGCCAAGAATTTATGAGAAATTCTTATCTCTCCTAAACTCTTATTACAGAGCTTGAGGCTAGAGTTTGAAAATGTTGTCCTCAGCTTAGTACAATTCATGGTCATGGTGGCTTGAGTAACACATTCCAGGTTTATGTTAGCTTTACTCTCCAGGAGAAAAACCTTCCCTGGGTGTTTTTGCCCACGGGGCATGGGAAGCAAGTCCCTTTCCAGAGCCAAATGAGTCATTAGCCCAAGGGAGGCTCCAGTAATAGGCACTGGGTAAGTGCCTTGGTGATGCTCGTAGGTGGCCAAACTGGAGTCATTCCTTTATCCATAGCTCCATGTATGGTATGGTTTTAATTCTGAAAAACTCTAATGTAGGATTATTTAAGAGCCAATTTGACATTTACAAGACTATGTTTTCCTAACACTAAACTTGGCAGTAAAAAACCAGGCGATGTTTCCCCAGCACTGTGCAATGACACCATCTGGCAGTTAATGATTAGTGGGATTTACAGGAGAGGCAGGCACATGTTTGACTAACCATCTCTTTGCTGACAAACTAGGCAAGTAAAGGTAATGTCAGCTGTATCCAAAGGTCACTACTGGAACTGCTGCTGAAACAGTCTGGACCAAAATTCGCACTGGAATTGGGAAATCGCAGTGCCGTCACAATGAAGAAATAAAAACAGACACAAACATCTGTGTGAAGGTAGATACAAACCCAGACAATAACCTTTAGAAAAACTGAGGCAAACCACTTAACTTCTGCCAGATTACTCTCAGATATCCAAACTAACCGTCACTAAAGTCATCCTGAAATTCAGGCTGCAACTAAAAACAAATACACTGGCTGATACATTTTATCACCTTTTCTTACCCAAAATCACAAAAAAAGACTGAAAACCTTGCCCTTAAATGACAAAACTTGTTGTCTCATTCCTCAAACAACTGTGTCAGAAAACTTTTAACTCCAAAGCAAAGCCTAAGTTAGTGGACACACAGCCTCTTTCCTTCTTTCAGTGAAAGTGTTCCCTTGTCACAATTTTTAACTCTCAGAGACCAAAGTGAGTGTGGCTGGCATTCACAGATGCAAAAAAGACCCATTCAAAATTAAAACATAAATCTGGTTGATTATCATGGAAAAGAAGGGGAAAATAATAAAATTCTGGGGAGATTTGTTGAGGGAATAAGTAATGCATTTGAGAAGTGCTTGATACAACTAATTTTTCTACTTGCAAATAAAAATGCTGCTCCTTGAAGCCATGCTAGTGCATGTCCTATTTTCCTCCTCTCTCCTTTCCTGCCTTGTTGGTCTTATCTGTCCAACTTTCATCAATACTGTATATTTCAGTGGCTTTTACTGACTAGACTCTTGCTGCACACTGACTTCAGGTCTCCAAGTATCAGATGTACCAGAGGCATCAGAAATTCTGCACAGATTTCTCTCTCTCTTCCATGAAAATGGGTATTCCCCACTTTTCTGCTCCCAGGCTTTGAGAGCACGAGAAAAAAAAAAAAGAAGAAAGGAATGCAAACAAAAAAAAAAAAAAAAAAAAAAACCCCAAAAAAACCAAACAAAAAAACTTAAAACAAACGAGCAAAAAAAATCCAACCAAAAAAAAAAAACACCAAGGAAAATGGGTCCACATCCACCACTTCATATTCCTCAGTGATGACATAAGGTAGGAAACAGGAATGTGTTCTCCAAAAAAGAAAAGCCTGGTGGGGAGACCCTAAGAAAGGGTGTTGGTGTCCAAAGGAATATAGTGCTGTCCTCTGCTCAGGCTGGTGATCCTCATGTCTGCTCAGCAAACACAGCAGGGCCTCCAAAGACAGGTGGACAGAGGATATTCACAGCTGTTTAGCTGATTGAACAGAAAGCACAGGTCCCCTTGAAAAACTCTGTATTTGAAAGAATTAAGCCATAAGATGATAAAAGGATTTCATATGCCACTAAAGCATCTTTTCATTCTCTTGTACCCTCTGGTGCTCTTAATCTACTGCTGCAGCACGTCATATTACTCTATTTGAGTACTTCACTCACTACAGTCATCAAAGTGCTCTCCTATCCCAGTCTCACCTACAGGGTAACAAGGCGGAGTCAGCTGGAGCCCCACAAGGTGACAGGGAAAAGCTGTGATCCAGCAAAGTGCTTGGTGAACCCTCCAGTAACCAACCCATCCTGCCCACCTGCTTGATCCCATTGTGCTGCCACAGGAAAAGGCAGAGACAGTAAAAAAAAATACTTAAGGACAACTCAAGTCCTACAAATCTTTATCAGGAGAGCAACAGTATTTAGTCAGCAGAACAGAGCATGTGTTATACAGGCGAGGAAGCTTCCCCAGCATTTCTGTGGTACAAAATACGGGCTTTATTTTTTCATATCCTCCACATGGCAGCACAGGTGTCTAAGTTATAGTGATATAAAATGAACAGGGCCCAGAGGGAGGTGCAGAAATGTGTTCTGAAAGAAAAGAACATTGAGTAGGATTTTAACAAACTTTGCACCCATGCTGGTTTCAGTTATCTTGATTGATCTTGGAATTTCTGCATCACATTAGCGTAAATTCGCTATTTCCAGTCTTACAGGATCCTAAGTTATTAAAATCTCAGGCCAAGGCACGTGGGAGCCAAATCTGGATGCCTGTACACACATCAAGTAACACATTCTGTTCAAGCTCTGCCACTGTCATCAGTGGGTGTAGTTAACAAATGAATCACTACTACCAAAGTAGAGAACTCAAATCCTAGGTTTTTTTATAGCTGTGAGTGGCCCAGGGGTGAATCTCAGCTCATGCACAAACTTTGAGCGGGCTCAGGATCCCATGAGAGATGTCCCACGAACAGTTGGACATGTGGCATCCATAATGAATGAGAACACAAAACTACAAACCAGTGACTAGCACCAACATCTATGACTAAGGAAAGAAGATGAAAGCAAGAGCCAGGATACAATGCCACAAGTTGGGATTGGAGCTTAGGGCTTTGGTTTTGACCAGAGAGCCATCACAGATGCTGCTTGCTAGAGCTACACCAAAAAATGCACAGAGTGACTTACGTGTCTGTGACTAACAGAGACGTTGTGCTTACTCTGCTGAGGGAAAATTCACATCCCAGTCTCACAAGCTCTGAGGCAACCATTATTCTCTCCTGGTCTTAAGGTCTCTATGTGTGAGGTCTTCTCAGAGAAGGTATAATTATTCAGAAAGATCTCAGAGAGAAAAATAAGACCAACCTCTTCTTGTCAGGTTGACTGATCACATGAACTGGGTGAAGTTTTATAGTCTTCACAAGCCCATTCAAAGCAGCCTGAGAGATGAAAGTCATGTTTTGAAGGCAAACACATTCAGCAAAGCCTGGCCCAGATAAAGCCAGCTGCATTCCAATGAGATGGAAACAGTCCCATTTTGTGAAGGATGCTTACCTGAGCCTCTGCTACTGAACAATGCACAAAAGAGCAGCTTATCTCATTTTGGCATCTCCCTATCATTACTATTTCAACTTTCATGGAAGTTTTAATTCAGAGTTTCAATGATGTAGTATTTGATAGACTGATGACAGGGACACAGGCAAGCTGAGAGCTGCAGCTGATACACCAGAGGGAAGGGAGGGCATCCAGAGAGAGACTGACAGACTTGTGAGGTGGGTCTGTGTGAACCTCATGGCTCCAGGAGAACTTACAGCACCTCTCAGTAGCTAAAGAGAGGGAGCTTTTACAAGAACATATAGTAATAGGACAAGAGTAGTGGCTTTCAATTTAAAGATGGTAGTTTTAGAATAGGTAATGGGAATAACTTCTTTATTGTGAGGCTGATGAGGCATTTGAACAGGTTGCCCAGAGGAGTCACAGATGTCCCATTTCTGGCAGTGCTCAAGGCCAGGCTGGATGAGGCTCTGAGCAAAATGGACTACTGGAGGGTGCCCTTGGCCTGGCAGGGAAGTTGGAATTAGATGGTTTTTAGGGTCCTTTCCAACCTGTACTATCTTATGATTCTCTGAGCTTAACATAGTGGCTTACATCCCTCTGAAACTTACAGCTATACCCACTTTTCTCTCTCTTTTGCAGCGCACTAAAAAGAAATCAACAAATTTCAGAGGCTAAAATGGTTTTTTGCATTTTTTTCTGTAAAGATCTTACAAGCCAGAACTTGCAAGTCATCACAGTTTGAAGCTTTAAAGGGAAAGAAAGGAAAAAGAGAAATAAATCAGCTAAGGAGAGTTATTATGTTCTACAATTTCAATACCTCTTATACCTGCACTATGGATTGTTTCAAATCCCTCCCACTCTGGGAAAAACCTAATTCACTCTCTTGGGAAGCTTATTCTCTGTGGGACTCTGCTGTTTCTGAGTGGAATAAAGACTTCTAAGTCTATGTCTTATGAGTTTTAACTATAGAAGACTTGTACATTTCCTAAGAGAAAAAGGCACCTGAAACACACACATTACATAATGCATGGCTAAAAAACAGTGTTCAAACTATGCAGCAAAAGACAATGGAAAATGAGGTAGACTGTGGAAAACAATACACATTTGGGTGTCAAATGGACAAACAAGCAATTTCCATTAACCATTATTATATGGAAGCAGAAAATAAGGCACAACATCACAACCTGTCCTTTAAAAAGTTGTTCAGCTTTTCTTCCCAAGCCAGCTTAGCCTTTGCACCTTATCCTCCAAGAAAGCCTCTCCCCTAAGCTCACTTGTGTTATTTGAAGGATAGGTTACAATTATTCCAAGGACCAGCTATCCTCTGCTCTACAGAGGGATACACCTGGAGAGGATCTACACTCGCCTTTGTCAGAGCAGCCAGCATGAATAGTGAGATCAAAGGATTTTTGATAGTCAGGTCAATCATCCACCTGCCACCAGAACCAGGAGAGAAAAACAACTTCCTTTCCTACATTATGGAATTTTCCTCTGTCCCCTGCTCAGGATGGTGATCCTCATGTCTGCTCAGCAAACAAAGGCAGGGACTCCAAAGACAGATGGACAGGGGATATTCACAGGTGTTTAGCTGATTGGACAGAAAACACAAGTCCCCTTGAGAAACTCTGTATTTGAAGAATTAAGGCAGTCTGTCAGTCTGTCTGTAACATGGACAGACAAAATTCTAGACCTTTGATACATTTTGCAGGTCTGTGTGACTTCGGAACCTTAAAACTTCTTTTCCTCAGTGTTTAAAACCTTCTCACACTGTCCAGATTCCTCATGGACACTAAGGGAAATCTCTAGACCTGATGCCAAAAGTGAATGTTTTAAATGTTGGGGTCTAAAGATGTTTAGAGAGATTTCCAGAAGAATGTAGATAATTTGTAATGAGGAGTCTATCTCCACTTCAATGTGTGGAAATACTGAAAATGCAATCTATAGATATTTTGTGCCTGGATTCCAGGGGCTTTCAATGAGGTGCAAAAATTTCTGCAAGAATTTGACTCTAAGATATATAGATACAGACATAGATATGTATCATGCTTTGTAATTGGGAGTACATTTTTAAGTTTTCTGAGTCCTTTTTATTTTTAACCATCCAAAATGTGACCCTCTGGTTCCTTAATATTACAATCTTTTTGGGTCTTAAGGACCAGATACTCTTTTTAGCTATGCACAGATTCCATAAATCAGCACTTCTACACATTCACACACACCCCATCATCTGGCATATAGTAAGTACAGCATTAAGAATCTGATTCGAGCCCCAAATCCTGAATTCAACTACAGAAGAACTACACTTTTCTTTTTCTCTCTAAAAGTCAATTCTTGAGCCTTCACATGGTGAAGAGAAGCTTGGAAAAGATGCATCTGAGATGGCTGAGCCTGGAGATAGGAACTAAATTTGTTTCATCATCTGATTTTAAGACAGTCTTCCAATCTGAGAGGTTGACACTTGGGAATTGAGAAGGAATTGAGTCACAAAGCAGATTTTTAGCAAACTGCAGATCTTGGGCTTTCACTAGTCACTATAATAAAACTGGCTTCTCAGAGAGTGATTTAAAGCAGAGTGAATCATCCCTTCTCAACAAGATTGCATAAGGAGACTGGTCAGAGTGGCTGGCTCTGCACAAAGACTGTGTTCTAGGCAAAGTAACTCTCTGAAGGGCTGAAAAATAGGAAGTCTGATGGTCACAGGTTTGTCACTGAGGCACTGGACAGCTCCTCTGTGTTACTCTAGGCAGGTGTACAAAGAAGAAGCAGGAGTTCTGCAATTATCAAAAGACTTGCACTTCTCTTTAAAAGACACCACATTTTATCAGACAAGAGGTGCAAACACGGAGACTATGGCATTGCAAGGTATGTTCTGTGGACTGAATTTATTCAGATAAAATATACAATCCCTTCAAGTTAGATGCCCTTCTCCCCTCCATGCCCCACCCAAAGCAAGCCAAGCCAGTGGCCCTAACTCACCAGTAAAACCTGTTTGGAGTGACCCGCTCGTGCATGAGCTGCCATTTTCTTCCAAAGTCCATGGAGCTGTACAGCTGGAAGACAGAGAGAGAGTGAGAAAGAATAAACTTTGAGGAAAAAGAATGAAGACTGTTGCTGGATAAAGTATTAAAATCAGCTCAGATTAAAGAACATGAATGGATTTTTCACAATAATTATACACAATTAATGATCATCCTCACTGCCAGGGGAGGCTAATGTCTTCCCTTTACTGTTAAACTACATTGGACTTCAGAGAATCAAAAGCAGGTTGTCTCTTCCCAAACCTTGTCAAACAACTTTGTCCTTCCAAATTTCAGCTGTCAACACATTTACTTTGACTGCCATATAACAAAGCTGGCTCTTCTGGCTTTTTTTGCCTAATAGGAAGCAGGTGACATGTGAGTTCCTAGTATCAAATAGAATGAGAGTCAAATCAGATTAGTCAACATGACTCTGATGAGGTAGTGACTCTATCCTCAAGGTCATGCCATTACTTGTTTTTGTGGAATGAATCAGATCTCTTCTGTATTGAAAAGTAAATTGCTCCTAATTTATATTTTCTAATATTGAGAACGAGGTCTAAATTTTTAGATAAGTTAGAAATCAACCTGCTCATTAGTTAAACACCAAAGATAGTGACATGACTCTTCTTGGAAGCCAAATTTTCAATATAATGGTTTTTTTGAGTCTTTCTGGTTAAGAAACGACACGGCTGTAATGTAACCAAATTTCCACGCAACTCCACACTGAGTTTCAGACATATGTTGCTTCATATACATTCTGCTTAATACCGCAAATACCATTCTCCATGTAATTATTTTCTTACCCACAATGCATCCTCTCACAATCAAAACATATGTAAGCTCCTTTTCTCCAACTATGAGCAAATTTGGTTCTTCAGAGAAAAAAATATGCTTTGAGAAATAACTACTATGCTTTACCGCTAGATCACAGAGAACTAAATATCAGGCAGCATTTTGATCAGGATTTCAAATAAATTTCATCTGATATATATTCTGGCTTAACAAAACAAGGGTTGATTGCCAGCTAAGGAGGTAGATAAGGGAACTGAAAAAACTTCAATGTTTGTAATAGCCAAATTTGAGTCCCTAATGGGAAAATGATATCATTTGAGCACAAGATTCTGCATTGCATTTGATTTGAGTAACGGAATTTGCAAATTGGAGGCAGGTCCACGTTCAGATTGGAAGGGTTCACAACCTAGTGATATGTCCTGTGGCACCGTTGTGATGGATGGCTAAGAGTGACTGGGAAGATAAACTACATGTGCTCACACTGAATATTAACATTTCGTGAACAGGCAGCAGCCAAATCAGAGCTGGACCATAGATCAGTTCAGAAAGATGATTGGAAAGGGCTGTTTGAGCATTGTCCAAAGCCTGAGGCAGTTAATTAATTCTTGCTATGTTTGTACTCAACTACACAACCAAATCACTGTATAGTCAGCAAAAGAAAGTCAGAAACTGAAATTCAGACTCCATCAAGTACCTAATGCAACTGATATGTGTACAGACAAAAGAATCAGGCCTTTTCATTTTTGCCAACAGGAATGCCAATCTGGCCAGGAACCGCTCAAGCTGCCAGTAAAACACATATGGAGGAAAGATATGGAAACAGGCATCCTTCAATCTTCACGTCAAAAAGGGCTCCAATTATGTAAACTTCAGCCAACACCACTAAGCTTGTAAGAAATATCAAGAAAGATTTTCTACCCCATGTTTTTCAGGAGATCAAATATTATCTGAATATTCTAATTTGGCCATATTTCTTTAGCACTGTCTCTAGATAGGGTAACATACTGCATTACAAGTCCACAACAGCCAGATTTCCTCTGCTTTTCAGGTGATTGTCTAAAAAAATATGATAGAGTCCTCTGCTCCAAAAGGAATTCTGTGTAGATATAAAATAAAGCAACAAAGCATCACTTGCCTTTTTTAATTAAAGGAGCCAGAAAAGAAAATTCCTTGTCCAAATTCAAGATTAGGCTTATGATGTCAGCATCAATATTAAGATAACTAATTCTCAGAACGCACAGGTTTTTACAAACAATAACTGAGAATCCACACTCCAAATTCTACAGTGCTACAACTCTGCCCAGACTTCAGCACAGTTCCTGCCAGGAATATTCCTTGAGTCACTGGACATGATTTACACACACAAGGACCTCAGCACGGACTGAGTTGCATCAGTTGTGTCAAACACCTTTGTTATCCTTTGCATGTTTCCATTACAGGTGCAAGTCAGCCAGGCTTCAGGCAACTTAGTCCCAGTTAAGTCATGCTCACAAGCCAGTCCAAGTGGGTCTAGCACCCTGATTGTATTCTGCAATGGATTAACCATTTTCACCATGAGAGGAAAGGATTAACTACATACAGACATTTCCTTCGATTCCCTTTTATCTTTTGCCCCTGGCACTTCCTTTTCTTCTGCAGCAGCATAACAGCAGTAGCTACAGAAAGCTCAGTGACATGCAGCACAATCTCTTTCAACCACTCGTGTCTCCCAGTGTCTCTTTCAGGGACTATCCCACTCTGTATCAAGTTAAAAACCAGAGACCAGCTACTGGTCTGGGGTTTTTTCTTTCTTTTCTCTTTTAAAGCTTAGACTGACTGATGTCAGAAGGATTAGGCTGAACTTGCAGCCTTTATGTGATTTCAGATAAAGAGGATATTATTCATTTCAATAATTTTTATTTATTATTCACCTACTTTCTCTGGGCATCCACTTCAAATTTTAACCTGATGACTGAGTCCTAAAGCTGTATGACAGAACAAATCCCTAAAAGGCCTCTCTCGCCCAGTTCAGTTTTATAATATTATTTACAGATGCAAATGCAAAGGTTAGTGTTGAATAAATAAATAAAACATACAATAAAGTGATTTCTAGTGTGCATTAAAATTGAATATATACATATACTTTTTGTTTATCTCCCTTCATGGGAGAAGACAAACTTTAGAAAAGACAACAAATTTAGTGGCAAGTACAGCAGAATTCAATATAAATGAATTTGTCCTAAGGCTGAATACTAAGCAAAGAAAAAAAAATGATGTAGGTATGGTGCCAAGATTTTCCCATTTTAAAGCTGTGCTCTGGCTCTTTAGTGACAAGTAATCTCTGGCATTTCCACCTCCTGGAGCACTTCAACACAGTGGTTCAAGAGGGGTGGACTCCAGTACCATGGGGATGGTATTGCGAGGGAATGGCCCTTCTGCAACCTCCTCTGTTATCTGACTTACTCTGGTGACTGAAAAATTAAGGCCATTATGAGTCTTTACATTTGTCTGGGCTGGTCTTGTCTCTTGATGCAGCTAAAGAGTGGCATGCAGAGGATCTGACTCTGCCTCCACTCAGTAGTCTATAGTCAGACCTATCACTTACAACAGGAAAGGCTGCACCACCAAAAAGGTAAATGGCAAATATTTATCCAAACAGCATCACGATACTCCCCACTCAAGGACTAGCAAACACAGCTAGCACCAAACATATCACATCCACCAACACAGCCCTGCAGCTCACCAAGAACACAATCTGTGCAAGGAAAGACGTTGGCAGCCCCAGTGATACCCAACTTTGTTTCACTACAGGCCAGACCTTAACTCCTGCTTGTTTTGCTCAGCACAAATCTGAATCATAAGGATTTTAGGTACCACAGGCAGAATGCTTCGTCTTCAAACTCTAAGAACAGTGGCAACATTTTATTTCACACCAGCATTGTTTCCAAGCAAATTGGCAAGGCCCTTAAAGAAGGAGCTTTATCCCTGGTGTCAGATTCTGTGCCACAAACACAAGCCACATGCCAGAAACACATTCAGAACTACAGAACTGTAAAGAAAGGAGCTATAGACACACAGTGTTGCAAGTGAAAAATGTTGTTGCAATTCTCCAGTACAAACTCTAAGGATGACACATCACATTGGCTGGCTTGGAAGATCTTGCTCAGGGTTGTGGGTAATTTGGTTTGGGTGCTTTGTTTATTTTGCCAAGGAGAGCTAGCAAAAAGAAAAAAAACGTTTTAAGTTTTCTGGAAAAGTAAAGCTTCTCAGAACAGATTAAAAAATTGGTCTGCTTCAATTCCAGTTAAGGAGAGAGTAGAGAAGAATGAGCAATGAAGGAAACACAGGGAGAGACTCAATCCCCTGATGTTAGTTATCCATGTCTGAGCTAGTCACCAAGGCTCATTTTTAGACAGGCAATACACATCTAAAACTGCTCATTGTTCAAGCCTTAGAATCTTTTGCCTCTACTGACACTAAAAAAGCTCACAGTGACTAGTGCAGAAAGAAACGACCCCACCAGACACATGATCAGGTTGAGATGGATTTCATGACCTGCTTGGGCTTCATGGGGGACGCACACAGAAGAATGAAGTTTGAAGGCAAGCCCAAGAAAGACCAAGCATACAATACCCTGGGTACACTCCATCTCTGCAAGAAGCATGTATAGATGTCACTAACAGAATGAAAAGAAAAAGAAATTCACAGAGCTTTGATATTTATAGACTTTCATGTATACACATGTGAGAAGGAAAATACATAAAAGGAACATACATACATACATGAAAGCCAGTAAGCAAATAAAATCAAATATTATTTCTTGCTATGAAATCAGGTCTATTGGCCTGAGAAAACATCTGGTGAGACACTCCATATTTTTCTTCCTGCCAGTCATCTAAACGTGCAAATGATGTCAGATGAAGTGAGAAAGATCAGCTGAACTACATGCATTTAGAGGAACAATTCATTTATTACACAAAAAACCATACTCTCTCCAGACAATATATGCAGCTGATGATGGAAAGATGCATTAAAAATAAATGCATCAGGGTGAGAGTGGGTCTAATGGGAATAACTTGGCAGCAGCTGACACATTATGGGAGAGGAGGGTCAGATTAGCCTGGCCGGCTTGGCCTCAGAAGAGCACAATCCCAAGCAGTAGCTCAGATTGCTTACATGAAAAGATGGCTCTGATCCCAGAAAAGCACAAAGCAAACTAGCACCTTCTCAGCCAGAGCTGGTGGGAAAAATCTACAAGATGTGTGGAGGGTTCCTGCCAAAAACTCAAACCAGGGCAGAAGATAAATAAAATTAGGCCAATATTTCTGTAGGAAATTGGACTGCATGCAAAGGATAACTCAGAAAATAAAGTCTGTTGCAGGGTCTTAAATTTTCTTTACAGAAGGACAAAATCCATTAGCACTAGTAAAAAATTAAAGGCTCAGAAAAAGTTGCAAATTCTCAGAAAACTCAAGGTGTATCTTTTCTCTACATTTCTGTGTTACAAATGAAATTGCAAAAGAAGAAGGGTGCCATCATTAATATTTCAGAAAGGTCATTCCTAGAAGGAAAATGAACTGGAGGAAAAATTCACAATACTTTTCAGTCTCTAGAGTACAGAACACATAAGCCATGCCTGACAGCAGCCACCTGAACGCAGGATAAATTCAGTACAGCCATGAAGACAGCTATTGGTACCCCAGGAACATATCCTACTTCTTTATCACTTCTTCCATCCTTGCTTTTTTGAGGACAGATGAATACCTCTCCCTTTCACTGCATCAGTGTAATGTTTAAACTGTGGGGTCTATGGAAACCCCTTTCTCAGGTTGTCCTGTTAGTCAGGACGTGGTACTTGCAGCACTGTAGGTAGAGGACTCAGGTCTAAAATACTTCAGTTGTGTGGCTGAAACCAGGTGAGGAGCAACCCTTTCCACAGAAGTGGCTTTATTACCCACAGCAGAAAAGGCTGCATTCAAGGAAAAACTTGGGGTATTCCTCTCTTTCTTCTTTTCCACTATTCCCCTCAGTCTGGGCCTCAGTGAAACACCCCTGGAGTGTCAAGAGTCACCATTAGGAACAAAAGGCTAATGTCCCCTTCAAGCTGATAACCACCTCAAGGACTGTCTGTGCTTGTTCTTTCCAACTCCTCCAAGGGAGCTGTCTATCCTTGCCACCTTGCAAGGTAAGGCTCCAGTGATACTGAGATCTGAAACTTGGAAATGCTTCTGGAGCCCTAAATAATGGAAAAAAAGAGCTTATCCTTTTCTTCTCTTGTCACAAGCTGCCTGGAAACCACAATTCAGGTAAGGCACCCTTGACAGCTCCACACTAAAGAAGCTAAAAATAAATCTTATGTCTCGAGCCAAAAAGATTTGTGCAACAGCTTGTGGGGCTGAACTTAGTAGAAAGAAGTCTACCAGCACCAAATTTATGGTCTTTGTTTACACAGAGTAGTAAAAACTAGTAATTGTAATGAAAACAAATGGACCAGTTTATCCCTTTACTTTGATTTCCTTTCCAGGTGATTAAAAGCTGCATCAAGAGACCTCATTGCAGCCCAAGGTTTTTGTCTAGCATTGTACAGCCAGATTGTCTTAGATATGGAAAGAGAATATGCCCAGACTGATTCATGTCTGAGACTCCTCAGAGCTACTCAGTTCCCTACAGATGTTGTATCATAGATGGGACACTGGAAATAGACTATTTTGAAGACTGGTCAAGACAGAAATTAAATACTAATTACATTTTCGTCATCTGTCCCATACAGAGAGGAAAAAAAAATAGTAAAGGTTTCTGAAGGTGATAAGTTGGAATTTTTTTGCATCTTAAGAAAAATATTACACAAGCTAATCAGTAAGACTAGGTCTTCAGGCAAAAGAAAGTCTCTATCCCACCACGGTAAGACACGGGTCAGGGATCTTCTGAACAAAGACAAACTGCTTTGGAAATGTCTGACTTCAGGATGTAATTGTATAGCTCAACCTGGTTTCTAATTAAGTCTTTCAGGTTACAACAATGCACTGATGTAACGTTTCATGGTTTCATAGTAGAAAAAATGCTTTCACTTAATGGTCCACTTTAAACCTGATGCTGAAAGCAAGGCTCTTTCTGCTTTGCCACTTCATCACCAAAAAAAGATAAAAGTAGATTAAACTAGTGAAAAAAAAAGAGTTCAATTAAAAACCTTCACAATTCAATTTTTTGTAAGCCTTATTGGCACCAAGCACACTTAGCCAAAAATTTGGGATTTCTGCTAAGAGCAGACCATCTTTTGCCTTTCTACTCCATGACTGGTTTCCAGTGGAACAAGAAATCCAGATACAGCTGCAGCAGGAGCAATGTCACAAATGAGTATCACAAAGAGCTTAAGCTATGTTTTAGCCCTGGGTGAAAAACAGGCTCTCTTTTTTTTTTGTGCTTTTCCTCTACCTCCAGAAATGCTAGAGTGGTGAAGAAACAAGATGAAAAATATTGCTGCCATATTTTTTAGCTAAACTGAAAATCTGGAGAAAAAATATGTTCAATGTGGTCAATCAAAACACATTTCAATCACTGCTAAAGAATTTAGCAACCCGCAAAAGTTACTATAAATAGAAATGCCATTTTAAGGGAAGGCTAACTTTGCTGATTGCTTATTTATTCCATTCTCCATGATCTTTTAACCATTTCAAAATCACCTATAGAGTTTGAGGGAGGACTAAAGTAGAGAACAGGAACAAGGGAACAATACTGGGACCATGAAGAGATCAGAATGGGATGGAGATGGCAGAGCTGCCTGCTGCTACCAGAGGCTACAAAGTGCACCAGGAGTTATCTTTACCAGAATTTCTTCCTTTGGCATCCAATAGGCTCAGCCAGAGGCAGAGGGAGGTTTCAGGTTGTTCCTGTCCACAGAGGCTGCTTCACTCCTTTTTCCCCTCAGATCAGCTCTTTAACATTCACAAAAGAGTGAATCACCTCTAATGGCTGCTGATTTTTCTGCCTCAAAGCCAGGCTGATCCCTTAGTCCAGTTTCTTCAACTTAAAAATCATTAGGCAGCGTTGGGTCTGAGGTCTGTGCTAATTGGATCCACCAACCACGTGGATGAAGCCAATGCTGCTGTGCAGGTCAGCCTGCACTGAGGAGCTCTGTGCCCTCCCAGCCCAACAGGAAAATGTTCTGTGCTCCTGGGGGCTTCACATTGCAGCCCTTCAGAAGACCCTCCCTACACTCCATCAATGGTTATACTCCAGAAGTTTAACAATAAGGGGAAATAAATGTGAACCACACGTCTAATGGGAAGATTTTTCATTCAAATGTGCTTTATTGTGTGATATATGCCTTTAATTACAGTGCAAGCATCTGGGTACATTCATTGCTATTACAGACCAATCTTTCATGTTTATTGAGCATAAGACTACAAGGGACAAAGCAGCAGAGGCTGAGGCATTAGCCAAAGTGGGACATAAAGCTACAATCACATGCTTGGCTGTTCCTCTCCTCCTTCCTTTACAAACCCTGTGGCACTATTTGTAGGTTAACCTCTATATTATACAGACCAGGATTTAATGGCAGAGGGATATTTTCAGATTAGTGGAAGAAATAGATTTCACACCACCAAACCACCTTCTAAACTTACATAAGATTTTTCTGATTTATTTATTCATGTGGAAAAAAAACCATTTCTGAAATTGTGTACATGGGCATTAATGAATAGGTTTTTAAACTGCATTTAGAACAGCATTTTTTTAGAGATGCAGTCATTGTTCACGTAAAAAAAACTGCACACAGCTTGAAAGAAATATTAGTCTGGTTTCAAGCATTATGTGTCATTTAGCCAAATTAAAGCAATGTATTCTGCCCTAGTTTAAATTGTATGTTATTGAACACACACACACACCTGCCACCCAATGCAGTTTGCCATTCATCAGCATTTTCCCAGACAGGTATGGTTACTCAGTTTTTGTGACCCACCACCCTCAGACACTGAGCAGACACACACCTGAACTCATCCCACCCAGGTAAAAATGCTGTTCTCACTTGGGATCAGCCCTGACAGAGTGCGTTTGCCCATTCCACCAGTTCTCCCCTCACCAGCTGAAGAGCAGCAAACCTCTCAGGTCCTCAGCAGCTGCCCCCCGCTTCTCAGAGTGCTGTGTTCCTTCACAAAGTCAGAGCTGTGTCACATCTCTTCTACTCCAATACCCCCATAAGGGCACTGTGCCCCCTCAGCCTGAGGCCGTGGGTTCTGTCAGGGATTTATGGGGCAGAGCAGGCATCTATAGGCTGCCACCACACATCCCCTTTGGTCATGGATGTGCCCCAAATGCCATCCTGAAAATCTTCTGGGGAACTACAGTAGATGAACAGATGCTGCTTAGGACATGTACACGTTCTGCACTGGGAGAAATCCCGCTCTGGACAGCTCTGGTCCACACATACAGCCTGTGCTCTATGCTGCCTGGGACAAAGGGCAAATACTGGACCAAACCAGCCCAGAGAAAAGCCACCTTAGTTCATGGGACTCTTATGTCCCCCAAAAGAGAACACAGAAGCTGGTCGTAGGACAACTCTTGCTATGAAATAAATTCTGTAAGCAAAAATTTTATAAAAACAAGGTAGAAAATTTCAATTTCTGATAGCATTGAAGATGTAGCTTCAGCAAATATTATCTCCTGCTCAAACACCCCAGATCTTGTACAATACATTATTTTTGGCCATCTCCCTTACCACGCACTTTTCATATCCTGTCTTATAATGAATGAAGAGGCTTCTGCAAGCTTGAATATATAATAAAGTTAGATTCCTTTCAGCTTCACTCTCCTACTCAACAGCCAGCTCTGGTCTCCATGAAGGCCTCTGATATCTTGAAGACATTCTCCAGTAATACTCTTACTATAACTCTTAAAATCCAGTGGAGTATCTCAGTTCATCTCTAGCCAGCCAAATTTCTTTTTGACCAGATTCCCTGGATATCCATGCATTGAAAATAGACTACAACTGAAGGGAAAGGCAGAGTCTGATTTTACAGGCATCCATCTCCACACATACACAGCCAAGCCAGAGATCACATGCAGGGCGGGAAGAGTAAGAGGTCTCATGGAAAACGAGAAATTCCTCCCTGCACCTCACAGAGATTCAGTTCATCCCAATCCAAGACTGTTTACTGAAGGAACCCAAATGAACAGCATCACTGTAAATACCAGCAACCATCAGGAACAATTTAGCTTGACAGCTGGAGCAGAAGCTGTCACTGCACTGAGGCATCACTGCCAGAAAAATCACCAAATGAGAAACTCACATGTTGCAGGGATCCCTCCAGGCTGCTGGGCAGGCACCATTTACACTGTCATCTTTGATTCATCCATCACCCAGCTCCTGCAATCAAGCTGTGTACCTTTGGAATAAATGAATCTGCAACTGCAGATCACACAAGAAAAAGAAAGCTCTTATCTAGCCTCTCTCAGTAGCTCTCTAGGTTTGTAAATATTCTATGGTGTCTATATTTAAGCCATTTATCCCATTTAATTGAAACTCTAGGTACCTTCCTACCATATGATGAAGTAGGGTGAAGAAAAAGCCTCTACAAAGCCCCAGAACTACACAAACTCAATTCAAGGCAACAACTAGAGTCAACAGCAACTCACCAAACTTGATTTAATGTAACTATAATTTCTGGTATTAATCTAGGTTCACAGTGATGGTATAGTATAACTCATAGTGGAAGGCTGCAAAGGAAAAATAAAGCAGATTTTTCCATGCTGTCACTAGAGAAAAGTACAACTCATCTAGCTAGGGAATATCAGACATAATTTTGCAGCAGAACTTTCAGACTTGTGACATTTCTGCCGCTGGGTATGTGTGCATAACTCTCACGGACTTGCACCAAGATCTGAGAAAATCAACTGGCCTGAAGCAAGTGCTGTGTTAGAGGACAAAACTAGAGTCCTGTTTTGGCAGCAAAACTTTTGATGACATTATTATTCTCTTACTATATGGCAGGAAAGTCCCCTTGGGTCCAGTATATTCTGCTAACATGTTATTTGTACGTGCTTTTATCTCTTGAACACTGCAAGTATAAAATGCAACAACATCTATATTCAGACAGTTTATGATCACTGAACCTCTGGCAGAAATGAGTTGCCCAAGGTAGGAGGCTGTGGGAAGGATCCCATTTTCCTCCTTTTGTACTACAGAATCACAAGGATTTTCTATAAAGCTTTAAGCTTTGTTGTTTCTTTGATCAATTGTCTTCCTCTCAAAAATATCACCCTTCATTTTGGTGCCTCAGCTCCTCCTTTTATCATACCCACAATACTCCCAATGAACCAAAATTTTACTGCATCATGCCCTAACTTTCATTTTACAGCCTCCATAGCCCTATAAAAATCCACTGAACACAAAACTAAAGAATTTTATTACTCTGGAAGAACTTCTTGTAACTGTCACAAAACTTATGTGGGGCTTCTACTGCAAAACTTCAAACCTGCACACAGGTGTATGCACACCCTACACAAACAGGTCACCATTCTTCCCCCAGACAACCAATAGGGACAGCCAGCTGAAATATGCACCAAAACACAACTGAAATGTGCAGCATTTGCAAGCATAAATAAAGATATGTGTCTTAGAAGCATAAATGCCCTGCAGAAGAACAGTACTGGAATCAGGACACTATGAAAATCTTGAGGGTTTTGTTCCATTTTTTTTTATGGTAAAATTTCTAATTCTATTAACTGTGAGGAGGCATTTGAAAAACATGGTTTTCAACACTTCCTCAGTCCCAGAAGCACAAGAGACATATAAGAGAGGAAAACTGAAATTATTCACACACCTCTCTGACTTTTTCTCTACCAAAATCATTACTTTTAAAGAACCAATTCATTATTTCTAAACACTTGGGATTGAAGTTCCTGAGGTGCTAGACCAAAAATCCAGGAACTGGCCTTCTCTTTCACCACTGACACAACAGGCATAAAAAGCTGAATCATCCATGCCTAGTAAGGGGACAGAGGAGCTGCAGCGATTCTTCTGGCACCTTTATTCCCCAGAAAAATTGATTACATGAAGCTTCTATCTGAAGGGAAAAAAAAAAACAGTAGAAAAAATAAGAAAATTTTTTTAAAAAGTGAATTTTCATATGTCAATGTTGAACAGAAATAAGTAGTTGCCTTAACACAAGAAAGAGCTTTCACACAGGCTCTCTGCCCAGGGACTCTGCATCTCTCACCAGGCACATTTTAGGGGGGAAAAATCCCTGTGCACTGGGAGGCATAAACTACATCTGTCTTGTTTTATGTGAGAAAAGAAAACTGTACATGTTTTCAGGTCAGATCCTCCAGTGATGTTAATCAGGATTTCCCTGCTAAAATCAATGGACTCACACTGAATATCAGCTGCTACATGTGTGACTGCACACATCTTTTGGAAAGCACCTCAGGTATGCTATCAGATCAGAACATGGTCCATTTCCCCACTGAAAACAAGCACTGGAGACAGGGATAGTTTGTTGTGACTCAAAAAGGAGAGGCAAGAGCAACAGAGAGAAGCCTGCTTGCAAAGGGCAATCCAAGAAAAAACACACAAGCTTCTAGCATTACATAAACCTGTTTCACATAATAGACACAAAGTGATTCGAAATTAAATGTATTAACTTTTTAATAGACTGCAGTGCTACAACATAAAAGAAGGACCCTCTCTGCCTTGTGGCCCATTTACTACTACAGCACCTGCTGTAAATTCTCACGCAGGGTACCCCACCCCAACCACACTGGAAGTTCTGCCAGGACATATCAGCTCCTGCCTGCTGCCTTCTGGAGCTTCTCTGTCTTGGTCTCTCAGATATGCATCTCTCAACTGCATAAAAAGACTTTGATTTCAGGAAGCTGAAACACCCCCTCCTTAGGGGCAGAACAGAGAGCAAGGGCCAGCCTGCTATTTCCAGGCCTGCCATTCCTACTCCTGAGGGCAAGCTCCCAGTCCAGCACACAGAAATGCACCCCTGGAAGCACCCTCACAGACTGCCCCTCTCCTTGGGTGCTGGTGATGTGACAGACAGACACGTGCAGGGGCTTGTTTGGGGGGACAGGACTGTACCTTCAACCCTCAGCATCGTCCATCCGGCTGGCTGCCTCAAGGAAAAGAAAAACAAAAGGTTGCCAACTCCTTCTTTGCTTGCACATCATGTTTGCTCTCTTCTCCAGGGTGAGGGTCATTAGAATCTGTAGGCATGATAACAGGAACTAGGAAACTAAATGCTTTTTGCTGTTTTGATCATATTGGAATCGTATCCCCTGTAATCCATTTTGCACACATCCAGACAGCAGGGTTGGTTTCAAGTCCTCTAATCTCAGGTAATATAGCAAATAGTTACATCTCAGCAAAGGAAATTACATCCTTGACACTCAGCAGAGGCCTCGTCAATACAAATGAGACCAAGGTACAATTTACCTCATCCTAAACGAGTCACTTCCATTTGCTTCCAGAAATCAATCAACACCATTCAGTAGATCCCCATCAACTACCATGTGAAGCCACGACACCCAATGTAGGCGTACATTGCAACATTTTAGATCTCTACAGTCAGGCAAAATAAATCATGCCCCTGGTGTTCTTATTCTTCAGCCTTTTTCACTCCTTCATTTTTATTTCCATCTGCTATATTTATAACCACTCTTCACCCCACTTAGGCTCCAGATAAAATCAATATACAGCCATGATTTAGCATGGCCAGGAATAAGCCACAGGATCCTTGCTCTGTTACACAATAAACTAGGTTGCTCCAGCAGAAGAGCACATTTAAGCATCAAATGTGTCTTGCTCCATTTATCTCTATATTTCCCTTTTCAAAGTAAAACCTGCTCATGAAGTGTCTATAACATAAATAACAAGCAATAGGAAAGTCTGTTCTAGCTAAATCAAGTTTCACAAGCCGTTACTTTCTCTTTGCCACCACAAATCATCACAAGCCCAAAGTTCAGTATTTTGCCAGGACAAAATTCATTGGGCATTTCTGAAGTAGAGCCAAAGTTGCATAATTTAATTTCCCATCTCCTATTAAAACTGCCAGGCCTACCATAATAAGAATGATAAATGTAGAGTCATACGTCTTCTTTCTGACGGTAATGCCCATCAATACTTCAAATGCAAACAATTGTGACATCTGACTTTATAAAAATTACCTGGTGCACCAACAGCACTTAATTAAATTTTAAAAATGCTTTTGTTACGTTTAATGAATGATATATTATACTGCAATGAAACATGCAGCAATACAAATACTTCACAATGCCAACAATTAAGGCTCACTTCACTTACGGCAATTGACAACACAAGTGCTCCTCACTTCATTCAGCTTGTGCATTCCAAATGAACTGGTTAGCAAAAAGGGTGCTTCTTTGCTAATGAGTTTTGTAATCAAGGCATCTATTTTAATTTCAAATTGGCTAGATTGGGGGAAATTGCTGAACTAAATGACTGGTTCTAATTAGGATTATAAAAATATTCATCATGCTGCAGAATTAGCGCAAGGTCTTGATTTACTGACATTTGCATATAGCTTTAGTTTAGGAGTGGAAAAAACCTCCTGATAAATTGTCTTCCTTTTAATGAATTGAACAAACACTATATCTGTTTTAGTCGTCCTTTCATTTAAAGGCACTGATACATATTCATGATTTGTAAATGAAGTTAAGTGATTTCAATTCTTCAGTTCATTATCATATTGAAGAGGAGACTTCTGTAAATTGCTTTTAAGCATTCCCAATCTCAAGGGTTTGGTTCTTTATGTTTGGTTTGTGTTTTTCTAACTTTACTAACATTTCAGTTTATCTGTTTGATGGAACCCTGCCTGCCTGGGAGAGCTGCTGGCAGGTGGCTTGTCCAGCAACACAGACACATGATATGTTTGTAGAACCTGATGTTCTCAGAAGAGTATTCAAAAGGCAAAAAGATGAAAGGCTTATTTGTGGCTAAGTCATGGGAACAGGACTCTATCTGCGTTCAGTTTCTGACTTTGTTATAGTTCTCAGTGGTAGTTAGGCAGTGAAACACTTTAATGACCTGTGCCTGAATACACTCGAGATGCTCAGGGGACACCACTTTCTCTGTCAGCCTCATGTTTAATTGCAAGCACTCTCAGGCAGGGATTGCTTCTTAATATGAGTGTGCAGTACAATGGACCAGTCAGCATGGTAGAGATTTCTATGAGCAGTTACTATAATATGGCTTGTATCAAACATGGAACACTGTGTGCTCCTTTACAGGTGGGCAATATACTCAGAATATTTCCTTCCTCAGTATGGTAGGCCTGTGGGACTAACTGTTATTGTGGCAGCTTCCTCAGTCTCTTTCCCTTTCGGGTGAAGAAAAGAATGCAGTAGGTGTGCCTCCAGCTTCACTCCATGGGGTGCTCAAATGTCAAGTCACTAGTGCAAGACAAATCTGAAAGCTGAGCATTGTATCCACAGGACTGGAATCACAGGCAGTGTGCCCTTCAGATATCAGTGAACTATGATGAGAAACTAGCCCATTTTACCATGAGGATCCATGCAGGAGCAGAAAGAACTTACTTTCCTTGTTAAAAGTAATGTTCACATCTTGTAAGAAAAGCTGTGTTTTATCCAAGAGGTGCAGTCTTGAGCTGTTGTTGATAAAAGGAGTAGTTACTCACACTTCTAACAACTTCTGACAACTACAATTACATTTAAATTCCAGGAGCAGAAGTGCTGCTGAGGAGCAGGTAACAGGTCTGGGTGCCTGCTGATTTATATCAAAACGAGATGTGAGGCAGACACCAGCCTGCCTCTCATCAGCCCCATACCTCTGTTCCCAAGGAAAGAAAACCTACAGGCCTGGGCCAGAGTCACATCTCACTTCAGACATGCAGCAACTCTCACTGCTTGATTTCAGCGCATCTGCAGGAGCAGCTGCTATCCTGGAATCACATTTCCAGCATTAGGAGTTCCAACTCAAAGTACAATAGCCTGACCCAAACACAACAATGAAGCCCCCGTGTGCCTAAGTGTCCTTAGTGGGCACAAAATCTGAGACCAAGGAGCCCTTACTGGAGGCATTCAAGACAGGACTGGACTGGGTGCTAAACAAACACATCTAGGCTCCCTTTCCCATGAGGGCTGGACCAGATGATCTTTGGAGATCCCTTTCAAATTGGATTGTTCCATGTGTCTGTGAAAACAGCTCATCACAAAGAATCCCAGAGATGAATGACTGCTTGGAACAAGGTGCCCATATTCCTAGAATCAACTCCCCCTGGATTTCTCTGGCAGCACCCTGCCCAACTGCACATTGTCAAAAAAAGCCCCAGCCAAACAACCTCACCCTCAGCTGCCTTACTGCCCATGTCATACTGGGAGACTGGGCCTAAATTCCAGGGCAGCATTTTACCTGGAGCAGACACACTGCCTCCATGGCTCTGGTTCTGTGTCTAGCATATTAGAGAAAATTAGAAAAAAACATTTTAAAAACCCCCTAACAAACTTTCCCATATAGTCCCAGTCTTATCTGTGATTTATTTTTTTTGATAAATTCAATAGTGTCTAGTCAAGATAGTCAAGGCTGTGACATGCACTGCATCCAATTTTCAGATGATAACTTGCCACATCTCCCACACCAAAGGAATCTCTCCAGTCAGACCTGATACTGTCTGCCAGGTGCAACTTGGTGATACAGCAGAATGTTATCTTGCACCTCTTATTTATCACCTCATTCGAAGAGATAATGAGACACCCACTTTCTTTTGTTCACTTTCTGCTGAAGATTAAGCTCCATGGAGGGAGAAGCCACTGATTGCCAAACTTCTTGTTTATCCAATGTTCTCAAATTTGTAATGGGTAGCTGGGGAATTTAAATTGGTGTATTACTGAATCATTCTGCCTCTTACCTATTCCCAGCAGGCTTCATATCACAGTTTGGTCTGTAAGGAAAAAGTGGGATTCTACCATGTTGTATACCTGTGGTTTCTTCTCTTAACAATGGTAATTTCTAATATTTTAAATATCCCTCTCCCTATTAACTGATATTTTCTCTTTTAAACAAATTATCTTTTTAAATTATCTTTGAAACAAATATTTATGCAAGAGAGTTTTTGCATGTTTCTATGAAAGTTTCAATGTCATTCTGAGAGAAACTTCATGCAGCTGGAAAGTCCCTTCCATTTCTACCTCCAGACTCATCCATTCCCCACAGAGGAAATTTTGCCTATTGAGAATTAGTTGGTTTCTTGGATAAATGAGACAAATCATCAGACATTCAGCATATTAGCATCAGGAATGTAAGATAAACTCAAGATATTCCTCCCCAGTCACTGTGAATGGCAGCAATGAAATCTGTACCTTAAGCTTGTGTTGGGAGGCTTTAAGCTTTCACAGCATTCCACAGAGCAGCTCCCCACACTTTCCAACAGGCAATATTCACCTTTTTCATATATTCCCCTTCCCACCACATTTTTATCCAAGGATTGTTTAAAATAGTTCCCTATGTATTTTCTGCAAATACCCACAAAAACTGGAGGCTGCAGGCCCATTTTCCATTTTACACTGGGTGATATATCCAAGTGTCAGCATGGACACTCCCTGTGAGACCCAGTCTGACCTGCAGCAAATTGTCTGTAACATTTACACAGTGTCCACCTTCTGCCAAAGGCCACTTAAGAGGGCCATTAACAGAACCAACACGTGCACACATCAGATTGTGCAATTTTGTCAATAAATCTGACACATACACACAAAGCTACTGGGAAGAGATCCAAGATTTTCAACTCACAAGATGCATTTAATATCCCAGGACCTGATAGCTATACAATATCACATGGCAGCTCAGGGGAGAATAGCAAACCCACACAGGTTTGCTTAAAGTCCTGTAAAAATTCCTCCAATTCCTCCAGCCTGTGCTTTATACTCTCTGAGAAGACATCAGGGTCTGTGAACTTGCTACATGCTCATGCCCACACACAGAGATTTCTTGGCTCAGCCCTGCTGCATTTATGAGATGATACAGGAGAGTTAGCAAAGCAGAGGAGGGTCCTAATTGGCTATGAAAATTAAGAACAGGAACGATATGCTCTGTTGACTCATACCAAGGAAGTATCCTCAATAATTCCTTGGATACTACTAAGAGAAAACAAATGGTGGTGACTGTGATTTAAATCAACAACATAACCAGCAGCCACACAGCAATGCATCTTTCAGAAAGCCTGCTGAACTCCATCTCACTCAGTCGTCTTCTGGGAATTGCCCTAACCAGGAAAAAGCAGGACAATACATATGTGGGAGTGGTAATAAAAGAATTGGTGACTGAACTGTTTTTATATTCAATTATTTCACTTGATGGAAGTGGTAATACCACAAAGTCTTTGGCTTTCTCGGTATGAAGTCATATTTCAGGGAACAGTTCTGTGGAGAAGAGATGGGCTCCTCCTCTTAAAGAAGACTGTAGAATATGGAATGGACCTTTTAAAACACCAACTTGGAAGGGACAATAATTCTGTTCAGAGGACATTCAAAATGTGTTGGATTTTTTTAATTGGTTGGTCATTTCTTTAATCAACTAGATAAATATCCTAACATTGTTGTCAGTTGTGGAGAAATTAGCTAAAAACAAGGAGGGATGTTTAGGTTAAAACAGTCATTAAAAAAAGTCTTGAATCACAGCCATGGAACTGAAGGTCAGAAGACGTTAGAGGAAAACTATTTATTGGGAAGATCCAAAACACTGACTATTTGTATTTCATTCCAAAATGTTAATATTGTTTTCTATTTTTATAAACAAAACAATTCAAAAATCTTTTGATCTAGGCAGTTACCAAATTCATTATTTGTAGGGATATGAACTGTCCCTATTTAATTTCATTTTACTGTGAGGAACAACATACTAAGCAAAATGGATTTTCAGGTTCATCATTCTCATTAATTTCCAAGCTGACTACAGCTTGCTTAAAACAGTACATTATTATTATTTTTAATTGAAAGAAAACTAATAAGAAAAATATTAATCTGAAATACTTATTTTAATCTAAGATATTAAATTAATTTTTCCAACTTGTTTACACATTTATAGTTACAAGAGGATGGATTAGATCTTCCCTTAATAGTTTCTGCTGCTGGGAGTCAAATCATATGTACTTGATTTGTTTTCAGAATAACATTTGCATTTTTAAATCTGTCCCTAAAGTCATTAAAATAGAATTTAAGGGTCAAACACACTTCTAAAACTTAGAGAGGTGGGAAAATATGATGTCTCACTGTAGCAGTGTCTGCACTACAGAGCAAACAGCAAGTCACCTTCCTTGTCACAGTATCAGTGGACGAATATTACCCACAGGTTGCAGGCTAATGATAAACTTTCTATTTTATTGCCCTCTCATGCATCAAGTCAGAAGTATTTCAGAGCAGTTTTATCCCCAAAGAATGGACATATGAACTGAGAAAGCAAAAACTATTTGATACAGCTCCACCTGTTTTGTACCAGGCAACTTCATGCTGCTTTGCAGGAAAATGAGCACAAAAACAAAGGGCACAGGAGCAGAACTAGGCTGGAGTTGGACAATTAGCCCCTGCCAGCATGGCATCCCTTTGGATAGCCTCCTCACATCTGTGAGCACCACTGCAGCCTCTCTAGACACTTATTTCAGAAGCTCTCGATCACTCTTTTCTGGTGAGCAGCAGAGAGATGAAATGGGCATTGCCATTAGCACCGTCCCATAACCACATCTAGGAGAGAAGGCAGAGTAGAGCAGGAAGCTGTGAGATCCAGATCTGGCTTCTAGAGAAAAAGGAGAACAACCACTACAATCTTACAAAGATGCAAAAGACATGATGAATATTCTCAAGTATATGGGACTTAAATCCTAAAAGCCTCTTTATTCTTGCATTGGCCTAACCTGAGAAAAGCACAGGGCTGACTCTGGTTCCCACTCGACTGTGGCAGTGCCCCTGTTTCCAGACCTGCAGGAATGCATCACGCTGGCCTCTCAGAGACTCCAGCTGGGGATTTCCCATGGCACTGCTGTCACACTCCACGAGCACTGCCCATTACCTCAGCATCAGCCACGACTGCAGTGAAGCTGGTGATCCTGACTCACAGTGACAGCTCTTTCACAGCTCTTACTAACCCAAGACATGGCTCAGCACAATCTATACCTCAGTCATGTTAAGCAAACATTTCAGCTGAGAAAAGCACTGCTCCATGGCTCCATTCTAGGATCCACAATGAACCAGCACTTCAGGCCGTCCTTCTGACCAGTGAAGGAAAGCATGAGTGGCCTTGAATGCAAAGGCAGACATAAAGGAAAAGCCTGAACTTGGCTTTGCTCCATTTCCACTTGACCAACAAGCCACAGATGAACTCATATTTGCTCATACACTTTGAACAATTTAATTCGGTTTCTGGGATGAAATGCAAGCAGATTCAGGGTGTTTCTAGTTCCGTTCATTTTTCTTGTCTTTTTTCCTGGGCAGAAGACAGCAGCTGAGGTGTGCACACAGATGTATTTGTTTGAAAGAGCAGAAGCAAAAATGCTCCTGGCCTGCTATTGCTGCACTGGATCAGGGGAGCATTAGTAGCAGCTCACAGTCAATCATGTGCCTCCCTTGTATTTTGATTTCTCCCTCCAATGACTAACATCACAAAAAGATTACAAAGCTTTGCAAGTAGAAGTACAGCGCTTCATCCCAACAGCAGATGCTCAGCACTCACTGCAGATGGATCTCTTTGCAAAGGCATGCACAGGATGTCTCATCTGGCTTCTCACATACATGACTGCCTCATCAGACGCCTGTTTCTTCCAAGCCTGTCTATATAAACACCAGGATCATGCAAATTATTACCTCCAGCTTAAAAGTAGCATCAAGACATTTTGTGACATCAAATAAATAGATTGGTCTTTCCAGCCTCTTTCAAAATCCCTGTTACACTGATCCTCTGATTGCAGAAAAATATTTGACATTTGACTAACTCCTTCATACAGTAAAGACTTGATACTATGAAAGGAGTGTGTTTACAATAGCTTTGTTCTTGCAAATGTCACTCAAGAATCATTAGTAGCACAGCAGCAAAACACCTGGTGCCTGCCACAGCATTCTTTTAGCAAGTGGGAAGCAGAGCAATAGGAAATTATTTGATTATATTCTCAGTAACTGGTTTGGTAAAATCTTGCACTAGCCTTCCAAAGGAAATTCTCAAATAGAGAGGCACAGCATTTTAGCTATATTGTTCCTGTAGCTGAGATGTGAGACTGACTAGTTTAGAAATCTTCCAGAATAACTGCAAAAATTGAAAATCCCACCCAGAACACACCCTCACATCTGACAGGTTACCATATGTGTTTGGTTTGTGTGGAAAGGTTTTCATACCAGGGAGGGGGCTACAGGGGTTGCTTCCATGAAAAGTTACAAGAAGCTGTCCAAGAAAGCAAACACCAGCCAGCGCTGAGATAGACCCACTGCTGGCCCAGGTCACACCCATCAGTGACAGTGGTAGCCCCTCTGAGATAACTTAGTCATGAAGTGAGGGCAAGAAACAAATTGACAGCTTCAGCCAGGGAGGAGTGAGACTATATGAGAGAAAAAGCACTGCAAACACCAAGGTCAGAGCAAAAGGAGGGGAGGAGTGTCCCTGGTGCTGAGCAGGGATTCCCCTGCAGCCCACAGTGAAGGCCATGGTGAGGCAGGCTGACCCCTTGACCCATGGCAGGACAGGTGATGGTGAGCCCACAGGAAACCCATACTGGAAGAGTCTGTTCCTGAAGCCTTCATCCCATGAAAGATCCACACTGGGGTAATTCATGAAGAACTGCAGCCTGTGGAAAGGACATTGGAAAAGTGTGTGGAGACCTGTCTCCTGTGGGAGGGGCACCATGCTGGAGCAGGGAAAGGGTATGAGGAGTCCTCCCTTGAGGAGGAAGAAGAGGCAGGGACAACATGTGATGAACTGACCAAAGCCCCCATGTCCTGTCCCACTCTGCTGCTGGGATGCAGATAAAAGAGAAAATGGTGAGAAAAGTTGAGCCCAGGAAGAAGGGAGAAGTGGTAGAAAGGTACTTTAAGATTTAGTTTTTACTTCTCATTACTCTATTCTTATTTGATAGAGTAGGGTATAAAGGGATAAAGTAAAGTATAGTAGAGTATTGATAAGTAATAAATTCAATTAATTTCCCCAGTTGAATGTGATTTTCCTATGATGGTAATTGCTGAGTGAGCTCTCCCTGCCTTTATTTCGACCCACAGACCTTTGATTATATTTTCTGCCCCTGTCCAGCTGAGGTGAGGAGTGACCAAGTGGCCTTGATGGACACCTGGCATCTAGCCAGGGTTAGCCCACCACAGTGAGGAAAACTTAGTGGTTATTCAGCATGTTTCTGCTTTTCAGAGTCTTGGCATGACAGAAATATAAGAAGGGAAAGATAAAAGCTTGGCAAGTTTAAAACTTTGTAGAATTTATAACCTGACCATCCTGTCTATGTCTCAGCTTTGGGCTGTAGTGGGGACTGCTGCTCCAGACCTGAAGCACACATCTCCTCACCACAGCACTTGGCTACCACACTGCACCTGCTCTGCTCAGCACCTTTCACATAGCACTCATCTGTTTAAGTGCAAACCTGCTAAGGACACAGTAACAGACTGGAGATGTCTTACTCACAGAGGGCACTGCAAAGAGGCTTAAAAGTGGCACAGAGGAGTTTGTCATCTGTTGCTGCTCCCTGACCTCCAGTTTGCAAGCAGAATGAGCACCCCTCAAGGCTCAACATCCAGCTGTTACAGACCAGCTCAGCCTGAGTGCTCCATTCTCAGGGACAGCACAGAAATCAGCGCCTACCAATCAATAGATTTTTAGAGCAGCTCCATGTGTCATGTCAAATCTCTAATTCTTTTCATCTTTCATAGTATCACCACTACTGAAGTTTCCACACCCATCATGATCACTCTAATACTCAGCTGCTTTTAGCAAACTGGCTTTGGAGTCACTGCATGGCTTTTGAGCACATTTAAACCTGCAAAGTGAGAACAGCAAAGCACACTATAAATTCTTCATCATCTCTGAGAGGGAGCAGTTCTAGACAATATCCCCTTCAACTCCTGGCTCAAAATCATTGAAACATTAAATCAATTGCTTACCTTTTGATCCAGACTGTAGGCCAAGATCCACTCCTCCTGCTTGGGGTGGAAGAGCAAGCTCTGGATATAGAAGTTCAAACGGTACTTCTGATAAGTAGCTCCTTCATCAGAGCTGATGAGGATGCTGCTCTCAACCTCTGGATCACTAAGAAGCATGATCTAAATAGAAAAATGGAAGGAAAGTGTTAATGGAAAAGTGAAAGTGAATATAATTTAAGAGTGAGGTCACACAGCACTGACTCCTATCAGATGTATTCAGAAGATCACTCAAGAGTATAACATCCCATAGAATTAGGATAGGTTTTTACTATTTCAGTTTCATTTCCTTTGGCAACTCATTTGCTGATTTGATCAATTCTTTTTTTTTTTTCATTTTATCCAGATAAATTCAGAAAGATCAGTAAGAAAGAAAAATTTTATGTATCAACGTGGATTTTGCTTGGAAATAGGAACTTCAGGCAGCGACACCAGGCTTTCCTGGACCATATCTGTCTACCACTTCTCTCATCCCATGTGGAATTCTCTCTCCAAAAGTAAGCAACAGAGCATTCCTGAGATTTAAGGCTCATTACCTGTCAGCTTGCAGTGCTATGAATGAGAGCATCACCTCCATGGAAACAGAATGCCTTCCCAGATCAGCTGCTGGCAGCTGGGTATAGTTCACATGCACATGGGCAAACACTGACACCATTTCATATATCACACTCCCAATTTGTACAGTAAGAGACATTCATTCAGTCAGTGAAAACATAATTTTCCCCAAGCACAGGAAAGTGCACGACCTCAATTTTTACAGGGAGGAAAACACTTCTGAGTCTCTAATTTTAATTAGAAAATTATTATCAATATTTTAAAATGGGTTGATTCCACACTATCAGATGGCAAGCTCTACATAAACGTTAGCAGGAAAAATGTTGTGGAAACATTAATACCATCTTATTAACATCTGGAGAAAACGACTTCACATTAAAGCAAATACCAGCACCATAAAATAAAGGCAAACAGTGGGAAATAAATTAGAGCTGTTCTAAACACAGCAGGTTGTTGATACAGCAGCTGAATCAAATATAGAAACTGTCTTTCAGCAGGAAAACAGATCTAGGAATGGCCTTTTCTACCTCACTGCAGAATGATCAGCTAGCTGACATCCACCGCAGTTTTGGGTTTTTTCCACATTGACTTCTCTTATCCACCTTCACAGAGCTCCAACTTCAAGACTACAATAGGGAAATACATTAATTTTGACAGCAAAAATCAGTTTCAAGGAATGGTTAAACCCTTGGTATGTTAGGCCTTCATCAAGCAAAAAATTTCAGTGCTTGTTTAATCTTAAGTACCTCATTAGCTCCATGAAGTCACCAAGGGAAAGGGAATACAATGTAAATGGCTTCTGATCCTTTCCATTAAGGAATGAAAAGCTGAACAAGAAGTGAACGTTTTCCCAGAGGGAAGCCACCTGTATGAATCCAGCTTGATGTCAAAGGACCTTCAACAACCCTCACATCCATCCCTCACCAGCCCCAAAATCAATCCCTCGCCATTCCCACAGGAAGCCACAGGATAAATTCTGAAGTGCACTTGCATTGTGCCCTGGTGCCCGGTCTGGGGAACGCTTCTCGTTCCCCACCTGCAGATGATTTCCTGGGAATTAGCCTGAGAAGAGACCTCCAAGATCTCCACTCTAAGGGATGTTTTGGTACATTCATTCTTTCTAATCTGACCAAAATATCAATTTCATTATGCCCCAGACAGTAACAATTTTAAAAGTATTTGAAGATATTCCTTTCTTAGACTGCAAAGATATTTTTTACCCCTGTTCACCTAAAGCATATTGCCTATGTCAGAGAACTATAACATAGTTTAGTAAAAAACACTTGCTTATATGGAATGAAAAAAGGATGTAGGCCTGGCCATTTAAGAAGACAATCCAGAGAGATCTTATATTTAAAATAAAGGATACTTCAGGAATAAAAACATTTTCCACCTGATGTAATAGAGGATGACATAGTTAATAATGCTGTATATTAAAAGCTTACTGCTGGAGTTCTGTCCTCAAATAAGGAGCAAAAGTCTGCATGGACCTGAAGTGGTACACAAACAAAACATCCTCTCTGTCCTTTCACACATGATCTGCAGCACTTCAGTGGATAGTGCAAGAAATGGTCATTGAAACAACAAAGGCAGTATTTCCACCAGATGGTCGACAAATCTGGCCCATTTGTTCTTCTGGATGCGTAACAGCGTTAGAAGATCAGATAATAAAACCACCAAGCTAGGAAAGGTGGAAGAACTTAACAACAGTCACATCTAGAGATGACATCACATAAATCATGCCCTGTGCCTTCACCCAATTTCCACATCCACTCTCCATTCTTCAAATGGAGAAATGAACACCCAACATCTCTGCTGCCATCCATCCTCCCAGGAAAGGCTGGTCCTACACAGAGCAGGATGGAAAGGCAGGAGGCTCAATCACAGTGAAAAACAAAAGCTCACCACCACCCATGCAGCTCGGACCAGCACAGGTGTGTTACACGGCGCACAGAGAAAGAAAAGTGACAGACTCTGGCTTTTCTTTTTTTATTGTTTCTACTTTTTCTTCTGGAAGCTATAGGGGGAGGGAACTTTCAGCCTTCTCATTATGGGACCAGGAGGAAGCATCTACCCCACTAGTGATTTAGATTAATCACTTTTCATTAAGAGACAATAAACAAACTCCAGCCAGAATGAGCATTTCTGCCAGCATCCTGTGTTGCCATTTATAATTGCCATAAGGAATAGCAAAGGAGAACCAGAGAGTTGTCAAATGTAATTTATAAGGGTTTAAGATCTAATCATTTTCTATAACATTAAATTAAATGGCAGCCTTTATTTAAATGAAGATTACATTTGGTCTTTCTACATTCTAGATTATTTATGTATACATCCATGTATAAAACGTTGCTTTTTTCTCTAGTTTAAGTGGAGAGGGGTAGGGCAGGCAGGACTGGTTACTGCCAAGGGTATATCCTTGAAAACATACTTTTCCTGACCTTCAAAATCCAGTGAACAATGAATGGCAAGCACCAGACAACAAAACAGGCTGAAAATCAGACTAAAATTCAGAGAGTTCCTTAGGAATGGATGCAGAGGAAGAGAGCTGTCTGGGACATGGTGCATCTCCTTTAAAGCAGGAGCTCTGGGGACAGTGAAGACACAAACAGAGCTGTTCTGGATGAACTCCAGGTGGGCAGAACCCCAGACACCAGTGAGGCAGCACATGGAAAGATGATGGTATGGAGAGATCACCTTGCAAGATTACCTACGCTATATGGACTGAGATCTTCAGTACATGAGCAGGGAACATATCCAGCTCTGAGCACTTCAGTGGGATTCACCCCAGGGAATAAACAGCATGAGTTGCAGGCAGAAGAACAAGGAGGGCATGATGCATGTTACACCTGTGCCTGCCATATTGTGTTTGGTACAGAAACCACAGCAGTAGTTAAGAGTCACTCAGATTTGTTGGAGAGTGTGTAAGACCCTTAAAGGAGCTCAAATGCAGAAGAAATTAGGAAGGAAAGTGGCACCATATTGCAGCACAAATCCTCTAAAAAAGTCATGCCCTCTGATGGGGCTAATATAACAAAAACTAGGGTAGGATTTGTAATTGAGAATGTGAGTTCCCACTAGCCAGATCAAAATACCAGGTAGGTCACTGGGTTAATGCACACACCTTCCATGGTACTGCTTTCATATGGGTTATGGGCAGGTGGATGAGTTAAGATGGTGCCACATTTCTCTTTTTCTGTAGTCCGGCACAAAGAGAGCCATGATGTGGAATACAGAACTGTGCAGTAATGGGGCAGCACACCTCCCACAGGCACAATGCTACAACATGCCCAGACAGGCACGGGGATACACACGAGCACAGAAATCACAATGGAATGCATTTTGTATGCAGCTGAATTAGTTAAAAAAACAGCCACTGGACCAAAAAAACCCAAAACAACATGCCACATAAGTGGCATATTTATTAATATTAGCTTTCAATGAAGCCTTTTATTTTTCTCAACGAACATAAATTTTCACTGTAAATTACCAAAGCACATCTCCCTAAATCAGCACAGACCAGTTTTATAGGTGCAATAATCTGTAGCAATAGTACCACTGAGCTACATTAGCAAAGAAACACCAGAGAGTTGTCAAATGAATAAAGAAGACAGGTTCAAATAAATGTCTTTTGTTCTGAGAAATAGATAGACAGCATCAAACTTTTGTGTACTGCCCCTGATACTCCACTTTAATGCACTTTTCATACACTGTTCTTTTCAGAGGTCCTTGTCATATTCACCTATGTAAAAGGCTATTCTAAAAAAAACCATAAACAAATAAACAAAGCAGTTAAAAAATAAACAAAACCAACAGGACACCTACAAACCACGCAAGCCTCCACAGCTTCAAAAGAAACTCAGTTCCTTAGCAAAATATTAGAATTTATTCTGTAGCACTGGATTATCCTCTCCTACAACTGAAAAGACAGTCTTGCCACAAACACTTCTACAAATACATAAAGCTGAAGTTTAGTGTTTACAAGTTCATGGAGATTTCCATATTGAATGTGCTCAGCTTAAAAGTGAAAAGGCTTTTTTGGGGTTTTTAGGCCTCCTTCCACTAGGCCCTCAATTCAAAAACACTTCAGATCCTTCCTAAAGCCTGGCCACACCTAAAACATCAATGAAAAAACAAATCAGATTCTAAAAAAGAAAAATGTTTCATTTGATTTAAAACATCTGATGGGTTGTATTGTCCCATGTCTCCTTCCCAAAAAGCTTCAGAGTAGCTTGAGTTTAAAAAGCCAAAACGTTTCAACAATTCATACTGAAAGGCCAATGCAAGTAGAAGATTTTTGCTTTGTTTAGATTTTTTATGTCCTTTCCTCCTTTCAAAAATTTTGAGAAATCAAAATTCAGTGACATTTAAAGGCTTAAAGATGCAAAAGTTGTTTTCTTCCTTCAAAACACCAGTCCATCCCAAGTTAAATATGAACAGTTTGGAACTCTCTTATGGGAAGAGTAATTTTCTACATTGAAGCATTTTAGATTACATGTTTGACCACCTGAAATTTCTCACTGGCAAATACTTGATTATTCATTTCCCTCTCATTCCTTCTCTCTCCAACATTATAACTGCAATTACTTGCCCTGCAAGCTAAAAGATGCCCTCAGAGGTCTGATCACAACCCAAATCTCCTAGAACACATCTACACAGTATATCTAAAGCCCTTCCCAGCCATTCCCATGGAGGACAAGTGCAACTCATTGCAAAGAAAATCTCATCCTTTTTCACCCTCTTTCATCACTACATGCCATTTCAACTAAAAAAATTTCAGTTAAATTAAATCAGCCCAATTCCCTCTGAAACTAAAAAGTGCTAAGGTAACCACAAGTAACTGCTTACCAGCAAAAGTAACACCCATACAAATCAGCTGAGCTAAAGTTGTCTTTGAATGATTTACACTAGTTTAGAAAGAGGGTTTCTAGAAAGCACACCTTAACTTTATACAAACTTCCACTGACGTTCAGAGATGGCTAAGTACCTGCTCACTGCCCTGTAGATATGTTGATCTCTACAATAATCAGGGGGAAATGAAAGCAACCTCTGTTTTCTAGTCACCAAACATCTCAGTCAGACAGGAAAAAATGGGACATGTCACTGATAAAAATCTGCTCTAGGGAGAAATCCTGTGTATTTACATACAAGCAAAGAAATTCACTCCATCATTCAGGGATCAGCAGCTGTGACAAGAGGGACATCTGCTCTCTGGGAAGCCAAAAAAGACATCCATGAAGAGGGCAACAACTTTTATTTAATTACTTACTTTGTGTGCCAAAAGGAAAATGCTCATTGCAAACTTTTGTGTTACAGAGTAGCCCAGATATGGGACTCCTTCTTCCTTCACATGCCTCAAAAACTTCCTTAATGTTAAGGATAACCCATGGGCATCAATCAAGCAGTAAAGGGGCATTGAGCTTTCATAAGAGACAAATTGTCTGGACCTACCCCATTTCAGTTTCTTGTAACTTCACTTCTTATTGCCCGAAATTTAACATTAATGGCAGATCTAATTAATGAATATAGCACCAGATCACCAACTCTCAGAACCATAGTGCTGTAATCTTAAAGGATGAAGTGCACTGCACTGACTTTATAGGGGTTTATGAAGCATGTGTTATAAAAGTACCTCAACCATAAGGCTTTTATACCTTGGCACTCACTTCAATACAATCCCATAAAACCCAAGCAATCTTTAAGTGTTAAAGGTGACTTTCACTACTGTATTTATTATTGGATAATGAAAAATGACTCAGACATCCATAGAAACTCAGCAATGAAATAAGAGTTTCCTGAGACTTTTGCATTGGGTCTGCATTATATGTACCGTGACCAAAGAACCCAATGGCTCTCTCAAGACATTTTAGACACTTCACACTAACCTCCCTCCAGAACTTCCTTCCCATCAGGAATTCTTTGTAATTACAAAACAACTTCTAGTCTGCAGAATCACATTGCTTGCCACAGAACTTTTCAGACATCAATAGCTGTTTCTGTTAGGATTCAACCCCTCTGGAGGACCTGTTCCATGGACTGCTGCAGCTGTGCCAGAAACTGAGAGCTCTCTAATCCACCAAACTGGTTTGAGAAGAGAGCAACCTCATTAAATCTGCAATTACCCACACATGGGTTCCCCATCTTTGCAGCACTGAGACAGAAAGGTCAGAGTACACGATGTTGTTCACGTGATACACAGGTTCATTGTTTCTGCAGAATGTTTTGTCTTTCGTAGAGGGTACATAAAAGAAGAGAAACATTATCAGAAATAAAATAATAAACTGTAACATGAAAAAATTTCTTTAACATAAAACAGCAGGGTTTTTGAAACAAAAATGAGCAGTGCTGGAGTGCATCAAATGAGTACCAGCATTACCTTGCCTTCTCTGAGGAGATGCACATCAGCCTACCACACTTGCTTACAGGCAATAATCCTGGTTAATCTTTTGTTGCCTTCTATTGTCTCTTATATCCAATTATACCCAGATTAAATTACAATTAACTGTTCATATTGGTACAAAATTGCAAGAGGCTTTTGGCACTTCAGCCATACCTGCCATAAATTGAAATACCAAAACAAAACACTTCAGAGAGTTCCAAGCTCATGCAATCCCTTCCCTGGGGAGAGGGCACTCCATTTTAATCACCGCGTCCAGCACCTGTGCAAGAGCACAGATGCACCATGCAAGAAGCCCTGAGGATCAGGAGCAAATTAAGGTTAAATTGCATATAAAGTAAGAGCTCTTCAAGGAAAACCACTCTGCCATCCTCACTGGCAGGTGGGAAATGAAAATCTATCATGGCTGTAAGACTTAGGCAAAACTCTGAGCTGGGAAAAGAACACAGATACTCCAAGGCTGCCATCTGAACCTGCCCACAATGCCAAATCCCAGGCTGGATCCAATTTGCATGCACAAGAGTGAAGTAAACCATGATAACAGAACTAACAAAGCAGAACATCTTATCTTTGTTTTGCTGCTGAGCAGGTCAGAACAACATGCCTCCCCTCGTTCTCTCGCCTTTTTGGCACTGGACACATGTACTTTTCACTTTTAATTACAAGGCACAGCAAGCATTTGCTTGTTAAATTTCAGGTGCCAGTGGGGATGGAAGCCATCCAAAAAGCATGTGCTTGACCTGGCAAAGAGTGACTGACTGGCAACAGCCAGCCACATGCTTGGCTGTAAAACCTTTTCATTGTCACAGCAAGGCACCCTTTATCCAAGGTTACTCCAGCCCATTATATTCTTGTTACAGCTGCACATTCTCCAGCTCCCCACAGATCAGGGGAGCAAAGTCCTCTGCCACAGTATTCCCACCTGCCTGGGGCCACTGCAGTGCTGCCCAGCTAATCTGCCAAAGGCTTTTCTGTGTCACAGCACGTTCATGCAGAGTTCTGCTCCACAAACTGCCAAATGGGTGACAAGCATCACCACTGGATTTGTACATCCAGTTTGACCAGCACTTCTACTAATGGGTCTGAACCTTCCAGTAGAAGAAACCTCCACTGGTGATCTTAGGCACCAGCCAGAGCTTCCTCACAAATACAAAGCTTCTGAGCTATATTATTATATTGCTCTGGAGTCTGGTATTTGTGCATAGCATAGCTCTGCATGATGCCTTTTTACTCTTCTGGACTCTAGACAGGAAAGCCCCAGTTATTACAATATCTGACACATTGTTTTGTGGTCATCAGCTTTTTTTCTGATGACAGAGAACAGCTCTAATCCCAAACTGTCTTCACAGAAAGGGAAAAGCAGCATTCACTGTTATAATTATATGTTATTTGAGTAAATGCATGGTTGTGCTATTCTCCATACAACTACAAAGTAATTTTCACCATTATGGTAACTTCCCATGTAAGCAGAAATAGTTACAGAAAATAATGTTATCAGTAAGGAGAGGCTGTGTGCACCACAGCTGCTGGAACTGAGAACACCATTTATATAAAAACACTCCTCTGATTATAGGTCTCACTTGGGAGAACACTTCACATGTGGGTATGAGTTTACTCACAGTAGTTGCCCCATTACAGAAAACAAAAGGATGTGCATGGATAGTTACTCATGGGGGTAAACTTTTGTAGCCTGTATTCAGCAATCTATTTCATTTGAGGACAGTGGAGTGTTTCATGACTCTATAGAAAAATAAAAATCGTGTTATGTATCTCCCTTGAGGCCATTAAATCTGAATACAATTTTAAATGCATCATTGCTTCTGCTTTGCTTACCCACTTTATTTTTCTGCTTTTTTAGTCAGATTGCAGAGTGAACATAGACAACAGTCAGCTTTATCACTGTTCACATCCAGATGCTTATAATCTATCTCAATTTACTTACTTGGCATCTATTACTCATGTCCCTCACTGTCCCCAATGTACTTTTCTTCCTAACATCCCCCCACTGGAGGAAGCCAAGATGACAGGAGAAGGTCTATCCAATTTCTGGATGCAAGGCTGAGGCCTGAGTTACAAAACATGATGGCATGGCAGTGCTCTGCATGGCAGCACTCAGCTCTGAGCTCTCCACTGAGGCTTCAAGCTCTGCATGCCAACTTGGGTGCCAAAGATTCAGGTGCCAGATAGGTTCAGGACCTAGGTACAGGATTCCCAACCAGCACCTCACTGCTTTGACATTTCCCATTATATTTAATAATTAGTTCCCAATGAAACAGTCCTTGCAGGTTTATGGCAGTAGTCTTGTCTGAGCAGGGGAGTGGCTGCCCCAGTGACAGAACCCAGTGGCTGCTACATCCTGTTCCAACTATTCCATCAGGGTCACAGGTACTTCACAGCCTGGGGAAAATCATGCACTTTCCTTTCTGTATCCCTTCATGCACATACGTGAGCTCTGTACGTTTCTGAAGAAGCAGTGGAAGATGAAACAGAACTGGAAGAGGGGATAAAAGTTTTATCTCCAACACAACCCTGACACTTTGTTTTTAGATTCAGTAGGCAAACATCAGAAAATTACCAAGCTTACTCCATTTTTCCATGGTTTTCCAGGTTCTGAGTGCTGCATTCCTTGTGTGCACCCCACTGCCTCTCAATCTCTGAGTACACCTGCTCCAGGAGTTTTGCTGCTTTCTTGCAGGCATTTTTAAGGATCATGTTGCTCTACCATGGGAAGAATCTAAGGGAGGAAAGTTATGAGCTTGTTTTGTCAGCAACAGAGAATTAAAATATTAGAGGGCTCACTGTAAAAGGCAGAACCAATCTCTCCTCAGAGACAGAAGGACTGGTCTAAGAGTTGATTGCCTAGATTTATAAGTAAACAACAGCCTGAGTTTTCCCTAACTGCATCTCTGGACCACTTAGAAAACCGCTGTCATTACTTTTGGAGTCCAGCAACATCTGTCTGTATACAATGAAAAAAAGACATCTTAGAACTGAGAGGTGAAGGGCAATGAACTCACACTAATGAACAAAGAAGCCTCAAGCACTCCACACCACAGTGAAATAACTCTCTAAGATCTAGCCCTGCCAAGCTCCATGCTGAAGAAAACTCATTTTAACAGTCACAGAAGTGTTTCCAGGTTTCCCAGTGCTGCTTGAGATAAAATATTTTACACAGAATTGATAACACCAGAGCTGACATTACAGTTACACTGTAAGAGGCAGATGTGTGTATGCACCACAAACTGAGACTGTGGCCACGTGCCCTGCAGACTCTGCTAATCTAGGCTATTAAAATAAGAATTCACTCAGTAATGCTGAGCTTCTCTATTCTTCACTTCATAAAGGAATGAAATAAAAAGATATCTTGCCACTTATTATTGGGCTTGGGGTTGGCAGGGGGTGGGGGGAGGATTTTCCTCAAAGAGAAATAAATAAGTCTCGGTGAACCAACTCCTATCACTAAAGATCAAGGTCAGATCATTATATGGTCTTCAAAAGGACCCACCTTCCCCTTCTCTGAGAGCTGCTCTCCACCCATTCTATTATTTTTCCCTCCTTTTTAATAACAGGATATAGTGACTCACTGTTATTGATTGATTATCCTGCTGTCTGTGAAGCACCATGCCCCTCCTCGTTAATTCAAAACTACCTTATTTTTCATACTTCATAAATTAATATATTATTGGAGCTGCAGCAGTAAATGAGATGGCCATGTTTCAGAGTGTGGTAAGGAGAATGGAGAAGGGAAAAAAGTGTCATAAAATTGCCCTATACCAGAACCTGCAGCTGTGTTCACCCTGCTGACAGGCCATGTGGTTAATACAGGCAGCCCTGTACAAGGTGCTGCCTCCTGACAGACCCTCTCCTCCCTCTAACCAAGGCAAGGCACTCTGAAAGCTCACACAGGTATGAAGCGATGCTCATGCTAGGTGACAAAATTGCAGCTTTATTTCAGTCGATATCATAACTCCTGATCCATCCTTAACACCCCCTGTCTAAACTGGAGCTAACTATCTCTGTTCTTCTGACAGCCAGCTCTGGGAACTCTACATCTGAATGTGGATGGCCCCCCTGCAGTTTTACCCCATTTCTGGTCTTTATGACCTTGTAACATCCCTAAGTCTCCATGACTGGAGCAATACAAGGTGAAGCAGGCAGAGAGTGCAACAGGAGAGAGGGACTGAATTTTAGGAAGTCTGACAAAGCAGCCCTGTCACAGACATGCACCAGGATGCTGCCAAGCTTATCACTCTTGCCTGGTAACTGTCCTTTTGCTCCAAAAATTGTTTGCAATTTGGAATATAGAGGTACAAAGGTGCAAAATACAGATGAGTAATGGTACACAAAGACAACCCTATCTCAAGCTTTGTGATATATGAACTTCTTTTCCTTCACAAACACTGAAAGAATGGCTTTCATTGTAAATGGCACTTTCTATTTATACCTATTTTCTAACCCTCTTCCCTTCAGCCCCTTTAAATAATGCCATATGGGAGTATTTTGTTAATTATCTCAATTGCATTTATTTTTAGAAACAGCTGATGAGCAGTGTTTGTGGTTCAGTGGGTACGAGGATTTTTTTTTCTGTTTGTTTTTAAATGTATTTGCTTCTTCAGAGAACTAACTGAAAAAAACCACCAGGAATCCCCAGTTTTCACATTCATGAATTCCAAGGGACAGTCTTCTCTGGAGGGCAACAAACACATTGCACCTGTTTAAGAAAGGGGAAAACTTTCACTGGGGGGCTCTCATAATTTTGAGTTCCAGTTCTGTGTTGTCTGTGCTGGAAAATGGTCATCTCCCAGACCACAGATGTTGCACAACCTCTGTTTTTCTCTATGATATCTGTGAAGCCAGAAATGGTAAACCAGCCAGCAAACAGACTTTGCTCCTTCTTTAGGGACATGATCCTCCAGGTCAGGTCAGGTTCCAGTGGGGCATCTGGCATGGGAGGCTCCACCATCCCTGACTGCAGGAGGGCAGAAAATTCTCACAAGAGCATCTTGAGTACAAAGATTCACAAGGAGGCACAATTTCCAAATATATTCGTAATAATAATTTAAAAAAACCAAAACACACACACACAAAAGACACAACAGGAAGAAACAACCACTAAAATACCAACTTAGACATACTGAAAAATATTTGAGAGTATTTGTGCCTTTATATCTCAATGTTTTCCAGGCATTGATCTTGAACCATGTTCAAAACACTAATAAACCAAGTCATCCAGCATCAGGAAACTATATACCTTAGGTAGGAAAGGTCAGAGAAACCTACTCTGAAAATGGCAGAACATACTGAACTTACTCTGACTTTGCTGAATTCAAACTACAAAACAGAAAACACTCCAAAACAAGAAATTCCTAAAGTCCTATTTCTGAAATACTACAAAATGTCTGTAATCCAGGATTTCTTTCACACAGCTGCAGGCGACTGTTCTGCAAACATTTACAAAAATGATCTCTTTTCTCAGGTGCCAAATTCAAGCTGAATTAATTGGACAAGTAGAGAGAATCCCATGTACAACAGCTCACAAGACTGCACCTTGTTAATAAAACACATCATGTCACACATCCTCTCACTCTTCCATAGATGTTGTGGGTGACCTTGAGGAAATCATCTTTGCAACACCAGTAAGTGAAGAAAAATATTACTTCTTCATTCACATTTTATTCCTCTACTTAAATTTTCAGTTCTGGAGACAGCGTGACTGTCCCTGAATTGTATTTACAAGAAGGATACACTGAGGTGTTATCCCCATCACAGCCACATTTGTACAACCCACTGGTGCAACCAGAGTAGGCAAACCTGAGCTCAGCTAAGCCAGGCACTGTGTTTCACAGCTTTCCTCTCTGCCCACAGCAACCCTGGACTGGGTGACATGGATTTTGGAGCTCTGAGAAACACAGGAACATCATATACAGCTCAGTGGGTACAGAGAAGGAGTGCTCAGAGAATTTTACAGCAGCATTTGCAGGTCAGGTAGTTTAGTCCCTATTAATGGCAGTGGCAAAACCAAGAGCTGTTTAGTGTCTGTATTCCATTAGGCTGAAGGGAAGGATTAGGGATAAAAGACAGTAGAAAGGGCTTCTTCCATCACTCCTGCCCTGTGGCTCTAACTCTGCCCCACTGCCTTTCAGTTATAAATACGTTCTCAGGTCACATCACCAAGTGCCAGTTTGCAGCACAGACCCTTGATCCCGGTGTCAGCACAATGAGGAAAAAGGGTCCAAGGAAACCTTCCATCTTCCTAAAGCCCAAATGGCTTTAGGATATTCCAGAGCTCAGTTCCTCACCAATAGCTTGGGATGCAGTCTAGGGAAAAAGCAGCAGATGATGAATGGGAGCTGTGGCTAAGCACAGCAGCTCAGTTCAGGTTGGGCTAGCAAGCCTCAGGTACGTGCTGGAATCTCTGCCTCATCAACCTATCACAGGTTTGATGAGTAAGGAGAAAACAAAATGCTACAGAATTCCCTTTGGGAGCATGTGAACTAAGAAATGAAGGCAAAACAAAAATAAGTTTGAATCATGGTTCTGCCCTGAGGCTCCAACCACAGCTGAGGAATTCCCTTTAGAGATACAGGAGGCCAGGACAGGTTTTGCTCTCAGTGACGGTCCAAGTGAGCAAGAAGAAATAAAGGGGAGGTCAAAGTGACTTGTGCTCATTTTGGGATCTCCAGTTTCTGTAAAGGAAGGTGTCACTCCCAATATTCTAGCTAGTCACCAGTCAAGTAAATGCATTCCTCTGCAATTACAGTATTACAGACAATTAATTTCTTCCTTCATTAACACAAACAGCAACACAGTATTGCTCCCTGCCAGCTCATAAACAGTTGCTGCACTTCAGCCCCCAAGAAACTGCACAGACACAAACAAATCTAATTAGATTTATCTTTCAGAAATTCCTACTCTCTAAATACCTCTGAACATTTCTCCTGACGGCTAAGTTCAGAGGCATGGTGAGGTATGAGAGGCGCAGCATGACTGTGGCTTTTACAGCTTCAGTGATTTGTGCTGCCCCTCCATTTTGATTCTGTGACAACTAAGAAACTAGTCTGAAAAGCCATTTTCCCAAAGCTCTTCCACTGAGCACCATAACTTTATTCCTGCTTTATTCTGTTTGCAACTACTGTTCAAACAGCTTAGCAGGAAGGTCTACCTTTAAATAAAACCTAAAATACTTCAATTCTGGTATAAGGGGAAAATGGGGGGAGTCCTCATTTCATTCACTGCACCTGGGTGATACTTCTGTTCAGCATAAAAGGCTACAAACCTTTTAATTCTTCAAGTCATCACCTGCAACAATGATTGTAATACCTCAGGGGAAAAGCTAAAAACAACTGCAGCCAACTGAACTGCAAAGAAAATTCATGAAGGAAGGTATTTCTAAGACATCAGAACTGTCACCTCAGATCTTAAATGCAATCAGGGCCTCCAGTTTATCCACACCTTATCTGAGCAATACTCTATACAGAAAAATGGGTTTGATTTGTCGGAGTTGTTATTCTCTTCCTTTTTCCTCTCTTTCTTTTGCATTCTAACTCCATCGTCTCCACCTCCACAGTATTCCCAAGGGGAGAGATTAAAAGTTTCTCAGTGAGAACTGGATTTTCAACTAAACAATATCTTCACCAAGAATAAGCACTCTTTACAGAGTATTTCACAGGAAAATTAATACCTAAAATCTATGGTTCAACAATTCCTTGAGATTCAAAGTGGTACCTCTGTGCCTGAAAGGAGCAGTGCTTCAGATATATATGGGACTTCAATTCTCATCTTCTTTCTGCACCCTTTTGGAAGGGCTTTACATCCCTCTGTGAGGCATCAATTGTAAAATGAACCCTGTTATTGACAACCAAGAAGAAAGCAAATGTTCTCACAATAGGGGATCTTACCCAGCAGACCAGCTCATGCTAGAAAATATGGAATCACAGCATTTCAGCTCCAAGCAGTGACATTTTGAAGTGCAGCCAGTTAAGCAAAGAATCACAAGCTTAACTTTTTGTGGAAATTATTCAATTTTCTAACAGAATTTTTTCAGCAACCATAAAGAAAGAAGAGACTTGGGATAAAAAGAAACTGGAAATTTAAAAAGTCAAGAGAAATGTTTCTACTAAAATAGAAGAGACTTTTCCCTTAGTGTTTTGGAAGAAATAAACACTTTTAATTCCCAGACCACTGTGAAAATCTGCCTCTAGTAAAATGTAACTAACACCCAAAACAGAGCTTTAAATTAAAGGTCAGCAGGGAACTGAGATCTCAGCCCAGCAGAGAGTAAGCAGCTTTTTGTCATATCCCCAAAGACAAACAGGCTACAGGGTAGAAAAGCCAAAGCTAAGCATTTTGCTAATTTCAGCTTTTCAGAGCACTCAAACATCTGCTTTTTTAAATCCCATTTATCTGTAAGGAAGGGGTACTGCTAAACAAATACGAAAATTTCTCCATTCTGAAGTTTACCACAAGTTACCTGCTTGTTGCAAGCTGTTTGGCAACCTGACAAAGCAGATGCTTCACATGTGGTCTTTCTCTCAGGCCAACAGCTGGGTGGGCAAGTGCACTGAAGGGGAAGATGTGCCCTGGAATACACTCTGCCCACTGGAACACCTTCATGGGTTTGGAAGTGTCAACACTGCAGGCACTTGGCTTCTCACCAGACCCAAAACAGGAGCTCTCAGAAAGCCAGTCCCCAGCACTTCAGAGCTGTCTGACTGCTAAGGGCAAAGATCACCTGGAATTTCACAGCAGTAAGGAGAGCTCAATGCAGGTTTTCCCGGTTTTCCTGATCCAAACACAAGTGCCTGTTGTGCAAGCGAGAGGAGAAACAGCCCAGCCACCTGCAGGAGAGCAGATCCGAGTCTGGCAGCTTCAGCTCCCGGCAGCAGAGGCTTTCCATACACTTGCAAAGCCTTGTGAAACCCTGAACTTGTTACTGCTTAGGGGAAGGGAACTAGCAGTGTGACAGCTCCAGGGAAAATGAAGCAGTCCTGGCTCACTGCAGGGAGTGTTTTGGCTGCCATGCAGCCAGAGTCTGCACGTTCACAGTGGGCTGCAGAATGTGTGGCAGCTCCCTTATGTCAGCACCCAAGGTGGTGTCAGATCACCAAGCTGGCCCTGACCACTTGGAAGGATACCTCTCAGGCATCACAGATGGGGAAAAGAATTCCCAGCAGCTTCCTCTGGTATGTGCATGGTGTTACATTGATTTAATATAGCTGCAAATGTCAAATTGCACAAGGGCAAAGTGCATTTTTCCAGTGAACCACCTTCTGTGATTTCTAGGAAATGGACACACCCCATCCCAGCTCCAAGAGCAGCCATCAGCAGGTTGGGGAGCACCTGGAGCAGGCAGAAGCTCTAGGACCCAGATCTGCACCACAGCCAAAGCCAATTCAGCTCAGTCTTTGCCCTCTGCCTTGGTTAACTCTGTGCATGAGGAGGATGGGGTGGATATCACTCAGATATGTAAAAGACAGAAACAGCTACAGACTAAATCTGACCTCCAAGAAATAAAACACAGGTTGCCAAAAAAATTAAAATATTCCCACCAAAGTTTTTAAAAAAAAAAATAAATCAGAAACAAAAGCCTTTTCTTTTAAAAGAAGAAAGCAAAATGCCAGCTTTTAAATCCCTGTGCCTCATAATTGAGCCCAGGGTTATGCCACAATTCAGGTAAATGATGTTTATATAACTGGCATTTGGCTGAACACAATTCCTATTTAACAGCTGAAAAGAGGCATTTTGGGTCTTCAAAGAAATCTGACAGGTAATTCCCACTGTAGTTCTGCAGGGTAGCTGAGCAGTAATTATCCTTCTCACTAGTAAATCAATTAGGAACGAATGTATGGAAAGCTTTTCTCCTCCTCCAAGTAAGCGCTAATCCTCTGAGCGCTAATGAGCAGACAGGGCCAGCAGCAATGTGCAAACCCATCAGAAATCCACAGGAGCTACCAGGCAGGCAGGCTCCAACCAGTGCCTGGGAGCGAGTGCCTCAGGAGAAAACACCTTTCCTGGAGAGGAACTGGACACCTGCAGACCTTTCCTGGAGAGTTCTGCATGGCTCATGTGTGACACTGGCTCTTTGCATGTGAGTTATTGCTGATCCCTCCCTCCCACTTACTGCCTCAAGCAAAGACCTCTCCTGCAGCTCACAAGAGATCCCTGCTGCTCCTGCTCACAAGAAGATCCACTTCTGCTGCTGGAGGTGAACCACAAGGGACCTGGGCTCTTTCTGCTAGGACCCACCTATTGCTTTGTGATTCAATATTGGCAGCTGTCCTCAGGAGCTCAGCAAAACCATCCTGCTTACTCCCCATGCCACAAGAACAATATTCACCCAGAGAGGAGTGAGGGGACAATAAACCCAAAGCTGAATTTGACAAATTTCAGATGTTCTGGTCCAGTGACACCTTGTTCAGACATTTCTCAAGTGCTACATGAATGTCTGGAACTGCTTTGATGGTTAACAAAGCAGAGTTCAGACAGACCAGCTGTTTAAGCATGCACAGTAACAGTGCTTATATATTTAGAAGAGGTAGAAAGAATGGAAGCAAGTTGTTCCCACAGCAGCTAGCACTGACAGCTGGTTTCCTTTGAGTTTTCCTTATAGCTTGTCTCTACATTTCAGAAGATTTTTCAGAAGGGATAAGAAGGGCACAGATAGGCTCAAAAATCATTTCCTTGAGACAGAAAACCAAAAAAATTCTTTTAAATTTCTAATCTCAAGTAAGTAAACAGCAGGTAAAGATAGGCCTGTATGCCACTATATGATGAAATGTAGGTGGTTTTAATTAAAAAAAAAAAAAGACTGCTAATCTGTAAAGCTCAGTAGCCTGAGAAATTGCTGGAAGATAATAATATATCCTTGTACTCTGATTTGTGAGGGAGTCTTTACACCAGTGACGTAGGATTTGTAACTGAGCATATTGCCTGTGCTTTTGGGTGGGCAGAGTTGCTTTGGAAACAGTATGAAAAAGAATTAACTCTTCAGTGCCCCCCATGTTCGATACAAGATGAGTGTGAAGGTCAGGAAAACTCACTACAAAACATCCTAATTTGTTTTGCTTGGGGGAAAAAATAAAGTCAAGGTAGTTGTCATAATAGCTCAGGTCCTGCATCAGGAAAAATATAGGCCAAACTGTGACCACTGCATTCTTCCTCCTCCCTGTACATCCAAACACACTTAATAACCAGAGCTATGTCTGCCCTATGGTTGCATACACTGAAACAAATATCAGTCCCAAATATCTGTAGAGTGACCAGTGATGGAAAACACAACAGTCATAATAAGAACAGTACCAGGAGCGAGTTACTAGTTTGGAAATCTTTTGATGGAGACAGGATATGGCCAGTGTGGAAGTGATCAAGCCAAATATGCTGCACTGGGTCTCTACACTGGCCAAGCACCACTTCACTGTCAGCAATTAGCTTCGTGCTACAGCCCTCCCACACTGATTTCTGTGGGTAGCTGAAAGCATCTTTGTCCCACTAGCTCCCCTGAATCAACACAGGCAATAATTTTAAAGCAAAAAGGCACTGAGCAGCAGTTCCTGGGCTGTGCTTGTGTGAGCCAGCTGCAGCCCTAATTGCATCACGTGGGAAGAGTGAGCAGGGGGTTGGAAAGCTGTGACCTCATCTTCTCTCCTACACAACCAAATCAAATTGTAGGGCTTCCACCCACTCTCACAGGCATATTCTGCTTTCAGCCCCCTTACATGATGCAACCAAAGAAAATGTCATTTACATCTTTACCTCCAAATGTGGGGAAAAGAGAGTCAAATGCAGAAATAAATGCCTCTTACTCAGTATTTCTAATAATGAGATACAAGGCAGGGAGATGCGTAATAGCCAAAGCTGCTGTAAGCAAGAAACCCAGAAATATTTGAGTGAGCTCTTTAAAGTTGTAACAGTCAGAAGCAAATAAAAGCAACCTTTTTACTTCTCCAGCAAATTCAGAAGGGAATTAAGTCCTTCATCACCATCACAAGTAAAGCAGGATCAGTTCTGTGGGATTCCATGGAATTGCACCAGTGCAACTTAGACAGTAAATTCAAGATCTTGTGAATTACCAACAGAGTTCACTTCAGGATCATAATTCCTCTCAGAATGCTGTCATTTTGTTTCTATAGCTACCAGTGCAATGGCTCTCCCTTACCTTCCTCTTGTTAGTGGGACTGACATACAGGTAGCTCAGCACAGTCTTCAGGCCTACTTTGTCATTTAGCTTTTCATAGGTAGTGCCATAGTCTGTTGACCTGGAGAAAAGAGGAGACAAAAAGAGTTTATGTGGTTATTAGAGCTCAGGGGAAGGGAATGACTGTGTGCACAGATGCTCCAAGTTACAGTTTGAGCATTATTATGCTTAAAAAACAAGATTTTATGTTTCATTAAGGGTGGTCAGCAGAAAAGAAGAGTCCTTAGGGGCAGTGTCTGTCTCTGCATTCATTAATTGTACATATTTGGGGAGCTGTGGTGATTCCATGCAGGTGGACTTTGGGGGTAGGCTCTGCCCTCATGTGCCAGTGTGGGACTGCAAATGGTATCTGCACATAAAAGGACACTGATATCAGCAGCACCCTTAGTACAAATTCTCTCTTCAGACAAATCCAACATAAGAATCCAAATTAAACCCAACAACAACAGGTTTTTTTTAGGTAGGTTGATTTTTGACTTGAAGATGAGGATCCAAATGTGGATCAGAATTGTAACAGCTGAACTCATGTCTAGATAAAAATGTGCCTAAACTGGCATCTTGAGTCCTCAGTCACCCCCATCCTACTTTGTGCCAGGCATTTAATTTTTCTGAGTTACAGAGACAGATTCAGGCCCCTACACCAGCAAATCCCACCCAGAGGAGCAGATGATCTGGGGGTGGCATTACCCATTCGTGACTGGGGAAAAGGGCTGCTTCGTCACAGAGGGTTTTCTGTGGTGTCCTCCTCCTTGTTTGTGGGCATGCTTGAAACCTCGCTGCCCTGCTTGTTTCTCTACTGCTTTCATACTTTGTTTTCCTAACAAACAAGATCTTTCCTACCAGAACAACTCAACAGCTGCATTGTACAGGATCCCACACCTGAAGAGTGCTCAGCACAAGCTGACTTTAGGAGAGAGAGAGGTGTCAGACCCTGCTGGAAAAGCCTCCCCACCCCATGTGGGGAGAGCCTGGCTCCCAGCCCAACCCAGCTTCTGTCACAGGGACAGAGCAAACAGCCCTCACCAGATGGACAAGCAAAGGTCCTCATAAAAACCTACCTGGACATATCTACAATTTTATTAGGATGAGAATCCATGGCCCCTGCCCTCCTCTCTAATAATGCTTTTTACTGGACAGATGATCAGAGAACATGCAGCAATTCTGCACCTTTCCCAGTACTGATCTCCAGTAATTTGTTTTTGTAAGTTCAACAAGCCTCTCGAATTTGCAGCTTTATGGTTCTGCTTGAGACCAATCTTCTGCTCCTTTTCTGTCTGGCAGAGAAATGGCCCAAGCCACTTCTGGCATCACAATGAACTGGAGAAACTGAGCCATGCCAGAGCCTGCACCCAGCTCTGCTGCTTTCCTTGCTGCTAGTGGAGCCCAGGGTGACACAAGAGTGGCCAAAACCAGACAGCTGATTTCAGGCTTCCAAGTAGTAGGATTCATGAAGTCAAAATCTTGCTTTGTTACTGATGTGGCTGCAACACATTTCCTTCAGTGCATCCTTCAAGGACAATTTCTAAATACCTTTTCAAGTCCTTCTTTCCTTAAGTATGTTTAACCAGCCTTTCACCTTTGAATAGTCACCAGCCAAGGTGCTTCAAGTCTCAAACAACTTCCTTGTGTTTTGGTTAACACTTTAATTTAAAAATAGAGCTAATACTAGCTCCATTTGCACTTACCACTCCTGTGTACTAATGCACAGTAGTATCACCTGCTGGGCTTCACACAGGTACCCCAAAGAATATGACAATAATGTACTGTATTTTCATAGAATTTTCCCACCCAAAGTATCTGAAGCCCTTGTTTCACAATGTATCAATATCAAACAAACAAACAAACAAAGAAATAATATCACCTTCCCTCTCCAGCCAATCTCAAAACTGAAGCAGCCTAAATAATGAAACTGAATAATCCAGGACAATTAATTCCAGTACATGAGACCTCCTATAAATGCAAATTAAACAGGTCAGGAATCCTCAGGAAACAGTAAGCTCTAAACAGAGGATAACAGACAGAGGGCAAGCAGAGGTAATTCCTTGATCTTACCCTTCCAACAGAACTGCAGCAATGAACAAGCCACTTTTGTGACTACACATGTACCAGCCACCAGGCAGTGAAAGAGATCACTGGTTTCAATCAGCATTAAAAGAGAACACAAATAACAGTTTAATATTCTGACAGAGCTACTTTGCGTTTGTTCTCTGAGTAATTTTAAGATCTCCCAAAATGCTTTCACACTTCTGAAGATGCAGGCTGGGTGCCCTAATGACTCTTTCTCATTAAACCATTTTCACTCATTGCATCTGCCCTTTCAAAGAAGAGCTAGAAAGGAAGTAGGATCATTATTTCGTTAGCTTCTCTGAGGCTTTCTTTATTATCCTGACAGTCTCCTCTGGCTTCACAGAAACATCTCAAAGGATATCACAATAATATACTGTATTTCCATGGCACTTTTTCTGGCCAAAAAATCTAAAGCTTGTGTCTTGTGCCAATCCATTCAGACTAACAAAGTCCCAAAAGCCAAACTGGGAAATACTATCTCTATTCTAGAGATGAAGAAGCTGAAAGCTTGCATAGGTAATGGATTATTTTTTCAAAAGCAGGCATCTACAATTAGGCATTTCAGCTTCTGCAACCATATAGTGTAGGGCTCAACTCTACCACCAAATCGCCTAATTAGAAAATGAGCATTAAAAAAAAAAAGTTGTCCACTAATTTTAGTTACCCAAGCCTGAACATTTAAAGAGATGTGACCTACAAGTAGAACAGAAAAGTTATGAGTCAGCTCTTAATCTTAACATGAACCCTTCTCTTTACTAATTACTTCTAATTCCAAATGAACTAGCCATACATCCTTACAGTTGTTTGACAATACAAGCAGACTGGATACCATATCCTCTCCCATTCCTCTGGTCACAATATGATCCCCTTCCAAGCACATTACGAAAGTAGTGGAGGGGTGGAGGGGTAGAAATGTTGTGGTTACATCAAAATGACAAAAGACTCGGTGATGTAAAACATGGTTTCCACGAGTCACACCCAAAAATCCAGCTTTAACTTCCTTTAGGCCTTTAATGGCAAACTGATCCTCCCTACCTGAAGGAGGGATCCACTCTACTGAAGTCATCCCTGGAATCTCATCATCTTGGTAAATTGTTTCTGCCTTCAGTCTCAGTTGATATTTGCATATTGCTTCTAACCACACACTCGTGAAACTGTATTTAACAAGGCTTTCATAAAATGCTCCTCAATACAGTGCTGGTAGCACAGAAACTCTTTCAATACAGGACTAGGAATGTTACAGTGGTTCTTCCCCTGACCTCAGCACTGGTGAGGCTGCACCTCGAGTGCTGTGCCCAGTTCTGGGCCTCTCACTCAAGAGTCATTGAGGGGCTGGAGCGAGCCCAGAGAAGGGCGGAGGAGCTGGGGAAGGGTCTGGAGCACAAGCCCTGGGAGGAGTGGCTGAGGGAGCTGGGGCTATTCAGCCTGGAGAAAAGGAGACTCAGGGGAGACCTTATCACTCTCTACAAGTGCCTGAAAGGAGGGTGTAGTGAGCTGGGGGTCAGCCTCTTCTCCCAAGTGATAGAAAAAGAGGACATGGCCTCATGCTGTGTCATGGGAAGTTCAGGCTGGACATCAGGAGGAATTTCTTCACAGAAAGGCTGATTACACACTGGAACAGACTGCCTAGGGGGATGGTGGAGCCAGCATCCCTGGAGGTGCTCTAAAAGAGGCTGGGACTTGGTAACATGGTATTGTTGGCAAGGTGGTGTCGGGTCACAGGTTGAATGCTCTCAAAGGTCTGTTCCAACCTAATTGATTCTGTGATCTGGAATGGACTCTGGTCATATATAACAATCCTGCATAAACTCAGCCCATGTGTTTTGTCCCACATTTCTATAATAATATGGGTTTGTGATGTTTAGTTCCCTGTTTCTGATGATGACCTTGAGGGTCTAGGCTGCATCAGACTTTTGCTCCTCACCAAATTCTGCATATTCCATTTGGAAAAGAGAGGTTTATAATTTAGTACTTTATGGGGATACTGCAAGTTCTCCCATAATGATATTCTGTTTTAAACAGTGGGGGGAAAAAACCATCTGCTTGATTCCATTGCCCTCCTGTGACAGGCTATGATGTGTTTAAACCATCACTGCAACCTCCTCCAGTCTGGCAGAGCAAGGTGCAAGGGATACACCCCGGCAAAGAAACTTGTCTATACAAAACCTTGTCAAAGTCAGAGCACCACAAGCTAACAAAATCCATCTTGTTTCTCTGAATCTGAGCCTGAGCTTCTCTGTGAATCCAACAAACTGGCCCGCGCCAGCAGACTTCATACTGTGGAAAGACCTTCTCAGTCAGAGATTTGAAGTAGAGGTGTGGAGAGGCAGAAAGAATGCCATGTGAATGGCTTTTGGAGTTCTCCTCCTCTGTGACACTTTCTATGTCAGGGCTCTGTCAGACAGAGAAAAGCAGGTTTGTTTGTTTGAAGTCTCAGCTATTCAACTATGGAGATAGCCTATAAAACATGTATCAGTCTCTCAGGAAAAAAAGAGCTGCAAATGCTGGCACTGAATGACTGGGATCAAAAATCAACCTCTTCCACCAACCCTTCTGTCAGAGGGTTTCTCCTCTGTGTGGAGAAGCAGCCATCATGCTTTTGATTTTAGATTTTCAGCCATTTTCTAAGCTTTTTCTAAAGCTGATGCATTCATCTTCAGTACAGAGTCCCACTACACATACCTGCAGCCCCACACTGAAAACTGTGCGAAGGCACAGATCTGCTTCAATGAGCAGAAGAATATCCCACCTCTCTGTGCACTTCAGAAAGCAACAGGAACATACCAGATTAATAATTGCTTCACTTCTGATGGTGAAGTGAACACTCACTGTCTGCGTGCAGTGTGCTTGTCTCTCCATACCCCACAAAGAATTTCTTGCTTTTACTCATTGGCTAACTTTCTCCCACTTTGGCAGAAAAACAAAAACCCAAGAGGAGCAAAGTTTCTACAAGTTTCATGAAAATCAAGAGCCAGCAAAAGGAGAGCAATTGTGAGGGCTCTGAGAAGAGCAGCAGCATAAAAGTAAATCCCATGAAACACGAGAGGAGGCACATCTCTCTGGACATCCAGCAGCAGGAAAACATTCAAACACAGCTCACATATTAATACAGTGCAAAGAACTCAAGTGCACAACACAGGAACTCAGGCAGCCAGTCTTCCATCACTTGTGAAACATGTTTCCTTCTTTCCCTTCTCCTCCATCCCCTCCCTGAGATAAAGGCCCTTCTGAAGCTATGACACACTGAGAAAAAGCCCCTCCTGAGTCAGAGTCCAGTGAGGCAGTGGCCAGAAAGATCCACTGTTACCACTGCAAGGCTGTCTGCTTCACCTGGGCACACACACAGACACTTTTGCTGACAAAATAAAATAAAATTCAAAACAAAACAAAACCAAGGAAAAACCCACACACGACAACAAAAAAAACCACAAACAAACACCCCACAAATTAAAAAAGCTCAAACAAAACAAAAAACAACAGACAAAACAAAAGTAATAGAAAAAATACAAGCAAACACCAACAAAAACTTTAAAAACAAAACCCAAAAAAACCCCAAAAACATTAACTAGATCATTGTAAAAGGATCTTTTAACCCCACAACCAGGACACCACAGGTACTGATAGCATCAAAAATTACATCAATGGAGGTAACAAAAAAAGTCTAATTCTTGGTCCTTCCCTGTCTGGAGCTGACATAAGTCTGGATGTGGACATTTTATAACAAGTGTTCACAGAAGCCCTGTGGAGCTAAATCTACTCACTAACCAAGGAAGTTCCAACGTGTGTAGTCTGAATCAGCCAGGTAAGACAAAAAAACATTTGCTGAGAGCTTTTTTTTACCCAACCATGAGTTTAGTGACTGCAATAAATGTAAAACCAGAATATTTTACAATTACAAGCAGAAAGAACTGCCTCCCTTTATCTCCATCCTACTAAAGGGCCACAATGAAAGCCTGGGGAAGTGAACAGAATTCAAGCAAGTGGTGCTGCTTCCAGATGTAATGTCCCAGCCTACAGGAATATCACAGGCTTCCTAAATTGAAGATGATGCCTTTGCATGCAAGAGTCATCAGTGGGCTTTTAGTTCCATAAATCTGTCTAATCCCACAGGGAAGCTTCTGGCAACTTCTCTATCACATGGTAGTAAACACCATGCTCTGTGTTGTATGGAGAGGCTCCCTTTTGTTTTAACTGCTACCACTTAACAAGCACAAAACCATGGAGCCCCATGCTGCCATTTGTGATTTCACTGATTGTTGTCATATTCTCCACAGATTTTTTTTCTCTCTCAAGACTCCCTGTTTATTCAGGCACTCCTTGCACAAGCTGTTCATGCCTCTGATCATTCTATGACTAGTTTTACTAGTCCAATTACATCTTTTGTCATGGATGCCTCAGGGACCAATCTTTAGCAATCTTCCTGCAATAAAAACCCAGCTATCCAAGTATATCAGCATAGACCCAGAGTATTTAACACAATCCAAATAAATCCACTTTCTGCCATCATACACAAGGCTTTACATTCTCAATGCTTCTGGAATCAAAATCCATCAGTTCTAGTGGACTTCCAGTTCCATAAAGTTTCAAAAGTATCTAAAACCAGAGATCCCACCGGGGAAAAAGATGCTCAAGCATTTTTGATTATCCTGGTTTTGATAATGTCTCTTGAAAAAATCCTTATTTTTACTTTTAGTTTGCATGTCATGTAAACAGCAGAATATCCACTTCATTTACTATCATGATCCCGGCACCCTCCCTCCACCCCTTTCTTTTTTGATTAATGGTGATTCCCATCACCAAACATCCAAAAGACTTGAAGATGACCTTTGCTGATAAATTTCCATCTACAACATAGAGTGGAGACTGGCAAGGAAAAATGAGCTGCCATGATATAGTAGTCATTGTGATTCACAGCTCAAAATGAAGGTAATAAAAGATAACTTGGAACACTGGCTTCTTCTGTATTTTTCTCCCTTTCTTCAGATTATTCCCTTTATATTTTTACAGGAAAGGTATCATCTTTTTTTTATTTCATTTGAGCCTTTGGGAGCACACTGGATGTCTCCAACATTTAACAAAAGGATACAGAATATTCCACCTCTGGATCTATGGCAAATAAAACACAGGAGCTGCAAATATCAGTCACATTTCTAGTGGCTGATTGCTTATCAGCATTTCATTTGATCACCATCACACAGGGCATCACACAGTCATTTCCTGGCAGAGATCACAACTCAGATGGGCATGAACAGTCTATAGAGATGCAGTTTTTGTGTATTAACCCTACAGGGATAACTTGAAAGCCACATGTTTGCATGGTGCTCGCACCTGTCCTGTAGGAACACAGTGATGCTTTAGATATCCCCAGCAATCACTGACCACCCAGATCATGACACAGGGTGCCTAAATAGCATTCACCATAAGAAAACAGGGTGTTCTTCCCCAATCCCTGCTCTTCTCTCCACACTTACCTTCATATACACCATTTCTGTGGAAAAGCTGTAGTTTCATATCTAAAATATTCTGTAGAACCACCTGAAGAAGCAAGACCCTCTTTTGAGACACAAAGAGGGAGGGCAAGGGGATTGCAGGAAATGGGTAGAAAGGCAGAAAAAGAGAAGGATGCTTGGCAAAGCAGAACCAGATCAACCAAAAAAAAGCCACCTTGAGCACCAGAGTGGCATTCCCTGCTCTGGGACATTTAGAGGCACTATACCTCAGCCACTGTGAAACACAGATTTTGCTAAAGGCAGCTCTGAAGCTGCCTCAACATTTTGTTTCTACCAAAAAATGGCAAGCTCTGCTCTGAAGCAGAAATAAACCCAGCCACACTGATGGATCCTCACCTGATGGTAGGCTAGAGCCTGTACTGTAAAAGCCCATAATAAAGAATCCTTTCAGAGAACCCAAGAACCTGATCAGAACAAGCAGGCCGCAGGTGTAGTGGTTACTCAGCCTTATTTTATACTCTGCTGCTGAATAATAAGCCCACAATAAGCAGACACTAAAGCAACAAAGGTTGGTGCCTCCTACTGTGAAATTGAAGTAATTCTAGTCCTCCATTTGTAAGATTCCATCTTCTCTCTACCATGGCCATTTATTTCATCTTAAATTCAGACACCTACAAACTAGGTATCTCTAGCTCACAAGCCTGTCCACATTTTCTTTTTGTACCTATAGACAGAAACTGTAAACTAAGAGGATGTTTTATTCACCCTAAAATAGATGAGGCTATATTGCCTTTTTAAGGTGTTTTACACCCTTCAGTGTAAAAAGAGACCAAAACAACCAAGGCACAAGTAGCACAAAGCAAAGTGTGTCTCACCATAAATGGGTTAGAAAATTGCATGCACTGAGCTGGCAGTACAAATGACAGGGAAGGACCTCAGCCATCCTGACTGAGATCAAAAGTTCATGATTTATTATAATGTTCTAGTGCTCTACATTTTATGTGTTATTATTCTGGATCTGTATGAGAATTACTACTAGAAGCAGGTGCCAAATGGTATCAGGACTCCACTGTGACTTACACAATTTATCACCTTACAAAATGAAGAGAGCAGAGATAAGCAGAGAAGTATGATATGGATTTCCCAACAGTTGCTGGCAGCATAAAGAATATAAACAGAGACCTGATAAAATGTGAAATGGCTTCCCCTCAAAAGCTGGGATAAGCCCTTCCGTTCATTGCATGCTTGTTCCTGTTACACCACTGATGAACTGGTAATCCTGTGGCCAGGAAAGGCCGATGCCTGCTGGTAGAAATGGTACCTCACAGAACCTCATCAGATGAGATGCAGACACACCCCAAGACAGAGTTTAGCCACTTTGACTCAGGGGCAACCTGGAGCTTAGAGAGTCTGGCTTTCCAGGGGCCTCTGCTTTTGCTGCTCTGGTTGTTTCACTACTGTAAGTCTATGTAAAAGCATTACTTTACAGCTCTGAAGAACTACACTTCATCATTACTCATTTTCCATTCATACTGTCTATAAGATCTGACATATTTATCATGTTCTTGATTCTGATGTATTCTAATTTTCCAAAGAGGTGTTTCATGCATCCCTGATAAGGCAGCATATTGATTTGATTCCAAGCACTTGACTGACTCAGCAAAGATGGCCTTATCAACACATATTCAAGAAATTTGGTCTAGAGGACACTTTAATAGCTTCAAAGATAAAAGACAGCTTTGATGACAAAGCCTCATTAATTAATCAGATATTAATTAGATAATTAATTAGAAACAAGGCCCTTCCCAGGCCCTTTTCTACTTTTATTACTATAGCTAAAAATGCTTCTCTAACGATTCTCTGAAGTAGCTAATCATTTTAATTTGCATTATTTTATAGCAAAAGGGAGTGCTTGGAATGTAAGATTTTGTAAAGCAGTTCTAGAAGCTCCATTTAACATCTCTGCCATTCTGTGCATATTTAAACTGGAACTTCCCTTAAATGTGTCTTGAACAAAATGTCAAGGGGAGACTGTGGAACTGCCCCTTCTCTCAACTCTCTATTTTTGTGGTAGATGTGGATGACAACAAAATTCCTTCCAACCACTCAGAGAATAAGCACACTCTGGGTTATACAAACTGCCCCGAGAGGAGCTCACCATACCCTCCTTAAAGAGGGGGACAGGTGACTCAAATCTCAGTTTCCCATCTGGGGATGCACATGTGTGTCCTCTCATGCCCTCTGGGAAGGTGATTTACCAAAACTTGCTTCTGACACTGTCTGCCTCTTTTGGCATCAGTGGTAGGCAGTACTGTGGGGACATTTAGATGAACCTGAGTCATCTCTAAAATATCACAAGGCATGTTAATTTTTTCAAACCATCAGCAAATCTTTGCAAAACTGATGTAATTAAAAAAGAGGACAGTATAAAGATAGCTTAGTCCAGTTCTTTAGACAGAGATATTAAAAATTGCAGACAATTCCAAAACCAACTTTTACAGTCAGCCTGCAGCTCCTTCCAGCCCCTACCTCAGCTGACCCCTCTCCCACAAGCCTTATGTCTACCCCTGCTTGTGACCCACAGAGGCTACTGTCCCCAGCAGCACACCCACACAATCTGAACATAAATACCACAGAATCCTGCCTGACCTCAGGCAAGGCTCCTCAGCACTCAGTTTCACGTTAACTGAACTTCCTGGGGAAAAACTGACTCTTACAGTTCCCAAAAATAACAAATCTGAAGCTCATGAGATGCAGCCACCTGAGACAGCTAGGGACTGGCAATGAAAGAACCTTCTACACTTAGGAACACATCTTTACGATCAGTCACAACATGACTGAGAGCCTCTACATGCTACTTTTCCAGTACTAATAAGACAGCACCAGATCTCCAATTAGTTGAAATCAATATGGCCCTATCATGTACAAGTGAATGATTCATATTGGCAGATTTACATAAATTTACACAATAAATGTCAGGACTCACTATATCTGTGTATATCTATAAACATAAAGATTCATAACAACATTACCAAGAGGATATAATGCATTTTGCAAGAATTTCACAATTTTGCTTTTGTGAGGATTATGCATTTCTGAAAATCCTCAAAGTTTAAACTTGAGTAAATAAGACAAAGCCATAGTGCAAATTTAGTTTTCTAAAGAAGAAAACAGAATTTTGAGCCATAAAAAACACAAGTCTCAGGCTAATATTACATTACTCTTGAAAGGTATTTTGTGGTGTTCATATTCCCACCAGAACAGACTTTGGCACAAGTTGTCTTTCAATATGAGAAATAAATATATAAAATATAAAATCAGCACATTTGTGAATCCTTCAAAGCTTATCCATTCCAATTACCACTGCAATATCCATGACAGGTCTGCAAACCCTCCCAGCCTTTTGGAGTAATTTTTGAGCATCACATAGCAGAGACATCATAATTCACTAGACAGAAGGAGCTTCCAGGCCAGATTATGCAGCTGACAATGCTTTTCTGTAGGCTGCACCACTTGCTTTGCAGGGTGACCTGGTTATACAACTGGATCCCTAGGCAAGAAGATAGGGTTGTTCTGAATGCTCCCAAATGACTCTGGCCATTCTCATCCAGACAGTTATATGACATTATATTCTCTCCTAGTTCCTCAGAGTGAAGAATTTTGCATGAGAAATATAGGGACAGGGATATAAGTGCAAAAGTGAAAGACAGCTGTCACCCAGATTCTTGGTTTGTGCAATAGTCAGATCAGCAGCTGCATCACACCTCTCCTAAATCCAGTGTTACACTGCAGGTAAGCATTTCACAGCAGCACTGGCTGAATGTGAGTTTTATTAATTCCCTGAGCATGAGCATTAACAGCCATGACTCCAGTTACCACGTTTTCAAAATGCAGAGACTGGGGTCTAAGCTTGCATCAATACAGACTCTCCAAAAAGGCGAGCTTGCAGTTTACATTGAGTTTAATAAATTCCTGTGATCCGTAGGGCAGGAGTCCCCCTCTTCCCCACCAAATGTTTGCCAGTTGTGGGCAGCTCAGAAAGCACGCAGCTGATCACTCCCACTCTGCCAATGCCCTAAGACCATCACTGCCTAATATCTTTCAAACCACCACACAGGCACAACTTACCCCAGAAAAGCCTCCTTTTCCTGTCATCTTTTGCACTCAGCCCACAGAAGCTCATCTAACACAAAACACTTTGCCTTTGGGAGAATAAACCTGTTGGAATCTTTTCAGACAGAAGATCAATAAAGTGGGAGCAGCTTGAAAAGTCAATCAGCATCAGCAAGTCCCCCAGGTGATGGCTGAGTGATTATCTTTTTAGCGAAGGCATAGTAAACAAAGCACAAGAAAATGCACATCCCTTCAAACTCACAGGGGAAGGTATCTGAGGCTGAGACACAAGGACAGAAAAGGAAGCACTGGAAGAGACCAATCATCTCTCCAGTTTGATAAGTTGACTCAAGAAATAGTGAGAAAGATCCAACTTAAAATTGCTCAAACTGAGAATTGGCTCCAGTACTACATTGCAGATATTTCCTCTAAGTGTTGAAGGAGGAATAATTTTGTTTAGAACCTGAAATACAAGGATAAATATCCCTATGCTCTTACTCCTAAGTAGTATGCTAAGAACATTTTTACCCATAAAGGCTTGACTTTTATCTAAATGAATTTTATGAAGGGCTAAGTACCCTGCATATAATCAATGGAAATAAAAGGAGAAAGCTGTCCATGATCCAAGTTCTTTTCCTAAACACTCCATGGATTTACTTTATGTCTTTGGATGTAATCATAGAAAGGCCCAAACACAAACAGTCAACTTGCAGTCTCCAAGGTTCACTGAAGAAATAATTCTATTGTACTAAAGGTATCTTGGGAGACCTGCAGGGTTCCTACTCTGCCACAGGCTCCCTATGTGGTTTTTACACAGGAGGGCACGTTTTGCTGCTGTTCCAGCCACCTAGGTTGAAGTATGGCACCTCCCAAAGGTTCACACAGAGGAACACATTTCAAACTGTAAACTGAGATCCGCATTTTCCTGTCTATGGCATATGGATGGGCTGTGTGAGGTCCTGTGCCCTTGCCGTGACAGAGCTCAGAGTCCATCCATGCAGATGTCTATCCAAGCATTCAAGTCTATGACTGTATATTTTGGGCCTTTAGCCATGCTTTCCACTCACACCTGGGTTCCATCAAACTCAGGATCAACCAACTGTTGTTCTTCGTGTTACTGACAGCACTGTCCACAGATCTATGTCTAAAAAACCAAAAAATAAGACCCAATCTCAAAAAACTGTGAAGCATATCTTTAGTTGTGCTCTAACCCAGCAGGACTAGAACGCCTGGAAGGTTTTAAAGCAGTGGCACTTAAATTCTTCCAGTGATGTTATTTAGACCAAAAAAGAAATGGACTTTTTTTACTTTTTTTTCTTCATTCTACTCAACCTGCTACTTCAAAAGCCAATGGCAAAATGAAGCATGATATTACACTCCTGGAAGGTACCATTAAGTCCCCCACAGATAATGTCAGCATAAAGGGTTGCCCGTCTTTTAGCAGGTAAATTGCAATAGCCTGTGATTAATTAAGAAATAGTGGCAACTCATCATTGCCCATTTCCTTATCCCTTTTAGCTGTCTTACCAGAAGGCACGTGGTTTGTTTTAACATCATCTTTAACATTCTGGAAATGAATCTTCCTGCAGGCTGAACAGGAATGCTCTGATAATAAACCCCCTGCAGTAAACAGTTGTCTGATCAACCACCTGGTGCAGAGGCAGCTCTGCAGACTTGTCTGTGCATACCTCTGCAGGTTTTACTCTGAGGACAGTGGAGAAAATGAAATATGGGTACAAAAGTGGGAGATTCACATGTTGCCATGATTTCTAGCATAAGCATTTGGTCATGGCTGATAGGTCAGTTAGCAGTGCATGGACACCTTGAGCATAAGAACATGCAGGAAAAGTGGTTCATCTCTGCAGTTTATTCCAGAGAATCACAGCAGTGATGAGTGGCCAGTGGCTCAGAACAGATGAATTTTCTTACCCCACCTTTGTCCCTTCAAAGGGTTCCTGTAAGGGCATCTGGACAAGAAGCCTTCTTGATTCATAGCACTGCCTTGGGTATGCTGCAGATTGCTCATTTTCTAACATTAGGCCCTCAGCTATTATATGTCCAAAAGCAACTACTCATCCCATCCAAAACTGGAAGCCTCAATAAAGTACAGCATGTTCCTCAGAACATCCTGCATCATCCACTTTTAAATGAGCACCACAGTGAACCTGCATCACTTAGGCAGTTGGAAATAGAAACTGGTGAGAGGATCTCCCACTACAGGAAATCTACCAATCTTAACCAAGTTTCCCCCAGTTCATTTCCCCCCATCCCTCCCTCTCCCTATACCTCTTTAACCCCTCTAGTGTGTTCCCATATTAATCACAATCTATGCAGACAAAAAAACCTTCCCCCAGAGTCCATTTTAGACACAAATATTTATTTGTCCTTGACTCAGATACAAGAGAATAGGTCTGTGTTAATGAGCCACAATCATGGATCAATAAAGTTCATACTGAGCTTTAAGTGCAGTGATTACTAAAAGAGAACAGAGAAAGAGATATAACACCGTGTACATATGCATCATGTACTGTTACACAGCTGCTAAGCTTTAAAACAATGTGTTTGCAATAATCAAAGCAGTGTGGTGAAATAGCAGCTGTCTTTTCAAGCCAACTGTATAACAGGACATTGGGAGTGCTTTCTAAAGGGGTTATTTCTTTGTCCATACTTTATACAACTGATACTGAAAATAGAGAAAATAAATAATAATGAGGTTTTTGCTACAAGTAATTATTTTGCAAAGATTGTACTATAATAGCTCTAGTACACAAAGTTTTTCATGAATTATTTTCCCTTGCTCATGGATGAGGGCAAACGATAAACATGGGTTTCTTTAACCCCCACCTTCTCTCTCTTTTTATTTTTTTTACATCTCATTCTGTCACCACTTATCAGTGCCCCCGTAGCAAAAAAGGGGAAAATATTAAATGCATTTCCAGGAATTCTATCTCATCCTTAATGACACCATCAATAATTGCTGTCACAAGCTAATATCATAGTTGCAACCTTACAAGGAAGATAAAGAGGCAGGGTTTTTCACACCGAGGTTTCCAGACAGGCTCTAAATGGGATTTTGCTGCATGCTTTGAAATGCCTCCTGGATAGCTCAGTGGGAGCTGAAAACAGGTTCAATCCAGACAAGGGAGTGCTAAACCTATGGTTGTCCCATGAACATCCCAGAATGATGATGGATCCAGAAAACAGGATGTAAATAAATACAGCAAATGCTGCCCTTACAGCAAGGCTCACACCTTTGGGCACCAGGATGCCCTCAGGCAGATGCTTCTTCATGCTGAAACAGATTCCAGTGATGCCCATTCAGCAGTACCCAGATGTCCTTAGGTCCCTGTGCCACAGTGCAGGTAAGACCTTGTCATCCCAATAGGCACACCATTAAGAGAATTTAATCTCCAAGATGCTTTAAAAAAATAAAAAATGGAACACCTCCTAGTTGAAACCTCTTGCTGGTGAGCTGAGCAATGTCTCTTCAATATGGGCATCCTGGGGCCTTGACACAACCTGCACCCCACGCAGACCTGCCTCACACCAGCAATCTGCAGAGGAGCAGTTCCTGAGGACTTCTTGTGAACATGCTGAAGGGCAGACACTGGCACATCAAACCAAGAACAGACCAGTTATTTGAGTGATTCTCTACACCCTCCTAAGTGCATCCAAGCATGTCCTTCAGTCCTTGAGCAGAGAGGGAGACAGGATTACAGCTGTCAGACTGAATTCCAGCTGGGAGGTAGCAACTCTAAAGCTCAGATATTTGGAGTCACTATGACTTCTCAGGTGACTGAATTATTAATTCCCAAATAGAATTTAGTATACTAATCAATAGAAAACAGAGGAGAGGGGAAAATCACCATTAATTTTGCACACTGGAATCTCCATGTAATTAATACTTAGTATGGCACGCTGGCACTTTTTGTTGCAACCCCTGAGAAAACTCCCATCAAGAGTGTGTTGCCAGACAGCTGTGTTGCCAGACAGCATTTTGTTTCTATTTCAGCAATGAAGACATTCCCTCTGCTTTTTCTTACTGCTGGCCAGCAAACCCAGTTCAGACATTCCCTCCTGAACAGTCTAGTGATGCAGACCCTCTCCCCAATTTGACTAAAAACATCACCCTGCTTTTGTTTACTCTATGCCATCAGCCAAATACACCATTCAGTAAGAAGAGTCCAAAAATGAGTCATTAGTCATAGACTGAGGTGCTTCAGTATCATAAACACACTGTCAGACATAAGAAGTCTCTGAATCTGACAGAGGGAAACTGGAGTTTAAATGTTTTCTTTCCATGAAATACAATGATTTGGTTCACCTTTTGAAAAAGGTTAGAAGATTACAGAAAATGGCAGAGTTAAGGTGACAGCAAAGTCTATACCATGGAACCCCTCAGTTCCATGCACTAAACCCCAGAGCACAGTTTCAGCAGAGTTTATAATTCTGGAGCTGTTTAGACTCCACCACACAACAGACTGGTCCAAGTCCATGCCAGTGCAGTCAGCTCCAGGAGTCAGAGCCTCTAAGCAAGAGTACCATCTCAGAAACAAGAAGTGATTTGCTCCAGACTGAGAGCTGTAAATTTTTTTTCCAATGTCAGTGTCTCACTCTAAGCAAGACAGAAAAAGTAGATCTTGTCATTCCAATATGAAAAGAAGTGGAAAGGTACAGTACGATAAATTCAGTAAAAATAATTGCTTTGTGCCTACACAAGCTAAGATTTTCTGCACTGCATTACCTTCCCCAGACCAGTGTATATGCAATGCAAATCAACTTTTGAGCAGCATTTGTACTACAATAATAACTTGGAAGAACTTGTTTAATATCAGAAGACTTATTGGAGCAGATGAATGGCTCTGACATGATATCCATGGGATAGAAATTCAATTAAAAACTGCAAGTGGCACAGAAGTGCTAGTTATTGTTCAACATGTACCATGGGACCTTTGTTGAAATACAGCTATTAGCTGTACTGGTTGAGAAATTCTGGGATTTTTTAATGGCAATCTGTTAGCTTATATAAAGTTAAATTAATAAAAACATAGAATCACTCTCATGTTACAAGAACAGAGCAAAGCCAAGGACTAGTTGCATATTTTATAATTATGGATTAAGTGCATTATGCCAAGGAAATTAGAGATGTCACAAATATAATAAAAATGAAAGATTGTCTGGCTCTAGTGCTGATGACATGCTGGTTTGACAAGGCATGCTGGTTTGCCCATCCTTACCTCCCCAGGATGTTAATAATTATTCCTAATCCTAGTATCTACATTCATGAAGTGTTCAGCCCTCAGTGGAGATAGACTTGCATGACAGAGTTACCCCCCTGCCTGTTAGCAGCCTCCCAAACTCATCTTCTCTTTTGTGGAGTTTGTTTTAACCCCAAGGAACAAGAATAAAAAGGATGGAAGGATGTTCTTTGTTTGTTTTTCAAGTTAGATGGAGGGCAGACCTCAGGGAAAAATAACTTCCTAAGCCCACCCAACTTTTGCCAAAGTCAGAAAGATGGGAAGGCAGGAATACCTGGATGAAAGTTTGGTTTCCTGACATCATTTCTTACAGTGGACAGACAGCTAAACCCATGTTCTCAAATGTGTATCTATCTTGTCTCTCCTGAGCAGAAAACATCAATTCTTAATCTCCTTTTCACTCCTTTTGTAGGAACATTGTTGTTGCTTATGTATGAGGAAGAACAATTATGAATTCCTTCCTGCAAATGGAATATCAATCCTTGTAAAAATACCCTTTTATGCATGGCAAAGTTTACTGTCACAATGCTATTTTTCCTACCAAGAGCTAGATGCATCATGCCACTCAAAATTAACACCACCTTAACGCTCATCGGTAATCACACGTGACAGCTGCCATTTTTTTTAAACCCCAAATGGAACTAGGGAACTCAAACTAGCCACTTGGATCTGTCTGGTTTGACCAAACTAGTTCAGGGAACACCTGTCTTGGACCAAACACATCCTAGTTACTGGCAGCAGACATGAGCAGAGTGCAAAGGGAAGTAGGAAATGGTGTGGGCACTCAGCAAGCAGCTCTTCTGCCTCCAGGGAACTAAGGGGTTATTCTGGTATACCAGACTGTTTTTTCATGAGGAATTGAAATTTTAGCAACCAGCCTTTGAACAGAGATTTCAGTTTCTCCCAACAGCTGTGTTTATAGGCTGTGCTGTGTAAACACAATGGCCTTTGCTCGAGGGAATGACCTACCAGAGGATGCCATGTTTCCCTGGGACAAGAACTCTGCAAGTCTACTGCCACATAAACACTGCACAGGTCAGAGGGCAGGGATTTTGGGAGAATGAAAAGCTCTCTGCTCCCTGTCCTCCCACACAGCTCTGCAGATGGATTGTGCTGAGTGGGGAAGAATAAGCAGGTTACCAGACAGGCTTTCAAAGAGAGATCTCTGGAGGCACCAGAAATATTTGAGACAATCCATGGCAAAGGGCTACACCATGCTGAATTTGAGGGGATCTATTAAAACATCAGGGCAATACAAAGATCTTCCACATGTGGTTTTGTCAGCAGCCATGAAACCAGCCATGAGCACTTCCTCCTTTTTTCTTTTCCCTCTGTTTTAAGAGTTATTACCTCTGGCTGGAAACACACACTAGGATCATGAAAGCATCATGTCAATTCCTCTGCTTCAGTTTCCCACTAAAAAGAAATGAAGAGATGATCATGGAGATATCCAGTTCATCTTTGCAGAAAGCATTGCCGGAGCTTATTTTCATAAACAAAATAGCCAGTGTGACCAGCAAGAACAAATAAGCATAGAAAAAAAGAAAATAAAGCCACAAAACAACCACTTCCCTAGGTTACATTCAGATCTGCCTGATACAGGTACTTAGCTGAAGAATCATAACTTCCATTTCAAAAGCATAAAGAGCTATTTGACCATCTGCTGCCCAGGGTTGCCAGGAGATTGGTCTCTACATAAGCCACAAAGAGAAATCATCACACTTCCACTGCAGGTGAGTAACAGTGGAATCATCAGTGTGGCAGAAGAGTCTCACACTTTCACTGCAGCTCCAGGACCAGCCACAGCAGGAAGGTCTGCACAAGCTGCCTGGGCATCCTCAATGTGCAGAATATCAGTGTGAGCACAGACAAGCCAGCAGCCTGTTTGTCATCAAAAACCACCACCAACCACCCTCCACTTCTACCATGTCAGCTTGGCAGCATCCTAGCAAAGAAAAAGAGAAATCCCTTCCTCGCTCCTGCCACATGCTCACCTCACTTTCAATCCCCAAACACTGATAGAAAGGATTAAAGTGAGTGCTGCTTAAAATAAAATGGATATAGGATTCAAAACCAATTACCAAAGCATAATCTTGCTCAGATGGGCATGCTAAGAATAATTACTATCCATAAGATGAATGCTTGTTGGAGACACATTACAGAAGACTGCATAATTAAATATATCAACTGATCCTCATTTATCTACCGAGCAATTCACATTTAAAAGCTCACCTGCATGCACTTGGGCAAAAACCACTTGGGAGTTTTCATGGCAGTTGGAAGTTCAGGGAAAAGCAAAAACAGGAAAATAAAACAGCAGGAAAAGTAATCAGCTTGTCACCAGAAAAAAAATGCAGAGGGAACAGTAAAATCCTGCTCTGGGCATTATTTGCCCTTTAAAATAATAACCTTTGAGAGAAGTGAAAACATCTTTGATGTCAGCTTACACTTGGTCCAAAGAAAAAATTGTTTCCAGATGCAGAAGCAAAAGAGGGCACACTGCCAGGTGGGGCTTTCTCAAGATGCTCTCTGCAGGGTCTGTGGACTGGAGAAAGGCAACAAAGGCAACCAGTCACCACATTCCAACATTTCTCACATGGCACCAACCTTCCCCTGTCCACTCAGCCAAGGGACAGCTGACAAGTGACCCCCATCATGTGCCAGGCTCCATAAAGCCCTGCCAGCCCAGCTCCCAAAGCATGGCACCAAGCTCTTCCCCTGACATGTCACCCAAAGCTAATTATGCCCCAGCTCTTCTCTCCATAGAAAACTTTATTTATACAAATACTATTAGTAGCTGAACGGGACAAACATCTACTTCATCCCATAAATAAAATATTCATCTAACTTTTCCCTTAGTGAAAAAAAAAAAACCATAAAAAAAAGAGCTTTACAATTTGGAAGCCAGATGAATTTCTGTGGGTAATATTGCCTGTGCAGAAAAGAGGAATGTATAAAGGGAAAGATTTTCAAAGACACCTACCTAATACAGATGTCCAATTAAACTTAATGAGAGTTGATCTTCAGCTTAAGTATGCAGCATTGACGACCTAATCAAAACATACTAAATTTTCCTACATCTATCTTCTGAAACATCTTCCTTCTTAAAATCCATTTTACTTTGTCCCTGAGAGATTAATTTTCTCAGCATCACCTTCCCTAGAACCCTCTGATCTTGCATGTGAAACTCCAGCCAAGCAAACAACTTGAGCAATAAACACTGAACACTAAACATGCAAAAAGTTTTTACCACTGACAACCAGTAAAAGAAGAAGAGGCTGTCCTTTGAAAACTGTCAATAAAGGAAGTGTGACAGCATTGATTTCCTGCAGACAATAGCTGAAAAATAAGGTTTTCATGCATCCAGCCTGAGGTTTGGATACAGAGGTGAGACTCTGGGGGCTGTGTACAACAGATGGTTTTGAAAAGTCCACATTTAACTTTGTATAGAAAAAAATGCCAGTACAGACAAACTTGGTCCTTAAGATTCCTATGACATTTATTCTAATAATTCAACAGTTTCCATTTCCACAATATCTTAACCCAATTACTTAAACATTTCTTGAGTAAATGAGCACAACCATCTCCATATTGCCAATGTGAAAAATACAGAAATTTCTGTTTCATTCCTGAACTTGGTCCTACCTCAAGAGTTTCATCATTCTATACCAACTGCAAGAATTGGAATAATCTGAATGCCAGAGATGAGGCATTCAGACACCATTTCCAGTGAATTTGCTTTGAACTTGAACAACCAGTGTAAATAAATGGGCACTGAAACGTAAAGCTTTCCATGCTAAAGGTAGATCTTCAGCTTGTGGGAAAGCCTCCAGATCTCCCTCATAGAGGACTTTGAAAACATCTGTAAAGGAGTTCTGAGCTACTGTACCCCAAAGAAGAATTGACCTTTCAATTCAACCACAAGGCAGGAGAACAGTCATAACGTCTTAAAAATTCAAACATGGCTCAAGTCTGTTACAAAACATTGATGCCACAAAAGAAGAAAAAAAAATAAGTATATTTGCAATATTGGTTTTTGACAGAAAGAAAAGCATCAGCACAATTTAATAAACACTCCATTGGACTCTCTTTCTTTCCTACCTGAGCTCTGGTTAAATTACATTGTGTGAAGAATATTGTCTACATTTTGTTGGCAAAATGCATCTGAAACCATCTCTACCCTATGACACATTTCTTCTTCTAGACTGTTGGTACTTCAACACAAAAAAATCCAAAACCACTGAAAGCAAGCTTCTGTTTAATAAAAACCACCATCACCCTGACTCTTGTAGAACCAATGGCTTTTAAGAAAGAAACTACTAAAACACTTTCTTCCTAAAATCCATCTATATATAGCACTGAGAAAACTGTATTTACTCAAACAAATCTGAGTGAGATCTTAGCTATGCTGTGTTAGGGACCTCCAATGAATCCAGCAGATTTATTCTCAATTAAAAATCAGTTTTTAATCATATTGTGAAATGAATAACAAGAATTTGGACAAAATTCATAGAGTAAATAGAATTAAGTGTTCCATGGTGAAGCCTACTCTTTGTGGGTGAGATTAAAATAATTAGACATGCAATTTGGCAAAGAAAGGATGGAGAGCTATTAGTAATCATCAGAATGTGAAAGGTCTAGAAGCTTTATCCAATTCGTGTTGAATTCAGCCAGAAAAAAAAATAATCCTATTTACTACTTCAAAATGGATGCTAAAATTGAAACTAAAAAACCCGAAATATTAGACCAAATAAAATCCTGTAACTTGCAGAATCATCAGTAGTGCCTGTTGGAGATACTTCATCAAAATGTCTAGATGGACTAAGAAATTGAAACATCTCTGCCTTTTCAGATAGAAAATCCAAGTTTGGGGACAGCTCTGGCACTTAAAATATGGAACTGGCTGCCAAACAAAGTGACAGAAATGTCACTGCTTAAAGACAACAAAATGTAATTGGTCATGCTAGACCTGTGCAGCAGAAAGAGAGCACAAACTTGCAGGACAGAGATTGTTCTCTGCAGAGCAATTTGTCAAGCAGGGATCTCATTTGGGCCCTCCCTCAGCAGGCAGTACCAGGGACACCAGCCCCAGAATTCTCTTCCATTCCACAGCAATCAGCCACAAACAGCCCAGCCCCACTGTGTTATTTCAGCAAAGACAATGGAAGTGAGGGACATCCCACAATATCCTTCATAAAAAAGGGGACTCTAATGGAAAAATGTCATGTTTGCAGAATGTAAACAGAGATTTCATAGCACCGAGTCTTCATTTTTATCACATCAGATAGCTCTTTCTTTCTAAAGAGAACTCTGAGGAAAGATAAGTAAAGGTTGTTAAGTCCTGCTGCAGCTTTGGATTTATGATGGAAAACCATTTATTTTCCTAAACTACTTGCAACAAATGTTGCTAGGCAGAAAAAGCCAATAGAAACACTTGTAAATGGTCTATTGAGAGGCAGAAAAGTAGAAGGTGACAAATGCTGAAATGACCAGATGAGGTTTTAATTTTAAAACACTATAAACAACATAACAAGTATTTAATGGCAGGGAATCAAAGATGGCTTTTTCTCCTTAATGCAGGGGATCTGCAATCTCATACAAATAGAAACTGTGCTTCATTTTGTGCAGTGAGCATCTTTTCCCTGCGCCTGAAAATACACGAGAGAAGTAAATACTAGAGTTGCAAGGCTAAAAAAATAGTCCACTATAGGAAGATAAACTAAAACCCATGTAAAAAAAGCTATTTTCAGGTAACTAATTACATGAAGAAATACAAGCCAGTTGTTCCAAAATGTGGAGTCATTTTTTTGTGGCAGAACAGTCAAGCCAAGATAATATCTTTAGAAAATAGTGCATCAGTTCCTGCAGTAGAAAAGCTGCATGCTTTGTCTGTACTCTCCTGATCTTATAGCCACAGCAAACAAAATCCAACGTTATTCTGGTGTTCAGCACCTCCTATTTCAGAAGAACAAAGCCATGGAATTATGATTTTTTTTTTCTTTTGAGCCAAGAGGAACTTTTTCAGGGGAAGCAATCAAGAAGGAGCTGAACACCTCACCCAATTTTCATGCTGCCCTTATTCCAGCCAAGGCACACAGGACCTTCATTTGCACTGTTATTCAGTGTACTGAGCACCTGCAGTCCCAGCTGGTGATGAGGAGCTGAGGCATTGAGCTGTTTAATAACAGCTCCCAGGTGATGCAACACCTGATGGGGGCTGCACCCAGGCTGCAGAGGCACCCACAGAGCACAGGAGCCAACAGGCACCCAAGCAGGAATGGATTCAACAACACATCCAACAAAGGGATGCACCTTTGCTGGTGGGTCAGCCTTGTCCCCTCTGTCCAGCCTTGGGGCTGGCTGCATCCAAGATGCCTCCAACATGGAGTCTTAATAATCTGTCTTACAGCAGCACCAAGCTAAAGATTCTCCTTTCACTCAAGCACCAGCTACATCCAAGATCCACGGAGAACAGTCTCTGCCTGCCCCCTCCAGGGATACACTCATCAGCCATGAAGCCTTTGGCAGAGTTGAAAAGGAAGAATACCTTCTCAATCCTCAGTCTCAAGAAGAAAAATTCCCTTTCAAGGGTCTTTTAAGAGATTAAAAAAAAAAAAAAAGTCATCCACATGAATGAGCCAGTGCTTTATTTCATCCCCCTGAATTTTTTTGCCCTCAACTCTTTTTGCTAATAATTATAATGCCATGAAAGGGAAAGTGAGGAACAAAGAGCTCCAATGCCTGGGTTTCATCATCCAGGAATCATGGCTGCAATTTGAAATGTCACAGGTGCTGAGGCTCTCAGATATATAGCAAATCAGCCTGTCTTTCAGCATCACTGAATTTGGCCAACTCAGCCCAGAGTCCATTTGCTGCAGCATCAGAAATGAAATGCAGTTCTAGCAGCAATGCAAATCAGATCACATAATTGACAGACTATAAGTATTAGTAAAGACTGAGTATGTTTCCAGCCAAGAAGCAATACTTCAAACTGCACTGGGGACTCAATGTAGAAATTATTGAGTAAGATTCTCTGGACTGCACTATACAATTAGATTATTAGCATTACTTCTTCTCTGTGCTTTAATTCTATGAATCTGAGGACGTGCAGAGCTACACTTCTACAAAAAGCACCTTTCCGAGAATTTTCTTCCCACATTATAAACTGGAACATGAGAAATCTGAGGACATTGGATTTGTTGCCATTTGTCAAGAGAAGAGTTGCCCAAACAAATATTGGGATGATTAGAGTAGAAAAACCTGCTGCATTATGAAAACAACTGGTCTTTAAACAGGATGTGAGTACCTGCTTGGGGAAGTAGAGGGCTTTTCCATTCAGTCCACAGAAGAACAAAGAGCTAAAACTTGATAAACTCAGGCTAGGCAAGCATGGGTAAGAAGGTATTTTGTTCTATTTTGGGTGGGTTTTTTTAAAAACAGGGAGGGAAACTGTTCCAGCAGACTGTACTAATGGATAAGGTAAATTCTTCATTACTGCTGATTTTACATTCAAGATAAGATGTTGTCCCAAGAGTTTTGCTCTTGATCAAGCAGATGTTAGATGAGGAAATAATCTCTGCTTAATGCCTACAACTGATTTTCTTTTCCTTCATGATCTTGCACAGTGTTTGAGTACAATGCTCCTTCTGCCTTTATAACCTAGAAATTTCTTAATAGTGCCACATCCCTGAGTCACCAGTAACAGAGTTAATACTTTACAGCTTATCCCCATAGTTGCTTCTAGACAATTTTTTAGGATATTTTATTTAGGATTACAGCCAGTATTTCTGAGGAAGACTCTAGTGTCAAGATTCCTTCTGTAAAATGCCTCTTCCCATGATAAAATCCCACTCTACGTACAAGTAACTAATCATTTGGTAATTTTGCTCCATGAAGGAGGGTGACTCTCAGAAAGCAAAGCAACAGTCTGTATCACTGAACAAGGTCCTAAAACTCTCTTTATGTTTAGATCTCTCCTACCTGACCACCATGAGCTAAAAAAAATCACTATCAAGGACTCCTTGCCTATATTCACCAATTCCCCTCGTACTGTATCTAAAAAATCATCCACTGCCTCACTTTACAAACACAACAGCATTTGCCTCAGCTCCATGCCGGTTTAACAAAAAGAAGTGAGATACTGAGCTGCTCAAGATCCCTCACATTTCAAAGACATCCTTTTGCTCTTCCACCAGCCATTCAGCCGGCACTGCTGGCTTGAACACAGCTGCTTTGACAGCACTCACATTTCCAGCATTGCTCCAGCATCAGCCAGCTGATTTTTGCACTCTGTGGTCTCCACTCTGTAATCAGTTGGAGAGGGCATCAAAGAGGTGAGATGAGAATTTTTCATGTTCTCGAGCCATCAGACCCAAGATCCTATCAAACTGCAAATCTGCACTGCAATATTTTGTTTGTTGATGGGACTGAAATCAGAACAGATGCTCTGTAGAGAGCATGGCCTCAGTGTCAAGTTAACACTTTTTATTCCATATTGTCCAATTTCCATGTTGGCTTCACTACCCCATTTACATAATATTCTAATAGACACATTTCAAGACAAGGTAGGATAGGTCATAAGATGCTGATAGGTCAAAAGTGTGCTGAATGCACTCAAGGAAAAATTATTTAACCTCTCAGCTCCTTCCATAGTCAGCTTCTAATATGAAGTCTGTTGTGCTGCTTTCCCCAAGGGATGTGGGGGAGAGGCTCTCCTATCACTGGAATACAGACATAGGGTTAAGAAAAATACACCAATGTCTGCCCTCCCTCCCAAAGGCGCAACTAACCAGAAGCAGAGATCTACCTCAAAAGCTAACATGTACCTTAAGTCCTTTAAAATGGACACTCCTCACCTTCCCAAGAAATCCATGCTCTGCTTTAAGGGTGTTTTTCCTAAAACCTGCCTCTGCACTGCTGCAAAATACTCAGTAACTGGAGAACAGGTATTGGGAGGCCAGGCGGGGGAGGGAATGATTATGCTGTATATATTTGCATACTTACAGGACTGCTGTAAGAACAAAGTGTCCAACTGTTTTTCCTTCACTGAGCTGCTGTAGCCTGGCACCTCTTTTCTAAAATTAGCTCCACTTACAGATGTTGCCATAGTATTTGTTGCCATACCAAGGCACACTTCATAGGTGATGTCATTTGTCATACAGCAGAATGCCAAAGCTGTTTACCAGTTCTGAGCCTTGCTCATTTCTTAAAGCAAATCTGTCACCTCCAAAATTACCTGCACAGGCTATGGATTATTGGAGGTTTTGAGGGGAAATCCTGCCTGAGCTCTGCAGTTCAGCCTCTGCACCCAGGAGCCAGAGCCCTGCCCTGACACCCAGCTCTTGCCAACTTCTCCTGAGGTAGATGATTCCCACAGGGCTGCCCCAGGGTTAGCTCAGGGGATTTTCTCAGGCTAAGTACCTGATATATGAAGACATGTTTCTCTTCATTACTTTTACAAGACCTGACCCAAAGTCTCTGGAAAAATGCCTGGAAACACTCTGACTTCCTTAGAATCATAGAATAGTTTGGGTTGGAAGTGACCTTTAAAGGTCATCTAGTCAAATCTCCTCCAAATTTGGATACTACATTAGTGACCTACATCTAAAATAGGTTTCCTGTGCATATTTCCTCTCTCCAGATTAAATAATCGTTGTACAATCCATAGCCATGCTGAGATTTTTAATATTTCTACAACCAAGTTCCCTTGAAACTTCTGGGAAGGATCTGCATCTCAGACAGCAGTCAAGGAAATTCTGGGGGTCTGGATTGTTTGCTCTTGCACTCGCTTTGTACTACTTCTGGAATCAGATGTATGATCAAGTACTTTTTAAACAATTCCCTTCACATTGGGCCAACGTTTTGCAAAAGCTGGAACCAGAGCTGAATTTCTGACATGTTTTCTCCTTGTCCCTACTCCCAAGACCCCTTGCAGATTTTTCCAAGAGCAAAGGCAAATTTATCTACACGTTCACATGTAGAGAAAAATAATCAATGTTGTTCTGACTTCAGTCAGCCCTGAAGGGTATTCTCAGATTTCTGCTGCACAAAATGGTTTACAGAAAACATCCAGCCTCTAAGACTCTAACCAGATTTTTTTTTCTGGATCATTTGCCCACAATGAAAGCTCTCAGAGAATAAGCAGCAGGAGAGAGAGATAGATTACAAACACATTCCAAAATAATAACAACAATGCATTTTCCTTCTGCTGAACAGGCAGAGGCCCTGGGCCAAATTTCAAAGGGGAGTCAAGTGCAACTCATGTTTTTCCTGGCCCTTTCACCTACACAAGTTGCTTTACTTTCACAGTATCCTGGATTCCCCTTACATTCCAACATGTTGTTGACAACTTGCCCATTCCATCCCTTGTGAATTTGCACACATTGCAGACCGTATCTTAAACAGTCAAAACACAATTCTAAAAGGGAAGCAAGTGCAGACACCAGCCCGTCAGCCCTCATCACTCCACACATTCATTTTCTTTACAGAGATCTGGAAAATCGCCTTCACACACTGGACTGTAGCCACCATCCTTGCTTGCGTGGGCCACGCATAGCTGCACACCTTCCTGACCAGGCACAGTAACAGATGGTTTTACAAGAGGTGCTTGTTCCGACACTCAAGTTGGAAACAGCCAAACACTGCTAGAAAACCACAGCCATTGTGTGCAGCACCAGCCCTGCTCCCTCTGCACTCTGAGCCAGCACAAGCAGCAAAGGCTCTGTACCTGAGTGTCTGAGAGAGCACAGAGCAATCATAACATTTAGATTAATAAGATTAAGGTCACTTTATGAAATACTTCTAAAGGGAAATCCTTTCGAATTTAGAATCCTTTGGTGCCTCCCCATCTTGTTTACAACTTCCTTACCCTGAGAACTATAATTCACGTGAAGAAAAATAAAACCAAGGAAAATTGTACCTTATGCTCCAGCTGTTCTTCGAAGAGCTTGTAAGTCATTACATGTTAACTGAAATTCATTGAAGTCATTAAATCCATTTTTCCCCAAAGCCAGCTCTCTCCCTGAACACCGTCTACTGTTGGAAATGGCAAGGAGAGACAGTGACAGGACCTATTTATGCCTGTTTGAAGGTGAGTCTATATTATCTGATTTTTAATTCCAATCTATCCACCACAATCAGGTACACCACACTGGTCCCTCAAACCACACATTCCCAGCAGCCTGACCACTGTGGCACTGTCAAATTCCTTCTCTCCACTTACAAAGGCACCTTATGCTAACTTTAGAGCACCACTTTCCAAGATCAATGATAATTGACTGATTAAGTATGCCTAATGCTGCCAGAATGTGAGCTGATTGTGTAATGGTGCTAATTAGTAACTGCCAGAGCTCATTCCAATTATTAACCTTTATGAATGTCATTTTTGAAGATAACAGTTTGCAACACAGCTTACTGCAGCATTTGTAATGGTTTTTGTCACATGAGATGAGAAGGAGCACAGTGACCAATGAAGCTGAGATAAAACACAAGAAAGGAGTCCTAAGAACAAAGGATTCTGACTTGGCTTTCTGCAAGTGATACAGGGACGTTAACAATATCTGGAATATCTGGGCTAAGGAGTTCAAGAACCCACTTTTCCACAGGATCTGAGCTCCTCAAAAAAGCATGCCTCCAAAGATTCCTAGCAGTGCAAGGAAACTTTGGTTTGCAAGCACTGCAAACCAATTCCAAATGTGCCAGAGGGACATGGCAAAGTGCCATGTGATGCTCTGGAACCAGACAGACATCAGAAGAAGTTTGCTATTGCATACTGAGTAAAAGCACCATTCCCGTGTCTGCACAGGCACAACACTGATTCTTCTCATATGTTATGTGACAGAGGACATTTCATGACAAACCACACCATGCACCCTTCTTGGATCAGATTCAGCTAAACAACTAAGTTAGACCTCAGCCTCCTTAACCTCACCCTTATCTGTCACCTAAACAAAGCATTTGCACTGTCACTATTTAAAAGGTGCACTTTCAAAAAGGAAATATGGGCTCCTTGTAAGTCTCCCACCACAGATGGGCCATGTTCTTGTGCCCATCACTGTTAAAAAGCCATAGGAAAACAAACACATACAAACTCTTCAGGTGGTGTGACTAAAACCCCTCAGCCCCTACAATTAGGCAGTGTTGGTGCAGACCACTCTCCAATCCTCAGCAAGGCAAATGGTCCACTAGTCCCCCCTACCATATACTCTTCCAGAAAAGAAACCCCTGAGCTCTTCTTTTTTAGTTCCCTATGCCTTGTACAAAATAGAAAATGCACACTTGGGGGTAAAATGCTAAATGTTCTGTGGTAACTCTGTCTTCCTCATAGACATCTCTTTTATCTTTATTGGTTACACATAATAGAACCAATGGGATTTTAATCTTCCAGGGGACATTTACTCTTTACTTTGCTAAAGGCATGCTGAATGATGTACCATGGTCTAGTGCTTACTCTGTAGCTTAACTACTCCATGGCAATATAACATTATATCTGAAACCTGACATTTGAACAGATGATCTTACTCCCCTGGTTTTCCTCAACCACACTTACAGCTGCAAGTAATCCAAAGACAGGACAAGGTTTCCCACAGAATGACTTTACAGAGACTTGTGTCTGGAGCACCTCATGGTCAAGCTTTTCTGTGATCCCTGAAGTAATTACACATGACCCAGAGGGATCATACTTATGATTTTTCAAGGAAACTCATACACCCCTGTGTGGTGATGGATGTTGTGTGATCTTCCTGTTTCCACATCAAGACCTGGGACATATTACCTGTGTGTGAACTACTCTTTTCCAAGCTGTCCTGACTTGTGCTCTGAACCTACTTCCTACTCATCACCCTCAGGACCAAAATTCACAACCAAGCTTCATTCTTAAAACGAGTGATTCCTACAATTTCTAACATTTCAGAGAAAGAGGTGCAAAAAGGATCAATGTGCATTTCTCTTTCCATGGGGCTGATTACTCTTTGTACTCTGAGCTCAGATTCCCAAAGGCCAGAAGCCAGGCCCCAGCGATGGATTGCTCTTTCTTTCTGCGTACTTCTCCCCAGGCACCTTGGGAACTTCCAGGACTTTTTGTAAAAAGAGGGCCCTGCACTCCTGGCAGTAGTTACTCCAGACAGCTGGAGATTGCTGCATTTTGAATGCACCAGAACTCACCCAGGCCAGTTCACAGTGCATCTCTCAACCCTGCACAAACTACTGGATTTTGGGGTCAAGCTTGGCAGTAACAGCTGTAATAACAGCCCAGCCATCTTCCTGTTACCTGTCTCCTACTATCATCTTCCTCACAGATACTCTGAGCTGGCTACAAGATCCAGAAAACAACATGTAACAGTCCTGTTACAGAAGCCAAAGGATATTTTTGGATTTATCATCAACTCAACCTTTCCAATACACCACCAGATTTCTGCATGCCTGACTAGACCTGCAGGATGCTGAATGCCCAGCTGCTAGCCTGCTTCCAGATTCAGGCATCTGGACAGCAACCTTCAGGGAAAACTGGATATAACTGACTACTCATATTTATGGAGTCAATTTTCTAAAGTAACTGGCCTTCAAAGACCCAGAAACAAGGCCTGGAAATCTGGTTACAGAAAAGCCTCACTAGTCTTCTACAGTTTTTATTCAGAGGTGGAAATCCTAAATGTAAAAATGGACTAGCTTCCCATGATCCAGTAATTTACAAGAGCTTTCATTTTCACTTGGCCAGGCATATACTGTTAAAGAACCGGCTGACAGGTTTTACAGATGAAGTACATGTGGTAAGAAAATAAATCAAAGGCTGCCTTCCAGGCTGGGGAAATATAGCCCTTTGTAAATATTATTTGGAGAAGTGACCACTTCATACGGGCACTTTTAACTTCATTAGAAGCCTAATGAATCTACCATGGACATAATGAGAGAGACAGACCAGACTAAAAGAAAGATGGAAAGATTTCTTGCAAGTGTTTTAACAGCTTTTCTCCATCCTTATGATTATTTACAGCCATTATAAAATGGCAGTGCATTTGGGAGGAAAAAAAAAAAGAAACAACCACAACATAATAAAACATCAATATAAACAGACACAACCATGTTGAAATACTAAAGTGCTAAATTCTACAAGTTGCTGTACAAAGCATCCAAGATTTATGGCTTGATCTGAAGCCTAATTGGAAAGAACAGAAAAGCCAAGGGAGGAAGGAGATGGCATGAAAAAGGAAAAGAACAGCTTGGTTCAAGAGAAATCTTGCAAGGCGATGCAAAGCCTACCTTCAGTGTGGATAGGGGCACTGCAGCATGGAAGCAAGCACGAGGTGGCACCAACACAGAAATGTTCTGTGCAAGAACCTGGGGCTCCTTATGCAGGCATGACTGCCTGGACAGTATGTGGCAGTATCAATCTCTGTCTGACTCATCAGAGCCAGGGAATTTCTGAGCCACAGATGAAGTCTTTGCATGTACTACAATCCTTGAAAGGTTTTGTGTCTGATTCTAGGAACCCACCTCAAACATGAACAAAACCAGGCTCCAGCAAGGAGATGCACAGATTAACATAGTGTCCTAAGAACCACATTCTTCTACTGGTTCTGAACCTTAGATCAATGCTTCTTTATTCTTCTTGGAACCAAAGAATTGCTGAGGTTGGAAGGAATCTTTGGATCTCATCTAATCCAACCTCCTGCTCAAGCAGGGCCACCTTGAAGACATTTGCCCATGGTCAGTCCAGATGGCTTTTGAATATGTCCAAGGATGGACACACCACAACCTCCTTAGACAACCTCAGCCAGTGTTCAATCACTTAGACTGTAAAAAATGTTTTCCATCACATTCAGAGGGAACATCCCGAGTTTCAGTTTGTGCCCATTCATTGTCTCTTGTCCTGTCAGTGGGCAGACATTTAAAAGAGCATGGCTCCATTTTCTTTACCCCCTGCTTTGAGGAATTTTCACACACTGATGCAATCCACCAGTCCCACTCCAGCCTTCCCTTCTCCAGACTAAAGAACTCTCCCAGCCTTTCCTCCTATGAGATGTTCTACCCACTCACTTTAGTGTGACCCTGTCCATACCACATAACATTGTAAGATTTTTAACATACTCTTTTCTGGCCACCTCCTCTCCCAATCCTAGTAGATGAGATCTTAGTATGGAAACTCTTACGTAATTTATTAAGTTTTATTTTTCACTTATCTATTTGCATATTTATAAGCAAATTTAATGTGTGGTTTTCATTACTACTGGCACAGATTCCCATTGAATGCATTCCCTACTAATCTGTGCCAACGAAACTCCTCTGCACAGCAAAGAGTGATCAGAAAAAGACATTAGTAAGGTCAAAACAAATTCATCTTTACGTGTGGCTTCCTGCAAAAAGTTTTGCAGTTGACATCCAGATCTCATTAGAATGTAAGATTAGATAACTCAACAAAAGGAGCAGCTCTTTAAGGAGAGCAGTGGAATTGCTGCTCCAAACGATAAAAGAAGCGATGGAGGAGCCAATTCCTGTTAACAGGTGCGGCTCTGCTGATGCAGCAACAGTCACAACACCCACAGGATCTGCAACAGCAGGTTCTTGGCTACAGACTCCCTCCTGAGTGCTGCCTTGCTTCTTCTAAACAAGTAGGCAAAGCACTACAAACACACTTTACCTGCCAGCCCTGACAAGATGACTTCGTAGGGACAGTTAGGCTTCAAAAGCACATTTGCTCTTGGCAAAGCTTCCTCTGACCTGCTCCACCAAAGCCCCAGAACTGAATGCCTGGGAACATCACCAGAGCTTGAAATTCATAGCTGATGAGATAGGATGTCTCCTTTCTTCAGGAACCATAATCAAAGAAATTCACCAATAAGGACAGAAAAGCTATAATAATTATAGCACATATTAGTTGAGAACACAGAGACAAGCATATTCTTCCAGCTTCCTAGAACACTTTTTTCCACAACAAATTTCATTAGTTCACACATTAGTTCACAAGCTCCTAATGCTTATAAATCTACACTGGAAATATCTTTTGGCATTAAATTCCCTACATTTCCTATTTTATTATCTAGTTTTCTGGAATTGAATGACTAGAGACCATAACAGGTCTAAGTGTCCATTGACCCAGCTGAACACCTAAAAGGACTAGCTTAAAATTAAATTATACCAAAGATATTTTTGATTGGGGTTTGGTTTTTTTTTTTTGGGTTGTGTTTTTTGGGGTTTTTTTCAAGCTACAATTTCAAAGAGTACTTCCAGGTCAATGAAACACCTTTACTCAAAAAATGTGGTAACATCCAAGAGATACCAAGTGATGGAGATCCCACCTGTAATGCAGAAGACTCAAATCCCTTGTTTGAATAAGATGGTCACAGTAGACACACCAAATTACAAATATTTGTGTTACCTGTTAATCTGCCACAGAATATGCTTGGGAAATTATATGAAAGAGATAAAAGACAGCATGATTCCTTTCCCCAGACCAGCCAGAGTCTGTCATCCAGTTCTCTGGACTTCAAGATCTCCAGATCCCAAACCCGCTAAAATACTATGGAATAGCACATCTCCAGCACAATCCCAGCAATTCCATTAGAATACTTAAAGCATGAAAGCTCTTTGCTGACAAACAGATAAAAAAAAGATGTTTCTGCAACTCTTATCCAAAACCTGTAGACTTGTCTGTTCCTTCGTTGTTATAAAACACTATTACGTTATTCAGCTACCAGCAGAAATATTCTCCATTAATTCACTGAGTCCCCTTTTGAAAGCCATTTATGCTTTTATTATTTCTGCCTCACAGCATCCTGTAGCAATGAGTTACACAATGTAATTACTTGAGGAATAAAAAATCATTTCCCTTTATACTTATTCAGAGCAAGGGCTTGAACTTGGATCTTCCACACATAAGATTAGAATGAGTCTCTCCCTGGAGAGATTCTCTGTATCTCCTGTTGCAGCTCTTTTGCAGAATATAAATAATTCAGGAGAGATGGCTGGGGCTCTTACCTGAATTGTGGAAAATTAAAGCAAAACACAGCATGTTTTTTTTCTCTGTACATTTTGTTTGGAATTCCACTTTCATCCCAAGAACATTTCCTCAAAAAGTTAGAAATTTGATAAATTGCCTTTTCTTTTTGCTTCGCTGTATTCAGCCAGAAAACAAGATGTATCCAAAAGTTCACAGGTCTACGTATTAAAAGGAGCATCCCAGTAGCCCAGTTTTAGCTGAGATCAACACATATGTACAAGCACATAACCTCTCTAGCTATATTCAAAGTGCACGTTCCTCACTCAAACTCATCTGCAGCGTCCACTGTCAGTGACCAGCCCAGTCCTGTCACAGCCACACGTTTGAACATCAACAACTTTAGCCCTGTTTTCAAGCTGCAAAAGCTGTGTGAATGGGGCACAGAGTGGGGATGGGTAGCACAGGTCAGACAGGAGTTGCCTGCACATGAAAATGTGAACACCTGTGCTCCCACCATGAACACCAAAATGAGGTTCTGGGGCAGAATGCAGACAAAGCCAAGATTTACCTCTTCATACATTCACAGGTATAAATAAATAAAGCATGGGCATTTATTTTTAAAATAGCAGACTATCCAAAACACCATTACAATCTGCAGTTCTGTTTTTATGTATTCTCTCCAATTCAGTAGGAATTTCACCAAGGAATAGGCATGAGCAGATGCAGGGGGTAGCACATTAATAAATCAAAAGTGTCATTAAAATTTGTAAACTAGTATCTTCTGGGAAGTCTTGGCAATTAGTCTCAGAGCTTTCTTGGCAAACAAAAAATTAATAAATCCAAAAGGCCCCCTGTCTGATGACATTCCCACCCCCACAGAAAGGTCACTAATGAAGCAATTAAGAGACACAACAAATGGACCAGTCAGCAGGCTGGCTCACAAAAGACAAATGAGCTTCAGGAAACAAGAGGACTAAGACATCTTAATAAGCAAAGGTGGGATTTCAAACCACACGCCACCCCAAGACACATACAAAGGCTTTTAGATTCATTTGCTGGGATAATACTTTTCACATGATTTTGCAGTGGCCCCCTTGGTCTCCACCATCTCTGAGGCAACATTAACACAATTACAGCAAGGAACCACCAGAAAGCAAAGGTGTGAACATTATTATTCTCTTTCTGGAAAATCCTGTGGGATATAACAGGGCTAGGGAAACATTGGGAAGGAGACAAATGAAACTTCTCTACAGAAGTTGGACTTATTCTTAAAAAATAAAGTATTAAAAAAGGAAGTCTTATCTTCATTGCTATTACTGATTTTGCCTAATCCTAAAGCATAGCCCTGAATTTAAGATAAGCCTAATAATTTTTATTATTGGATGTTTAAAACAGTTTTAACTCACACTGTCCCTTTGCTGCAATGACAGCATCTCCTTCTAGCATTAACTGCAAAGAATGTATGCTCTGGACAATGGAGCTGTGGTGCATTTGAGGAGGGATAAACCTGTGGTTAATTCTGTTCCACACCTTAAATTCTTTTTTTTTTTAATTACCATGACTCATCCCATTCAGCTACACATAGCCCAAGCAAATCTGAACAATCCCTTCAGTATATTTCCTGACATCCACAATTAAATATTTGTTTAGATCACACTGTTAAACTAAGGGCCACCACTCTCATTTGACAGCAGCTGGGCCAATATGCAGTTACTGTGCAAGTCCCAAAGGGTTCCAGTGTGGCTCCCATGCCAAGATGGCATCTATGGCATCTATGACTGCCAGCCAGGATGAACTGGATCAGGCTGACCTGGACCATCTACTGTGGGGAAACAACTAATCATCAAGAGTACTGGAGGTTAAGAACTGCATAATTCTGGGATTTTGCTGAAGGTGTGCTCTGATTACAACTCAGGGAGCTGGGAGCCTTGAGGAACAGCTCTCATCCCACACTGTAGTTATCTGCTGTGGTTCCCCATTATCTTGGCTCTTCAGCAAACATCATCTGTACCTAACAGCTCTCAACTGTACCTAACAGCTCTCAACCACAAAGACTTTCATAGGTGGCTCCCACAGCCTAAAAAACCTCACCATCATTAAGGTAAGTTATTTATACATTCTAGCCAAAAGCAACAGTAGAGATGCCAAACTTTTAGCTGCCCTGGTTTTCAAATCCAAGAGAGACCAGAGTGCCTGCACAAACAGCTGGTTCCTTCCCTCAACGCCCTGATGGTGGCTCACTGCAGATGCAAGAACCCGTCTCATCAGCACAGGATTTCTGCACTTTGCAGCATTATTAAAAAGTGCCAAAGAAGATGCAATAATGGGAAGCATTACTACTTTGAAAATCAGCTCCATTAATTTTACGCCTGAATACAATCATCCAGAAAATAGCACATATCGAAGATGCATGTCATCAGCATAAAAGTGGAAAATTATAAATGTAATCAAATTTGACAATACTGAGAGGAGATGTCAGCTGCTGGTCATGGAGACTGCATTTCAATACAGCAAACTCCAGGAAAACTGCAATGGCCCAGTGGAGCCAAACCTGTACTAAACAAGAGGTTGTGGCACAAACCAGAATTTACCATTCATACTGCAATCTAAATAATATATTGACACTGGGATAGAAACATTCTTAAGAAAGCTCTGCCATTACCTATTTCAGGTTTAGCTTGTTTCACAGGGGATGATATGGAAATTTAAGTCAAGCTTTTTGAATTTCCTGATCCCTGACTTCTTTACTCACCAGTCTTAGAAGCTGCACCATCTGGAGCAACCAGACCAAACCTCAGTTCCCAAAGGGCACTTCACAGAATTCACAGAATTACTGAGCTGAAAGAGACCTTAAAGATCATCAAGTCCAACCTGCACCCTAACACCTCAACTAAACCATGGCACTTAGTGCCACATCCAGTCTGTTTTTAAACACATCCAGGGATGGTGAATCCACCACCTCCCCAGGCAGACCATTCCAGAACTTTATCACTCTTTCCATGAAAAATGTTTTCCTAATATCCAATCTATGTTTCCCTTGGTGCAGCTTGAGACTGTGTCCTCTGGTTCTGTCAGCTGCTGCCTGGAAAAAGAGACCAACCCCCTTACCTGGCCACAACCCACTTTCAGGGAGTTGTAGAGAGTGATAAGGTTCACATTCACCCTTTCCCACCTAGAGCAGCCCTGTGAAGCCAGCTCTATGTGCCACAAACAAACCTAGGACACAGAAATCAGCGTGAGATGGGAAATTTCTGCAATGCTAGAGGTACACTGGCACATGCTGAGGGTCTCTGGGGACTGTGGGAGGCTTGAGAGGCAATTCCATGGGAGGAAACAATGCGAAGCCCTCCTGTATTTCAAACAGAGCTGAATGAAACAGCAGTGCACAACATGAGGCAGCCTGCAATCAAGCTGGGGGGTTTGCTCCTCTCTGCTCCAAACTAGGGCTGCAGCTGCTGCATTTTGCAGCTGCCTCTATTAAAAAAGCTGAAAGGGTTTTTTTCTAACTCAACAAAGAGACTGAGACAACAGACTAACCTCTTTAGGCACAGCAGCCACAAGAGTAAAAAAAAAAAACTTGGGGATTTTTGACTGCTGCCATGGAGACATAATTTCTTGGTTAATAAACAAGAAAAAAAAATATATATATAAATTTCTTCATCAGCATTTTAGCCTCTTAAACAGAAATAGTTAGTCACAATTTTGGGTTAATGCATGGGCCAGCATTATGTACAATCAGGTAATTTAACCAGGAAAACAGCCAGAGGAGGGGAACTCCAGGGGACCCATCTGGGGTGGGTAAAATGGTAGCAGGGACTCAGAGCTGACACATGCAAGTGCTTGCACTTTGGAAGAAAATCTAAACTGCTCCCCACTGCCCAATTAGCTGATGTGTTGCAGCCATGGCTGTGGCATTGATCACAAATAGCTCTTTGCTCACTTGTGCCTCTCCTGTCTTCTGCATCACCCTATTGTCTCTCTGTCTTCACCTGAGATTGAGAATTCCCTTGAGATGGAAGCTGTCTTTTTAGCTACTGAATCCAAATAAATAAAATAAATGAATACATTCCTGAATACTAAAGCAGGCAACAATGGAAAACCTTTCATTCCAGTTATCTTAGCAGAAAGAAACTGCTCAATACACACAGGCTGAAACAGTTGAAAACATTTTAAATACTACAATATCAACTTTAAATACTTATCCAGAATGTTCCCAAAACCCTATCTCAATACTGTACAGCTTAACAATTCCTGTGAAGAGCCTGGCACCTGCTCTTTAGGGAGAGAGTTCATATTTCATACAGATCACTCCTGTATGCTTACAGTTCCTCATGGACAATGAAGTTTGATGCAGGGATCCTGGCCTACAGAGAGTCAGGGAATTAGAGGTGCTCCAACAGAACTTCAAATCAAAATCATGTAAGTTTACAGATTTAAAGGGATTTTTTTTTTCTTTCATTGATGGAGGTGTTAGTGGGGTGAAAAAAAATTATATGGAAAACATATGGCCATCCCTTAATTCATTTTTTTATTTAAGGCAGGCAGGATTCTTTACTACACAGTTAGATAATTCACCAGGCAATGAGAACTGATGAAGGGTTTGCATGTCTAAAAGCTTAAATAATTTTAACAGTTATATTTGTTGACCTATGAAAAAGACATCTCTCCAGAAATTCATAAACAACTCACACCATCACAAGTATAGTAAAGTAACAATAAAGTAGCTTCCTTTCATAGGAGGAAAATTATCACCTCCACTCAACTCAGTGGGAAAAACAAAAATCTAAACCACAACTGACAGGTATCTCCTGTGATGAAGAAGAGATGTGGCATTCACAAGGAAGAGGGGGTGTGTGGGTGTGTGTTTTTTCCTTGAAGCTGGCTGCTTCAAGGCTGGCTGCTTCAGTAGCAATAAAGACCTTTTGTGTGATTGTTTGAGCCCCAGAAGCATGAATTCGGATATTAGAGCAATGTCTGTGTTCTTGCATTCAAATGCTGACTAGAATTTCCCCTGTCTAAGCTCATACCAGCCTGATATAGGAGCAGTTTTTAAATGCAACTTCTAATTCTCCTCTCTTCCTCTGTTGCTCTCACTCCCTTTTTTAATTACATTCAGTATGTTTTCCTATTGATTTACTTGTTTTTTGTATTTAGATGCAGGGACTAAAAATTCTTTTTATACGGCAATTCAGTTTTCTATTAAAAGAAGCCTCTCATGCTATAAACCCAGGGGGAACTGAGGAGGAGATTTTGATGCAGGGAGCAGGTGGAGGCAAGATGGTATTTGGAGATTGCATGGCACTCTGCTCTATCTCAGCATCCTCTGCTGTGTAATTCATTGCTCTCTGCCACAAAAGCCTCACTCCTCTCTTGTGAAGGCAACTGTATTTGCCAAGTGGTCAGGATAGATATCAACAGCACCATGGCTCAGATGGGCAGGGCTCCTGGCTTAGTCATATTTCCATAACACAGGGAAAAAAAGCCAAACCCCTTGGAAATGTACAGATCATCTTCTGATACACAGTTGAAGTTGCATTCAGTTTGTGATCCATCTGGGGGCTCAAAGAGTCTACAAAAAATATCTAAAGAAAGCAAACCTCTTACCAGGAGGCTTACATTCATTCTGCAAAGACAAATCCTCCTTTAAAAATTTTCTGGGTCTCGAAAACGAAAAGGAAATATTGAAAAACACCAATTTAAATAATGGAAAGATTCAGGGACCTGAATGTGCAAATAGAACAGGAAATCCCAAGAAAAGGAGTATTTCTCTGGCTTATTTCGTACACTTAGTATCTATTTGCATTTCTACAATGTCCTTTGCAGAGAAATTCATAGATGCTCTCCAAGATTCTACACTCCCCTGTCAAGTAAAACATGGCTTATTCTTGAATTTTCCAAGCAGAAAATAAGGTTTAGAGCCCAGGAGATCTACCTACTAGCTTTCTACCTACCCTGAGCTTTCCTCACAGACTTAGGAAAGAACCTGAGAAGTTCTAACTTCTCAACCTCTCTGCATCTCCAGGCCCCCACTGGCCCCTATTTCACTTGAGACCAGCTGCAGAAATATTCCAGAACACACTCCCACAAAGCACTGAGTTTTCCCAGCTGACCAAGCGCTGGATGCTTTCAATTGTATTGATGATTAATTACATTTCTATCACTTTGGGAAGCCTCCAAAAGGGGTGCTGCTATTACCTTTCTGCAGAGCTCAGGTGATGCTGCAAGCTCAGGATAAAGACAAGGTTTGCCTGTTTGTTACATTATTTATGCAGGGCAGATTGTTTGGCAATTACATTTAAAGTACAATCACTGTGCCATTTGTACTTGCTATGTAAAGAGGCAAAAGTTTTTAAGGCATTAATACCTTGAAAAGTACCAGGGTAAGTGGAAATGACTGTTCTCTCTTATTAGCTCCATGGTTATTTATACTTTTGCAGATTACCATGGTGCAGTGCAATTAGGCTTCTTAAGTACTGTTCAAATTGAGAAGTTTCAAGAGCTCTACTGAATAATTAACCCTTAAATACATTTACAGGAATAAACCTTCAGCAAATGGCCAAAGCCTGCTCTTTCTTCACAGGCTTTTAAATCACCTGTGAGGAAAGAAGTACAAGAGACCATCTGACAGGAAGGGCTCACACCCAAGCCAAGGCTACAATGCACTGACCATTCCACCAACTACACCTTGAGCAGGTTTCACAATAGCTATAATACACCAGGTGAATCTAAAACAAAGCACTTGGTCTCACCACCCCTGGCTACCTTTTTTTCTTTTTTTTTTTATTTAATGTACCTAAGGTAAAAAACTCCTGATAGCAATTCTGTCAAAGGCATACCACTCCACAGGCAGGATAAAACAATTTGGTGATTTCAAATATCAAGGAACTGACCTATTTATAGGGCTAAGTTTGGGGACTGAGGGGATTTTAAAATATTTCTTTATTTTAAATGCAGACACACGCTTCCAAACACACAATCTGTCCAGAAGCATGTTTCCCCAGGGCAGGACAGTCCATCTCCCATGCCAGACTAGGAACATGGCAGCTATGGACACCATCGAAGTACATCCACCGTGGAGAAGACACTGTGGCATCTCCAGTCCTTCAGCAGCTGCTCTCCTTACAGCCCAAAACATCCCAGTCACTACCAAGATGCCCATCTTAGCTCACCTCAGGGGTGAGGAACCAGGATCAGCTAAGATCATATCATACACTGTGTTTTCTGCCTTCTCAGACACAGTTCTAGCAAGTGTGTACCCATCTATAGAGCCTGTTCTCATTGCCAGCCTCACAGCAGAGAGAGGAAGGAAGGGACTTGTTTAAGGACACTCAAAGGTGAGAAGGAGGCCAAGCTCCTCTGTGTGTCAGGGAAGTGCCATTACACGATGAAACCCTCTTGTCTGCAGACCCCACTTCATTAAAGGAATGTGTCCTAATCTTGCATCCCTTTCCCAAAGAGCAGCTCCATTTGCCTCAGATTGTTTCCCAGCTCCTCCTGTGATGAGCTCAGACACTGCCCCATGCCCCCAGCTGGGGTCAGCCCCAGACACAGTGCTGTGATTTCCACGTTCCACCTACCTCCACAGTGAGCTCTCCGTAACACTCCCCAGGTTGAAGTCGTAGAGCTTGGTCAGAATGAGAATCACCTACAGAGGGGAAAGGGAGGGAGTGAGAGAGAAAGGGAAAAGAGGAGAAAGAAAAGGTTGATGTTAGATTTTGTAACAATACAAAGGGCATCTGAAACCACCTAAAGGAGAGCTGAGCATTTATCCATTAAAGTTGCAGTATTATAGGATAAAGAAGGTTTAAAAAACAAAATGGGAAATCATTAGCTTAGTGCATTGTATAACCAGTAACACTTATTTTAATCCCAAAATGTTTTGCATTTGAAATAAAACATGCCACCAGGAATTAATCAGACTTTGTGAGCTGACCTCTCTGCAACTATGATTATTCAAATTCAGGGATGGAATCAAAATGCACCGTTGTTAATTCAATAGTTCAATCTAAAATTACAGTCAATTTCTTTTGTCTCTCAACATTCTATCATTAATCATTCAGTCTCCACAGAAAGCACTGGCAAGTTTTTTATGTAGATCCCCATCCACTAAAACAGTCCATCTTGCCTACAGTCAGCTTTTTTTTCTCCATCTGCTGTCACTGACTCCAGAGCACGGGAATTCCTACATGCCATCACCTTCCCACAGTGGTAAGAGGGACATGGAGTGTGACATTCTGTTTATGCACTGAGCAAGACAGACCTTCACATGGATCTTTAGTGCCCAAGGACAGTCAGAGGCCCCAGGACTCACTGACTTTCTGGAGAAAACACTCCTGAGTCATGCCCCTGCAAAACTGAGGTTGGAGGAGAGGGAGTTGAGCAGTACATGGGGGACCACAGAGTTGAAAAAGGATGGAACAGTAGATTCATACTTTTCCTCTGATCTACCTGGTGCTGTGACCTCAGATTTCACAGGTAAATGTAATCCTCCTAGCTACAAGCTACATTGCCCAGTGCCCTTCTCTCCAGAAAGGCAGTTGTGCATTCTGATAGCTAGGGAGCATCTGTGAAAGCTCCCAGGCTCCTGTGGGATGAGGGAATAGAGGGAAGGTAAGAGCATTTGAGAATCTGCTCCTTGCCTTTTTAGCATAACTAATGTCATACATTAGTTGTAAGAATCATTCCCTTGGATTCTACAGGACCAGCCTCAAGGAAGAGCTCCAGGGCACCTCTTCATTTTTGTTTTGCATCATTTTAACATTTCAGCATCATTTCCTCCTTGCAGGATTCAAGCACAGACCAGCTTCCCTCACATCTGCTCCAGCTGTGAGAGAGAGCAAAGTTTAAAGCTTTGCAGAAAAATGCCAAAGGATTAATCAATATCACAGCTGCTGCAGCACTCATTTACTGTCAGTGTAATACCAGGAAAAAACCTGTTCAAATTGTGAGGGACCTTGGTACGTGACTATGCACTCAGTGCCCATCTTAATGACTTCAGAATAGATGCTCCAAGCATTCCTTCCTCTCCTGGATTCACTTTTACCACCCCCTATTGCATTTTTCCCTTTATTTCCCCACGCAGAGACCTTTAGGAAGAAGATAATAGCCAAGCTGCTTCTAGCAGGGTGTGAAAAGAAACCTGCCAGGCAGATTTGAGTCAGCATATGCAAGTCCATGTCAGCTGAAACCAACACTATCCTATGGGGAAATAAGGCTAACATCCTTTTTAATGCAGCCTAAACCCTGCACACCTTCCCATACAAAGGGGGAAGAGCCAGCTGCAAGCTGCAGCAACCGAGGTTTGGAGGGTTTGTGTGCCTCCACCCCTTACACCCAGCAGGGGAGCCCTCTTCCAGCTAAAACCCAATGAGAATGACATTTTTAGGATGTTCCCAACAATCCCACAGGCACTCAGCCAGCACTCCTCTGAGGACTGTCTAGGAAGTCATGCACTATAGTACAAGCCCTGCCCTGCCTGGAATTACACCCCTCTTATTGCTCATAGCTGGGATGAGGTTTCACAAAGCTTTTGAGTTTCAAAGTCTAAGCACATTGAAGACAGCTGAGTTCAGTGGATCCTGGATTTATTCCGAAACATTGTAAATAAAATCTCTGTGTCTTGATCAAATTTCAACAGATTCTACCTTATTTCTACCCTAAATTACAATTACAACTAAAGGCAGCATCCATAATCTCCCAGCTCTTTGTGTCTCTCCCCAGATCTCTTATGCCCTATATTTTTGAATACATCACTTATCTATTACCACCCTGCAAATCCCAGGATAACAACAGCTTTACAGAAGTGGGCTGAATGCTACTCAGCTTCTGGGTATAAATTCATAGTAAAAGCATGTTGTTTAGTATGACTTTTCTGGATTTTTGCCTGGGATGACTAACATCCATCTCTATTTGGTGATGCATGGAAATCACAAGCATCCCTTGAGCAGTGTCTTACACACAGTCCCAGGAAACAGAAGGAATTTCCTGGGACAGTGGTAACACCTACAGCAACCTGACCCTAAAATCATTCACCACATGAGCCCAGGACAGGCAACATTCCCACACCACTAACCCAGGCAGCTTCCACTCTGCTCTTCTGAGAAAAAACACCCCAGATTCAATAAAGACCACTCTTTAAGGGTTTGGGAGTCGGCAAACGAGAGAGGATCTGAGAGTCTGAACACACAACCTTCCCAAGAAAAGCTGCAAAAGCACTTTCCCCCTACACACTGCCACGAGCAACCTCAGCTGCTCAGGGAGCACCAAGGGGCTGAGACACAGACAAGGGCCTGAGAGGCAGGGCTGGATCCTGAGCTGCTTCACGGGCTGAGTTTGACTCAGCTCTGCAGAGGAAACATCAAACCCTTCCAGAGGATATTCTGAGGCACCAGCAGGCTGCCCCAGCCATGCTAAGAAGAAACACGAGGCAGGGGCAGATGTGGGAAAGCACCAGATTTTCTGACATTGTGTTGTTTGAATGCTTTAGTTGAAAAAGGAAGGAACAAAATAGAAGGAAGATTGGAGACATTTTACAAAACTGAATTCTGACAAGAAAAATTAAAAAGGGAAAGACCTTCCTTGACTCAGGCTGAGACATTTGATTCCAATTTCTGCTTTGTAGTCAAAGAAGCTCAGCTTGTTTTTGTGAACACTAACAAATTACTTTCTTTCCCATTACAGTGTAATTTTGCATGAAAATCTTGATGTTTTTCATTTTAAAAGCTGAATTCCACTGAAAACTGGAGATTTTACAATTAAGGCACTCTTTCAAAACAAAAACATTTTCTTCCCCTGAACTGAGAGAAATCTGGAATTGCCACCCCATAGAAAATGGGTGCTCTGGGGAAAAGAAATACAAATTTGTTAAGTTCCAGGCAATTCAGAAACAGCAAAAACTTACACTTAAGCATTATTTAATCAAAATAAAGAAAACACCTTTATAGTGCCAAATTAAGCTGTCTCTATTCATCAAACCAAAATTAATTCCCAGTCAGCTCAATGTTAAATTGCATTTTGCTATGGGATCATACTTTTCACTTCAGGAAATGCAGCTCAGATATGAAATTTCCTCATCTCCTGCAGGCTAGGCTCCACACACTATACTGTGCTTCCCAGGACACCCCAGGGCAGGTGTCCCTTGGGACACCAAGCAGCTCAGCTGGTTGAGAATGAAAAAACAGGGAAAGAGTCTGCAGGACAGAATGTGGAAATAGGGAGGCTGAATTACAGCTCCCTTAAGGCAATACAATCCCTCCAGAAAATGCAATTTCAAGCTGAGCTTACACGAAACTTAATGACCTGAATAATTTAACAAATTGTTTTGGTTTTGTAGACAGAAATGGGAATGGAGAAAGGATAATCAGAAAAAATATATTTTCTTTGGAAAGAAGTGCTGTTCCAGTTCTACAAGAATTTTCTTATGTGCTTTATTTTTCACACATGCATTGCCAAATTGCATGTACGTTGGGGTTGTTTTCACTGTCTACTAAATACTTTGTTTTAAGGCTTTTATAAAAAAATGCCAACACTTGTCAATCATTTACCTTCAATGGTCTATACTTCAATACAGATTAAGAGCCTCTGGCACAGAGGAATCCTGACACACTGCTCCATACATACTAAACCACTAAATCCAGATTTAATGTGATGGACCACTTCTTTAAATTAAGAGACAGCAAGTGTCCAAAACTGTCCCATTCAGTAGCCTTGAGTCTTAACACAACCTGGCTGGTATGAAAGCAGAAAAATTACAACGAGAAGCATTAGCCCACATTTCATTCCATCTCAAAAACACATCCCTGAAGGGATCCCTATTGTTCAGGCAATTATCAGGAATCTCCAAGCCCACAAATCACAAAAGTACTCAGAAGCTTTTCAGAGTGTTTGGTGGTGTAACAATCTTCCATGCCAATAAAATTTTACTACGATGGAAAATTACTTCAGTTCATTAAACCCAGCTCTAGATCTTGCCAATTCTAAACTGGCAAAGTGCTTTGCATATACCCCAGAGTGGAATATATAATGCCTGTTTCCCACAAATTAAGAGTGCAAAGGCACTGCAGCTCCTTCAAGCAGGCTGGCAATGAACTTCAGAACAAGTGAAAAGCACCACACCAAGGCTGTGTGGAGACCCTGCACTCCTGTGTGAGGGGACATTGACATTAGTGACATGAGAGGGAAGAGCACAACAGCCAAAGTAGGTGTCAGACAGACATGTGAAAGGCCAGCTCTGATTCACTTCATGAGACATCTCTTCTCTGAGTGATCCTGCTGTATCAGCACAGAGATTAACACAACTCATCAGTAGCCCTGTGCACATATTTGCCAAGTGTAATTAATAAAGAGTACAGGGATGAGCAGTAGGCAGCACAGAGCAGAGCAGAAAGAGGGCAGACAAATTTACATGTGCAAAATGAGAGCTCTCCACTCACTTGCTCTGGCATGCTGGGGTCTCTGTCTCCTGCCCACAGACATATTTCCATGATGCTTGCAACATTTTCTACCCTGCAAGCCAACCAAAGGAAGCTTGTCTGCAATTTCCATCTGCCATTCCCCAATCCATATGAGAGCTACAGCACCCAATAAGTAAATTTCAAATGTGAGCAACCACAGGATAGTGTGAACCAGTGTCAGTAAAAATGCTCACAGCCAAAGACAAATTGGCTTAAAATGCTCTGGGACTTAAACACCGACAGCACTTATATTTATAGGTCCTTGATGTTTTCTTATTTGGGATTTTGTTTGTTTGTTTGTTTTGGGTTTCTTTTTTTGGTGGTGGTGGGTGGTTTTCAAGGCACAAGATTATTAACTAAAGCTGGACTGACTGGCAAGCACATGGACATGCACATTCATTAATTTCTAATGCACTCTTTCATGCAATCACTTCATTCAAAGCTAATTCTGTCAAAAGCCACCAATACCAGCCTAATTTTTCCCAAACAAACACTCAAGAGATGGAGAAAAGAAAATTTACATGTTCAATTTATATTTGTGCTTAAGTGGAAACTGTGGTAGGCTGACCCCAAGCAGGAACTAAGCACCAACCCAGAACTGACTCTGTCCCACCCCAGGTTGATGGAGGAGAAAACCAGAAAAGCAAAAGTGAAAAAAACCCTTGTAATTCCTGACAAAGACATTGCCATTAGTCAAGGAAAGGGAAGAAACTATAAATAAAGAAACAAGTGATATAAGGGCATTGACTGTCGTCCCCAGCAGACCAATGTAAAATCAGTCTTAGAGCACAGTTACTATGGCTGAGGATGATGTTCCATGGAACACACCACCTTTCTGGCCTCCTCCTTGGCTGGGCAGAGTGAGAAACAGAAAACCTGACAGTGTGAATCTCTGTTCAGCTACACCTAAAACACTGATGTGCTATCAGCACTGCTTTAAGCTAGAATTCCAAACACAGCGTGGCACAGGCTGCTCTGAGGAAGTTATTCCAGTACAAGTGTTTTCCTGGGTCAGGGTAGCATGATTCTCAAAAACAACCACTAAATAATCCTGGTCTCATCCAAATCTCTTCACACAAATACAGCCTCAAAAATCTATGTGTGCATGTGAGTGATCCCACTATGCAACATCACCATCCTCATTTCCACTGGAGGCCTGAGTGCAGTTGCCAATACCCAAGAGTGCCATCTCCAGTTGTGAGAAGCATATAGAACTATTACAAAGCTCCCAGGAGAGGAATTTAAATTCCACAGGTGTTAACAGATTCTGCAAGCATCACCACTATGAAACAAGGCAAGTAATAGCATCTTTGTTTTACTGATGAGGAGGCAAAGAGAGGTTAAGTGAAATTTTAAGTGTTTCTCTACATGGGAACACTCAGAAAGAAGATTCCAAATAAACTTTTAAGAGTTTGGTTCAATCCACTTTGCAAATACATATGAAAAGTCAAAGACTACTTTATTCTGAAAAAGTCAATTGAGGAATTCAGCATAGCTTAAATAATCCAATTCAGCACATTTTGATAATTTAAGGTAAGAGGCATCATCTGGAAGATAAAACACCAATCTGAGTTCAGCCAGAGTAAGAGAATGATTAGCTGAAAAGGAATACATACACCTTAAACACCAATCTCCCCTTTTTTCCCCAGTCTGGTGAGCATAGCTGAAGAAAACTTATCTCCAGATAGTAGGAATTAATGAATAGCACATCCTAAGACACAATAAAAAACCAGCAGAGGTGCTGACAACAAGCACAGGCCAAATCCTGCCCCTGGAAATCAGAGAAGCAGTTCTGTAAGAGTAAAGCTTTGCCAACTAAGCTTGCAGCAAAGGACTTTTCCTTACTTTTTTTTTTCTTTTTTTTTCTTTCTTTTTTTTTTTAATCTCTGGAGAGACAAAAATGATCTGTGGGTGGCTTCAGGCAGTGCAGACAAAAGAGCCCTCTGAAATTGAAAGAGACAAATCCCAAGATCACACACAGAAGCAAAACATGTTCCAGTGAACTTGTGATCTCCAAACAGCTGAGACTGTCAAATTTGTCCTCAAAACAAGAACCAGTAACTAAAAGGAGGATATTCGCCTTTAATCCTCCTTTGCCTGTGTTGCTTATCACTTTCCAGTGGGAAAACTGCCACAGCAGGCTCCTTCTGTCCCCTGCCCTCCTTCCTTTCAATATAAATCAGGCACCACAACGGGCTGGAGCCAGAGCAGAAGTCTTCCCACTGGCACAGCTGGAGACAGATCACATTATCTTCACAAAAGCACCTTCCAGATGTAAGCAGCAGTGTGAAATTCCAATTTACAGGACTTGCACTGAATGGACTGAATGAACAGAATCTGAGGGTGCAAAAAAAAAAAAAAACAAAAAAAACCAAAAAAAAAAAAACCAAAAAACCAAGAAACAAGACAACTAAAACCACTACAGTGCCTTGCAGAAAGGGTCAGATCTGGAAAGCACAACTCTCTACCCCTGTCCCTTTACAAGCAAAAGCAGGGCAGGAATTTTGTGTGCTGGTTCCCTTGGATGCCTTGGCAATTCAAGGGCAAGCCCAGTCTGTCAAAGAAACAGCACACATCAGCTTCAACACAGAGAGACACCTCTTCCAGAGTCATGGATCTACCTTACTATCCTCTCACAAATCTAGAAAGTGTTCTTAATTGAATCTGACAGGGTCTTTCATGCTTTTAGTTTTAGGCATTTTTGTGCAGGGACTGTAATTTAGGATATGTTCAGAGATGCCTTGCACATACAAGTCCTTGCTGTGGCAGTGAATGCAGCTGAATAACCCCACCAGCAAGGCAATGACTAATGACTCCAGGACTCAGAAAAGGAATTGGACTATAATGTTTTACAACAATGTGGGAAAAGAAGTCTGATTTTCCTCCTCCCAAGGCAGACATTCCAATTATCAACCAAAGGGAGGGTTTTCACAGCCACTAGCTGTATGGTGGCTGCAAGTCAGCCACGAGGCTCTTTCATCTCCACTACACATTAAAAATTGGGCAATATCTCTCATGCAACATTTTTTTCAAGAAAAATAAGAAATAAAATTGGGAAATTCCGCCTCAGTTTCAGCAAATATATCTCCTGCATACCCACATGCTTATCTTTAGTGCACGCACACACACACACAAAAATTGTAACTCTGATTACAATTGTGCAAAACCTCCTTAATAAAGAAATAAATGAGATGCCTACAGCAGTCCTTAAAGAGCAGCTGGATCCTGTCCCAGAGGCTGCAGGAGAGTGCACACACTCATGTGCATCTTGTCTATGCCTGTGTAATACAAAAGCAATTATCAGTCACACAGAATCAGGAGAGAGTGTCTGGAAAAGGTGTGGTAATTAGGAATAAACACACTGGAAGGGAGGGTGGACACACCAACACTCTCAGCAGCTTGTGAGTAGCATTAGTCAGAGAAGTCAGAGATAGAAAGTACTCCCCAGATTATTTGATCCACCCCCCTGACAAGGCACAGTTTTGCCCTACAGAATTTTCCCCAGCTTTTCAGGATGGTTTTTCTACACATAAATACACATTCCCACCAGAAAAGACATCTAGATTGCTTAAAATAACAGAAGGCTGAGCTTTATCTCTGTGTAACTCAGTTTAACATAAATACAATCTCTCCTGTCAGGTAGTGATATGATTTAAGGGTCCCCTATCATACCTTATAAGAGGTGATAGCAAAGAACTCATTATTTATTTCTATTGATTCAGCAACCCACACTAGATCACATATCCCAGTTCTTCCCCCTTGCTAAGAAGCCCCCCTCTAAAGCCTTGGAAACTTTATCTTTTTTTCCCTTCTCTGTCTTCCTTTTAAAGCTGCTGTGTGCACACCTCCAAGTTCAAGAAGAAAATGAAAAAAGGCCCCAGATACTTTGCTGGCTCAGTTCTTATTCCAATTATCTCCTGATACCATCCACGAAGCAGCAGATTTTGTGCAGCAATTTATCTCTGTGGAGTCAGTCACATTTCTGCTGAAGGGCCATTTAAAGCTTCTGACATGGGGAGACCTGGAAAGAAGGAATGACTTGAACTCTAAGTATGGGTACACTACCATGAGAGGACATTTCTCAATTTAATTAAAAAAAAAAAAAGTAAGGGAACATAGACCTTTGAGATTATATCAAGTGCCAGGACAGAAAAGGGTTTTTCTTGAAGGCAGGAGTATCTGGTTCTATAAAAGAAGCTAAACTATATGGGGAATTTTGTGTCTGAGGCATTTCTGAAAGGAAGAGAATAAAAAAAAGTTCTCATAAAGGTAATTTTTCAAGAAAATTCAGGCAGCTTATAGCTGCTCCATTTTGGACTCCAGGTTCTACTCAGGAACTCTCACTCCTCTCACATATGCCCTCACACTCTCCCCTGCATATGTACATACATAAAAATGAGTTATCTTCTTCAGATTCCAATTATCATGTCAAACAGTTGTTATTGATCAGTGCATGGGCAAGAGATTCTCTCTCTCCCCAGGGATAGAAGATGGAGTAGATATCTGTTCAAGTCCACTCCAGCCCCATGCCTACAAAGGCTTACTTCATGTGAAAAAGCCTCACTGCTAGCACAGGAGAACCAGTCCAAGAGCTGGAGTTTTACAGATGTTACCATGGAAGAAAACAAAGTACCTGTTGGGAGATAAATCCTTCCATCTGTTTTTAGTGGCCAGTTAAAATACCTCCCACTCCTGGAAATCCAAGCATCTTAGACTTTGGCTCGTTTCCTTCCTCACAGCAGCCCAGGGAAAGAAGGATTGCTGCAGTTTGCCAAATGTCAAGTGCAGAACAGAGGGAAAAAGGGCAAAATGCACAAATTGTTCGAGTTACGGTTCTGCAACTATCAGCATCCAATAATCAGATTTTCCACCACACATGAGAACTCACTTTAAACAACTGTAACATCGTTGTACAAATCCATTATGTAATCACAATGTCTTAAATATGCATACCTAGAGTACTTATAATTAAACAGGGAAGGTGACATATGAGAATCATCACAGGAAGAACAAGATAAAAATAAAAGTGATCATTTAGATTAAATGAGTAAGTATCACAGGCAGCTTGGGTCAGTCAGGCTGAGTGGGACACACAGAATAGGACAGTGCCTGAGGTAAGAGACAAGTACAAGTCAGGGCTCATGACAGACAAAAGGTCAGAAGCAAGAGTTTGAGTGCTAAATAGCCAATTAACATATTTTTACATTATTATAGATTAAAAAAAAATTAAATGATCTGATTATCCTATATATTAAGGTAATAAAAACGTGGTCTGTCCAATTAACTGCACTCTCCTGACCTTGAACTTCTGTTTATGCAGTCCTCATCTGCAGGCAACAAAATCTACTTTAAAACTCAGTGACTCAGCTTTGGTAAGGTCAGACTCAGCCCTAGCAGCTCCTTTTCCTACTCATATTCCTTTGAAATAATCTTTACTCATTATTTTAATCACCTTTATTACTTTTATTCTGTGTTTGTCAGGTGCACACATTTTATCATCATTGCAATGGCTGAATACTTGTACCATAAGTAGCTTTTTACTATTATTATTTGTCTTGTATCATTAAATAGTAAACCAAATTATTTTCATCTGTGAATTTTCGTATGTTGCTGTGAAAACACACTCTGTCTGGGCAATTTCCTTTCTTTGCTCCTGTGCAGAGCAGCTCTTGCTCATGTCAAGCACCCCTGGAGCCAGGATGTTATCTCCTTTGGAGGACCTAACCAAGCAGACTTAGATGAAATCTCTGTCACTAGGTATTTCCAGAATGTGAGCTGGGAATGATTCCTCTATGTATATCCACCACATTGAGCCAGACATAACATCCTCCTCTGTCTCAGCACTAAAACTTTTAATACATTCCCCCCCCCCCCCGCTCTCAAAAGATTTTCCTGTGAAAGACTGGCACCAGCTCATGGTGGGGTGGGAGAAAGTAAAGGAATCTTTGAGGAGCCACAATACAATTGCAATTTTTAGTGTCAGTCCAATAGCTCAAAGAGGGGGTAGAATGTGTTTAAGAAAAAAATCCATTCATCTGTTTTGACCTTAGTAAGAAAGAAAATGGGTTTTTCCCACTTTAGAAATACCTTGTGCTAATGCCTGCATGGGGAGATGTGGAGCAGCACAGTTGAAGCTGTCAAGGGCAATTTTTCTTACAGACTTAAGTGTTCTGTTACTTATTAAAAAAATAAAAAAGAAACTGAGAAAAATAGAGGAACTTGAATTCCAATCTCCTTTAACGCAACATTATGGTTGAGAATTTCAAGCTGTAAAAGTAGGAAACTCAGAAGTTCAGACTCTACATTATGTACATGGATTGTATAAGAGAAAAGAGGTAAATCACCTTTGCAGAAATTCAAAGCTCTATCAACTTCTGGAATCCTTTTGCAATTGGTTGAGGCCCAGAGACAGTTGGTCAGACACCTATTGGCTCCAGTCTGCAACCCTCACTTCAACAGAAAACTTTCAGAAGGCTTGACATTGTGAGATCTCTCTCCTTTGCTTACTTAGGGACCTAAAAATTATTTCTATGGACCTGAAAGATTCTTGCCCTCCAGGAGACAGAGAAATTGAAGCACATTCTTCATATCAAGCCACTGTCTTATAAGAATCTCCTATAAGAATCATGGTTATGACAGCTGAGACTGCTGGTATTTAAACTGGGACTACTTTTAAGATCAAGATCTAGGATGCCAAACTCTAAGAGATAGATCCTTTTTACTCATGTGTGACAAGGAAGGCTCAGTGCTTTGCTCTTCTATCACCTGCATCACCATCAGAAGGATATCCAGGACTCAAAATCTGGAGGTAGAAGAGAGGGAAGAGACAGAGTCTCATGTTCTCTGAAAATCCTTTGCAGTTTTGCAGTGTGTCCAGTTGACCTTCAGGGAATTTCACATCCATGGGCTATAGGGTTATCTTGCACCTTGCATTGAGATATCAAAACCACCCATCACTGCAGAAGGGCTCTAAAGAGCATCAATAGTCCCACTGACTATTCCTGCATTGGAATGCTTTATGTGCTCTGCCAGAAATTTCTCAAAACTTCCAAAAATCATTCTGCCCCTTGAGGAACATAAGAGGGAATGGCTGTGCAGTACAACAAAGTAAGAATGCAAACTGACTAAACAAGATCTGTAATGGCCACTCTGCAAGGTCTGTGAGAGTTTTCTTCTCCCCTTTACTGCCTCAAGAGTCCTGGATTACCATCAGAATAATCTCTTCTCCCTCACCAGTCACACCACAGGGTCTTGTCCTTATCAGCACCATGAAGTCACAGGAGCAATATGTTTTTCATGAGAAAGGGTTGAGCTGGCAAAAGCTGAGAGCTCTGATCACCACCAGAGGCTGAAGCACAGTGGGGACCAGAGGGCTGATTCAAGTGGACAGTGTCAGTGTCATCTGTCAGTGTATCAACTCTGTACAGGTTCTCTCTCCTACCTTGCAGGGCGCTCACCTTTTCCTATGTGTGCATATCTTCTAGTACCTGTGGCAGACTAAAGAACAAATCCAAAGGCTCATTTTTGCCTCTGATGTTTTATGACTGTCCTTTCACTAAGATGATCATCTACCAACTATTTCTTATAAAACACCTCCCAAAACAGAAATATTTCTCGGGATCCTTTTTACATCAGGACAGACAGCAAGAGCTCCAAAGATAATCTTCAGTAAACCTAGTTATTGGAACAGTGTAACCTGTTGTAAATTCACATGTACAACACAGAAGAATGAAGATACTCCCCAGTCCAGCCTTTCAAATAGAAATTGATACAGATCTCTTTAGTAACTGCACCAGCACAAGACTGATTCCAACAGCTCCAAGCTCCTCACAACCCTCCTGCAGCCAGAGCAGCTCTCATTACAAAACTGATGCACTGAAACAGGCACCAGGGGCTCAGCTTTAAACCAAGCTGTCAGAGCACCAGCGTCCTCCACTGCATCACAGAGCTCAAGTTATCTCTCATGGACTGTTGCATTTTGGTTTTCTACAAGCCCTAGCTCTTGGAGGCCAGAGGTTTTGTTGCTTTGTTTAAAGCCATTGACCAGCAATGCCTCAAAACAAAACAACAAAACCTCATATTCTCTTGTTTTTACTTTTCCTTTTACACACATGCATACATTATATATTTATGTATTATATAATTTATATATATATATATATATAATGATTTTTAATTATTTCCATTGCATTCTTTTCCCTCCTCTCCCTACCAAAAAAGAAGACAGTAAATTACCTCAGGCTGTTTTAGATGGCTCAGATTAGCAATGCCACAGTCAGAATAGCACAGAGCACTCCTGAACAGCTATTGCAAGCACTTGCAGATGCCATAAGTATACTGTATTTACATTCAAACATAAAGGAAAATAAAGCCAATTTGTTTCACAAACTTCTCAAGAACAGCTTTGCATTCACAGCACGTGCGGCATTCTTGATTAAACAAGAGATCTGCATGAACATAATAAACCTGACATTTTATTGGCCAAGCTCTATGAAAACAATTTAGAAGACATGGATTGCAATGTTAAGCAAACTGCAGCCCAGGTACAACACCCATGAATTATAGCAGTCTGACAATGACCTGGCCAGTTATTTCTCACAGCCTTTAATAACAATCATCCACATCTTCACAGCACAATAGAAATTAGAGACGCAAGGAGCCTATTAGCTCATCCAGAAAAAACGGGATTGTTCCCCATGGGATAATTGCTAATATTCAGTCCAAAGTAGATTTAAAACTGTAAAACAAGGTAGCCTCTTTAGCAAGATTACTCAGCATGGCTGAAAAGTCAGTCCCATAAAGCTTCTTCTAGACAATAAATTTAAATGTTTCCTCTTCAAAAAGGTTTACAGCTAGTCCAAGGAGCTTGGTCTCCTTTGGATTCCCTTCTAGTCAATAAAGAGAGGGAAGAGTTGGGAGACTGACCTTCCCTGGCCAACAGCCTTCACAAACAGCTCTCCTCCTACCCAGCTCCTCTGTCAGCTCTCAACAGGGACATGTGGCAGTTCTAGTGCAAAATGCAGAACCTCACTGTGTCCTGTACTAGAGCAGGGGTTCTGACACAAGGCTGGGTCTAGGTAAATGTCCTTGTTGCAAGCAGTGCCAGTCCTTGCTCTAAATACCAGGCTGAATTTCCACTGCTCACAAAGTCTACATGCAGTGCTTCAGTCCCATGAAAAGTCCAGATTTAACTGAGAATTAATATGTGTATCAGAAGAGTTCAGATGTACCTGGGAGGTAGGGAATTAAAAGATTTGCAAACATAAGAATCATAGCAAGTCTACCACAATCCAGACTAAATCCAAAGCATTGCAGCAACAAACAAAACAGCATCTTGCTTTGAGCCCAGGAGAGTCAGTAATGTCACCAAGAGGAATTTGTGTGAAAAGGTGGAAACAACAGCATTTAGCACTAATTAAAACATCAATGGATCCCAAGTGATGAAACAAAAGTCTTCAGCCTGCACATGTTAGGTCATCTGATTATTATTAACAACCAATTTTTAAAAAGAATCATTAAGAAGGTGAAATTTTCCACGTGACAAAACAGAGTTGGAACTCAGGAGAAGGTGTCTCATAACATCCAAACATTCTAAGAAAAGCCTTTGCAAACTCCAAGTAACAGTCACTAGTGAATGGGTAATGACCCCCCTAAAAAACTTTGAGCAAGTTTGAGAAGTCTTCCATGCCAAAGACAATGGAAAAGAAAACGCACAAATCAAACTTCTTGGGTTTTGCATCTCTAACTTTATTTCCCTGAGAGGTTTCTTCTGAACTGCCTTCTAACAATCTTCCTCTGGTAAAACCTCTAGTAAAATATAACATGTCCATGAGACTGTCCATGTCCATGGGACTGAGACCCACTCTTACACACTACAAAATTCCCTGCTGTTAACTGAGGCATTGCTAATGTGATCACATTCTTCCTCTTAGTATAAGCATTTCATGAGTGCCCTAGCCTTTTTGCTAAAACAAGCCCTAACCTCTAATACCTTTGTTATATATAGATATTCACAAGCAGGATTTCAACCAGTCATCTGCATACACTCACTACATGAGCTCATTACATAAGAAGGTGGAATTATAAGACACACTGTCTGGAGCAATCCACAGCACCTTATGTGTCCCCAAATCATGCAAATCCCAAGACACTTCTCAACTCCTGTGAACAAACATCAGACCTTAACCACAAAAGTCAAAACAAAGGAACATCCCACCAAAAAAAACTCTTTTAACATACCATAAGAAGACAGGAAAAGAAAAGTCAAGGGCACTGCCACTGTCCTCCAGCCTTGCAGTAATGAGGGATCTGAGAAATTCCAAGATGATTGTCTGAAGTGAAACACCGAGAACATGTCAGACACACCACATCTCTCTCCTCCACAGCTGAATGAGAAGACACTTTTTAAACATACACTTCCCCTATTCCACTCAGAAAAGTGACCATGTTACAGTGAAGAGTGATGCTTATGTATCTGACATGGTTCTATAAAAACCTTCAGGATGAAAATTGCAAAGAAGCAGCAATTTATTATTTCTGCCACAAGAAAAATAATATAGTTTGAGGATGCAAGATAAAGTTCTTTTTCATCCGAAGAATTACCTGGCTTTTAAGAAAGGCAAAGCATCCATAATGACAGAGGAAAATCTTTGGAAGTAGTACCAGAAAAAGACATTAGAAGTGGCAATCACCATGTCAGACACACTACACTGCAGGGGAAGGGAAGAATGACCAGATAATGAAATTACAGGGCATTGAAAATGTCAAAGAGCGACCATGCTCTACCATCATTCACAGGTTATATGAGGCATTAACATGCTGATATTCCATTCCAATGACAAAGATGGCAACAAGAACAGAAAATAGTCCAAAATGAATCTGTTGCTGAGACCAGGAATTTAATGAAACAGGGAGATGAGCAGAAAATTAATCTTACTTTCACTGTGCAGCCTTCAAACTGAAAGCTGCTGGCCCTGTTCAGGAACAGTAATAGCTCAGGAATGCATTATTTTACTTTTCTTATCTATGATCTCCCCAGACTTCTGAGTCATCATCACAAAAAATGGTATCAAGTCTTTCGAACAAGGACCAACATTATTGGCAGGCAGTAGCACTAAGGAATTTCCAGCAAGGTATAAAGGAGAAGAAAAAGTCCTTCATAATTAAGCTGATTCACCACTAAATCAAGGGCCCAGGGAGACTGGGATATTGCTGTACTTGGAGGAATTCAGAACTTGACTGGATGAAGATTGGAGCAGCTTTATCTAGCATCACTGCTTCAACCTTTGAAGCTGATCTGAGCAGGAGCTGGACCAAAAGATCTGCAGAGCCTCCCCCTGCAAACCCAATCTATATGACTCTACAGCTGAGTTCTGCTCCCTTCAGATAGGAACACCGTTGATCAACATGAGAAGCACACACAACAGTAAAGCCAGAGGACCCTGTGTCCATCCTGTAACACACCTTCCTACCTTGCTTGAGATAGTTCATCACTATAAAAAAATCTTTTGCCCCTATTCCTCAAATAAAATAAAATTTAAAAAAAGTCACAGTAAATCAAAATGGAGAGTCTGTTTATGGAAACCGCCTTCTGGAGAGAGTCTAATAGGTCATAACACAGCTTGGGGCAGATGCAAATGAACTGTCAGAATCCAGAGAGCTCCATGTGGAGCCACCTCTACACATCCTCTCCACGTATGGCAACCCCACAGGGCAGAGCAGCACCACCCAAAGCAGCCAAGGTCATGCTGGGAGCATTTCCTCTGCAAAGTTAGATACAGCAGAAATTCTGCCCTGCACCCCAAACCCCCAGATTCTAATGCTCTTCCTAGGCCTGGTACAGAAATGGTCCTTTTTTCAGCCCAGCCTAATAAACTCTCCTATTGGAAGGACTGAGAGCAAGACTGCTTCAAAAGGTTTGATAAGGTCAGTGCTAAAGAGTAGCTGATAAGGCTATCTGGCCTCCACAATGGTTTCTTATGGAGCTTGAATTTTCTATTTCAGAATCTTATTTCAGAACAAAATTCACACAAGTTTAAACAGGAACATGTCTTTGAAAAATAAAAGCAAAGTGAACAAAAAACCCATTCATTTAACTTAATCTGGAAAACATAAATAAAGCAGTTTCCTCATTCCATCAAGCAGACGCAAATTTAATTTCAGATCACTCAATTTGCTTTCCTGTAAACAAACAAATTGTTAAAAAGCAGGGGAAAATAAACCCTTGGAAACACTATCTCTTATCACATATAGTATGTGCCTCTTTCTCTCTGCTGGCCCATATCACATTTAATCCTACAGATTTCAAAGGCTCCTGGAATTCAGTCTGCTAAAGGTGTGTAATAAATGAGGCTTTGCAGAGTGCATTTGTTGAGTAAGCAGGAGTATCTGGACATCTGTGCACAGGGATGATTCACTGAGAGATGTGTGTAAGACAAAAGGCTCATCCTTACTTATTTCAAGGCCACATTTTCACCAGTTTATTGGCAGCCAATCTGCCAGACAACAAACTTAGCCAGACTGTGAATCAAAAATCTTTCCACCCACAAGACCATCATTCTTTTACTGCTACACGAGTGGTTTTTGCATCATGCCTAGAAAGCAAAGAGCACCTGCTGCTCGATTAAGGTGTGGAAAAGATCTATCACCTCAGGGCATTCTTAAATACAACCATCTTGTTCATTACAAGGGCATAATATTCTTCTTTATTGACTGAGCAATAGTCATGGATCATGTGGCAAGAACCAGCCTTGGAGGTAGCTAGATGGATGCCCAACCATTGCCAGCTTCATGGTCATATGAGCAATGTCTTTTGGAGATCTATGGACAGACAGTAAAGACCTTGGCAATGTCTTTGTGACTCCAAGCCCATCTGCCACAGCAGCAGAACAAATGAACAATAGCCAGCTTTGAACTGCAGCCTATACCCCTAATTATACCTGAAATGTCTCCTGGCAACATCCAGGACTGGCTGAGATAGCACTTACCTGTCAAAACACATTGGATACAACAAACTGCCTCTTTAGAACATAAAAGTGGTTTCACATTCCCTCTATTGCAACTCTGCCTCCTCTACAGAAGTCCTGCAATCTGGAGAACACACAGATTTTTCTGTGTGCCTTGCATTTACAGAGCCCAAGAAGTAGGCACCATGTCAGGAGAGAGTTCTGTGCTCAGACTGAAAAAGATGAGTTTGCTTTAAAGCCAGATCAGGCTTCTTTGTCACTGCGCACTTAAAAGTCATCAAGATGCACACAATTTAAGATTTTTCTGGGGCTTCCCCTAAGGAATGTAGCACTTAAAGTTGCAGTCTGACAGTTCAAACATAAGTATAAAGAAAATACGGTGCACTGACAATTGAAAGCAGTTTCTAAAAGCTGTTACTAGAAGGGGAATGTGAAGTCCCCTCTGTCTTGTCCATATCTGATTTCTTACAGCTGTTTCCAGTCATCTTTTAAATGAACACCTGAGGTGCAGCCCCAGTCTGCTGCCAGCTAGTGCTGCCGTCCTGCGCAAAGCCCACTGGGGCTGCAGGGACTGGCTGACTTCACAGGAACATCAGAGCAGTAACACAACATGGACATTGTGCAACTATAGATTTAGAAGGAGGAGAGATGGCAGAGTATGCCAAAAACAAGCAGAGATGACAAAGAAGGGAGCATTTCACAGTGCACTGTCACTGTTTCAGCTTCATTACATTTGGACATCAGGAGCAAGCTTTGGCAACAGACACCTGAGCAGAACTGAGTTAAGCAGCTTAGAGAGTTACCTGCAACAGCCACAAGCTGTCACAGCTCACACAAGTTAAGTACTTTTTACTTGCCCCAGCTACATGGTGACAAGATGAGTTGCCCTTCAAGCCTGGACTAGGATACTACTCTCCCAACAAAGTGGAAATACCAGGAGATGCAGTGGGCATCTAGGAATGCTACAGATGAGCAAGCACCAGTGGGAAGACAGAAATCAGAGCCCCATCTGACTCCATCTGCAGTCAGGCTGACCTCTCTCACTGCTCTGCCACCCCTTTCTGTGCTGACACAGCTCAGCTCCCCTACCCAGCTGGAAATTCACTCTTGCCTCTGCCCCCCACACAAGGACAGCCTCCATTTCTCCCCCTGCCAAACAGAGCTCGGTCCAATCCTCACTGCAGCTTTTCCTGCACAGCCTACTTACACTTGCTTACCTTATCATTCTTCCCACAGTCTGAAGTAAAGATGTAATCACCACAGCTGCAGTGTTATCCCACAAAAATTACTTTTTCACAGGGAAAAGTGCAAAAATACAATTACTTGCTTTAGATACAGTGGCTTAGAGGGACCCAGTTTTGACGTGCTTCCTATTTTCCACAAAAAGGCTGAAAACTTGTAACTATATGTATAGCAATCAGAAAGTACTCGTACCCTTCCCTAAAGAAAACCCATGAAAAGGATGCCAGGCCTTATCTGACAGAATTATAAAGTATTCCTGTCTCAAAAGCCTGCATACAGTTGTATCAGAGTTCTTGTTATTTAGCAGGATTGAAGGAGAGGTCAAGCTGCACAATGATTCTCACAAATCAAGATTTTATTGACACTCACAGAGATGCAACTAGAACCAAAACATGCTGCCACTGCTGTAACAAATGACAAACCCGGAGAATCATTAAGGTTTGGAAGTGTAGAACAATTAAATTAGTGAGCTCTGGAGATGTTGTCTAACCAACCTCCATTCCCCAGGCGGGATGTAGTTCCTCTGAATCGCTCCCAAGAGATATTTGCCTGGTCTGTTTTTAATGATCTCTGATACAAGAAAGGACTCCCAGGGAGCTATATCAGGCTTTACTCTCACAATAAGCTTTTTCATATGAACTAACTTTCTCTGTTTTGCTGTATTTTAAACATATGATTGCTCATCCAATGCTTCACAGACAAAAGTAAAAAAAAAATCCCAAACCTATTTACCTTAAACAGCTGTGTTTTCCATTCATTTTATAATCCCTCTTCAGTTTCCTCTTCTTTAGCTGAACAATTCCCATCCATTCAAGCTTTTCTTTTAAGCCAGGTTACCCTATGTTTGAGTATCTCCATTTTTCTCTGAGAGAGACTCTTAAAATGATCTTTATCTTTCTTTAAGTGAACTTAGACTGGCCACAAAGCTACTGCTGAGGTCTTACTTGCACTGAGTGCACTGCAAGGATTACTTTGTGCATCTTGCAGGCTACATATAATCCTGCTCATTGAAGCAGCAGAGGATTTTCTTTCTGGAAACACTCTGTGAGACCCATTCTCAGAGCACTGTGGAGAGGAGTTACTGCAGGAGAGATTGGCAGGAGTGGGAACAAGTTAGGGCAGGGGGAAAGCTGGAGTAAATGTTTCTGTATTTTCAGCCAGGCCAGAGAAGGTAAAGTTGTCAGGATTGCTGTGCAGAAGGAAAGTAACTTTTAGGAGATAATGGCTTCCCTTAGAAGAAAAGATGAACACACCTCTGGGATGGGACAAGGAATAGAACCAGTTTGGTACAAGCTGAGAGCATGAAGCAAGACAAGAGCACTCAGCATGAGTGAGAATCAAATGCAGTCTGGGTTTGTGCCCTAAGAACAGGGCAGGAACAAGTATTTCAGTATTACCTATCCTGAGACAGTGCCCTAAGGAAAACCAGAGCCAAGTACACTGCACACACAGCACAAAAGGGCCTGACCCCCAAGCCTCAAAGCAGGAAGCCCACTTCTCAGCATTCATGGTATTAAATAGGGTTCTGAAACCCCTTTCAAGTACAGTGAGGTTGGATTAGTGTCTGACCTTTGTTTCAGAAGTAAAAGATGATACAATAAAGTCTGCAGATCTAAGTGGCCCAAAAGAAAATGCAGAGCACACAGCAGAGAAGTTTAGGGGTTCACGTGCAAGCAAATGAGAGCCCAGCCTAGTCTCACCTTCCTTTTCTCCCTCCTCTAGACCAACCTGACTCCCTTCCAGTCCTTGAGAAATATTTTAGTGAACAAATTAAGTGCTACATAGTTGTACAGATATTTCAGCAATGGGATTAAAAGGGCCCCTGTCAAATATGCCACACATCAAGACTGACTGTCATTCTGTCCTCACTTAGAGGGGAAGCAAGAAGACAGGATGCAAGAGGAAAACATGGTCACTGGGCAAACAAAATAATCAAGGACAAGATGACAATGCTGGAGAAAGAACAAAGAAATAGCTGGATTATGCTTCAATATTTCAAGCTCTGAAAAGACCAAAGGAACTTTGTCATTAGCAGAGAAGACAGTTCTTCCTGATATACAGCCCTTACAAATCTGTGTGGTATAAATGCAATTTATGTGGCCTATAATGCAGTTAATTTATCCCTATAAAGGAAGGAGACAGTGTAACTTGCTAGACAGGTTCTGGTTCTTACCATCACTTGGGGTGATAAATTTAGCCCAAGTTTCTGTACCTGACTTTTCATTTCTAGGTAGCTTAAGCTACTCAGACACTAACCTTATTGTGACAGTGTCAGAAATGACACATATCTGGCCACATTTTTAATTGAGGTTCTCTTTTTTTTTTTCCCTCTTCTCTCTGGTGCCCATGGAAAGCATTAGCCTGACAAGAGTAGAGCACAAGCCATTTATTTTCTGTCACAACAGATATGCAGCACAGAACAAGTTGCCTATGCATCACTCCCTGCCAGTGTGCATCAGCCCTGGCTCAGGGGGGGACCCATCTCCAAGAGTAAGAGCACAAATCAATTTTGCATGACCATTCAGGGTCAGCCTCTCTGCTGACACCATGTGCTTCTACCATTGTGCTGGTATGGTGTAGGTTCTGCCACATGGATGTCTGTCCACTGGGAAACCCAAACTATGCATATCAGCTGATCTGAGACATCTACATCTCCTTACTTCCATTTTCACAGAAACTTTGTTTCCATCAGAAAATATCTGAAGCTGGTTTGTTTTTTGTTTTCTTTCCTTTCCACATGGATGCTCGATCCACTCTTTCACCCCCCAGGCTGCAGTTACCCAGGGCACACAGGAGGGACACACAAGATAGACACACACAGAGAAGACGAAATCTTTCAACAGGAGAGGTAGACAAGAACTCATAAGTTATGCTTTGATTTCCATGTATATTTCGGGGCTTTTTAAAGTTTTGGTTTATACAAGAATATTTGTGTTGCTGCTTTACAAATATGCACCCATCTGGTGGAAGATCCAAGGGCATATACAACTGCCTAACAGTATTTATTGTTGTTTTGAATACATATTTATTTACGTATCTGCTAAACAAGGCTGTTCAGAAGAAAACAAAAAAAGCCATATTAGTAGACAAAAAAAGGACAAAAAAGGAAAGCAATATAAGAGAGGAATCCAAAGGAACAGTTCATAGCTGTTTTTCCAGTTTCTATGAAGTTAAAGTTCCAATGCAGGTTTGGGTGGCATGTGGGTTGGTTTGATGGATTTTTTTTGGAGGAAGCCTGTTCTCAGTTTAGTGGTTGGGCTTTTTCTTATGATAAAATATATAAGGAAACTAGAAGATGGCATCACATAAATCTGTAATGGTAACAAGCCTGGGAAATGGTATCATTGTAACTGATTCTCAATACATACTTAAGAGCATAATTCCATAGGATACTTGCACTCTCTTCTTTTGCCCTGTGCTGCAACCTTCCCAAAAGCATGTAATAGCATAGTTGATGGTTTAGCAAAAGCCCCTGCTTTACCAGCTGGCTGAATTTTAACCTACAAAGAAGGCAATCACATCTGAAAGCATCGGGGATAAATTCCAATTTTCACTGTATGTAGCTTCAAGCAAAAGGAAATTGCAATCTCTGAGCAGCAAAAGGCCACAGTAAATAGAGGACACAAAACAGTTACTGAAGTTCTCATTTTTAACATCTGACTCTGCATGGAGCATGCAGAACAGATTTACTAATAGACCAGGCTGCTCAAAGCCCTGAGGTTGGTGACTGCACCTGTGCATTAAATTCAGTGTATATGTGGCATTTATTTAGTGTCCTGGCTGTTAAGAAATGGCTTATAATAAAGGGAGTTCATCTGAAACCTTCCTGCATCTTTATGCATTTCTTTGCTTCATATCATGGAAAGGGATAAATCATACCTCATTTAACTGTGTGAGTTCGCCCAAAAGCTGCTGAGAGCAAGAGCATTTTTTCAGAACAGCACAGGCTGATGGGCAACAGGCAGCAGGACAACAGGTACTTTGCAACAGTAGTCCCAGCCTGTGGGAAGTCCTGCAGGTTCCCTGTGGGCACACTAAGCTGTTTTTCCCCTCATTTACTTGGCCACAGCTTTATAACTTTACTTGGCTGTTGCTTTATAACTAATTTCTTCCCAGGCCCTGGCACTGTGAGTGGCTGTGGCTGTGCAATTACAGCTGATAAGAAGGTGCTGGTGTGACCTACAGTTTGTTGTAAGCAAGGGAGTAAGGGAAAAGTCCATCTCCTGTACCACAGCAGTGTCAGGTGTTACATGAATCCATTTTATACACACATGCACAACCTCTGCCTTCCAACGAGCCAAAGAAAGCATGAGTTGCTGAACTAATTGCTCTGACTGCTTCCAGATAATTTAATTTTACCTTGATTGTAATTAATTAATTTCAGCAGAAAATGGGTCCTCATTGACCAAAGCTGAGTCTGGTCTGTGATATATTTAATACAGCAGCTTCACCAGTCAGGTTTCTACCTGCAGTTAATAACAAGTATTGCTTAGCTGCCTACTGTGGGGTGAAAACAAGTTCCTCAGCCCTCCACACCAAGACTTGGTGTCATCCTGTCCTACTGACAACCAGGACAAACCCCTGACTACCAAGGGCCAGGAATGCAAGGTGACAGTGTCATTGACCACCCTTGCTCAACCAGATGTGTTTGCAATAGAGGAGATAAACTGGATCTTTCCAGCCTTCTGATTCTCTTTACTTTTATCTCTGCTCAAAGCTTTGATATTTAGCCTAGATACAGCATTTTATCCTGGACTGCTTTGTTCTAACTTTTTGAATATAATGGACTACCAGTTCTTGGCTAATGGGTTGTCAAACTTCATTTAAATGTGCCATTCTTTCTTCCTCCAAACAGAGAGGAAAAAGAAAACTCCTCTTTCAAATTGCTACTTACAACACTCCACCAGAGTAAATCCTCTCCATCCCTATACAAAAGGATAAACACATGCCATCCTAACAGAGTTAGAGGGTTACTTCCTTGGCTAAAATAATCAACTGTGTCCAAGATACCTGATGTCTTGGGTCAGTTGTTTAAAAGCAGGCCTAGAATAAGGAGGGGATTACCAGTAAGTATGACTCAGAACCACCCAAGTTCATGGTTGCTTCTGCCCTCCCTAACTGACACGATCTGCACCAGAATTTCAGTTTTATTACAGATTCAGAGCTATACTTTCTTCCTGGCAGTTAAAACAATCTTACTGGCTCTTCCATTGTCAGTGTTTGGTTGCACTTTCCAGTCTGACAAAAGTGGAATTAGCCAGCTCTTACCTTAATGTGGGCATAGGTGGCATCAGGAGGGTAGTACAAGGTTGTCATATACCAGGCAAAAATTTACCCCCACCATATGAGGTGGTACTCACCTACTAACGCTTCTCTTTGTGTAAGAAACCACAAAACCTTCAATCAACAGACCACATGATAGCAAATCCTTCTAGAGCAGCCAGGCTTGAGTTAGACATGCATTGTTCTAATCCAGTGTTAATTACAACAGGTGGGGTACAGGGACTGGGACCAGGCTTATTCACCCCCACCAACCACACACATGTACTCAAGGCAAGTTTGTTCACAGATGGACAATTCAGAGCACAGGTTTCCATGCAATACATTATTTTACATCCTAGAGCAAGATGGACCTACACTGTGAAAAAAAGTCCTGGATTCTGTCACATATTATCCAGTTAATCCATATCCCATCTAACTAAACAAATTGAGACCATGAACATTCATCTTTATTTGTATTCACAGAATATTCTGCATAGGCTTTATTTTTCCCTAACTATTCTGCATTTGCTTTACTAAAGCTACATGTATAGATGAGCAAGAAGTACCCAAATATTTCTATCCTATGCTACACAGAGCTTCCAACAGGATGAGTTCATGACTCAACAAATTATCTGGGTGTTTTTGCTAAAACTGTCACTTGTGAGTCATTACGGGTGCTTAATTGGTCATCTGCAAATTTCAGGGTTAACACCTCACTTAATGAACAAGCTTGTTCAAACCTCTGAAAATTATTCATTCTGGCTGCCTGAACTCCTGGGGAGACAGCTAATGCTTCAGTTCCCATTGTGACATTTTCTGTATAATCACAAAGGCTAGGAAGATGTGTATTTGTGTATGTGGGCAAGTGAATAAAAATGCACATAAAATGAGAAAGAGCTCAAGCACATACTCAGATTCAGGAAGAGGAGCTTTGTGTCAAATGATGGATGTGGAGGACCTTGACTATGAAGTGAACATTGTATCCAAGGTAATTCATTTCTTGTCAGGTTTTGTCCCCCAGAAGTATTAGTCAAGCATGAACTTTTAGAAGTATCTGCCACAGGCACAATTACCTGAATTCCAGCCACTGTAATATTAGACTAATAACAAGGGTAGCTCTCTTGCCAGTTTAACTAATGTAATAACCTTAGTATTTGCCTTCTGTAAACACAATATGGACTGGTTTCTCACTTAATTTGGCTTGCAGCATTGCTTCCTGACTTCTCCCACTCCCATGATCAAAAATGGATTTCTGCTCTTCCCCCCCCACACACTTTTTCTTTCTTTCTTTCTTTCTTTCTTTCTCTCCACTTTCGTTCTCTTTATCTTTATTTTTACTTTTTACTTTTCTTTGTACAACTCATTTCTTAAGAAAGCCAGTTCTATTCCTACACTCTTCTTTTAGAAAAGGTCAACATTTGGAGAACAGAAAGCTACAAATAATGAATAAGGAGCTGACAGGTAGATTGAAAACCCTGAAGGAATAAACAGACCAGGCACTGGAAACAGCATTCAACACAAAGCTCACCACCAAATTCCTAGCCTGCTCTAATGACAACATTTCACATCCTCTAGGCCAAAAGAGGACTGCTCCAGCTATTAACACACTAAAGGCCATGGGAGCTGGTGAAAAAACAGAAAAGTCAAATTTCCAGCTGTTCTTCAATCACATTGCCAAGGATGACTATAAAGATGTATCTCAGATCCCCCAGAATATCCCAGAGACCTGGATCTACCTGCAGCACCGGGTGTCACCCCCCCTTCCTTTTTCTTCAACCTGGGAAAGGCAGGTGAGATGCCATCCTGTGTGTCAAGGAACCCAAAACACCAGGACACAATGGTCAGAAAAGAGCTGTAAGCAGCTCTAAAGCAGGAGGACACTGTGGGTAGTTGCAGGTGTTCCTGACACCACAAATAGGATGTAACCATTATGGAAAGTCTGCTGGCTCCTAATCCTTCTGCACAACACAACAGCAAGGAGAGATGCTATCCTGAACCAGAACACACAAAGTCTTTCTGCGTGGAAGAGTCCACACCAGATCTGTTAGATGCCCTCTGTTGTTGCCAGCTGGAACTGTGGACATTCACCACCCTGAAAACCAGATCTTTTAGCACACATTTAACTGTCTCACAAACAAAATCATAGGTACATGCAAAGTAATACAGCTAAATCACTCTGCAGACCTGCCTGCTGCTATAACCATTTGGCACAAGAAGAATGTATCCTTGGTTATAGATAATGGCAAAGAAGATAAAAAGAGTTGTTCTCTTGATCATACTCTTTTCTTTCTTCCTCTAGATCTCAGAGTGACCTTTGCAATTCAAACCATACCATGGTCATTAAAATAATAAAAGTATATTTTATTACTTCTACTTGTAAGAAAACTCAACCTGAACTCTACCTTAATGTCCATTTCTCCTTAATGTTTCATATCTTACTGAGCTTCTGAGGCCTTTTATCCTGCCATATGAGGCTGGCCAGCCCCCATCTGTTCTCTTACAAGCAAACAGAATGAAGTTAATTTACCTGTCAAACTCTGCTGTGGTCAATGATATGTTAATGATGTGCATGGAGTTAAGTAATTCAGTATCCAAACAATAAGGTGACTCACTTATTAAACTATTCATTTTTCCTTTTCATGGAAGGAACTTGCTGTTCCTGAACATGCTCTTGTCCAGGTCAAGCGTGGGTGTGTGTGTGCCCAGGGAAGAGGTAGAGGAATGTATAATTTCCCAGTAAATATTTCACTGCAAGAAGAGCTTTGTAAATGCTCATGAAGGGGTAAGTTTAGGACCCTCTACCATTTTATTCCTCAAAGGTGGCAATACTGGAGTTTCACACACACATGTAAACAAAACAGCTGCTCCAGCAAGCCTGTCATCCCATATACAGCCACCTGTCAACTGATATAAACCAGTTACTTCAGCAAAATAAAACCAAAGAGACTTACAGGTCATTACCAAAGATCTGTGCCAGCCAATCTTCTAAAGTTTGCTGATCTTAAGGAACAAGCAATTGGTAATCCCACATTACCAACAGAATTGCAAGCCCAAGATGACTGTGACCATGGAAGTGACACATCTCTCTGCAACCCAAAAACAGGGCCTGGGGCAGCACACTATTCAATTTGCCTTTACTACAAAATGCATAAAAATGTATAAAACACATTTTGCACAGCCAAAATGGGGGGTGCTCCCTCCTGACTTCACAGCCCTCACTGCTGGCAACCAGAAGAGGGGCAAATACTAAGCAAAACAGAGGCTTATTTTCCCTGAAAGTCTCAGTGAGCAAAACCTTAGCCCTAAGGAAAGGCTCTAAGCTCTGGACAAGCTTCCTCTTATGCTGTACCACATCACACTTCAACCTCCTAAATTAGGTGTCTTCTGTAGACCCAGATTCCTTTTTCCACAACGAGCAGGAGCCACTGCCACAGCCATTTTCTCTACCCACATATCTCTGGTAAAACCATCCATGCACCCAGTCCCAGAGGAAAGACTGCTGTGGAAAATCTGTGCCATAGGAGTCACTTGTTCAAAAGTGACTTCCAAAACTCAGTAAGTTTCCATTCTGGATCCTGCTTGGTGTCTTCAGCAAGAAGAGTGGAAGGGGTATACTTCTTTCATGCTTGTAAAAGAACAAGGTAGCATCTTTCACACCTAGAGACAATTAAATCTTGTGTTCTCATTCCATTTCCATTCAGGAAAAAACAAATGGGTCTCATTAATATCAGAAAGCCAGCATAAGAAGAGGCCCAACTCTGCATTATTTGCTAGTGTCAGGAGACAAGAACAATTTACATCCCTTGAAACTGGGTCATGCACTGCTCTGCCACAACAAAAATTAGCTCATCTGTCCAAAAGACATTCAATGCTCATGAGGCCTAAAGTTGTTTACTTCTGCTCCAAGGGAGAATTAGGGGCCTTGATTCTGCTGTGATGAAAACTATAAAGTGGTCTTCAGCATGGTTTTAATACATGGATTATGATTGCATAGGGCTTATGATTGTTTACATTTTTGCCTTCCAGTGATGACCATAAAGCAGAGTGTTGTGCCCACGGAACAGCAGCACTGATTCAATGTGGCAGCAGGTCAGCAGGGGTGAGACAGAACACTTCTGGAAACTACCCTCTTTGTGTGACCCCTCTCAAAACATCCCAGACAGCCACAGCCTGCAGTAAGCATGCTTTTGTTGTTCTAAAACATCAGCTTCATCCCATTTACTGGAAAAATAAATCCTGTCGGAAAGAGATACCAGCTATTCTCAAGAGAGCCTCAGCACAGTCTTTAGACACCTTTGCCCTTCTAGTTAATGGAGGAGAACTGAGTCACAAAGTCCCCAGCAAGTCTGTAGTCAAAGATTGTGGATGAGGCTGTTTGACTCTGTAGATAGGGTTCCCATCCTCAAAATGGGAAGTTTGACTAGATCTAAACAAAATGCAAACAGATAAAACTTTTTCTGGGCTCTCCAGACCCTATGGATGGCTGTTCAGTGGTGGGGGTACACAATACTCACTGTTTTCCAATCCAGAAACAGCTGTTTATGCAGCTGGATGGAATAAGTTCTTACTTCTTACAACATAGAAGAAATACAAACTCAGCTACCTTGAAGAAATGGGCTACAAAGAAGAAGAACAAAGTAAATTACACTATGATAATAATTACTTCATCAATAATTAAAAATTATAATAATCAGACTGGGATGAGCCAAAGGAATACTTTAAACACCATTAGGCACAAGGAGAGGGGATTATACAAAGCAGACAAAATGCAGACCTAAATCTACTATCCCAGACTAAATTTGTGTTTGGGTTCAGTGGAAAGATAACAGAAGAAGCATCTGTCTTTTTTTTTTTTTTTGTGCTTGTTGTGATAGGAGCACACATCTTCTCTAAGTCACCAGCTCCCAAAAGAAACTATTTCTGTACCACCAAGGTGAACAACAACTTTCTCAAATGTGGAGCCACCAAAATATTATACAGGTCATATTGCAGGAGTGGGTTTGGGGGTTGGACTAGTTTGGGGTTTTTCTAGAATCCTCTAAAACAATTTTAAGAGCTGGCCTAAAGAGCTCTTCCAGCCCTGAGTCATCAGGCCATGGAACAATCCACATAAAGTACTTCATGCCATGTCTCAACACAGATGATTCTACACATCTACACAGGTTTGTCAACAGAGGGGCAGTGGTGGGCTGCTAGTAGGCAAAATATGAGACAAAGCATGGAGTTGAAAAAGGAAAATATTTTCAAAGGGATTTTTATTATTAAGTGGTTTCAAACCAGCAGCCAAGCCAGGACCTGAACTCACTTCTGTTGCATCCCACAGGATAAAATAACTTCTGAATTCTTCTCAAATACAGTTGCCTGGTTTTTGGACTCAGTGGGTTTCACCTCACGTCCCTCAGTACCTCATCAATACACATCTTCAAATCATCAAGCCATTCAGCTTCTCAGATAAATCCATTGTAGTTAATTTGACCAACACTTGCTGGTGCCAGCCGCCAGCACAGGCTGGTCCAGGGCTCCTGATTAAGGTGAAAGATGTATTTCTGTGCTATGAACTGTCAAATCATCCTTTTTGTTTATTAACAGAGAGAATATTTTCTGAGCAGAGCATCCTCTGAATCCAGGACCCAACTCTGCAAGCTGCCAAGTAGGTTCTGAGTGTTTCCCAGTTCTCTGCAGAAGGCATTTCTTCACTCCTCTCCCCAGAAACTTTTCCCACTAATAAGGCTCAGAGACTTTTGTCGCAATGCCACAAATATGGCCCCAAGCACTCTGCCAGCAGAGTAAGCATCTACTAACAGCCAATACATCAGCTGCAGCTCAGAATTGTCCAGCAGCATTACTTCTTCACCATGCATTTTAATGTTCTATACCCTATACAATAATGCTACCTCTAATGACAGACACAGTTTAGAATCCACGACTTGCAAACCTCAGCTGCTCTCCAGTCTCCAGCTTTAATAGAGTCCAGCAAGCCATTCTCCCCAGAGAAGCTAATGCAAGGAAAAATACTTGCTGGTCTTGGCAGTTCAAGCTGCAGCATTTTTGCTAAGGAGCAGAAGATCTAGAAAGTTAGCTACAAAGGGTTTTCAGAGACTTTGACTTTCAAGTCCCTTTTGGATATTAAGTTTCAAGACTCTCACAGTATCTAGGCCATTTCATTTCTTTCTTCTGAGTGCTGGATTTGCCTACACCAAGCTTACAGCCTGATGCTCCAGAACACAGCAAGAGGGAGGGGAGGAAAGTGCTCTGCAGCAATTGGCCTCCCCTTGTGTGATCAAAGCTAAGTAACTCAGTACAAGAGCATGGATTGTGAGCTGTACCTTGGTGAGCAATTACTCACACAAAAATAGCCCTTCAAGACCCAGATAAGATAATACTTCAGGATTGTCAGGTCTTTTGTTAAGATCATTGCCAAACACTACCCCCAGAAGATCCTACAACCTGAAAAAAATTATGGACAATCTCTATTTTACAGGTTGAGAACTAAGCTTATGAGAGACCCCAGACTCTGCAAGGGAAAGCCAGTGCATGATATTCAATTTTAAATAAGTGTGGCAGCACCTCAAAGGACAGAACCTATTCTGGAATCATTGTATTCAACAAAGGTGTTTTCACAAATAATTGCAGCTTCTTTGCAAGCCACCTCTGCTTTACCCTAAGCAACTTTCCTGAGGGCCCAGACATCCGGTTCACACATTCCAACTCCTATTCAAGCACTTGGCAGCCACTGAAATTAAGCTGGCATCAGTCACCTAAATCTCCCCCTTGAAGGTGTGAGCCTAGTGTCTTGCTCTGTGGCACAGAGGAAGTCTTGGCAAAACCAGGTTTTAGAGGAAAATCTTCTTTATCTCTCCTTAATGAAACCAGTCCTGAAACCCAATAAAAAGTTGATCCCTCCTCTTTATCACTTGTATTGCAGTTCCTCTCCAAATAATGCACTCAGACTGAGCAGTTCTTACCATTTATAACAATTCTAAGCAGACAAGCAGGTTATTCTGATACCTGGTACTAGTGTTATACTCCAAAAGCACCCCAACAGCATAGACTTCACAGTCGTCAGCAAACTTCACAGCTTTCAGTAAACTCAAACTGATGCACTCTGTAGACAATTTGACACTATATTTAACCTTACCCACCCACTTTAAGATCAGGAATCTCTCTGTCTCCTGTTTCTCCTTCTCTTGAGTTGGAAAGATGCAGTTCTACAAATCTTTTCAGTCTAAAAACTTGCTAGAGCAAAGATGACCATGCCATCCAACTGGGGCTTCCTTTTTCTGATTGATATGGCACAGACAATTGTCCCTGCTGAAGCCTGACCGGTACCCAGAACCCTCTGCTAACAACCATGGCACATTTCATGTCTGCTGACATGATATTAAGGCCAGCCAAGTAACACACAGTCCTTTTACTTGGAATTTAAAAGAGTAAGAAATGAAACATAAGTGCCACAGGATACAGTAAGCACAGGGTTCATCATAGTCCACATGATTTCAGGTAGATGTTTGTGTGTTAATACCACAGCAAGGACACATGCTCTAAACCACAGTCTAGAAAATGGATCCAAAAAAGGAAATCTTCAGCATTCAAAGTCACTCTTGACTTCAAAACAGAAGTCACCCTCTCCTAATTGCCACCACTTTCTCCTGTTTTAATGTAGCAGTTCCACTGCACCATGTTACAAAATAATTAGTCTTAACCCAGTTTAACACACAAAATCAAAGCAGGAACTTCTCAACTTTGATATCCACACTTCTATGCTAAATTGGGAGGGCTTGATTTTACAAAGCAACTTTACCACCCATGGGCAAGTCAGTATCACAGCACACACCATGCCAAGTGCACAAGCAAATGGTTTTGAGCAAATGTTTTCATCTGATGGTCTTCTGTAATATGCAGTCAGCCAGTTCTGTGCATGTAACTGCAGCAAACATACCTGACACATCAGTGAAAACTGACCCCATTAAATGGTCAGTATATTCAGAACAAGTCTAGGCTTTAAAAAGAGCTGGTTAATTTTACTGTCAATAACTGTAGCAGCTAAGATAACAGTAATCAAATGCCATGTCTCAGAATGAGAGCTAACTGCCTTCAGGGTCAAAAAGATATCTACTTCTTTGCCTCTGGATATCACTGAAGAACTACCATAGAGGATTATATGACTCAAACATAACACCCATTTATTGCTCAGTGCCATAAGCAGGAGAGTGCATTTAACAGGTAAAATGATCCAGTACAGCCAAATCTCTGCCATAACTTATTAACATCAACTTTTACTTGCTGCTCTCCCACTGTCTCCATCCTTCTCTGCAACATGATTTTGTTCTGCAGAAGGTCAAATTTTGTTTTCCTAGCTACCCTCCAACAAACACATGCAGAATTACTTAAGGGCACTTCAAACACACTTTGATAATTTTTTGTTTTAATTGGGCCAACTATCTATTATCAACATTAACACCGAGAGAATACTGAAAACTACAGCTAAAACACTGATTAGCTGCTGTTCAGGTCCTTAATTCCCTAGGAATAGCCAATAGACAGGCATTTCCAGCTTCCCTGCTGTGCCCCAGTGCAACAGAAGAGCTAGGCAAAGGGAAAATTAGGCAATTAATTTGTTCTTTAAAAAAAATGTAAACGGATAAAAAAAAAAGTAGTTGGATAAATCATTTAGTACATTGGAAAACTAATAATAGTAGCCATAAGACAGGCACAGCAGAAGAAGCATCCCCTCCCTCCTGAAGTTGTGTGTTGCCCTCTGCTGTTCTCTGGGTCAGCTCCTGACACAGCTCAGTCAGTGCTCCTCACTCAGGTCCTTCTGTCCTCACTCATTGCCAGCCTTGAGCTGCAGCACAGCTCAGCCAAGACTGTACATATCCCTCTCTCATGTACCTGTAAAAGAGATAAAATCTGGCACAGTTTTCCTAGTTTCATTTGGCAAGATATTGGTAAACTTTGAAATACTTGCCCTGCCTTGCAAGGCTCCTAAGGATTGCTCATTTGTGGAGTAGTTGCACACTTCAGCAAGGGAGTCAAACAACAAACTCCTTCTTCCTGGGCACAAAATCAGCTCAGGCTACATTAGACAGCTGTCATACATAATCAGCTGGTTTTCCTCGATGGGGGGACCCTGTGCTGTCCTGGTATCATGTTAATTAGCGACAAATATGCAGTTGGGGCAAGTCTGCTTCCAGCTGCAGAAAAAGCAGAGGACAGGTTGCAACACAGCTGAGAGGACAAGTCCAAGGACACACTTTGCTGTTTCCTCAAGCTGAAAGCAGCGACCAAGGTAAAATGGTCAATTCCAACCCCCTTAAGCCAGACATCATGGAGATGTCTTCATGCAAAGAGCTGGTGCATTACTGACACAATTCTCCCTGCAACAAAACACACACCTTTAGGAGAACTTAAGAGAATGCTAGCAATGTTTACCTGAGGGAGCTTCAAGAAATTTTGCCCTACCTCAGCTCCCTAGATGCTCTTTTCCACAGTTGAAAGATCAGGAAACCTGGCAGCTCACCCCACTTCTGATCTTTCAGTGATCTGTGCAAATACCAGTATGACACAAAATATTTTTGTCACAGAGTCTCCTCATCTATAACCCAGTGACCATGACACATAACAGCTGGTTTTGGACACCTGCAGAGAGATGGGAGGCTTAAGGCAAAAGTCAGGCTACAATATTTGTTGTGCTACTAGGGAAATAGAGACATTGAAAGGCATTTTCAAGCAAGTTTAGACATGAATATGAGAAAAATAATTAATTACTCTCAGCCTGCTCTTTTTGAGAAACCAGTTTTCAGTTCCAGACCAAACTCTCAGTCTGACCCCAAAGAGTCACTAAACATGAGCTGGTTCCTGGTAAAACAGAGATATCCATTCTTGACCCACTGCTACAGTGGAAGGGGAGATGACCACAGGACTGTGCAACCACAAATCCAGAAAAACACCTTTGGTAACACACTGCAGCCAGGCTACAAACAAAAGCATGCTCCAGTCTAGGCCAGCCTCAGCACATGTCCTAGGACAGGTCCTAATCAAGAAGCTTCTAGATTTGTGTAGTGCTCACAAGGGGAATGAACTGTCACCTGCACCATGACCAGGCTGCTGGGGCACATGGGGGCTTGTGCTGCTCATTTCCATGCTAACAATATGAGAAAATGAAGCTTGAAAAGGTGGAGAGAAGAATGCTAAAGTTAAATCAGCTGGCATGACAGACTACAAAAAATGGCAGTGTGAGGTTGCTCTCACCTTAATAAAGACATTCTGATTCTATTTGCTCACTGCCATCAAGACAACCAGACTCATTCATTGCACAACCTCCTCCACCCTCCAGTCTTCACCACACACAGCCTGCTAATATCCACAGAGAAACAGCCACGCATTCATAGCTCAGAGAACTTCCAATTATGCACAGAAAACCTCAGGGCATGAGTCTGAATTAAGATTATATCCATTGCTTAATAACAATGACAAATTCATTCTGCCCCCAGAAAAAATATTTAGATGCAAACAAAAAGGGATGGAAGGAGGGAATGATGGATCTTCCATATTAGCTCAGCAGACACAGATACAGCAGTCACAGGGCTTTCTTGGAGCACTTGCCTTTAGTGGTAAGAAAATGTAGATAGTAACCAGCAAGTGGGAAAACTCTCAATACCACCAGCAGGTTCTAGCTGGCTTTTATAAACAGACCCAAGCTGAAGCAACCAGGAGGATTAGACACAAAAGAGATTTCTTGTCCTGGAAGGACCAGCTGTTCTCATACCAGAAATCTGTGCAAGTAGCCCCTCTTATCATGAAAGGCCAGACTGTCCTGATCTTAGAGTCCAGTTCTCCTAATATCTTCCTGTGATAAAACCTCTGAACAGCAAGGCATTGAACTATACCTGCAACAAATTCTCAGCTTACAAAAGGCCTAAAACAGCTGTGCTGATTGAAAGGACTCCTTGTGCTTCCTGATGCCCAGACACCTTTCAGATGCTGGACAGCTCCCTCATCCACTGACGTGCCACTGCCCACCTCAGCCTGTGACACAAATACAGCAAAAGCTGCAGACCACAAGGGATGAAGGGAGCTGGTCACTCCTCTCCATCCACCATCCAGCAATACAGCAGGAGGGCAGGAAGCAAATCCCTCTGTGATTTTTCATGAGAATTCAAGAAGGGGTGTCAGGAAGGCAGGACATCAAGGTACAACAACAGGAGCCAGCTCACTCACCCTCCTCCAACTCTGGGACAGCTTTGGGGCTGTCCATAAAATACAGGTATACAATATCTGTGGAGCAAAGTGGGCATTCCTCCTGCTTACAGTTCTACAACATTATACTGAAAGCTAGTTTCCTTACGGAAATGACCAATTGTAAAAGTACAGTTGTTGTAATGTTTATTTTCTTCCATTCATTTCTAGAAAACTGCTTTTATTTGTCGTCCTTCTATAAACTGGGGCAGGGGGAAAGGATGAACAAGGGAAATATTTTGCTTCAAAAACTAATTTTACCTCAAACAAGGGGACAGCCATGAAGGAGAGAAGTTAGGAATCTAGAAGGAAGTCTGCTATAGACAGAGGGACTGAATCTTTTGTGTGGAAACCAGATCTCTTTTTTCCAGTTGAGAGAAAAAAACAGAACAAACCAAACCAACCTTATTTATCACTCAAAAAAAGGTCAGTGTTAGCCCTTCAGGCAAAGCTGCAGGTGTTATTTCCATATGCTTCATGTACCCTGAACTCCAGCTCTGGAAGCTTTCAACCTTTTGTATAAGAGCAAAGAGAAATCGTTAATATTTCATGTGTTGCTTCGCTTACTCACAAGTTCCTTGGAAACTATTAAAGTGCAAGCGTAATAATGTCATCATTTACTTGTCATCTTCCACCTGCTCTTTGCAAAGAAAAAAAGAAAAGAATACCTGCACTTCTGCACTTCCATCCAAAGCCAGTGCAAACACTGTGCCCTATTCAATGAAAGACAAATTAAAGGTTCTTCCGGAGAGAGCTGGGGTAAATAGGCAAATATCCCAAATCACCTTCTGGATGTCCAAGAAAGTTTTTATAATTATCATTCTCTTATGAAGGGGAGATAGTTTTCTGCCACAAGTAGTGCTGTTTCGATCTTCATCACCATCTTCTGAAGCAAGCACCTGTTCCTTAAGTTTCCAGGAATACTGCTCACCCAAAACTACCTTCAAAGCTGACATACAGAATTATCCAAAAGCACCATTTACACCTTCCACAGCTTAAAATACAACCTGTTCTAGAGTGAAATTAAGCTACTGTTTACACACAGCAGCAGCATGCTCAGTTGAAAACTGTTGGAGGACTGGACTACTGCCAGGTAAATTTATCCTAAAAAAAGATGGTGCCTAGAAAGCAACAGTGTCCCACATCTTTTGTCTAGAAACACACAAATGACAAGGACTCCTGTGTGTCAAAGCCTTCCAAGTATCATCAGCAACTACCTCTCATTAATAAAATGTTCCATTTCCTTCCTGGTACCTCTGAGAAGGCCATTACCCAGCCTCATTCCTCTGCACAGAAGCCTTTTTTCCATTTTACCTTCAGTTCATTCACTGAGTTAATAGCTGATTGTTCCTGAACCAACACTGCCCTCTGTTTTCATTAGTCCTTCTTCCTCCCTACAATTTGTGACCTTAACGCATTTAGAGACAGCAGGCACTTCCCATCTCTGTCATCATTTCCACCAGTTTTACAAGCTTTTAGTCTCCACTCATGAGAGGGGATCTCTTTTCCCCAGTCATCTTACTAGCCCATCTCTGCCTGTCTTGTTTCATTTTCAATTCTTCTTCCTTGAGCATGGCTGACAAGAATTATACATAATTTTCTAAATGAGATCTTCCTAGTGCTTATAAATTATTGACAGGGGTTAGTTTTGCAAAAGGGAACAGACTTGCTCAAGTATTCAACACCAGCTCTCAAGCATTCAACAGCAGTGAAGCTACCTCCTTACCTGTGCTGGGGATTACATAACACCAGGAGGATGCTTGAATGAGGGTGGAAAGCAGACACTGACAGCAGCACTGGGCTGGCCAAGCCATAAAGGTTTGTATTAGTTGGGCTAACAGACCACTAGATTGGAAAACAAATCATCAAAAGCAGAGATGGCAATGTAAGTTATTTCCTTCTCCCTGCACACACACATCAGAGACCTCTGGGAGATGCTGGGCTCCAGCACAACTCTGGCCCTTTCCAGGCACTGCTTTGCCCCACTGTCAGAGCAGACCATGTTTGCTCCCCACCTTGTACACCCTGGTTTCAACAACCTGGTCCTGATGAGAGAAAAACCTGTTTCTCTGAGTGTTGTCATGGCTTCACAACTCAAATGAAGGTTCCTCAGCTCCTTCTGCAGCAAATGAAATACAGTGCTAACTAAGAAGATATAATCAAGGACAAATGCAGCATGTAAACCCAAATCTCTCTTTTGCAACCCAGAAAACAGGATCAATATTCTGCAAGGAGAATTCAATATATAGGAAGTTCAGATGTACTCCAGAGATTTGTCCCAGAAGTCAGACTTCTCCAAGAGTAAACGATTGCTATGATTTTCCACCAACATAGTTTAGGATGGGAAATCTCTCTAGAAATCAGTGATTTAAAACAAAATATGCCTCAAAATCCTGTCCCTCCCACTTTTTCTCCTTTTCCAGACACTCCTGAAAGCAAAGGGATAAGAATAAAACTTATTCTGAAACTGAAAATATCCAAGATGTATAAAATATACCCTTACAAATATACACACAAAAGTTTGGCTAAAATTAAAGGTTCTAATTCCAGATGAGATAAAAGGGGTTTTAAAATGATTATGAAAAACAAGGAAAGAAACTTAAAAAAAAAAGGGGGGGAAAGGAGCTAATTTCTTAACAAAACTAAGTATTTGACAGGGGACCTGCAGAATCTGAAGTGCAATAGTCAAATTGCTCCAGGTCTACCACAAATCCCACTCTAGCAGAACTTTTTTGGCCTCTGCTGATGTTTCAGAGTTCAGCAGATCCTGGAAACCCAGTTTTCTTGCAAATAAGGGGAGTATCACAGCAACTGCAGCCAGCTGGCTGGCAATACACAGACTCCGTATCATTGGGGAGTTTTAAGTTTTAAAAATTCAGCATCCCAATAGACAAAATGAATATAGGTCTTGCCAGGTGGCTGATGGCTTCCCTCAACCTGCCATTAGTTTGTTTTCCATAATGCACCACTGGCTCTTTCCTAGCATTCAGTAGCACCTCACCTGCCTCTCTCACAGCCTTTCCTATAGCACCAGGAGAAACCTGGAAACGTTGCCATACCCTCTTCACAAACATATGCACTGCATTTATCTGCCAAGGAGGCAGTGTGTGGCAGCATGTACTGCCTTAAGCTAAATGTCCTTGGTTTGTAAAGACTTCACAGATAGTGCAAAAGGGGCCTTTTAAAGGGAGCCACAAAAACCAGAACACAGACCTGGGGTTTAAGGCAGCAGTTTCCACACATGGGTTGTGTTTCCTTGATGTATGCTCCTAAGGGGGGAAACTATCCCTCAGTTTCACCTTTCAATGGTGTCATTTGACTTTGAGAATTTTTGGCAGCCAAATACCCACCATCTTTCTGGCTGCTGAGAACAAAACAAAGCAAACAACGTTTCAGCTTTACAGGCCCCAAGGCAGAGCACAGAGCATAGCTCACACCCTACACGGGCCATCTCCTGGCACAGCACAGCCCCAGAAAGCCACACAAACCCTTACCATTGCATTAAAATGCCACTGGCAGGTTACAGCCTCACATTCCTGGGCCTATAACAATTCAGAGTAAAGAAGAAACTTCCCTGCAGCGTGTATCATCACACTGATGCCAAGCATTTTTCTGAAGCATCTGGTATTTGTCACAAGGTATGGGACTGCACACTTCATTCTTCTGATACCCCACCACAGTCCCCCATGGTGATGCCTCAGTTTCCAAGCCATGAATCACTCAGAGGAGGCAGGGGATGCTCTTACAGGGATCAGCAAAGCTCGGCTTTGCGTCCAGAAGAGGGCACCAGCGCTGTATCCTCACCAGCATGAGGATGGCGAGGATACAGAGCTGCCTCCTCCCGGCCACATGTGCAGTGAGGGGCTCAGCCACACAAACGCACCCGGGTGACAACGCTGCCGGTGATGGATGAGGTGAGCAGGACCCATCTTCTTCCTACAGCTGTATCAGCTCTGCAGGGCTCACAGGAGCAAGCAGCACACCGTCACGTCTAAAGGGAGAGGCTCAAGGGCACAGCTGGAAAAGTGGATCTGCAGAACCAGAGGGTGCTGTGCTCACTTTAATGTCTGGCTGTAGACAGGCTATGCTAAAGATAGATGAAAAGCAAAATTTAACATAAACCAATGGAAAAGGCATCTAGGAACCAAGGTGTTTGGGCTACATACCCTTTGGCCCCATCACTGTTCTTCCTGTGCATATATTACCCTTTCCTTCCCTAGAGTGTGCTCATTTTTACTATTCAGGTCTTTTGAACAGAAATGGATTCCAACAAAAAAAAATTAATACAAGGATGGCCAAAAGCCAACTAAAGAATCCAATTTGCCCCATTCCTTTCACTTGTCTCTTGCCTATCCATCACCCCTGCAGCAATAAAGCTAAATTAGATAGTCTTTAGGCTGCTCCCAAACAGCCATTGTCACATTCAGCCCTGGTCACTCATGGCAGTGGGAAAAACTCCTTGGCTTCAGTCTCCTGGCAGGACAAGAAGCAAAATATGGAAGAAACTCTAACAACCAGACACTGCTCCTATAAAAACAAATTACCTGGTCCCCTCCCAACAAGAGAGAAAGTAGAAGCATGTTCTCTCCAAGTCGTTTCTCTCCAGCAGGCTGACTTTGGGCTGGATTAATCAATAAGGTATGGCCAGGCAGTGCTAACAGCACTGCAGAGAACACTGCTTTGCACAGTGGTTAATTACTACAGAGAGTTTAATGAAGTTTAAAGAGACTGAAACCTTCTTCCTATCACTAAGGAGCAGGGTTTGTTACACGCCACCCTTATTCAATTAGAAGATGTGCTCACCAGGCTGCCTTCAGTCTCACCTTTGCATGCTAAGGAGCAGTGTATCAATCTGCATTTTTGCCCAAATAAAGAGGCAGGAGCTACTGTCACCACAGCCACCTCCTGCCCTCCAGTGCACCCTGCTTGCGACAAAAAGCCCCAGTGTTACACATTGATCTCTTTCCCCCTTTTCCAAAGAAATACAATGACTAACAAAAAAGCTAAAGGACTGACAGCCCTGGAGTCCAGTCACCACCAAGCAGCTCCATTCTAACAAACCCAGCTTCTCCTGCCATGGCCTGTCTGCATGTACAAGCCCAGGCCTAGAGAAGCAAATCCATTAAGGTTAGAGGGCTGTTCAGGGCTGAACAGAATTTTTTCTTTCCTTCAATGAACACATTTGCATTTCAACCTGGATCTCCCTCTCTCTCTTTACCCTCCTGACTCAAGTATTATTCTTTGGACTACTGGGATAAAGTATTGAAATCAGTGTATCATTTGCTCACCCTGGCAGCACTCACCATCTAGACAGATAACAACATCCATCAGCACTGTCACAGATAAAGATCCCTTACTCCTGTTCCCACTGCAAAGCCTCATCTTCATCCTTGCCAAGAGTTTAAAATTTGGTGGAAAAATTAGCTTTCACCAAAACCAAGTATACAAGCTTTCAGAAAAGCAATGAAATGGGAAGTTTGGTGGGGATTTAAAGCCAATTTATTTCCCTTCAGTCCCATTACAGAAGTAGGAAAAGCAAAGATGCAGGTTCAGATTGCTCCATTTACATTTCTATAGCTCGTACTCAGCTCTCATTACAAGAACCCAGCAGCAAGCTCACAATGTGGACTGATGCTTTTGATAACTGATGAAAATCACAAAGCAAGGGAGAGTCTGCATTTTTAAGTCCACTGCATAGCACTTGCTTATTTAGATCATATAAGGCATTGTTTGCTAAATACACAATTTCAGATCAAATTGCAGGGTATTTTTCTTTTGCCTATAGTCCAGGTTATTAAAGATATACAGGACTTGATGCTCTGCAACTTTCAAGGATCCAGAAATTTCCGGTACATTTTCATTTTGAAAGGAAAATATTATATTCTCTTATAGTTCCTTTCAGTTAGTCAAAATTTATTTCCTATGCAGCTACCTCAGGGGTAGCACAATGAAGTGGTTAAATTGCCAATAGAAACTATACATGAGAGCTGACAAAAAGGGGAAAAGAAAAAAAAGAAAGAAAATAGAAAAATAAGGAAGAAAAATTCCTGCTGTCTTTTGTGAAATAGAATAGGACAAAAAATTGGTGGGGAAAGAAATGTAATTCAAGAACCTCTGGGGTATGTTGCAAAGAGCAAGAAAGAAATTAAAAGCAATAAATAAATAGCTGACAATATCCCTTTTAAACCGCAAAAAAACAGGGTTTATATCTCCAAAGTGAACATTAACAATTGTTGTGTTGTCTGGATGGCTACAAAAACAGACAACCTTTGTGAATCTGGATCTCACATCATTATCCTTTCTCCCTTTCCTGCCACCCCAACAGTAATTTTTGAGCTAATTACAAGCCATGCCAGTAGAAGAATCTGGCCAAAGCAGATCTCAGGATTTACGTCCAGGTTCAGCACTGGTCATTAGGAATCACACAACACACTGTCACTGTTTCCAAGATTAAAACAACAAGCTCCTCTTTGGCAGCACAGTGAGTCATCAGTGAGATAAAGCCCACAGCTGGCTGGAAGTTGATATGTGCTGCTCCTCAAAGCACAGAGAGCTCCCACTTCACCACCTTGTCCTCTATTCCAAGCCACCCAGCAATGGACACTTCCTGGGGCTGCAGCCAACACTTCCACCCTCTGCTGTGCCACTCTACCTCCTGCACAGCAGGAATTCTTTCACTGCAGACACCCCAGTTCCAACACCTCCATCACAGGCTTAACCTGGCAAGTGTGCCAGGGCCATCACTGCCTGCTCCTTGGAAGACCCCTCCTCTGGCATTCTCACCACCCACCCTCTGCCCTGTGCCAATCACTCCCTGAGCACAAAGCTGTGTTTTGCCTGCTTTCCACCCACAGCCTTGGGTTCTCTTCTATCCAGATTTGCAAAATACTCCTGTGAATGAGGCAAAGACCTGCAAGCTTCAGGCTCCCAACACAACCAGTCCCCACCATCCCAGTTGAAAGAGCAAAGCACTGACCCCAAGGTGCCAAGAAAGAAGCCAAGGGCAGGGCAAACATCTGCTCCCTACTGCCCACTGTTTCTCAGCTGCCCAGGGCAGAGTGGTTCCTCAGACACTGAGGTTCCCATGTGGATTCCCTCAGCATGACAGGAGCTGCCATCCCAGTTCAAAGGTGTCTCTGCCTTCACTGGACAGCTTAGAAACTGAAACTTAAAAGGCTTTTCAACATCAAGGCCTCTACCTTTTTGAGCCAGCTGTAGGGCTTTTTACCCTTTCAGATTATGCAGCCACATCCCAAGTATAATGACCAAGCATGGTTGAAATCAGCTTATGCGAATTCAGACAAAATTTGAAAAAGAAAAGAAAAAAAAGGAAGTAGCAAAAAGAATAAGTGTACCTATAAATATAAAAATAAGTTATCTCCCTGGGAAAGTGCCAGACACAGGCTGATGTTCAAAAAACAACAGATCCTTCCCTGGCTTCTGTGTAGCAGTCAGAGTCTGTGGACAACAGTTTATGCCCTGACCCAGCCACAGACCATTCTGAAGCACACAGAAGGTTACACCTTGCCAGTTAAATCAGTCAAGCCTCTCTCAGAGCCTTAACCTCAAGCACCAGAGCACAGGTCTCAAAACTGGGCACATGCATCTATTTGCACAGGTGTAAGTGCCACAGCTGCAACCCCAGCTGCTGAGGCAGCTTAATGCAGCAAAGGAACAGCACACACCTTCAACTGCCTCTCCCAGCTGCCTCTCCCCCAAAAATCTCAAAAGGCCAGCAGATTTACAACTGCTTATCCATGAGTCATAGGCAGTGTCCTCATCAGATTCAGAAAAGTTGGTTCAAGGGTCTTGTATTGAATGACCTCTGTTTTCCCCCTGGAAAATGAATATGCCAAGGAAGCCCAGGATGAAGAAAGCAAATCTCCTGGGATGCTGAAGGAAAATGATGGATAAGAAGCAGGAAAATGTTATTTGGGAATGTGATTGTTTGCAACAGCATCATGCAGTCATTATCAAGTGGATTTCCTACACATTGGTTTTTCCTACATGACTTGTTATTAGTGGCTCTGTCTGGAAGGTTGGCCATTATACACGAATGTCTTCTAAAACTAGGACAGCCATGAAGTTCATACAGCTACAGTGCTGGCCACAAAACTATTTACACTGTCTGGGAAGCAAAATGTATTCCCAATGAGCTGTCCCCAGCAAAACCAAAGGTATCACAGCTTGTGACCAAAACAGAGACAGGGACATGCCGTCATGTAATCAGGAGCAGCAGGCTCTAATGAAGCCACATGCTGTCACTCCTTTTAGACTACAAATAAAGCTTAACCATTCTGCAGAAGAGGCAGAAATCAGAATAAACCTCTGGCCTCTATCACAAGGATATCAGATTGGCAAATGCTGAAGAACATGTCTACCTTTGAAATCTGTAGAGACAGGCTAGTTGAAACATTTCTTCTCCAAACATGAATCAGCCTTTTCCTTTCAACTGGCTGTAGAGAAGACAAAGAGCATTTCTGAAGCTCCAACTAATATCAAACACCAAGATCTTGGATTAACTAAAGTGCAGGGATTCCAAGGGCCTTTACCCAAGATACAGTCCATGGATGGTTTCTTAGGGCTTCTCTCAATTTGTTCATTACTTTGCCATTGTTTTTGAAGGGCTGTGCTCTATTTATGAAAACAAACAGGCAAATGAAAGATAATAATACACCCTTCTTCCAAGCTGTCTTTCAGTCATCCTTCGGACAGAAGAATTAATCAGAAAAAGCAAGCACATGCTTACCCATAATTTCTTTTTTAGAGTACCCATAATTTCAATTTTCTAAAGTTGCACAGAGATTGGCCCCACTTTTATGGAGGTGAGAAGCAGAAAGAGGACAAGCCTCGTCATTATAGTTGGGATGTGGCTGCATAATCTGAAAGGGTTCAGCAGAGAAAGCCCTACAGTTGGCTCAATCCACACATGTGCAGAGCACTTTGCAGAGGCACAAGCTCATGTACCAAATGCACTTTGTCTGCAGTAGGTCAGGTGTGTATCTGTGTAAAAGAAATCTTTTCTGTATCACTCCACTGTGATTTCTCTATAGCAGCATCAACATAGACAAGCAGCTCCCAATTCTCCCATAACTAGGTCTCTGCACAGGACATGCACCCAGAAACACAGAATCAGTCTTCTTAGAAGCCAGAAGTTCATGATGAAAGAAGGAGGGAACATCAAAGTTATGTCACTTGAATAGTAGGGGCCACAGCTGTAATGCAACCCTACTTCTGCATAGCAGCCAAGGCTCTAATATGCAGCATCTTTCATTTCTGCTCTCGTATCTGTTCTTTGTTCATGGAACAAAGCCTGATCTACTTACAGATTTCTACTTATATAATAATGCTGAAGTGATGATGAGCTTTATTATTGTATTTATTATTAACCATGCGGACTAGAAAAATCTCCACCATGAGTTCAGTTTACCAGGATGAGAATACATCAGCAGAAGTGAATCTATGTAGGCAGCAGAGGCTGGCAGAGAGGAGGAGGGATTCAGTGAGTCACCCACAGCACTTGTCTTGAGGCAAATTTCTGCTAGATCTCTACATCAGCTCTTTGGCTTTTCTCTGCCTAATCCCTAGGGTTAAGTGAGACCATACAGGCTACAGAAGGGATGAAACAACCCCTTTTGGCCCTTACAGAAGACATAGTTAACATCACAGTCCAGACAGATTCCCAGGGACAGAAATCACACCAGTGTCTCCTGCTCCTCTTCTAGGATTCACCCACTGGCTAAGCCCTAGCACTGCTCAGCTTGTCTCTGGAAGCCTCACATATCTATTCTCCTGGAACAGCACCTACTGGGGAACACCAGTTGCATGAGAGCAAACAAAGTTTTTAACATCATCAACACAAGGTCTGGGATTTATAATTACTGGGATACCAGAGGTGACTCTCTCACTTCCAGCAGAATATTCCAACCAACAGTTCCAATAGACACAGCCTAAGCTTCAAACATTTCGGCCTCCTCTTGCCCTCCTACATGAGATCACAGCCTGCAGAGACTCTAAATTCATCTGTGACCAGGGAGGACTTCATCCTCTGGGGTTCTTCTGAGCACAAGGCCTGCTTGGCTTGGTGAGGCACCCCTGATGCTTCTCCCACCAGCCCCACAAAGATCCTCTAAAACAAAGACAGCACACTGAGAAAATGACAGAGGCAGAAAATATCACAAAGAAGGAGAAGAGATGCTGCACCACAAATCTTTCAGATCCAAACCTAAAACCTTTATCAGGAATAAGAGAGACAACGGAGGAGGAGTCACCCAGGCAAGCCAGAAGAGAGTGGCAAAGGCTCTGTATGAACTCACTGGGAAGCTGTGCTCAAACACTTCCCCCTCTGTCTTCCCCCCTTATCAACCAGCAACATTTTGATTGTCTCATTTTAAATTTGAACTTCTTAAACAAATTACAACAAAGCTCATGTGAGGTTAATCATTCCCTGTTTCCTCTGGCATTCATTTTAATAGTACTAATTGCAATAAACACATTTAAAATTAATATGCATGTTATATGCATATATCAATTGCATTCTAATTTACCTTTGACTAACATCCACAGACTGAACGTGCTCTCAATAATAAAAAGCTCTGACATAGCTTAACCAACCTCTGCCTGCCAGACTGCCCCCACAGCATTAGGAATCCATGACAGATGAGATAAATGAAAACATGCAAGCCACCAGCAGCAACCTGCAAGCTCAGCCTGTAACACAGGGTAAGGATGAGCCTTTTCTCCACGCTAAGCCATCTCCATTGCCTGTCATTTTGGAAAGGGGCTCACTCTTACAATTCCAGAGTACACTGACAAAGTATTTCAGATCTGTTTGCAAGCAGGGAGGATTTCATTTTCACTAACACAGTTGGTTTAGCCATTATCAGCCACCTCCCTCTTCACAGGACACAATTCCTTCTAAACATCCATCAGCAAGGCTCTGCCAAGCAGGGCCCTGACAAGGCACAACCCCAGTGGGACCAGCAGGAACCTTCAGCAGGTCAGAGACCAAGAAGCATTTTTGCCAATACCAGACACAAATAGAATCAAGTCTATTGACTTGACATCCCATCTTTAGCTGGGATGCTGTAATTGCTAAGTGTGGGTGACCTGTCCCACAGTCAGTTTATAAATCAGTTAAACAGATCACAAATGAATAAAGAGGCACTGAGAGAAGAGCTGGAACTATTTCTGCAGCTCTTACACATTCCTTTCTCTGAGCTGTTTGTTCTGCCCCTCTGCCAGAGGACATGCTCATTACAGCAAAAATAAAGAGTGTTCCTGAAAACCACAGACATATCACAGATTGAAATATGTGGATATGTCCAAGATGTGAAACCCAACCAGTGCTGGATTTGCAGATGACGGCATACCTGCCACATCTCCTTCAGATCAGACTGCCAGGCTGAGTGAGGAGCAAATGAGAAGATCTCACACACCCTGCTCTCTGCTACAGGCATAACCCCACCCTGAAGGAAGGATGAGAGAGGAGCTCCTGGCTCTGGCAAACACTGGTGTTGTCTCTCCTGAGTTCAGCAGCAGCACAGAGGGAGGATGAACATCATTCAGCACTGAACACTCACATGAGAGGTACCAAGTAAAAACAGGGGCATAACTTGACAGCTTCCCATCCATGCCTGTGTCTACAGTCAGACCTGCCCAGGCAGCAAAAGGGAAGGTTGAATACGCTGTTGCTGAAGAATAGTTTTTACCAATCTTGATGAGCCATGAGAAAAGATTGGTAAATGCTAAAGATTTACTTCAGCAGCATTATCCTATCTCTCCAGACAACCTACAATCTGGCCCTGGTCTTACTCCAGCATCTTTTGGTGTAACCTTTCTTAAAACACTTTCAATGAGCATACTTCCATCTAAAGATTCACAGAAAGAAAATTTATACAAATATTGGAGCACAGTTCTGTCCCATTGATCTGACCTCTGCTCCAGGACTTCAAACCCAACATTTGGACTTTTCCAGCTGGACACCCAACCAATGCCAAATAACCTATGAAGGTAATTCAAATTAACAGGCACACTAAATGCTTGTATGAAGGAGTTCATGAGTCAGCCGTGGACAAAGAATGAGTCATAGGAGATACATAGGAGATAATTTTGAAGAATGAGTAAACCTGAAAAAAATCCCAAATTGCCAATGAACAATATGCAAGTAGAAAAACATGTTCAATTTACAAAATAAGTTAATTGCTATGAATTAGTCAGATGGCTCTAGTCACATAAACATATCTATTGTGGGCTGCTGTTGCAGTTTATATGTCACAGTTGAGCAATTTGAATCTCTATTAAAGGTGTCTCTGACTTTAACGAGAGTTACTGCAATGTATATCAACAACACAGAAAGACAATACCAGAAAGAAATCCAGTGCCACAAAAATGAAGCTGCCTTAGCTTCAACAACAGAGGTTGCTTTCCTGAGCACCCCTAGGTTCCAGCCCCACTGCAGGCCTCTCAGGGACAACTCACACTGGTCCATATCCCTCCCAGGGCTCCACAACACTGGAAAAACAGAATTGCTGATTCCCATTGACCAGGGTCCTCAAACTCACTATTAAATAAGAAAGGAGATGGGGAAGCCTAAGGACTTGGTCAGCTGAGAGAACACAGCCAGTCCTTCCTTTGCTCCTGCAGCTGCTGAAACACTCCATATCCTCAGTCCATCCCTAATGATTATGGGAGATCACCCCCAACACCTTTCCACAGAGGAAAAAAAAAAAAAAAAAATTCATCTCTGCCCATTTAAGAAAATAGTTTGATCATACACTTTGCTCAGCCACCAAGTGACACCACCAATTCTATTCCTCAAGATCACATCCTTCCATTTGCTTCACCAGAGACAAGTACCAGGACAGACCCAGCAGCGCAGAGGCTCCTGCAGCCCTCCTATCAAACCTGCAAGCCTCCTGCCTACCTGAACCCAAAACTTCCCCAAGCACCTCCCTCCGAGCATGGAGCAGTATTTCAGAAGGTTCAACAAAGTCAGGCAACTTCTATAATTTAGTAAATATTTGCTATTTCTCTCTTCCTATTTCCAGGTCACGCATTAAAACTGACCCTTGACAGAAGCACAGCCTCTCTGCAGCACTAATGCTTTGGGGATGCATAAGGGCACAATCACACCCTGAAATCTCTCTGGCTGCAAATACCACTCTAGAGATTCCCACTGCGCTCACTCCCACCCTCTTCAAGGTAACTTACCATCCCCACAGACATTCCTGGGGACAAGTTCAGATTTAAGTTCCACTCACCCTCCCCACCTTTTTAGTTTTGATTTTGATCTTTTGATTGCCACCAATTCTTGACAACGACAGTCCCACAAACAGTGACATTACCACAATGAAGAAGAACAATACCCAGACATGGGGATTTCAAAAACCACAGGAATCTCCTAACACAGCTTTGCCACTCAAAGCATTTTAACATCATACTCCCCATTCCATGTTTCTGAGTCTTTTTACACCTAACCCTTCCTAAACCATGTCCTCTTAGAAGAAACCCAAGTCTTCTTAAAAGAAACACAAACTCAAATCATGAAGTAGATTATTTCAATTAGTTTTGTTAACACAGCTGAACAAAATGAAGCCTGGCTTCCAAATGTGCCCTTATGACCTTTATTTTCTTGTATGATTTTTATCAGCCTGTACATATAAGGATGGATATGTGAGCAGGAAGGTACAGTTTTTTATTTTACTTTTAGTCATGTTTAGTGCTATACAGTTCATTCAATGGTAGTCAGTCTGCTGTCAAACAGTTGTAAAGGAAGTGTTTTAATTAACTAATTTCCTAAAGCTTCCAGTCACTGACCCCAGTTCTGCCAAGAATATTACCTGTCTCAGGATAAAGCACCTAGGTTTTATGAGCACCTGCAGCCACATCAGAATCAGGGCAACATCTCCCTGCAGGATGAAGTAAAATAAAGCTTTTCAAATAATCCCTCTCTGCATGCCAGCACTGGCACCCATCTCCTAGGAGACTCACCAATTCATCTAGTATTGGACCCCATATTTATAACCAACCCTTAAATCCCAAATGAGTGACAAAGCAGTGAGCTGAAGGCTCCCATGATTCACTGGTAGGAAATGTAGTCAGCATTCAATAGCCCACGTCTGTTAATAACCCAACTAATGCATAATGCCAAATGGATCTGTTTCCACAGCACTGCTTTAAATACAGAACATTTAGTCAGTCTGGAAAGGACTTTATAGTTATTGACACACAGGAGGGAAGAGTATTTTTACCTTTTCAAACCAAGCTTTCCCACCTGACAGCCATACAGCTCTAAGTAGAACTAGGACTTGGTTCCAAGTCCAGCTAAAATAACAGCAGTAATATAACCCTCCTGCCCAAGAAAGGTTGAGAAATAGATCCTCAGGAGGTTGGGAAAGCCAAAAAATACCTGAAAAGGCATAAAAAAACCCAAAAGGAAACTCATCAGCCCTATCAAACATGTCAAAAAAGTAGAAGCAGAAGCAAATCTGCAACCACCAAGCAGTTGGATAAACCCAGAGCAACACTCAGTGAAATCTAAAGAGCTGATCTGCACTTAAGCAGCTCTGACCTGCACAGCTGCTAAACTGTTACCCTCAAACTCCCAAGTGTTTTACTACTTTTCCTTACAGTCTGTGCTGGATCATGACAGGCAGGCTGAGTAATGTAAAAAACTACCCATGGTGACCAGAAATTCAAGTAATGACCTCAAAATTACTTGTAAACAATTTTCATGAGTGCTCCAAGCTTCAAGTAAACACAGAACACAATGCAGCAGTATTTTGGCCCAGAAGACTCCAATCCTTCCAGCCTCCAATGAGACCTGAAGTGTCAGGAATGGTTTCCTTTTTCTCATTTCTCCATTCCCATCAGCCCCTGGCTACCTAGCACTAGGAGAATGCTACCTTTTGAGACACAGCATGCCCCCAGTCAGGGGGGAACACCAGGGCATTCTCATCCAGTTGAAAAAGCATTGCGTCTATAGGCTATATAGCTCTATAAAGGCAGACAGGAAGAATAAGTTTTGAAATATAATTACACCATAACTAGACAGCCCAAATGGCTGGTCAGTGCAGAAATAAACCAAGGGCTGGTTATGCAACCACCCTGATGCAGCACAGACCCAAGCTGCTGCCAGAAACAGTAGTCATATGCCACTTGACCACCCCCAGCTGTTCATTCCCACAGCAAACCTTGTGCCAACCCTGATAAAATGGGTGATGAATTCTGGGGGAGGAAAAGAGAGCTGAAAACTGCACAGACATTCTGGAGTCTCTGAGTCCTCCACCTGATGGATCAGCTCTTTGGCAGCGCTGGCCCAGGGGAGGCCACGGGAACAGGCTGCAGCACAGCCGAGCACAACAGCCTCAGCTGGCAGCACACAAACGGTCAGATGGAACCACAGTGTGCCTACAGTCTTTTAACTCCTCCACTTAAGAAATGTTCCTGTCACAGAGCCTTCTACGAAATTGGTTGTAATATTCCTGAATGCACTCTTCTGCAGGATGGAAATGCTATTACTGTCATGTTACCACCCTGTAAAACCCAGCCAATGACAAAAAACCCAGCCCATGACAAAAAAACTCCCAGATAAACACTGGATTCAAAGAATCCAAGTTTTGCTGAAGCTTAGTAAATACATGGCTTGGAGACACTGCTAAATATAATGGAGTGAAAATGGGACAGCACTATTCATTCTGCTTTCAGGTTCTTTGCTGTAATGCATTACACATGTATTTGCCCAAACCTAAGTTATATGTGAAGGATTTCTGAAAGGGATTCAACATGGAATGTACAGCCAGACAAGCTGCTGGAAGAGCTAAGGTTAGAGAAAGTTCAAGTTATCAATAAATGGGAGGAGTTATAAAGCACAAGAAGCACTTAGAAACTTTTCAGTACCTAAATATTAGAGCTCTGTCAATAATTTTGCTTCCAAAAATCTTTCTAATAGCATATTCCTTTGACCAAAAGCAAACATTTCTCTGCCCTTTTGATCTAAACATTTTGTTCTTATTCCAGACTTGAAAAACTGAAGTGGTTCCCCACAACTGAATACAAAAGAACACCTTTGCTAAATATTATTTTTAAGAAAACAACCATAAATAAAGCACACACAAAAAGAAAAAGAAATCACACAAAAAAAAAAAAATAGAAAAGCTATGGCATTTCAAAGAAACTTTCATTTCTTCACACTTTCTTCCCCAAAATAATTCTAGTATAATTGGTCAAAGAATTTAAGAAAAAGATGTAAGAAGCAGCAAATAAACACATGGGAATAATGAATGGTTGGTGAAAGCAGTGTATATTTACCAATTCAGTCTTTTAAAGTCCCTCCTGCCTTGTAGAATAAGAGCTTCTTTTCAATGAGAAGAAAAAAAATGAAGTAAAAAACAGAACAACTCACAGAAAATTCTCCCTACCTGGCTCAAAAATCAACTGCAGGACAATACAAAGAGGAAAAAAGTCATAACCTCTTCACTGTAAGAAGGATTGCAAACCATAAAGTTTCCCACAGGTGTCTTTCTTTTTTTGAAATGATACAGATTAAAAATCAGAAATCCCAAGATCATACATGGCTGATGTCTCATCACCAAAACACTCAACTTCCCTGAGCAGCAAGGAGACAAAATCCATTTGCGATTCTTCTTTTTCCAAAGGAGGAAGCTGAGTAGGAGGCAAGACCTGCTCCTGACTGCATAACAGCACAACAGCAAGAGAAACAATTGCTCATGAACATTCATGAACTAGTTTGGGTCCCTGGCTGCTCCTGTTCCAGGTTCAGAGCACAAGGCATCATACACTGCTATCCACACCGATGGAAGCATTCATTCCCTCAAAGCTTTGGATACCATGTGGAGAGTCAGAGGCTGCAAGACTTTAAAAAGTTTTCTGGGAGAAACAACCTCCCCATCTGGCATGAAATTAATTACTTTCCCTCATGCCTTACCATCTTCCTAAGGATTGGAGTGTGCAATCAGGAGTGTGCATGAAGGGCTGTGGGAGAATGGGACAGGGCAGGGAGTCATCAGCTCCTCAAAAAGGAACTCACCAACAATACAAAGTGAGCTGTGCTTGCAGGGATCTCATTTTCTGCAAAGGGGGATCAGATATGCTTGGACCCAACAGCCAAGTGGGAACCTGCTGCTGTAGCAATCAGTAGAATCACTGCAATCTCAAGCAATCTACAGGACTGAATAATCATCAAATAATCATCTTGTTAAGTTTCTACAAATCATTAATTCCACTAAGTGTCAAGGTTAACAAGGGTCCTGTCAATATCAATGGTTTGGCACAGAGGAATTCAATACTTAGAGATTCCATAACCAGCACTATTATTGAAACATGCAAGAGATAAGATTGTCTCTTTTTCACCCACTCCTACCACCAGGCAATCCCTACCCCACGTGCAAGCTGCAACTACAGCTGCTCAGAAGTTTCTGACAGATTTCCCCCAGAAAAGACACCAACTGAATGTGTTTTGCAGAAGCACATTCATTCAGTGAGCCTTCTGCTGAAACGTAAGCTCGCGGTGCTCGGCCAGCTGCCAGGAGAATTCAACTGTCATATGGCACAATGCAGAGTGCACGAGGCAGCTGAGTCCTCAGAGCTTGAACTGCTCAGGCTTCCAACATGCACAGCTCTCCAGGCAGGATCTCCATGAACTTTGCAAAACCCAACATGTTCAAACCATGAGAGAGTCACACCAACTCTGTGCAACCTCTAACCCTGTACCACCTGGGAAATGAATGTACAGCAAGTCCTCATGCAGCTTAAAAGCAGGGTTTCCCCAGAGCTCAGACTTTCACACAGTAATGCAAAAATAACCCTTCTGCAAAATTAGTATTAACAGTACCATAAAGGATATCAGTGCATTCCCTAGAAAGTTTTTTTAATCTCATGTTCATCTCCCCTTTATTAATCATGTTTATTCTCACAAAGCCTGAAGAAGCAAGTCTTCAGGCTGTTTACATCTGAGATTAAGCTGGCTGTAGTTGGAGCAAGTAGACAGACTCATAAGCAAGATATCTCATTCTAATGCAGACATCTTCATAGCCAAAAATAAAGAGAAGATGAAATATCGAACAGTCTCATGACGGCAACAGAATGCTTCCTAAAACACTAAGGTTTTCTAACTTCCCTCAAAGCATCAGTTAGTTTAACAGTAATAAATGTAGACAATAAAATCCAGCTTTTAGGATTCCCAGTCACCAAACTCCCCAAGCAAAACTAATTTCTTCTTTTCTTATTTTTCTGCAAACATGTTTTAGGTTGCAGTCCTTAGGAAGAGGCAGTACAGGACACTAGTGCACCAGCTGTCACATTCCAGAGGAAACAGCACTCCCATGATTTTTTCCCTACACCTAATGTTCAGCTAATAAACCACTTTCCAAACTTGAAGTCAAAGTACCATTCTCAACTTACCACCACGAGTTACCAAGAAGCAGCCACATCAAACTGATAAACTCATTTAAAGGAGTTTAGCAGGAATCCACAAGCAGTTCCTGTACTTTAGAGGCTGCCAGTGTTTGACAGCTCAGTTTGGAAAACACAAAGGAAAGTTGGGTAAATATTACACAGGTGTTAATTAGCCAGCACAAGAACCTGTTTGACTCCATGCTGAGTTAAAGCAAGGTTGCTCCAGCAAAAATCCTTTACCTTGACTCTGCTAAAGGAACAGTAACTCTTTAAATCACTCAAGTCTCGTTTTAAGATCACATCTTATAACCCTGGAAGTCTCAGCGTTCAATAATCAAACCCCTTGCTAAATCAAAGACTGGGAAAATTGTATTCCTCTGAGGAAAAAGTATCATGAATCAGCAAGAACATAACGATACCACTATCTTCTAGAGCAGAGGAAATCAGAACTGTTTAAATTAGCATCTCTGAGACTCTTTCATGCTAAGTATCTTCTCCTCTTGCAGCTCTTTGATCCCTGTGGGTACAGTAGAATCCAGTCACAGAGAAGTGCAAGACAATTGTAGGCAGTCACCAATTTGAGACAGCATTAATGTCATAAACCCCCTGCTACCAGCAAAGAAAGAAGTGTTCAGTACTTCCTAAAATTCGACAAGTCTGAGATCTTAGTTTTGCTTTATTTTTTTTCAACTTTCTGTTTGTCCAGGTCTCAACACCTCCTGTTCTGGCAGGGTTTAGGGCACTCCCTCTGTGCTAACCTTCAGTTTGCCAGTTTTGGGGGAGCTCTGCACTTGGTTATGGCTTCTCAAGGGAGATGAGGCACTGTCATGCCACAGGCTGAAGTGGCACTAACAGCACACTGAATACAGGGCTCTACACTGCTCCACACAACAATCTTTCTTAGCTGAAGTTGGTTTTGAACCAAAAGTTGACTGAGAACTTTTGCTCCAACTGGCAGATCCTGATGCTGTCCCAATATCCAGAAGATGACAGCCATCAGGTATGAGATTTTTGCAACCTGTCTGTATCCTCTTTTAAGAAATCCTGTTCCCAGAATAACCTTCCCTGGCATTCCAGCATTCTCCCACCAAGCACAGCAGTCAGGCCAGCCAGCAAGCCACCAACAAGCAGGTGTTATTCTCCACTGTGCCTTGCTCTTGGCACACTATCCTGCTCAGATCCCATGATATACAAGTCCAGATTCTCCTCAGAGCAAGAATTCCACTAAGACAAAAGACTGGGTTGAGGATGGATCATGAGCCTCTCATAAGGATGGCTGTTTAAAGGAAAGAATTTGATTCACTGGATGTCAACTGTTCTAAAATTGTCTCACTACTCCTGTTGGAAATTACTCCAAGTTTAAAAATTTTTATGTAAGTTTAGTCAAGGGTTTTGTTCACTTTTGCCCAGAGGAAGGAAAATTGAAGCTTCTCCTCCAAGGATTATTTCACCATTTGAGGCCTGATGAAGTTAACATCTCAACAAACTGGGAGTAGCTCAGAAGACGCACAAAAGGTAATGACCATCAACGAACATCAACTCCAAACCTCAGCCCTGACACCTGGTCTGGGAAAAGAGAGATAAGATAATGAGAACCTAATTAACATTGAAGGCAAAGGGATTTATAACCAATAGGAAACCAAATACTGAGATTTAACTTGGGACCAGTGAACATTGAACCAATGAATTCCTATGGGTTTTGACTGTATAAATATCTGAAAACTCTATAAAAAAATAACGTGTGATGGAATGACTTTCTCTGCACAACCTGAGCAATGTGTGGATGAAATTATTTCTGTTGCACATCCTGGCCAGAATAAAGTAATGCCTTGATTCTCTAACACTAAAAATGCTGTTGAAGAGTTTTTGTTTTTCCCAGTTTCAGTGACAATGCCACAGAAACACAGGGAAGGCCACTCTAAGTCAGCACAAGGGTCCATTTAACCCACAGTTCTGCTTTGCCACAGCGGTCACTTCCAATACCTAAGGCAGAATGAGGTCAAGGTAAGTATACATTAACCCTAATATTCTCACAGTATGTGGTAATTTTTCATCTTAAGGGATTCTTTGAGTTTTTACTCATGACTGAGTCTACAAAAGACCAGCATGATAATTTACTATGGGTGAGCAAAAAATCACAGAGTTTCACCCTGCAGTGGCTTTGTTTTCAAGGCCACAAATGCCATGAGGTTTCCTTGGCTCTTTTGCAATCCCTAAAAGACAGCTGGCTTATTACATTGTCTCCAGCAAGTAAAGTGGAGGCTTGCAGTCTTACAAGAGTCTTTGTTCTCTGTCCCCATCCTGTCCAAAGCAGATAATGAAAAAACATTGTACATCTGCATAGATCTGGCATGCCATCTATCTGCAAAAAGCACTGCTGGCTGTCTGGATCACATCTGTTTAAAGATCCACTTGAGCTTTTCCATCTATCTGGTGTTTTGAAATCATGGGGTACAGACAAGCCAATTATGAACAATTAAGTTACCACACATAAGAAATTACTGTTTCTTAGATGAGCAGAGGTAATTGGCCATATGCAAACTCACAGCCTAGTCCCAATGGCCAAGAAAATTGGTTTAACTTGTATTTTCTTGTAACACATTTTGCTACCTGTTTGCAAGGGAGTAAAAGAACAACCATAATCAACTAGCGCAGCTCAGGGCATCAGCTTTTATCTGCTTTTTAAGAAGGTACACACAAGTAGCCTGTTCATTCCTATGGTGAAACCTTTAGAGATTGTCTATGTTACTCAACTTTACCTCAGCAAACAACTCACACTTCACAAACAAAACCAGTTTCATTTGAAATAGAAGCAAATTGCTATTTAAGTAAAAACATAGAGAAAAAAATGCAACAGGGAAAAAACAGATTTACTTGCTACTTGTTCCTCCTCTAGGTAATTAATTCAGAAGCATATCTTAAACTATGCATATTCTTTCAAAAACACAGAAATTGAGCCTATGAATTACTTTAGTTTTATGTCAAAATAGACTTACAGCTTCTCTTGCTTGCAGTAAATTACCTGGGAAAAAAAAAATCACATTATTGAGGAAAATTACTACAAAACAACCACAGTAGACTGGCTACAAGATGAGATAGGAGCAGGTGGGAACATCCTCAGAAATACCAGAGTCACATAATTTGAGGGTCAGCTCTAGTCCCAGGAGGGTAAATGAGTCACAGCAAAACATGAGAAGAACCAACTCTACAGAATTTATCACTCAGTAACATCCCGCCTTTGGTGCACATTAATCAGGCTGTGAGGAGAGCCAGGGAGGAGGCAGACAGGCACATGTGGTTGCTATGGAGTTAAAGGCTTGAAGGAGATACATGGAAACAGCACAACTGCATAGAGCACAGTTAACTCTTAAACTGCCTCTACCTAAGCAGCTCCCTGGCCAGCATGAATATCCATCTTAAGAGAATTCTCTTAAATACCCAAGAGTGCCCATGAAGACTCAAAGTCCAACCAAAATCCACCAAGGCAGAGTAGTTGCCCCACATTAAAAACCAGAGTGCTGGACAAGGAGAGAGGACCATGCTTTGCAGCACACAATCTCCGCTGTCTTTGTAGTTTAATACTTTGATCTGTCACACACCAGGGAGCAAAACTGTTAGAGATCTATGCAGAGAATTAGTTACCCCAGACAAAAAGTAGGGGTAAAAAAAAAATTTAAATCATCATAAAATTTAATACATCCATGGTTCTGAAAAGTTAGAAGTGTGCTGAAGTCCTAAGAAGCCCAGACAGATCCCTTCCCCAAGAGCACACATCTTTAAGGGTTTGGACTTTTTCTGCCCCATGGCATCATTCAGCACTGCTTGAAAAAGCCACCACATGCTGATGTGAGTGCACAAAACTCACATATAGGCAAGGATTGGGATGAGGCTGGCACAGGACATGCTTCTTGCACAGACTAAACAAGGAAGAACTTCTTGGAAGACAATTTCCTGAAGTAAATGTTTTAGGGATGGGAAAAGGGTTCTGGGAGACTAGGGAAGGAAATGAGGTAAAAATCCTGAAGAAAAACACGTTCGAACTGATGACTGCAGTAACAAAGCACATTTCATGGATAATCCAACCAGCTACTTCCAGATCACAAGAAGCTGCTGCACATCCAACTCCCTGCAGAGTTTCCTAGCAGGGGCTGTCTGTGTGTGTGTGTATATATATACATATATGTAGATAATCAGCAAAGTTTCTATTTTCTCCTCCTACTTAAGGCAGTCTTTTAGTGAGCAACCTCCTACACTGCTATTTTTACCTGCTCCTAATCAGTGTGTTCTTAAACATTGAGAGACTCTGAGAAGAGCAGTTCAACTCCTCCAGTGCACAGCCCACAACACACTGAGTAATATCTGAGTGGCAGCTCTTTTCCCATCACCCAGGAGAAAAGAATTTTTTTCTTCTTTTATGTTTTGTAGAGCACTAGGAAGAGCTGGTGGTCAAGGCCTGGGGGATCTCTTCTCATTCACAGAATGCTGAGCTTGAACTAAAGGTTCTTTGAGCAGAGATCATTAGCACCACAAGAAGTCAAGTAGAGAGGACTGGATCCAAAGTCAGACTTTTCAACTACTGATGTAGTAAATAGTAATACTGAAAATAACCCAAAAAGCTGGGCAAACTCTTTTACTGCAATATTTTCTCCTCTCCTTTTTATCTCCTTTCATCATAAAGATTTCAGTTTTCACTTTCAATGAATCATCATTGCCAGACCCAAAAATGTCTGATCTCAGCCTCAAAGTAGGCATTAACCTGTGGACATAATTCCCAAAAGACCAGGGTGCCTCAGTCCTTCCAAGGAGTCCCTGAGATTTATGATAACAAGACGCCCAAGAACAAGGAGATGGCACCAAATCCTGATGCCAGATGACAGCTCACTAATGAGTGAGCTGCACTCTCAGCTCCTCTAAAGGTCTTTTTCAGATGGCTGTTTATTTAAGAGGGGCCATTTTCAAAGCCCAGCACTGCAGAGGTGGTGTGTCTGCACGGGCTGTGGTGACACCCTCTGTGCCAGCACAAACCCTGATCATTCTTTGTCTCTCCTCATCCATTCGTGCAGCCTTGCTCTGAAAGCAGATGCTGAATTCTTTCTGGACTTTCAAGAGCAAATAGATCTTCCTTTGAAATAATCATTAATTCATCTGATTCAGCAAGTCATTTCCTCTCTTGCAGCAGCATTTAATTAAAAAAAAATCCACTAAGGCCAAAACTACCAGAGGCAAGGCTCCAGCTGAAACTTAATGGAGAATCAGCTCCAGTGCCCCAAAATGCAGCCACACTAAGAGTCTATAAAGACAGTGCCAATTACTTCAGAAATGTTGCCAGCAAGACTGACTGGTCACAAGCACCATGTTTGGGGAAAATGGCATCTTGGGCTGCACAAGAGTGTTCTAAGCAAATCTCAGCTTCCTGTCAACACGTACATTTAAACCTCTGACATTTTAAAAGTTGACCCTATGGATTGATTGTAGGCAGTTCAATATAAGAATTCAGCACATGATACTTGATATTTAAACTTCCTATTTCAGATTATAAATGTTGACAGATTTATCTATGGCTGCAGTTGACTGGAAAGTATCTGTCCTCCTATTTCAAGTTTCAACCTTTTCCCTTTTTCTGTAAATATTTATCAAGCAATTTTTAAAGTTGCTCAAAATATTTAAAATATTTTTTCTAGCACTGAACAAAAACAATCAAAGCAATTTCCTAATTGCCATTTCCTAATATTTTTCATAGAGTACTTTGTCATAAAGTCCTTTGATTAAAGCTGAAACTTTTCAAGAAATTTTCAATTTTCTTGGAGAATTGATTGAAAACTGTGTCAATAGTAATTCTGTAATCACTCTCCTCTCCCATGAGTCTTATACAGACTCATGATATTGATTTTATTCTCACTTTAAAAGTAGAAGTACATGCAGTTGAAATCTTTAAGTGAAAGTTCTTACTCAATTTAACATTTGTCATAAAACTAGTAAACAGCTACATATTAAAAAATTTAAAAATTTTTAGCAGGGCTAACATTTGTCAATGACGTCACTTAGACATGAAAAAAAAATTTTTTTGAAAACAAAATTGCCTCAGATAATATATTAATAAAGCATTTTTAAAGATTTTCATTCTGCTTTCCTCTATTTTCTTTCTTCTTCCAGCTGCAGAGTACAAGTGATTTTGGGGAAAATACTTTGGTATAAATTTTTAATACACAGTTTCCTGACAAAATATTAACTCTCCTTATTGCAGCTTACTTCCTATGAGCATCAACAGCAGTAATCATTAGAACATGACCAAGGAAGCCCAAGATCACCCAGGGCTCTCTTCCCTGGAAAAAAACAGAGACAGTAGTTTGTATTCTTCAAATTCTCCACAGACTGCAGTCCATCAGGATTTATTTAAGTAAGAGTAGGATGACACCACTGAAAGAGAATGTGTAACTCAGAGGGGAACAGCAGCATCGGTCGCACTGCAGTGACCACTACTCTGAAGCTGCTTCATCCCCTGACTCAGGGCTTGCTGCAGCTCTACCACACGCCAAGGGAGCTGCACAGGGACAGAGCCATCCCCCAGCACCTGATCCCGACCAGGCTCAGCTGAATACACACAAAGAACTGGATGGTGCTTTCTCCTCTTCCCAAGAAATTCATGCCTGCAAGCAGACCATTTTCTCTTCACAATCTAAGCAGGGAAAACTAGAAAGCAAGAATCACTTTGTTTCAGTCACATTCACAGTAACGTGCATATCAATATGTAAAACAAACAAGACATTTTCTGGAAATTCAGAAAAAATGGGTGGATGATATCTTTGCTGAGACAATCACCACATAAATGCATTTCACAGCCTCAGACTACAATGCAAGTGACAGCTAAAGAAAGATAAGTCAGCTCATGTTTATTTTTTCAGGCAGCAGGGCTTCAGACCAAGCCTTGGGTGGTCACAATTACATCACAGTATCTTGCAATAGTAAGCAAAATCTGTCTTCTAGCATGTGGAAGCAGGCTGCCAATTTCTGGTGGCAAAAGGTAAGCAACAAACACCAGAAACAAGTCTGCAAATAAGCAAGAAGGAAGCTTCTGCTCTCTGGAGCAGTTATAGGAGTCAAGGATGGTATGTTCACTCAGCACATCATCTCCTTGGATCCCTCTATTTACATTCAAGACAGATTACATACAATTACTATGTTTCTATGAAACCTAATTAATCTATTTATTGCCATCACTTTTCTCTGACAACCCCCTGCATAGAAGTGAAAGTTTGTTTACTATGAAGTTTTGCCTGTTTGAGCTGAAGTGGTTTTCTTCCTCACAACAGATTATTAAGCTCTGCAAAGCCAATGAGACAAATCCAAGTATCTGTGTCCTTCCTCTGTGCAGGCACTGGGGCATATGTCTGATACCATCAGAGAAACTTCTCTGAGGTTAAACAGGGCATGGCTTTCAATATTTCTCCCATGATAATGTGTAGTGAAAGAAGTTCAGTACTTTGGAGTGGATTTTGATGGCTCACTGCCAATGTAGTTAATAGGAGCAAGCTGAGAGGACCATGGCCTCACCATGGAGGAACATTTATCCCTGCAAACCAAAGGTACATCACAGAACCACATTCCCCCCCCAGACATGAAAGCTCTCTGGGAAAGACATTGGCCCAAAAATTGCTGACATGGGGAGTCCTGATCTGGACGCTACTTTCTGTAGCACTGCTTGACTCATTCCTCACTGTCATCTGGCCTCCCTGCTCCCGTCTTCCAGCTTGGCTCCCAAGTGCTTCATCTCCCTGAACCACCCAACCACTACTAAGACTCCAGCTTCTTCTTCTTCCCTTCTTCCCTTCTCCCCTTACATCCCCCCTTGTCTCACCAGAAGGTGGCAGATAATTGCCAGAGATCATTAGGACAGGCAGGAAATTGTACTTTCCTTCTGGGCTAAATACCCAAAGGAGCCTGAAGCCATCTCTAGCCCTCCAGTGCTTTCCTTCCCTGTGCACAGTTTTGAGGCAGGACTGTTCTAAGCTGTCTGAATCATCGCTTAACCCTCTAAAGAACTTGCCTCCTCTCACCCCTGCAGCATTCTAGCAGCCCCACTCAAATCCCCCAGCGATGCAGGGCATCCTCTCACCAGCAGCCAGGGAGCCCAGCTGAGTGCATTGATTGTTCCCTAGACGCTGATTTGAGGCTGATCCACTAATCAGACACAAGGAACCGCTCGGGAAGGTCCCAGGAGCCATCCTTGGAATAAAGCCTGCAATTTTCCTTCACACCAGCTCCCCAGGCCATGGCTATAGACAACACAGCAGGGAAAGAGCAGGAGCCTGCATTAAAAAGATGTGGATGGCAGGAGTCACAGGATGCCACTGCCACCTACCCCATCCTTTTGGGGAGTTGGGGGTGACTCAGCAATAGCCAGAACTCTGTGTTATTACCAACACCTTTCCAGCTACAGATGCTCCTGCACAGCACCAGGAGTGCTGCCTTGGGACAAGTTAACTCCATCCCAGCCAGACCCAACACACCATCTCTGGCTGCAGACTCACAATTAGACCTTTCAGTGTACCTCAGGATACACCCAAATATGCAGAAAGTCTTCTTTTGGATAGACATCTTCAACTGGAAAATTAAATAAACTGGGAAGAGGAGGAAAACACACTGATAATAAACTGATTATCTGATGGTTGCTGATAATAAACAAGCATGTGTTGCAAGCTTTCACCAGATCCCTGGCAACCAAAAATGTCACACAAGAGAGCAAGGGGCAACTGGACATGTGGCCTAACTGGATGCTTCCAGAGCAATAGCTTTAGGTGGATAAGCAAACTCTTTGGTGTATTCCCACATCTTCACCATCCTGTACTGGTATTACAGACCCCAGATAAAATCCAGGGAGACTTCAGACAATTTGTATTCAATTCAAAGGAAACAGTGGAAAAACAAGAGACCAGATCAAGAGAGACCTTTACCTTCATGTCACTCGTGCTCTTCATTTTTTATTCCCATATAAGAAAGTAAGACAAGTTAAGGCCTATTTATTGGTCCAGAGACCACTTGGAACATCAGGGTCTATCTCCATCTGGATGAATTTCCTTTCTCCCCAAGACAAGGGGCCAAAAGCAAACATTCTTGGGCTACCCAATCCCCTAAACCAGGTCTGAGTTTGTCTGAAAATGTTCCTTGGCATGGGACACAGCAATGCTGGGGGACACCAATGGCCAAACCATCACACTGTCACATCAGGCCAAGCATCCAGGAGCAGGGAACATCCAGGACCATCCTGGACACCCTGTGAAATGAAACAAGTAAGGCACAACTCCCCTGAGGTGGACACTGGGGTCCCACAGACAGAATTTGCCATCATTCACGGGGCCAGCACCACAAGTTGATTGGAGAAGAGTCACTGGCTGGAAGCCCAAGCTCTGACAGATTAGTGTCTGTCCTAGAGGCAGCAAATCTGGTCCACAGAGATTAAAAGTGCTCTGCCTATCCTTCTCTGTCAATAAGCTCAGGGATGGATGAGATGTACAGAGCAGCCCCTGGCAGCAGGGGAGGTGGCAGTGGACGAGGCTGTTTTGCTAAAGCAGCAGTGATGTCCTCAGCCCTGTGCCTGCCTTCCACACACACCTTTCCTTTTCACTGCAGGCTTTCCATACAAGAAATCTCTTTGCAAACAGACCTGGCGCTGGCAGAAAGAAATAATCTTTGACACATTTCCTGGGGGTGCTTTGATAATGAAAAAAAAGAGTTCAACAGTGGCAACACCTGACTGGCCTTCCTGCTTTCTTTTTATCATTTTAATTATTTTTTTAGAAACTGTCTGAAAAAAACACCAAAATAAAAGCAAAACAATGGCGAAATATCAGTCTTCAGATAAAAGCAATTTTGAAATCTGATGCTTATGTAGCTCTGTAGGCACAGTGGATATTAATAATTCAACAAAATATTATAGTCATTACTATATTTGGCAGTATCACAACAGTACGTTTTAGCAGAATTTCTCTCCAAATCTCATTGCAACAGCCATTAATAAATAAAATGCAATTCACTGCATTAAATGTGTTGTTTAAAGGCTAAATATTTCATCAGAACTAATTCATTTTAAATAATCAGACTAGGACTCTCCTCCCAGCACCAGGACAAATCTCGGCTCTGTACACTTTCTACACTTGGAAATGAAATTATGTTTCAAAAAGCAAACCACAAATTGAATTCAACTGGAACATCTACGCAGCAGCTCTTGGACTGCAACCCACTGCAGACAGACAGGGTCACATTCAAACAGGCCACAGGTTTCACAACTTTGTTATGCTGTTTTTGCCACCCAAGTAAATTAGGGCTCAAAAAATACAGTAGAACTGTTTGCATTTACTGCCTGCCTTGAACAGTGGCCAGGATCTGATTCCCTGGGGGAAGGAGAAAGAAAGGCACGTGTGTCCAGACCTCAGCTGCCAATAGCTATAGATAACAGTGCTTATCCAGGGCTTCCCACCAGTCCCTCCCCCAGGACTTTGCAAACAAGGTCAGGTTTGACCTCTCACAGGTGGGAAAACTGAGGCACAGAGGGAAACAACTTGTCAGTGGTTGATATAAAGCCTGAAGGTTGAGTTCCCACACATTTGTCCATCCTACATGAAAGCTCTACCCCTAAGGCACTCATTACTTCATTTCAGTTCCAACTTTCTGCTGGCAAGTGCTACTTTCCCCCCCCCTATAGTTTTCTCTTGTATCTCAGGAATGAGACCAAGCAATTTAGATCTGAAGTGTAACTCTCCCTCCATTCTCAAACACACCCAGCCTCCCCAGCCATAAATTGATGAGTTTCTAAATCAGGATGAAGAAGAGGGAGTTTGATTTTAGTTTCTATCAACTGCTATCATTAGCAAAAATATGTTAAGAAACCCATATTACAAATTAAATAAATGACAACCAAAACTAAAAAACCTCAGACAAACAGACAAACAAAAATCATATGTGTATTTCAGCTTGAAGCTTTTAGTTTAAAAATGTCTTCAAAAAGAAAAAAACAAACCAAAAAAACCCCAACAAACTAACAAACACAACCAAAAAACTCTCTAAACTATAATTTTCTGGCCACCTCCAGAACAGTGTGTGAGTATCCACCCTGCTGACTTACCAGCTGACGTCAGCAAGGTAATTCCTGTAATTAACACAAAACAACATGACCTTACAAGCAGGTCCTGCATCAGACACCATAATCTCGATTTTTACCCACAGAGATCACTGCTTTCCTCCAACAAGAGCACATAAACCTGCAACCTTCTTTTCACTGACTTTGTACCAAGACAGCATAGCACAAAAAGTCACAGGAGCAGTATCTTCAAGTGCGACTTTCTACAGTAAAATAGCAATTTAGTAAGGGCAGCATATCTGGTATCTTCTAAATTGTGCTGAGTTTGGTTTCATAACTACATAATAAATATTTTGTTTTAACCTTTTAAAATAAAAATATCACCTTTCCATTAAAAAAAATTCTTTCAACAATTCCTTAAAATTTAGGGAGATTTGGTTTTTATTTTGTTGGTTGGTTGTGATTGGTTTTGTTTGTCTTTTTTAAGCCAGAATGCAAGTCAGTGCTTGGTCCAAGTCAAAACCTGGGGAGACTGATCAGGGTGGTGATGGGTGGCATTAAACCCAAATTATTTCCCTTTTGCCAACCAGCCTACACACTCTCAAAAACAGCAAGGCAAGCAGTCAGTTATTTACAGAGCTCTCTGTACTGCATATTCTTGATTCCAGAGAGGTGCCAGATACAATTCACTGCCAGATACAGCTGTGCCACAGAGCAGTGTGACATTGGGAATAGATGGACTTTTGGTCTCGTCCAGCACATCTGATCTTATGATCCTGGGCACATGTCCAAACCCCATTAAAGTCAATAGAAATGCAAAGAATTCACTGGCTTTGAGTCAGACCTTATATGACAGTGGACAAGAACAGCTAGAGATATTTAACCTGTCAAGGAGAAGAGTTAATGGGAGCTTGCTCTAATAAATACACCACCTTTACTGCACTGCCTGTTTGTGCTTTAAGTCATTCATCCTCAAGTGCTAAGGAGCCTTAACTCCTGAGCCAAAACCCAGAATATTTCTCTCAGTTTCATCAAGGCCCTACAAAGCACTCCTGCCCCAGTCAGACAAGCCAGCAGGACCTGAGCTAGAGGGGAACCTAAACCCAGGACCAGTGAAGGACTAGCACAGCACGGCTAGAGAGGTCACAGCCAACAATGGAATTGTGAAACTGATTCAGAGCTGTGGCAATAAGCAAAGTAAAGTAGTAAGAGAATATGCCACACAATAAGCCAGAGTGGCCTCTACCAAGGCAGTAAAGAAGCTTCATTTTTGTTTGATGTGCTGTTTGGACACTGCTTGGTGGAACTTAGCAAGTGAAGCCCTCATCATCACTCAAAGCTACTTCTAAAGGGCTGCATTCCTGGATTGCTCCTGGTGTCTCTCCAGGAGACACCTCTGCTTCACCAGGCAGCTTGATGGCTTCTGACACTTGGTAATTTATCAATGTGTTAATGCTCTCCTGGTTGGTGTCTGTTATGAAACACAGGTAGAAGCACAGTCTTGCAGATGGAAGAGGCTTTCAAATTCCATCCTGTCCAAGCCTGCCAGCTGCCAGAGAAGGGGAAGGCACGTGAGTCTAATTCTCATCTTACTGACATTTCATCAGTGTATCAGCATTGACTTTGAAGGTATTACTGTTGCCCTACTCAGCATCACGAAGATGAAAAATATGCCCTTGAAATAAAACATGCTGCTCTGCAGGAGCTCCTGCTTCATCAAGCTAAGGTCCTTATCAAGGTTTTATTGCAATAGCAAGGATTTAAACCAAGCACAGCAGTTTTATTAAAGAGAGGGAACAAAAGACAAACCAAAGGGTTCCAGTGGCAAGTTACTCCAAGCAGAAGTGAGAGATCCAGAACACCATTTCCAATCTGGCAAAGAGATCACTCACAGCACTTGGTCTGTCTGGCCAAGTCTGTGTACTCTTTATCTACCCAGCCAAAAAAAAAAAACTTTCCTCATAGCAGCTGTTTCTAAAACAAGCACAGAAGAGGCTGGCAGCCCCAGCTCATGGGTACAGCATAGCACAATGATTAAAAGTCTGGTTTGCTAGTTTATTACAAACAGTTCCCTCCCTCCAACTTCCATTTGGGCAGGTATTGGTGACGTCTCAAAACATTTACCCAGGGAAGATATTTAGTGAAACAGTGCACTGAGAGCTCACAGTGGCACAAAAGACTTCGAGAGACACTGTGCACTAGGAAGGGATACCTGTCTTCTCCCAGAACAAGGCCAACAGCATTTAGGATACAGTCTAACACTGAGATTTTTATTCTAAATATTCCAAAAGAACAGAGACTTGGCAATTTCCAGCTTGGCAATTCTCACCCTCCAGTGTCCAAATCAATGGTAGGCAATTAACACAATTAACATTACTGTTTTTATTGCTAAAGCACATGCTAGTGCTCTTGAACATCCAAGATTCTCAACAATGCAAGAAAGAAAGAGACTTGGCCACACTACAGCAGTACCTGAGTCTTCCTTCCTGAAGTCACAGATTTAGTCATGTTCCCCACAATCAGATAAGTCATTTTTACTGTCCCAAGTTCAGGACAATAGAAAAGAAAATACAAGACAAATGGGAGGGGAAAAAAAGTCACAGGCACAATTATAAGGAGGTACATAAAGACACTTAAAGACCCACACTGGCAAAGGTAAGGCTGCACACAGAACTATTCACATTTGGGTCCTGCCCACACTAGCAGAAATCAAGCTCTACTGAGCTTGATTCAACATCAGCATAAAATCACCATAAATCTGAGTGAATTTTAGAACACTAACAGGGGCTGAACAGTACCCCTTGAAAGGCTAATTTGCATTTACTGACATCCTTCCTCTTCCTTCAGTTAATGGCAGGACAGGCCATTTAGTCAGTGGTCTAAAGCTTTAGCTCACAAGACAGCAATTTATGCACCCTGGCAGGTGAGAATGACCCATTCAGCCTAAACAAGAAGGAGAAAAGCCTCCTGACAGCATTTCTCTGCCCAGTTCTTCTCTGAGACAACTCCAACTATCATCCAGCCATGGCACGTCTAACCTGAACTGACCGTGTCCTAGACTCCTGGGAGTCAGATCCCCTGACTTTGAATAATCACTTTCCTCCCTCTCCCCCGGCAGGATTTAGGCACAAAGCAGTACATCATCCAAACACTATTTAAGTTCCCAGTGGCTGTGCATGCCTTGCTCAGGGGACTGATTTTTTTCCTCTGGTGCTAATTCCATCTCTTAGGTTCATTTTCTGTCCATGCCCTGGGCAGGAGCTGCCATAGCAGAAGGATGCCCAAGGAAAACGCATTAGGACAAGCCAGGCACAAGCATGCCCCTGGAGGCAGAGAATTTAAATAAAGAATGAACCTGAAAAAGCTACCAGCATCCATGTAGCCAGCACTGTTAAGAAAAATTCACCACAGGGGACTATCACAGGAGCAAAACACCTTCTGGCCCCATATTCAGGAGAGAGAAAGCAAGCACAAAACTGACCAGTGTGCCACCCCAGGGACAGGCAGAGGCTGGTGTCAAAAAGTCAGAAACAACAGAAAAGGCCACATCTGCCCCATCACAACTGATCATCTATGTTCTGTAGAAACAAGCTGGCAGGGAATGCTCATGCTGCCTCCTCTTCAGGGAATTCAAATTCCATATATGCAGGCAAAAACAAATGGCAAGGTTCTGCCTTCTGTGTCATGTACATCATCCTTTAAAGACACAAAATTTGTGCCAGGCGCTGTACATACAGCTGAGTAGGGAGAAAGCCTCCCCTGTTCCAAATGTTCATCATTAAACACAGTTTTCTACTTCTCTCTTAAAACCATAAAACTCCACTGGGACTTTTTTCCAAAGAGAAAAAAAAATACTTTCAGCTCAAGACAGAAAAGATTGAAAGGACAGAGTCCAACTAACTGCCAGCTCTTTTCTACCTTACCACCATTTCCTCCCATCTCCTGATCAGTGACATCTGCAGATGAGAGCAGAGCAGAGCTGAACCCAGGGAGGACACATGCTTTAGGAGAGTTCCAAATTTCCAAATCCAGCACACCAACAACCATGCTCAGCCTAAGGAACCTGATGTGTAACTAAGGGTTCCAAACCCAGCTGTGACAGGCACAGAGAAACCTTCACTCTCACTCATACCAAAGCCTGTCCAAGCCACTGCCACTGTGCAAAGGCCACAGCAAAGGAAAGAGGAGGAAGGGACCTGCAGTACCATATAATAGCATCAGAGCCCACAAGTTACAGTGGGGGGCATAGAGAGCGAACAGAGGAAAAGCAGGAAAAATCAGACTATGGCCCCAAATCATCCCTGGCTACATGATATGTAGGTTTTTTCTCATTATATACTTACATACAAATTCTGTAGTTATCAGGTCACATATCCTTACTCACACATAAATGTAGGCATAGCATCCCCTACATTTCAAAACCAATTTTTTTTAAACAATATAGTGATTAAAATGGGACTTTAAAAGATGTAAAAAAGCCCAGGAATATCCACTCTGTCCCCTCCCATTCTACTTTGAGGTGTTCCCATGCAGGTGATTTTGACAAACACAGGTAACAGCAGGCTTGGTTTTGTTAAACCTGTTAGGTACCAAGGCAATAAATGTTACAGCAAACTCTCTCAGGGAAAAATGTGCAGCATTAGACAACGTGTTTCCCCATGAGGTGTGAAACAGAACACTTTCACACATATATTGACTCACTCCTGTGTTCTGACAGGTTCGATGGATCAGCTCTGGCCTCTCACCCTGTCTCCTCCAGGATGAGTACACGAGAACTCTGGCTCATTCCAGCCTGTCTGAGAACAGCATTCACTGGGCAGTGACTTTCATGACTGTTGAACTTTGTCTTTGGGAAAGAAAATGAGAATCTCCTCTTCTACAGAAGACACAGCATTCTCAAATTATTCAATATTTTATCATCTAACATTTGATCTCATTCTGCAGAGTTAGACCTGCCTAGTTCCCCTTTCTGGGGGTCATTTTTCCATCTCCCCAAACCAGTTTATTGCCTGTTTCCAGGAGCACTACAGGAAGCACAAATAAATAATTTTTTTAAAAGCCAGAGAAAGCTGAGAGCCATAAGAACAAAACCTCAGTGTAACTGAGAAAGGCAGGCTTTGTTACTTGCAGTATGTGAGGTGGAACAAGTAATGCAGATAATCTGAAATTAATTAAAGGGAAAGGCGGGTACATTGAACCTGCCCACAAAGAAATGCTGTATAAGCAAACTGAGAATGCTACACTACCAGCAATTGTGCCTTTTGATTAAAGGAACGGAGTTTCCAGGCAGGACAGCAAAAACCAACATGAACACTTAATTAAGAAAATTAAGGACTCCTCAGTGCTGATGCTGTAGCTGTGGTTTAGGTGCCTTGAAAAAGAAACCATTTCTGCTTTGGATCAACAGACCATGCTATGTGTAAGCTACCACTGGAGGGATAACTTGGAATCATATAACTTGCACAGCCTGCTCTCCTCCAGTGCCCAAGGATGCACATCTGAACTCAACCCATAAGTTTCTCTCTGCCCTGAAAGTCAGCAGGAGCTCTGTACCAAGACTTCTGCTCCATTAACCCCTCACTGGGGTCCTCCACCAAATCCCCAGGAGAGGCTCAACCCATTTCAGGAGCCAACCACCAGCACCACTGAAGATGTACCAGCAGTACCCATGTGACAGACTGATGCAGTGTCAAAGCAGTTGCTTCCAGCATCCCAGTTCTTCAGCCCATCACTGACCTTTTTTTTTTTTTTTTTTTTTTTCCAGCTGCTCAGTCCTAGCTTTTATTAAATCCCAAACATACATTTTAGTCCCAAAGAGATCAGCTAGTGCAACCATGTGCAACCATATTTCCTGGTAAGAATTCCAATTCTTTCTATCCCTCCACATCCACAAGAAAAGAAAGGATGAACACAAACCCTAAGATTTGTGCAACACCCTTCAGCTTGGTCAAAAAGTTAGAGTGCCAAGTGGCAGGAACCTGCAAGGGCAAGCGCGTCCTCTGCGGATCAGGCACAGGGAGAGAAGCGAAGGAGCCCAGCTCTCCTGCCCTCCCCCGCGGAGAGGGAGCAGATGGGCGGGGAGGTGGCTCTGTCAGCAGCGCCCCGAGCGGGGGGACAACAGCGGGGCAGGGGAGCGGAGGAGGTGGAGGGTGCAGCCAGGAGCGGCCGCGCTGCTTTCCCGGGCTGCACGGTGCGAACACAGCCTCGCCCACAGTAGCAGCGCGCCGGCAGCTGCAGGGCCATGCCGGAGGTTGTACAGGCACGATTCAGGCTGGAGGGGACGGAGCAGATGAGAGACCCTGGCACAGGGAAAACCTCTTCCAGGGAAAAGCCTGGCAGCGCAAAGGGAGCCAGCATCACTGCACGGGATGGCGGAACGCTGCACCACGGCCGAGTGCCTGGCAGGACTCTTCTCTTCCCTCCCTGGCAGAGGGAATCCCAGGCAGCGGGAGTTTCCCAGAGCCTGTGACTCCGAGCGGGTGTCCATACCCACATTTCAGCAGCCTCTGCCCTCCCAGCACGCAGTCCGGGCTCCGGCAGCGCTCGCTCCCTTTCTCAGAGGCCCACGCTCCCTCTAGCGCCCGGCTTCGCTTCCCTCAGGCCGGCAGCCCGCGCCCTTCCCTCGGCCTGCGCCCGGGGGCCCATCCGCAGCACGCCCGGCTAATTAAAACCGATGCTATTTGGGGCACGCAGGCCCTGTGGTGCCCTGCAGAGCTGCATGCCTGGCGATTTTGTCGCATGTTGGAATAAAAAGGGGAAAAAACACCGTGACAATCTCAGTGTCAGGGCTGTGCCACTCGTTTCAGTGGGAGAGCAATCAGGTCTCCTTCAGCACTGACAGGGAGGAACAAAAGTGAGATCTGATCACTCAGCATCCATCATTTCTTACTTTTATTGCATGCTCCGACTCCACTGGTTATGAAGGCTGGAAACTGACCCTAAAGTTTCCATGGCAGATTATTTATCAAATATGTTTACACCCACACAGACACATTTTACAAACATGCAGCAAATTTTCTTCAGTTGCCTCAGTCTCATAATACCCCATAAAGGCAGGAAAGGAAACTTCCATGCTCTCCTTTTTGCATGCAGAAAATATTACCAACAATGGTGCAGCTCTGCCTGAACATGAGGAGAAGTTAGGTTTTAGGAAATTGTTTACTTTGGATTCCTACACAGAGTTTAAGCAAACCAGGAAGCTTGTATGCAAAGGCGTAACTGCAGCAAAGTATATTTCAGCTAAGGGATATTCCAGCTTAAAATTCCTGCTGGGCTCCACCAACTATGTCACCAGAGCAGTGTCCAACATGGCTTGCAGTGTGGGTCAAACTCCCACAGAGTAACAAACTCTCCCAGCCAAACAAGAGACAGTGAAAGGCTGTGCACAAGAGAGGAAAAAATTCCTCTACCCACAATCCTGTGGCTGTAATTCAGAAAACGTGAAGGGCCCACAGGTCTCCTTGTTGTACTGTTCCATTTTTCCTCACCTCTGTATTCATTTCTCACTCTTATTTTCCACTGTTTTAGGATCCTTCAGGTTGAATTCTCCAATACAGTAAAATAGCCTAGATCTATCTTGTATCAATTTAAACTGAGGATCCAAACAAATACTTTCCTGCTTTGGGGAATTTCTGCAATTTTAGAATTCAGTGCTTCACAAGGAACATGTCATTTAATTTACCGTCTCAACTGAGGCGGGTTGGATTCGACACCTTCAAACACAGATTCTCAATGGAAGATAACCTTGGCCAGAGCCCAACCAAACCCAAGCATTAACTCCACAACTGACAGGTCCCCTGCAATGTCCTCAAAGCAGCCCCAACCATGAGGCCTGGCCCTCAATTCTGGAATGAATCTGGAATTGTGTGCGAGTGCTGACTGATGTAAGCATGTACTACTCTCTGTTCTACCCACAGACATCCACAGAGCTCAAGGAGCATGATACTACAAGTATGACTTGAGTCAATTCTTGACTGTTTGCAAGACCGGATTCCAGTATTCTTCAGTGCAAGTAACACCAAAGATCTTTGCCCTTAACCTGTGCTTTTCCCATTAGACAACACTGGTCTCCTAAGTCTTCTAGAATCCCTACTACAAACACAGCTGTAAATTTGGAAACTCTCAGAAAGTTTCATCTCCCTACAGCCTTGCCTTCAAGAAAATATTTGTTTCATCTCACCTCCCTTTTGAGAAAAATCTCTCCTGCCTAACGTAAATTATCTGCTCAAACCCCTTTTCAAAAGACTTCATCGTCTAATTGAATGAATGTTTTCCATAATAAAAAAAGTAATTAAAGAATCACATAGCTGTTTCTGTTTGCATTTAATCCACTTTGAAAGCTTAGCCACAAGTCCTAGGATATCATGGCAAAGTCTGAGTACTGAGGTCTGAAGAGAAGCTGCTGATAGGCACCTCAGACAGGAGCAGTTCTGTTACTGAGCTTGGAACTACAAGAACATCAATAGTTTGCTGTGCCAGACAGGGAAACGGCCCAGGGAACCTGCCAGTTTCCTGAGATCCACAAACAGTACCCAGGTCCAAACATCAAATTGACTTTGCAATGAAACCAGTCTGGAGAGAAACAACACAAAAAATATTTTCCAGATGCCTTCTCCCGGGTCTACTAACTCAACACAACCACAAAAGTAGTTGCCACGTTGATTTCATTTTTACTTCCAATCTTCTATTTAAACATTAATTAAAAATGGATTGGCAAAGTACTGGAGAAGGACTTTAGTAGCAAGCTACATTAATAAAGGTAGAGGAAAAACAGAGATGCATAAAGACATTTTGCCAGAGTTGGCCTACCTTCAATGGCAACAAGACCATAGCATACTCAAAAGCTATTTGAGAACAAAACAGTCTAGAATAGAAATTAAAATATCTGCCAAAGGCAGCGCAATTTATGTGGTTGCTCTCTCCCCATTTTTGCATTCTAGGAGTAAACATTTTAGACTGAAATCCAGCTGGACTTTTGGAGCAGTTGCCCGGGGCTGACAACTAAATACAGCTTTGCCTGCCTAAAGATTTCCCTTCCTCCCTTCCAAGCATAGCAGTTTATTTGGAATTGCAAATAGTGCCCATCACACACCGCATTGCAAGGCATCTTAATGAAAAACTATCTGGCACAGAGTGATCCCATTGGCCTCCCCAGCTTGTAATGCTCCATGGGAGTGAATAATGTCTCAGCATCCAACCACCAGTACATTAGCAGATCACACCAGAACCCTGCCAAAAGCATTCAGAGGAATCATTCCCGGAAGAGACAGGCTTCACTGGGAGAACTTGCACAACCTGCTTGTCACTGCCAGCCCCCAGAGCTTGACAGGGCAAAGAAAAGGTGGTAGTAGGAGGTAAAGAAAATCCATCCAGAGCAGAGTGGTTCCCAACAGATCATCATCTTTACATGAGTACTGAAAATCCCCGAAAACCTTCTGGTACCTTGCTGCAGCACTTCCTTTGAGAAGAAACTTTTCCTAATGTCCAGGATGACATATGTTGAGGCTGTTAACAAATATTAATCCCTCTTCAACCAAAAAGATAAGCTGCATCTTCTAACTCTACTTGCAATGTCTGTAAGTTACTGCAGCATTATTAGCCTCCTCTTTATTATCTTGTCCCAAAGGCATCTCATATTGGAGTGAATCTTGAAGCCACATGAACTCTAGAAATGACAGTCACAGGCCAACTGGACAAAACAGTGCAGCATGGCTACCAAGACAAAACCAGACTCCAGTGTCTGACCAGCTCTCATCCTGACTTTCCCAGCTTTCAGGGCCTGGATCATGTTGTAAGCATCCAGGCAACTGCATGGTTTGCACAAGCAGCAGCTGCATCATTGAAGCACACCAGACTTCCACTGGTTTATCTTCTGCACTGTTGTACTACAATGAGATAAAAAATTGCATTGCTGACATTTTTCATGTAGTATGATAAATCCAGCCCCTAGGATATAGAGGAACTTGGTCTGGCTGCAGCAACCTGCAATATACACATGCCTGAGACAAATGCCCTCTCCTGCTCTTACTGGGGCATTATAGTGCATTTCTCATCTTTATTCCAGAAGTTTGGGAGAATTTATGCTAGAATTTGGGAGATGTCTCTGTCCATGACAATGGGGATTGGGACTAGATCATCTTTAAGATTCCTTCCAACCCTTAATATTCAATGATTTTGTGGAGTTTGCCCTCTGGTTACTAAAAAAGGCAAAAACATATATACATGGGATAGCTAAAGCATGCAGTGATCATAGCTGCAGCATCTCCACAGATAGTGGATTGAAAATGCCTTCCAGAGAAAGCTAGAAATGTGCATCTTTTCTTCTCATATGGAAAAAATCAATGCCAGCCACAATGCCACAGAATTTGTGGTAATTGCATCTCGGAAAAAGCATGAACAAAATTAAGTACTTTCTATAAACAGCTGCTTTCATCAGAGGGACAGCTCTGAAACGTAACAAAAACAGTTCCCATTTCCCATTCCACCAGTGATCACACCAGGACAGCAATCCTAGTAACTGTCTTTTATTCACTGTAGCTTCTTGGAATCTCTTGAAAAACCTACTATCAAGAAATGAGATAGTGAGATTTAAAACTGTAAGAGCATTAAAGGTGCTGCTACCTTTTTTTGCACATCCTTATCCTAGAAATCAGGGAGAGAGGAAGGAGGAAAAGATCCTATGAGGAATCAGATCATCTTCACAAGGAGGTTGGAGAGAGCATCTGATGAGCAGAACAAGGAAAAATTTCATGCACTAACATAAACATCTAGAGAGGGAAAACAAGTCTAGACTCAAAACTGTTCACTGAATTTGTACACAGCATATGTGTTCAGAGAGGAATGCTTTTGGAAAAAGAATGGTTTGCAGATCTTTTGGGAATAACAGTATTTTTCACTAAAAATTCTCCTTTCTTTAGAAAAGCCTTGGCAAGAAAACATTTTATCTGATCTCTCCAAGGTCCCTCAAGAGCTTCATGACCTTGCTCAATAAATGCTTCTATTAGGGCAGATTGATACTTGAAGCCCAAATAGAAGTCTGCTTTTTCCAATATCAGACCAACTGAATTAAACCAAGTGCCCTCCATAAGAACATAGAGAACACAAACCTCACTTCTACACAGACTAGCATTTTTGTATTTTCTTAACGATTTTCACTTCAAGATCCTCAGGTATTGTACAAAGCAGAAATGAATTCTGCTCCACACCACCACTTTGTGGTAGCTGAGTAGTACTATCCTCGTTTAACATGGAAGAGGAGATCCAGAGAGGTTAATTGTCTTTCCTAAGGTCACAGAAAAAGCCTGTGGGCAGGACAAAGCAGAGAACCCAAATTCCCTGATCTCACCAGCTTTTTGCCTCTATCATAATCCTGACCTCACTAGCTGCCAATACAGAAAACAAAAGTTTGTTGCCTGGAAGGGATTATGTTTTAGTAAGTGAAATTGTGATTTCAGGGATGCGTGAGAAAAGGGGGATAGGAGATTCACAGACACTTGCTTTTAAAATAAAAATAATTAAGAAGCAGAGGGTTTTAACATTATAGGTAACAAGATGTCCAGCAGCTGCAAAGACCTCCCTTTTGTGGAGTGTCTGCAGATCTTCTTTGCAAATCCATGCAGTTTTCAGGAATACCCTACCACTAATGCACAAAACTTGACTGATCATGTTTTTAATAACACAAAAGTGACAAAAACTGAGCTTTTGAAGTCTGTTCAAGTAACAGAATTGGTAAAAGCAAGCTGTTTGCCTCTTTACTGCTTTGGGAGCCTGAATACAATAACACACAGACACATCCTACCTACTCTACCAGGTCAACTGACATAATCATAACATGAGTTAATATCTATTGTCCATTTCCAACACACTTTCCTGCTGCTTTACATCTCCTGTGACCTAAGAAAATTTATGCTTTGTGATGTGGGGCTGGGGACCAATGTGGCTGGCAAAAGAAGCCAAACTGTTTGCTTGAGTGACCTTGGGCAAATTGCTTCATGTTCCTGTGCCATGGACACACCAACAGTACAATTAGGTTAAAACTGAGCTGCAGCAGAAAAACAGGTATTGGATTCAGCCTTATCTGTTAATTAATGAAAGAACCCAGGTTCAAGCATATAACTTTCCCTCTACACAGTTAAAAAAAATCCAATTAATTACTAAATGCAGTATGTTTTCTGAAAAAGACAGGAGACAAAAAGACTCAGAATGCTAGACCTCATATTAGGAAAATCACAAAAAGATAACATTAGAATTTATTTTCACTCTTGCTTCCCCTTCCTACAAACGCCACCCTGGCAATAAACACCAGTCTTTTGCTTTAGCTTGTGCTTTTGAGTTGGAAGCTTTCAATGCATGGTATCCTGAGGTGAAAAATCCTAATGGCATGCCATGAACAATCAAGATATTTTCTTTCATTACCCTTCTCAGTCACTTAAAGAAGAAGGAATCTAGTTATTTAAATAGCATGTTTCTGTGAAAGAAACTGAGGAGAGTGAATTTTGTGAAAATCACTTTCTGAGCTGTGCTTTAGAAAAAAAAATAACCTTTCTTTCCCCTGCAAATGCCTACAGAATGAGTTTTCATTGCTACTTTAAGCAGAAATACTCAAAATTATTGGAAATCCATGCTGGGAAGGCATGGGGGAGGCATTTAAGCTTCTTTTACTCAACGCCCCTTGATTCAGCATCAAAATGAAACAAGAGAGGGCATATAGGTTGTTTTCTTCAGTACGTGGCATGTTATGTTAAAAATAAATAGTCCTAGAGACAAGTGTAGTCCATACAGCTGTTTTCTCTTCAATGTTTGCTTTCATCTTTAATGAGAGTGAAATTCATGTCTGGCAAACACAACTGCCTTTAAAAATTGGTTAAATCAAAGTAACATCTACATTGCTGTCAGAATTATTGCCTAAGTAGCAATAAATAGACAAAAAAAATCAAGTAAAAAATTAGTTGAATTGCACATTAGAACCTATAGCTGATGCACAGATAAAGACACAGATAGATAAGTAGGTAGACAATTTGCTTTTTCATGGCTAGTAAGTTCCATGAAGAATGTATCTGAAAATGCAACCAATCTGCTTTATGCTGTTAATTGCTTTATATTCATTTCCAATAGTGGCAAAACAATAAGAGAGGCATTTTCAAGGCAGTGACAAGCTATAATAATCAGAATAATGGGAATATTGTCATCAGACATAAAGGTTTCCCAGAGTCCTTTAAATTACATCTGTTCCCACACTACATGAGAGTAGGAATGGTATTTCTGATACCAAGTCAAAAGAAACTTCAAGTTTTGTCCACAGCCACCTGCCGGGCGTTGCAGAGCGGGCGTGAGGGAGGGTCCTGCACTATCATGGCACAACGTGTGGGCTTTTGGGACGTGCCCTCCACACACGCACACACACAGTCCCACAGGCTTCCAGGGACACCTCCGAGACTCGTTATTATTGACTTCGGGGAAAAGGCCCGAGATGACACGGATTTTTTTACAAACTTTCCACTCTGCTCGCACTACGTGCCTCCCCTCAAAGCTCCTTGACGTGCTGCGGGGCTTTCCACCCCTTAATAAATTAATGGGATCTCTCTTGCCTCCAGCACTCACAGCGGGGCACTGGAGGGCTTTTCCACCAGCCCTGTGCATCACACATGCCAGGCAGTGAGGCAGCGAAGCGTGCCACGGTGTTTATTACATACAGGGAGACTGAGAGTGGGGGTCCCCAGGGCAGCGGCACACGGGACACGCGGGAGCGCAGAGCAGAGCGCTGGGGCCAGCCCGGCCCTCCGGGGCGCTGCCCGGGATCGCGGCACTGCCTCCGGGGGCGGGGGCAGAACCGTGCTCCCACTCGCCTTCACCTTTCCCCAGGAAAACTTTTCTCCTGCGGACATAGCTCCGTGCCCCACTCCCGCTGGCCATAAGGGCACGGTGCCCGCCCAGCACCCCTCTCCTCCCCGCAGCCCCGTCCCGCAGCTGTCCCGGCTCCCTCCCCGCCAAGCGCCGCCGGACCGGACCGGGTGGGGTCGGCTCGGGTGTGCGGGGCGGTACTCACGCTGCTGTTGTGTCCGGACCAGTGCACCATGGCTTGGTTGTGCGCCGCATCCCCGGTGAGCGCGAAGGTGGTGCTGCTCAGCCTCGGCTCCTCGGCCCCTCGCGGCCGCGCCGCTCTCCCATCCTCCGGGGGCGCGCGGGGCTGAGCGCGGCCGCCGCGCTGCCCCTCGGCCGCGGGCACTCCCCGGACGCCGCCGGCCGGCAGCGCCCGGCGCCCCTCGGTGCTCCGGCGGGTCCGCGGCGCCGCCGGGCCCCGGCTCCCGGGCGCGCCGCCTCCCGCCCCCGCCGCGCGGAGCGCCGCTCCCCGCGGCCCCGCTTGGCCCCCCGGCTCCGCGCCCGGCACCGGCTCCGCGGCGGCCGCCGCCCCGAGCGAGCCCCGCGCTCGGCCGCCCGGCCAGCTCCGTAATCCTCGCGGCGGCGGCGGCGGTCGCTGCTCCTGCCTAAGGCGAGACGAGGAGGACGGCCAGGAGGGCGATGGAGATGAGCAGGATCTGCAAGTTATTTCGGCGCCGGTGCAACACCAAGAGAGAAGTAAGAACCATGTCCAGGCGAGAAAAATGGTGTGGCAGGTCGGAAAGCAGTTGGTCCCCTTCTCCATGCCTTTGCGGAGCGAGTCGGGGGGCTTGCAGAGGGAGGGGGGATGAGGCGCTGCGTTTAGGGCTTTTTTTTTTTTTTTTTTTTAGGAAGAAAGGGGCCGGATTCTAATTATAATATTTATTATTTGCAAAAGGCGCCTCTTTCTCTGGCTCTTCTTCTTTCTCTTCTTCGCTTTTCTCTTGACTCTTTCTCAGCCTCTGAGACGATGACCAGGAAAAAAAAAAAAAAAAAAAAGGAAAGAAGGGGGGGAAAAGGAAAAAAACTCTCCCCGGTAGTTGGATTCTGTTCCTTACTGTTGCTGGATAATTTTTTTTTTCAAAAGTGCTTTTCAGTGAAACTGTTCACGTTCAAGGATTTGATCAAGTGAGAGGGTACCACCACACGGGGGGAGGAGCCCCGAGCCTTGCCAAGCCGCCGCCGCCGCTGAAATACACCGCCGAGTCACCCGCCGCGCCGCGCCGCGCCGCCGGGGGCCGGGAGCGGGGCCGGGGGCGGGAGCGGGACACCGCGCTGCACCGAATCAGCTGGAGCATCACCCAGCCTTCTCTCCTGATTTGGTATGTGTGCTCCTGGCCGAGAGAAAGCAGCCGTCATTCCCCGCTTCTCCTGATGTGTATGTACATAGACAAGTGTTTACAGCGCTGTGGGTGCTCCTCGCCCTGTGTGTGTGCGCGTACATATACGCACAAAGGCTGGATGCCAGCCACGGGTACGGGGGCACGAGGGAACGCAGCTGGGATGAGCGGCTCTTGGGTGCCTCCCGTGTGTGAGAGCGCACCCACGGACCCGGCCATCCAGCAGCATCCCTCCAGAGCCGGCTCCGTGCGTGTGGATGTGCCCGTCTTAAGCGCAGCCTCCCGGCCGCGGGAACTCGCGCGTGTGCGTGGGAATCCCAGCAGCCTTGCCACCGTCCAGCAAGGGAGACTATTTGTGTGGGGCCAATAACGAAGAAAGGGCAGTATCTGCAGGCAGCTCCCTGCAGCAGCATCTCGGGACTGTGTCGGGAGAAGGAGCCAGGGGGATGTGTTTCTTTAGGTCACGGCAGCGCAGCGCTCCCGCTCCCGTCGCACGGATGCAGTCCCCCTGGCCAGGACACCTGTTTTCTGCTGGCAAAGCTCAAGAAGCCTTTGCAGCTTCAGCCCCCGGACAAGGTGTGAGTAATGGCAGGCTGTGAATGGGAGAGGGAGGCTGCTGCCGCCTCCCGCGGCTGCGGGGCGTCCCTGTGGGTCACCCTTGGCATCGCCATTTGTGCCAGTGCCACGTCCCTCCGGACCGATTCATTGCAGCAACACGTCGGCACTTTCTCTTCGGATCAAACCCACGGTCGACCTTCTCCCGTTCTCCTCCTCCCTTTGAAAAGCGTCGATAATTAGCGATTTTTTAATCGTCCCACCCTCCTACTTCCCGCATCAGCCATTCTTTGCCGTCCAAAGACGGATCCACCAACTACACGGCTCTCCCCGCGGTCTGCCCCCTCCCCATCGCCAGGCCGGGTGCGGGGGCGGCTCAGCACTTTCTCCCGCCTATCGCGGGTCTCCCAGCCCGGCAGGGAGCGGGGGACAGAGGCAGGACCGGAGCTGGCACTGCCCGCACCGGGGAGCGGGGAGGTTTCTGGCTTGGTCAGCGCCTGCTGCAGAGCGCCCGGCCCGGGCTGGGGGGTCCGTGCAGCCCGGCTGCCGCAGGGGAGCGAGCGGAGAGCCGGAGGAGGAAAGAGGGGCTGCACACAGCGCTGCCTGTTGCGAACGGGGGGAGCGGTCGCTAAAGGGCTGTCCTGCAGGAGTGGGAAACGGGGCCGGGTGGCAGCCGGTGCGCACAGAACAGCGCTGACAGCCTCGGGAAGGCGGCGGGGGCCGTACCCACAAACGCGGACCCTTATTAGCCTTAATTCCCAACGCAGAGAGGGAAAGTGGGAGGTGGGGGTAGGGGAAGCGAATCTCCCACTCCCAACGCAAGGGATGGTATTCCTGGCTTGGAATCGGCTCCTTTTATACTGTGCTGCCAAAATGTTTAGATGACATTTTATTTGTGTGGGAGCAGTGACGTGGGCCTGAGCCAGAGCTGCTCCGCAGAACCTCAGGGAAGGGGATTTCACAAATTGCACACACTTGTGGCAGGGGCTACCCTGCATGCACAGGGACACACCAGCCCTGAGACCGCACATTACTGCTGCTTGTTAGCAACCAGCAGGGTGTGGGGAACAGGAAGGAGCCCACTGCCCCTCAAACCCGACTGCTGCAGGAGTAGAGTTCCCAGCTGTGTGGCATCAGCAGCACACATGCCACCCCAGTGTCTTGCCATTGCTGTGCACTGTGAGGAGAGGCACTGCCCACCTAATGCCATCCTCTAGCAGTGAGGCTGCAGCTGTGACAGGCAGAACTTGTTCTTAAATTATAATCAAAGTTTCTGCAGTCCGTCTGGACCCAGCAGCAGCTCACTCCTGCTCCTGAAGGTCTCTGCACATCCAGAATCCCAGGCACCACATTGTAAAAACTACTGTGGTGCTAGCAATTGCCACTACTTAGCCAGTCCCCTGCAGTGCAGTCCACCCAGTCCCATTTATCTCTCAGCCTTGCTGGACACTGCTTTGGATCTAGTCCTTGTCCAGATCCTGACCAGTCACTCCTTTGTGCAGCAGCATCCTTGGCCAAAGCCCACCCAGACCAAGACAGGACTTGTGGGCACATCTCATTTCACAAATCCTGCCAGCACAAAGCATTTCTTTGTGTCCACCACATCACTCTTTGTCACCACAAGAGCCCAGCTGTGCTGGACATGGCACAGAATGTGATGGTGAACACTTGCACGCAGCCTAACACTTTATTTGGGACAGTACTTTCACCATTCCAATAGCAGGTGTTTTCCACCCTGAAGACTGAAGAGCCATTCCTTGCAATCACCTCTGTGAGTGTCATCCTCACCTGCCACACTCGGGGATAGTCCCAGACATTCAGTGCTGATTATATCAGTGAGATTACCCCAAGCCCTAATTTCTCAGACAAACACCCACAGAAAGCTGTGGTCTTTCTGAAGCAAATTCTAAAATTCCTTCATCAGTGCCTGCTTATTGCTGTTAGATAACAGGATGCACAGCTGGGGAAGTCCCACTGATGATGTGGGACTGTGTACTAGAATCTCCCCGCTCTGCCTCAGCAGCCGTGCTCTCAAGTATCTTTCCTTCTCTAGAAAACAAAGGTAATGTGAGCAACACCCCCATCTCCTGCACGATTCGCGAACTGCGTGCCCATGGCCAGCGCACAGAAAAAGGGGCTTTTCCAGTTTGTACCATATCTGTTGCAGGAATAACAGATTTGCTTCAAAACCTGGCCTCTTGCATGACAGGGTGACAGTGAGGATGTCATCTGACAACCCCAGATTTGCACAGTCTATATCCAAGAATAGAAATGGAATAGTTCAACGCAGTATCCATTACAGGCTGTTTTAATCCCTGATCTAATCCATTATGATCTGCTTTAATCCCCACCCAGCTGCAAACATCCATTCAAAGAAGCAGGGGTTGGTGTTATATTCTGTTGGACCATGTTGAGTTTTAATTGATGCAGAGAAAACCATATGCCCTAACACCAGGCAATGCAGAGGATTTCTAAGTAAGTAAGTAAATGCTCCGGAAGGCAAACTGTGGCACAAATACAAAGCAGCGGAACATTCCTATAACAGAGGGGGAGCTGAGTTCAGTTAAGGAGAGGAAAGCAATTGGGGGAGTTATGTTTGTTTGGAGGGGGTGATTTGGATGGAAGAAGACTAATGACACTATCTAAAGAAAGAAGCAAATAGAGCCTGGCAATTGCCAAAGCCTTCAAAAGCAGCATTGATTATTTGGGTTTTACTTTTTTTCCCTCTTTCCTATTATATGAATTTTATGTGGGAAAAAAATAATTATGAAATGTTAAATTCTATCACACATATCAATAACTTCATCATCCCTGCCTCTGCTGTTGATTGTAGACCTGCTGCCCAGTACCCCAACCCTTCTGTTTTGCCCAGCTCTGCCTGTCATTGCTCCATGTCCCTCTCCTCCTGAAGGATTGCACACACCTAGAGCATGTCTCCCAGTCACTATCCCCCCAGGAAATTTCTGAGTGGGAGCTGGATCATGAAAGAAAGGAGGAAGGGTTGGGTAAGAGATCGTAAGAGGAAAATTTAGAGAGGGGGGGAAAGAAATTAATGTCCCAGCTACACTGCGCTCTTTTCACACACTCGCACCCTCCCCTGAAGGTCTCCTGCACTACTCAAGCCCTCCCAAGGGAGTAAATCCCGCACATACTAAAAGAAAAATCAATGCTTGCTCCAGTTAACTTTAACCTATTTATTATGTGTGAGACCAGTCGCTGGAAAACAAAGCAGCTCTCTGATAATGCTGTCTTGTTTACCAAGGAAAAGCCTGAATCTACCTAAACAAAAATCATTAAAAGCTGAAGTATCCCTGTACCCTCAGACAAAGTGTCACCTGCAGGCAGGGCCTCCACCATTTTTGCTGGTGCAGTACTACCCCATTGTGGGACAGATTTTTTCTGAGCACAGCCAGGCAGGGTGTGCAGCAGACAGTCTGACTGAAGCACAGCAGGCCCGTGGCACTGACAGACCTGCTGCAAAGCTCCTGAACAGGGGCTGCAGAAAACTGCAGATGCTGCAAGAGGGAGTCTGGTTTCTGCACTGAGTGATGAAGTGGGAGTCCAGCAGCCCAGTACAGCAGCCAGAAACACAGGTACCACATAGCAGCACACCAAGGAAGGTGTTTCACACAGCCTGGATCAAGGGACAGTGGCAGGACACTTGATCTCAGCTCATTTTGGAATAGGGTCCTCACAAAGTGGATCCCCTCACTGCATCACAGCACCAGTCTCTCATCCGCACCACTGACAGTGCCCCAGAGCAGGAGAGGGAGCCACAGGCCACACTGGGACTGCAGCAGGTTGGGGCTTAGCAGAGTGAAGAACCCCTTCTGAGAATCTGCCTCAGGCTCCCCAGCATGTCATGTCAGATTTGCTGACCAACTGGACTGCATCCCTCCTTTTGATTTTATCTCTCTGCACACCATATCTGTGGGAGACAGAAGAGCCCCTTTCCTTCAGGGATGCTCAGAGAGCTGCACTCTCTTCAGCCACTGATAAGGCTGCCCAAAAGGTGCACAACCTGCACAGTGCAGGTAAGAGACTCAGCAAGACACAGAGCAGGCAGGGGTGTTTTCAATTTTCTGGGGAAATTCAGCAGGTTTTAAATCATGTTTCTAGTTAATGTTGGGCTTTATTGTTCATCTTAAAGCCAAGATAAGAAAATCCCCTTCTGCTGATAATCAGCATCATCAGGAATGCCAAAGAGCTTATCAGAATGGAATGAGCGCACAGATTTGTAGCATACAAAAGATAAATTGTGCAGCACACAAGTTCATGGTGTTGAATTCACTGTATATTGAAGATTCCATATATTTTTATCTTAGAGATTCCAGTCAGAAATACAGGATCCCCCATCTCCCAGATTTCAAATCATTTAGGATCACAGTGAGATACTGGACTTTCAGAAGCATTTGCCAAGTTTTTGAAAATATGCTCCTTAGCATTACTTAGAGAGCTCTGGATCAGAACATTTAAACCTTCAGCCCCTCTTTGTCTTCTGAATTCAATGAGCTCATCTAAAAGCTGGGTCCAACTATGCCACATATTATGAAGAGAGGAGGAATAATGGCTTAAGATGTTACAATATCTAAGAATACTCTATGAGTACTGAGATACCCCATTTGCAGAAAGGCTGATTAAAACCAGAAATGTGGCTACTGTTCATTAGATCATTGATTCAGGAAGACTAAATGACCCTCATCTCTCTTCCTGTCCCAAGGTTTGTCTCAGAGTTGCAGGTTCCCTGAAGAAGAGGAATCTTCCTTACTGTTAGAAATGTGCACCTGTCATCAGCTTTTCATTTCTGGTTGTTAATGAAGCCTCATGCCTAAGAGGGTTTAGGATTGGCTTTACAGCCACCAAAAGGGAGAGCACGAATGCTGCCTTGCTGTGCAAAGACAATCTTTGTGAACATGGAGCCTCCCCTATGCTTGTTCCATTCCTGCAGAAACAAGACAGAAAAATGACAAAGTGCCTTTCCCATCCCACAGACACACTGGGAAAATGAGGCAGACATGGTCAGTGACACAGCAACAGTTCTCTCTCTGACTCTGTTCCCTCCCCAGTTGCCTTTTTCCTATTTTTTATCTTCTTCCAGACAAATCTTTCCTTTTTCTACTCTTCCCTTCCCCTAAGTTTGAGATAGACTTAGAAGGGGAAGGAGCTGGTATTGTTTCTCCTCTATTGAAGCTAAAAAGTGATTTCTCTGTGTGTGAGTGCACAAAGGCAGAATTTTCTTAGCAAGCTGGAGAGAAACAAGTCTGGCAGCAACCCCAGCTTTGATGGTGGGACTTCACAGGAGGATGTTGAACCTGCAACAGCTTGGTGCTCTTTTCTCTTCCACAACAAACACCATCTTTTAAGATTCTCACCTATGGCTATTTCCTTCCCTTCTTTTAAGAAGAACCCCAAACAAGAGAGAAATTGAACTACAGCACAGAGGAAAGACTTTATACTAGTCAACGTGAAGGGAAGCTTGTATACTTAGCACAGAAGAAACAAATCAAGAAGGAAATAAAGAAAAATAATGCAAAACTACAGCAGTAGGTAGCTGGCCGTAGGCAGGTGTTTCTTACCAAGCCAGTCCTGGCAGTCCCCAGATATCCTGTGCACTGAATCAGCAATAACTAACTCCTAAAAGGAGTCAGGTTAAATCAAATATCATGTAAACAGAGATTGAAACATTCCAAAGGGGGGAGTCTCAGGCAAATATGTGCTCCCAGCACCTCTAAGACATGAAGTAGGAGAGAATTAAGTGGCAGCTTTTACTGCCTTTGCTAGACTGTCTTGGCCAATAGCTTCAACTCACAGGGGACCAAGTGAAGTTTCACACCACCAAAGGAAATTAGGAAAGATAACACCATCCCCACAAAGAGAATAATGCATGCAGTGCAATGAATTCTGGCCGGCAAAGGCCAGGCATCACAGCTCTATGTATTTCCATGATAAAAATGCCAATTACTAAATTAATAATGATTTAAACTTTAGCAATGCCTAGAGTTCCTATCAGGCTCCAGGAAAAGGCCTGCAAATGCAACAAGGAGACAATCCCCTCTCTGAAGTTTAGGTTATGACTTGAAAGCAGGAAACTTGTGTATTATTTTCAAGACAGACTGAAAATGAAAACAGTTAAGGAGATTGATCTTCACAAAATAAAAATGTACTGGGGCAAATCAGGGAGTTTGTCTTGGAAAGGAGGAGGAAAAACCTGTACAGGGATTTATTGCAATGCAAAATCTGTCACAGGGGAGGGGTGGAGTGGCCAAAAACCTGAAAGGTTTGGGAAGGCTCAAGGGAACCTCTTCCCTTGAAAGACCACCTGACCGCAACATTTATTACTCCAACACAGAGTGTATTTATTCTGTGTTCTACCAGATTTAAAAGCTTCCTTATTTTCTTGATGGTTTGAATCTATTCCTTAACTTTGTTGCAGATGTCCAGGTTCCAGTGCAGTACAGCAGAGACCACCCTTGTCTTTTCTCCCTTTTCTGAATCTGCCCAACACCTGGCAATTTCAGGAGCAATCTCAAGAGGGTTAAAATTCAGGGACACAAATGAAAATGCAATTAATAAGTCTGCCACATAAAAGATCCTGATGCTCATGATGCAATCTGCAAAGGGTGAACGTTTTTCTTTGGGCTTCCTGTGCTCTGCGGCTACGATAACGCACGGCGATATCGTTAGCATTGATTTGCCGCAAGGTGCGTGTTCTACATCTGCAAGCTACCAGGGGAAATGGAGGGAGGCTCTCTCCTTGAAAGGCTGCAATTACTTAATTATCCAAGGAAAATGACATGCAGATTTAACAGCACAGGGAAGGGTTAGGACTCACTTCCCCCATTCCCAAAGAATACAGAACAACGCTTCTCTGCTACGTGATCTCCATGCAAAGCTAATGCTCCTGGTTTGGTATTATTAATTACCCAGCTCCTATTCACTGGAATTCAGAGGTGTTGATACTTCACATCACCCCCAGCTATGCTTGCAATTCATAAATCATACTGAGAGGAGTTGCCAGGAGAGGAGAGGAAATACTAAAGGAAACTTGCAAGCATCTCTGAATAGGCAGCTGCTGCTCAAAGAGGCTGCATCCTCTGCACAGAGTCAGATGTAAACCAGGATTAGAGCTACAAGACAGCAAGAGACATGCCAAAAGTGGGCAGGCAAGACAAAGAAACAATGCTCTCAGACAGAAAAGGTAAAGGAAAGCAGATGGCCCTGGGGATTAACCTTTTATCTTCACATCCACAGGCTAGATCAGATGGTCTGATAAAAGCTCAAAGGCTCTATTATGATTAATAATCTGGAAGAGGTTGACTGTAGTCCAAACAGAGAGAAAGGTGGCAGTTCTAATGCTCAAACCAGCACTGATTTCCATTCCCCTGGGATTTAAAACCTCTCTCCCAGTTTATCATTTGTAAAATAGATCTGAAACTGCCTCACAAGATCAAAGGTAAAGTTTTGTACAGGGTTTTGGCCATCCCACACCTCCTACCTCTTTATACAGATATATATTCCACGGGAAGTGTCCATTCCCCTGCTCATCATAGTGGCTGTGCTGAAACTATTGTGTCCTTTTTAAGGAATTGAGAAAGGTAAGTGTGATACCCAAGGGATTTCTCTCTTAGGCAGTTAAGAGACTGATGACCACATCTTTCTGTTGACCCCACTCAGTTGCCCTCTGGCTGGCACCAGAACAACATGAAATCAGATGTGGATGAAAAAAATAGGTGGGAAGCGTCTGAACCCAGATTTATCCCTATCTGTGAATCTCTCCATTCACAGGGTTTTCTTTTTGGGTTGGTTTTTCCTTCCCTTTCCAAAAATCATTTCAAAGTTACAAGTATTTGATCCTTGAAAGTAAGGTTTGTTGGAAAGGAATAGCAGCTTCTCGTAGGGCTCACAAGGGACCTCAAGGAAAAAGAGAAACTTAAAGGCACACAAGGCCTTCATTTGGCCTCTCAAGTTCAGTTTTCTTATTTTGAGGGAAGGAAAGGATCTCCTTCTCTTTCCTCCTTTCTGCACTTTGATCCAGAGAAACTAAAGATCTTAGGTTGTTTTGTTCTTTCTCCATTGTTCTTTCTCCATTCTTTCTCTCTTTCCTCACACTGCACCTCTTCAATACTTTTTCAGCCCTGGGAGCTTGACAATGTGGCAAAAGAAACAATGAAAGTAACACAGAAACAGAAAAATAAATCAGCTGGAAGTTATTCATTCCAGTATTCTATAATATACTGAAGGGGAAAAGGGGCAAAACAGGGTTAAATATCATCCTCAAAGACCACTGATATGAAATTCTGAAATACTGAGATTACTGGTCTCAGTGAAAACCACAGAAAAGAGAGACAAAAAAATTACAAATACCTTAACAGAGGTAATATTCTCTTTAAATGTTTAAATTTTTTTAAAAGATTTTTTAAACAAGGTTTTTTATTAAATGAAACCCTGAATTAATGAGTAAATTTTAGAAATAGCAGGTTTAGCCTGACACTTTGCTTTCCACAAGTGGATTTCTCATTACTACCATAATAGCATTTTTATGTTGCAATTAACTTTTCTTCTCCCAGACTGAAGAGAATATTTCTTATTCTTCCTGCTAGACTTTCCTCCCTATTATCTTCATCACTGCATTACCAGCACAGGAGATTCAGAAGTACTTTAAGCTGGCAACTAAAGAGGTTTTTCTGCTTAGGTCTGTCATTGAGGCCCACCTTTATCACAGAAGTAGACACAGGAGGGAGCTCAAGCAACCCCATTCACATGGAGGTTATGTGTCTTCCTGCAGCAGCTGAAGTGATTTTATACCTCTAATTCTCAAATCAGGGTTCCTTTAGGTCTTGGACTTAGATCTCCACACCTGCCAGAATAGAAGTCTCCTTTTTTTAGATAGCAAAACAACTGATATGTGCTCCCTGCATACCAGAAAAAGAAAAATCTGTAGCAGCTCTGGCTGAGCTGAGACCAGAGGGATGAAATCTTTGCTCACCAGATTTGGCAGTTGCAGATGTGGCTGCACACACACTTGGAATTTAACAATGCTCTTAGCACTGCTGGCTGAACCCTCAGCTGCCTTTTCTGTTTGTTCTTGCTTGTCTACTTCTTTCCCCTTGCTAGACCTCACAAAGAAAACCCTAGGAGTTTCTCTTCTTTTGCCTCCTCCTATTCTGCCTAAGCAAAAGACATCTCCTGGGGAACAGGGAGCAGGAATTCCTTCTCTTCAGAGAATTTCTTTATTTGTGCAACGACCAAGGCAAATCTCTTGAAAGTAATGTTCATTTACTCTTTATATTCCTTTCTACTACAGATTTCATCCCCCTTGTTTTGTCTCCCTTTCCCATTGCCCTTAATAGGAATATTTCATGGAATCATGAAATGGTTTGGAAGGGAGGAGACCTTTGAAGGTCACCTGATTCCAACCTGCCTGCCATGGGCAGGGACACTTTCCATTAGACCAGGTTGCTCAGAATTCCATCCAACCTGGCCTGAGCACTTCCAATTCTGAGGCATCCACAGCTTCCCTGGGGAACCTTGCCTGTGTCTCACCAACTTTCATCATAAAAAAATTTATTCTTTATGCTCTATATGAAATAGCCTCTTTCAGTTTAAAACCAATGTCCTTTGTCCTGTCATGACAGGTCCTGGTAACAAGTCTCTCCTGTCCTATAAATCCCTTTATGTACTGAAAGGCTGCAGTAAGGCTTTCCTGTAGCCTTCCCTTCTCCAGGATGAACAAACCCAGCTCTTTTAGCCTTTCCTCAAAGGAGAGATGCTCCAGCCCTCTGATCACTTTTGTGGCCATTCTCTGGACTTGCTCCAACAGATCCATGCCTTTCCTGGGCTGGGTGCTCCAGAGCTGGACACCATACACCAGGAGGGCTCTCAGAGAGCAGAAACAAATGGGCAGATTAACCTCTCTTGACCTGCTGGCCATGTTCCTTTGATGCAGGTTGGCTTTCTGAGCTGCAAGCATACATTACCATCTCATATCCAGTTTTTCAGCACCAAAATAAAAATATTTGAAAGTGTCTCTTTAACCCAAGTTCACAATTCTCATTAAAAATGAAGCAGTGCATGAGAATTCAAAATAAATTCTTGCAGGCACCTAAAATGAATTCACTAAAGGGAGAATCTACAGCCATAGCCCTCAGCAACTATTGTCACCTGTTTCACCATCACACACACGAGGTCAGGGAGCCCTGGAGGCAGCTGACACAATTAAATGAAGATTTGGATCAAATCATCTCGAAGTCAAACAACTGTGAGCAGACACCAAGATTAAATGTTTGCTCATTTGCCAAAATATGGCCAAAAATAATTTTATTTTGGCACATATTTCTATAAAGAATAGAACAGGCACTGACAATGTGGTCTATTATTCTAGGTTTTCCTGCTTTCTCTAACATCAGCAGTGTCAGATAAATTCTGGAGAGAAAGATAGTTTTGTTCTACCTTTTTCAAAAGAGGTTTTGGAGGATGTGATTATTTACTGTGTTTCTTTGTAGTCCTCACACTATGAAACCCAGCTTAGGCATTAGCTTTGCACACCAAAGCAGTAGTGATCTGTAATAGTTGCAGCATCAAGAAAGAACCTGGATGCATTAGAAGAGCCCAGCAGAAATCACATGTCCAAGAGAAATTCGTTAGATGTAAGGAAGATTATTGACTTTTATCTTCTTCCTTATTTCCCTAATTTCTGCTGCTCATGATGGATGCAGGGATGTGATTATTAGCAACATTTTTGCTGGGATGCACTGGCTGCTGCTATTTGTCCTCTTTCCAGTTAAACCCATACAGAAGTTCCCAGCTGCTGCATTATCTTTCAGGCTTCTCATAATTTGCAAGGAGAGATCATTCTTCATTTGAGGCGAGAAACAACGGGCTTGATTTAATTTTTCATTTCTCCATTTCCCTTGTATCTAGAGGCCCAGTTTTCTAAAAGGCCTGTTTTTCTGCATTGAGATGGTGTGTTTTACATCCCTGAAGAGAGCAGACATTCCACATTACCATCTGAGCACACTCAGTGGGGTATTGGAGTGCAGAATTCTCAATCTGTTTCTCTGCCTCATTCATTACTGAGCAAATACCTCCACAATGAACCAGCAAGTTGGCAACCCCATCTGCTCTGAATACACCCTGCCATTAGAGGAACCAACAGAATGTGCATGGCATTCTTGTCCCCTTCTTCCAGCACATCCCAGAGGGCTTTGCAAACTACATAAGTCTTGAATGGGCATGCAGGTTATACATTGATTTTTTTCAAATGACTCAAAGGATTTAAAGTTAGAACAGGCTCAGCTAGGCAACTATGATAGTGTCAATGGCAAACTTAGCTAAAGAACCCAGAAATCTTGATGCTGTTCTGCCTTCTGGTCAGGTCTTCTGCACCTTAAATTCATTTCACTCACTGCTCTGAGCAGAGGTCTGACACTTGTTTTTGACAGGGACTGCATTTCACCTCTAAAGGGAGTTTCTCCTTATTTGTATGCTTCCTTTCCCAATTCTACTGCCTCAGAAGTCTCATTCTGTCCCATACCTGCATATTGGCTTTCCACAGCCCTCCTCATCTTGCATGGTGCATTGATCTGTTCTTGCTGAGACTGAAGGACACAGGTGCCTGCAGGAGTAGCATTTATGCTGGTTTGCATAGCAATGATTATAAAGAAAGTACAATCAGCAATTCCTTCGCAATATCTCCCAAGAGAAGCAATATTAAAGCCTAGATTGTTACAATACTCTCACTAACAAAAGGGTTTCATCCTGGAAACATCTTTTTAAAATATCTAGGCACTGCTACTTAAATACAAGCTCCAGTCCTAACCTGGAGATACTGAAGACTCAAACACCCAGGATACAGTGTGAAAATAAAGCCATTTCATGACCACACAGTTCCCTGCCACACAAAGCCACCTCCAGCCTCTGCTCACCCTTGTTCACAGAGAGAAGTTCACTTCTCTCTTGCAGAGACAGCACATCCAGACACGCAAACCCCTGAAAAACCCAGCAGGGACTGCTGCACTCTGCTGCCTTGCAGGATGCTCAGGGCACCTGCCCTGGCCTCCCTGATTGTCACAAGAGCCACAAGGGAAGAGCAGTTCTCTCACAGCCACAACAGCAGGGATATATCTGCCACCTGACTTCAACTCTTTTCTTTCTTACAGGGAAGAGATAATGCAAGGGACCCTGAGGAAGGTGAAGAAGGAGGTGCAAAGAGGAGGTATGTCTTATTGGAGATTAGAAGCATGAAACTGCTCATTTGGTGCTTCTTTCCTTTTCTTTTCCTTCCCCAAGATTTTCTTTTAAACAGAATTCTCAGATGATGTCTACTTTTTCCTAGCTATTTTTTGTCTGTTTTGTTTCTCTAGAAGAGGAAATAAAGCTGTATATTTTCACCTAACTATATTAGTTATTGAGTGTTTTGCACTGTTTTTAGCAGAAAGGCTAAATGTTTATTAGAAAATATTTTGACAAAGGAGAAAACTAATTTCCAGCTAGGTCTAACTGTAGGAAAGGTGAGTATGGCTCACTGAGCCTGTAACTGTATCAAAGGTTTAAAAAGTGCCAATTTAAAATCTAATCCCAGCACCCTTGCATGATTGGTCCTATTAAATGGAGAAAAAATTTACTTTTTTGCCTTCAGATTTATACTGGTTGTCAATATAAGCAAATGAGAATGAAAGAAATTCAGAACCACAGCCTGTTCCAAGCTGCACCACTTCAAAGAAACTCTCCAGGAGTCAAAGGATGTGCTTTTAATTAGCACTGGAAACACAGAGTTGAATCAAGAAGATATAGTTTTTAAGTTAACAAAGGTGGTATCATTTATACACTACAGCATCTCTGAATCATACAATACATTTCAAAGACAAAAGTTAGGATGCCTCCCTCATTATGCACTCATGGTAACTGCTAGGTATGCACTCACCTTCCTTTGATTACTGAGGTTCAATCAAAAAACTTCTCATGGTCACTCTACCTGAACATTGCATTTTGTAAGTATCCCTGCATCTTGGTGATGTCTGTGTGCAAGCATCAAAAAGTGATTGCTCAATTCTCAATATTCCACCACTTGTGATATTTCCAAAGTAAACAACTCTTCCTCCATTGGGAAATAATATCTAGGCTAAAATAAAATTGTGAAATACTAAAAGAAATCTAGCCTCCTCCATATTAATCTTAAAACATTTATGATAGATCAAGGCATTGAATTTCCAGATCGAATGAGACTTTTGTGCTCTGAGGTAACTCCTCAATTTATAAGGGAGGAGAGTAGGTTTCACTTCTCCTTCAACACCTGGCTCAGAAAATCCTTCTCATATTGTGTAATTGCAAAAATGGAAGCCAAATTATTTTTTGTCTGATCCTGTCTATGCTAAATCTGCTTAAATCCCCTGTAAAGCCTCCTTAGTATGGACATAAATTACAATCACTCTATGACACCCTAAACAATGAACAGGAAACTGGTCTGTGTGAAAATAAAACCTGCTGAGTGACTATCTCTTGTGAAAATCTGGCTTTTGATGACAAGAAGAGATAGAACAGGACAGAAATTGTCTCTGAGTCTTAGAAAATGTGTGGCAGAACAAGATTGCTGACAGCATTTTATTGAAGTTAAAGTAAGCCTAGCTTTCACATGATACAATCCACAAAAAAGGTGGTCAGTGTTAGAGCACATCTTCTATCCATATTTCTGGTCAAGTTGGTTTCTTACAATATTGAGGTAAGACCAGTGAAACCCAGAGCAGTAAGCACAGAGTCATGTTTTAAACAGACCAACAGTTCCACTTGAGGATAAGATCCCACTACCCATGTGCTTTTCGTCCTTGATATCACAAGTTAAATAAGATCAGGGTCAGTCTGTCTGCAATCCTTGTACTTATTCCAGCCAACTTTCACATTGCTCCTGCAAACCAGCCCACATCTCAGTTTAGCAGCCCTCAGACTAAAAAGAGAGGTTCATCCCTCCACAGTCACTCTCTCCCAACCACACTGCCCCCAGTAACTGCTCTAAGCATTTCCAGATTTCTTCTTATTTCCTGTTTCCCCATTGGTTTCAATCCTGCATCACAAATTCACAAAGCTCCTCTTGAGTTAACCTCAGAAAAAGGATCTTAGCCCAAAATGGGGTTTTCAACAGTTCTTGGCAGTGGCCTAAATTCAATTTCTTTGAGCAACTGTGACAAAATTTTACCAAAAGCTTTCTTAGGCATATCAGATAACCCCACTCCAACTCTGTATCGGCATTTTTCGCTGCACTGCACTTTGCCATCTTCTTTGCACTACAAATGACATGTATATTACAAATAATAGGCAGACTGAAATCCTACACCATTTCTTTGAGCCCTTTTTCTCCCCCCCACCAAAATACAGAGACAGCTGAAGAGCACAAAGATATTTATTCTCTCAGAAAGAGTGCTTTTATTGAGTAATGCTGGCTTGGCACAGGAGCTCTGATTAACTCCTATCATGTTAAGTCATGTTGTTTGCAAATTGCCTCCATTTCCCTCCCTCAGCCTCTTCACCAAAAAACCCCAAGAACATCCCACATATTCAAGAAAAAATTGTAGTATCAGTAAAGGAAAAAATTGGAGAAGCTTCATTCTCACTTTTTGAAGGGCACATGTATCTTCAGAGGCAGAGACAGTAAGGTTTTCATAATGTTTGCCGACCTGAAAAAAAATGCTGTATTTCCAAAAGTGTGAAGGAATTCTGTTCCATTAATTCATTTGCATTTCATCCCCCATAAGATTAGGAACATAACCCTTTCTGTCTCTCCCCTGTCAGCTGACATTCCACATCATAGCTATGCTGAGGCCACTGTCATGCCCCATTAAGCATTAGAGGGCTTTGCTCAGCCAATACAAGTATTTAAAAACTCCCTAGAAAACACATTAATCAAGTGGATTTGCAGTTGTGTAAAATCAAAGTTTTTAAATGTACCATATTTAGTACGCAATGGACTGTCAAGCACCTCCAGCATGCCAAATTGCCACAGCTCATTGCATCTCCTGGCTTATGAAAAACATGTAGAAGCACAGAACAGCCCTTTTGATATGCCTACTTTTTCCATATTTTTGTTTCCTTAAAAAAAAAAATCAAAGCTAAATTCTAAATATAGAAGCAACAGACAAAATTTAGCACAGAACATAACCTGAGCAGGATCATAAAGCCCATGTCAGATCACAGTGTGACTTATTCACTTGTGTAAGAATACTAATATATATATTCACATGCCCCATAAAATTTATGGCTCTCATTTTAAAACAAAGGTGACAAATACTTGTGCAATTTAGAAAATGGACCACTTTTCATGATTTAGCAGAGACACACACAGTATACTGTGTTCCAATTACAAACTAAATGGCATGCATTCACTGGCAAATGGGAAACAGAAAATTATTTGCTTTGAATGTGTTGAATCATGAGAGAGAATTTGAAGTGGCACAGCACAGAAAATATCTCCAGTATGCATTTAATCCACACAGATCAATGCTTGAGGCTTCACACATGAATTAGTGACCAGCACAACATCAAATACTCCTGTCCCGTGCCACAATAATAGCATTACACAGCTCAACAATAAAACATTCACCCATTCATTCACCACTGGTTGCTCTGTGTTTTCTGCTGCTGGAAGCTCCCCAGAAAGATCTGTCACTTCTGAACTCATGTGTGTAATGTGCAGGGCACGGCCTCACCTTCAATGTAAATGGCTGAGGCCAATTTAAAAGTCACATGAGAAAGATGGATAAAAATTCAGTTTAATGCTGGGAAGACTTGCAGTGGTTTTCCAGGGCATGCCTCTTTTTTCTCCTTTTACCCTCATGTGGCATTGGAACAGCCCTGGGCAAGAGGCAGCAGAGCTGGGGTGTGTTGGGGGGTGTTTAAGGCAACAACACAGGAAAGGCACTGGGACCAGCATCTGTCCTTGGGGAATCAAGAGCTACCAGAACACTGTTCCTGATTCATTTCTGGCTTACATTGCCCTAACTCCATGACCTGTGAGAGAGTTGTAGCTAAATAAAAGCTCCACTAAACTCAAGGCAGTTACTCAAAATTTACTCCAGGACCTGAGCCTATCAAGGCACATTCAAAGCGTGTGTAGGTAAGAATAACATATGTGATTATAGGAAAGGCAAACACAGCAAAATAGGGACTTAACAAGATGAATAATGAAGAGAAAGCAGCACTCAAGTTGTTGTTCATACCCTTCTACTTCCATGCAAATGAAACAAACCTGAATGCTTGCCTGAGCATGAGGGTAAAGAATGCCATTCATCACATTTACTCCTCATCCAGCACCAGCTCCACAGGTTATCTTCCTGAAATGAGGTTTACAAAGGTGCTGAAACAAATAGAATATGTATCCTGCAGTTGTGTTTCGAACAGGAAAATGTGTGGCCATCAGCAAGGGAGATAGCTTAGCAAATCCAAACCCCTGCAAATAGGAAAAAACATGCATGGAGTCTTCTAGAAGAAAAAAGTAAAACAGTACATTTTTAAAAATCCCTGCAGAGTCAGGAAGAGGCTGGAATAATTCCACTGTCTTTTCTTGTCTCATCTGAGCTGAGTACAAGAAGGGCCTGAGGCAGAGCTACCAGCCAGGAGCACACCTCAGGAACACAAACCTGAGGAGGGATGCTGCAGAGGTGGACAGCTTGTGGAGATGTGGGACCTCCCCACAGCAGCAGTGCAGTGTAACCCCCAGGTGTGAGGGAGAGAGATTGCCCACTGGACTGATGAGAACAGGCACACACACAAGATAATTTGGGGGTGTTATTTAGTTCCACATCTCCTTTAACTGACATCACTCTGGAGTTTGGAGTCTGACAAATGAGATTGAACTATCCAGGACTTGTACTCATGATTTTACCCCCAAGTAAAGATATCAGCAACCTTATAGGAAAAGACATTCCCTCCTCCACCAAAGCTCTAAAACAGTGCATCATTCTGAGGTAGAACAATAATGTCATAGTGGTAAGAATTAAACCATACATGATCCCAAAAGGTGAAAAATTCAGCTTTGTATTATACATACCATATGTATACAGTAAGGGTGATCCATGTAATCCTTCAAATGCCAGTCTCTCCCAAGTTCTGAAAACCAAGTCCCAGACCTGCCTACATATTTTGACAGAAATGGCAAATCTCAGGAAAAAAACAAACAAGTCAAACCAAACAGAACAAAAAAATATTTAAAAAAAAATCAAGGGGGCAAGCTCAGTGCAAACTCAAGAAAGCCTCAGTCTTTTCCCTAGACTGCACTTTTCATTCATTTTGTCTTACAGCACAGTACAAATTGCTGAGCTAAAGAATCTCCTGATTTCAAACATAAAAGCACAGAGTAACAAGGCCATGGTCTGAAGGATCACTGCTTTGCCTTTCTCATAGCCAGACAATCCTTGCTCTGTTCTGCACAGAGAAGGAAACTGTCCACCCTGTTCACACCACATCCTCCGGGACAGATGAGCACCCAACATACCGAAGTGGCTTCCCCCAATACACTCCCTGAATTTTTAGTTATTTAAAAAGAACAACAGCAAACAAAAGCTCAATTGTGAGTACATCCTGAACTTAAAATCATCTAGCAAAGACCTTCCTTCATTCCCTGCTGTAGCTTTTTTTATCGCTGCCAGCTACACCGCAGTGCCCTAGGGTAAGTCACAAAATTCTTCATTCTTTTGAGACGGGAATAGTTCAGCTTAGAGAAGGAGCCATTGTCCACGTGAGGAGATGCATGTACCTGATGTCAGCACTGGGTTTGGGAAATAGCAAACCAAACTGAGAGAGAAGAAGAGGGAGAACTTCATTGTAATACAAATGCACCCACATCAACAGGATTTGGTTTAGTACTCTGGCAAGAACTCCTTACAGAGATACTGAAAATGCACTTAAAGATCACACCACACCTGGGACTCTGTGATATTGGATGTGATGCAGAGGCTGTCACTGCCAAGAATTGTTTTCATACTAAGCAGACCGTATAAAGAGTAGGAAGAGAAATGAATAATTTGTAGCCATCAAACCAGCACTGTCTTAAAAGAGCTGGAGAGCAAATGCAGATTTTATATTGTGCACAGAAGGCGCAGCAGGTATCAGACGCAGTGCAAGCTACCTGAGAGCCTGTCTCATGCATCCATGCCTAAAGAGCTCATACAGGCACATCAAGTTAAGAATAAGCATTACACATCGCAGTCTTCACAGAATCATCTGGGGTTGTTGTGGCTGAAGTGCAGGACCTGGCAGTTCACCTGACTGAACCTCATACAGCTGGCATTTCAATCCAGCATGTCCAAATCCCATGGCCTTCCTACTCCCCAGCAGGTCAGCACTCCTGCCCAACTCAGTGCTGTCTGTAAACTTGGTAAGTCTGCCCTCAATTCCCTCCTCCAGACCATTGAAAAGGACCTGAAACAGGCCTGGCTCCAGCACTGAGCCCTGGAGAGCACCAGTCAGCCTGGCTGCGCACAGGGTGCAGCACCATCCCCACCATACAGACAGGATTTTACCCAGTGAGGTGAATTCCCACCCCATCCATCTGCAGACAGTTTCTCCAGAAGACAGGGTCAAATGCTTTACTAAAACACAGGCAGACACATCCTCAGCCTTTCCATCATACCCTAGGCAGGTCAGGAGACAGGAGAGCAGGTTGGTCAAGCAGGACCTGAGTGTCCCAACCCCACCCTGGCTGGGGCTGATCCCCTGGCTGTCCCATATGTGCTGGGTGATGTCACTGCTCCATAACATTTCCCAGCTCTGAGGCCAGGGTCAGCAATGCTCCTTTCCATTAGTCCATCTGTCTGATACCAGCCCACAGAGAACTAGAGTTAAACTCTCTCCTCAGGCCAGAAAGAGAGAATAATTTCCAGCCACCCAAACACAACACAACACTCCAGTCTTAAATGCTCAGCTCTTACAGACTGATTTCTGATCTGACTTCAGTGCTGTCAGGATTGTGGTGGGAGCATCACACTTCTCAGTTTGACCCCTTGACAGTGATCCCTGGAGCACAATCAGAGCAATCAGGCAAAGTGAGGAGCGCACATTGTGAAGGCAGGGTATGTGATTAGCTTTGAATCTCCATGCCAGGTCTAAGTCAGCAGCTCCCAGTGCCTGTGGTAGCAGGGAAGGCAGATTCTAGCAGCAGCAGGATGGGGATGCTGGGCTGGCTTTCCACCATGAGAACTATTCCTGTAATAGCATTTTCAGAAACTGCATCTTAGGAGGATGTTATAGCCTCCTTAGTAAGGAGGGAAAGGGAATATGGCAAGAACCAAGTAAGCCTACTCACATGTTCAAAGGCAGAGAGTTACAGTCTATAGCTCTGATACTAAATGGCAACTCCAAGCCTCCAGCTGCCTTCCCTTGCCAGAAGTTAGCAGGCATCTGCTATAAGCATGCACCTCTGTGGCTTGCTGTCAGGCATCACCAAGGGCTGGAGAGATGGTGGATCTACAAAGAAAGCAGAGACAGTAGCACCAGGATTTATGTCACCTCCCTCCCTTTTCCAGGGTTAAGGACTAACATTACAGTCGGCCGAAAAGTCCAAAAGAGGAAATTTAATAATTTATGTAATTATTAATGATTTTAATTAATATTTCTATTAGATTTTGCTGATAATTGTCATACAGTTTAAAAGTGGTTGTGGATCAAGTCAAGGGTAAATGCACACAATTTCCTCTGTGCCAGCCAGCCTTCTCCACCTCCAAAGATTCCCATGCTGCAAGCATCTCTCTCCATCACAGCTGCCACAAAACCACAGCCAGATGGGGCTGGGACAGCAGCAGAAGGCAGGAGACTCTACAAGCACCATTTTCCTTTCCCCATCTGGGAGACTACTCAGATTTCAGGCTCTGTTGTGGCTTCTCATCTTCCCCAGCAGGCTCTGGTAGCTGCTGCTCAGGGCTCCCTGCACTTCATGCTTCCTGCTAACTCACACTGTGCTGTTACTTGCAGAAGCTAGATTGCCACATTTTCACCTTTTGGTATGAAATTTTGGTTAAAAATAGAGCTAGTTTGGGGGAAAAGTATTTTCAAAATTTTAAATAAAATCATATTATCATATTACTTCAAATTTGTAAAAATCAGCAGGCACCTGGCTTTTTCCATGAAGAAGATTCAAAACTAAACTATGCATGTTTAATAATGGCAATTATTTTACAAGCTTTTCTAAGCACTACCATTTTCCCCCCACTTCTTGTTGTCTGCTCCTATTTATGCAGAGACTTGAAAAAGCATGTAAGTTGCTCATTCCTCCCAGTCCTGTCAGAGGGTTTGAAAGAACATATTTTTCATAAGATAATAAGGACTTACTTAAAAAGCTTTTATGAAAAGCAGCATTGTGTTTATGCTTTTTAGAAGCAACTAAAAAATTTCACAAGCAAATCTGAAGTCAATAACCATTCAGCAAAAAGTTTTCCTTCAGAGAACTTCAACTAGCAGTCCCTGAAGTCTGACAGTCAGGATGCTGCATGGATTTGGATCTGTATTAACTCAAAAGCACCCAAGTTACTCCCCTGTTCACATCTTTATTACTATGTCATACATAACTAGAAACTCAGGATTGGTGTTGAGGCAATTTGACAACACATGCTCACCTTAAGAAGCTTTCTATTCTAGAAGGTGTAGCAGGGGCTACACTTTATTGCACCTTAATGTCAATCTTCCTCAACAATTACCAGAATAACTTTTTCAGCTTTTTTTCCCACCCACAACTGACACTGATATTTTTTCCCACTGAAAAATAAAACCCTCATTGCCATGGGAATTTACTAGTAAATTCCCATAAGGCACAGTCTTACTCTGCCTTTCCACTTTCAAAATTAAACTTAAAAAGTGACAGAAATTGGCCAAGGGCAAGAATGAAAAAATCATAGTGAGTGCACTGAAGGATCACAGTCAAAGCAAGCTGTTAAAGACTAATAAGAATTGTGTCTTTAAGGCAGGATCTAATCAGAAGAAAAGACAGAGCATGTTGTATTAGTTGTTCAGCAGATGACACCAACAAAATGCAGGAATGGGGGCGAAAACAGCTTTGTAATACATGAGGTGCCTTCCTTCCAGTAAGAGAGAGCTGTTAGACCATTACAAGAACTCTGCTGGGATAAAGCAGACAGTTCTGTCACCTACAGTCACAAAGAGTTGCGAAGATCAGAAGCAGTGTGAAACAGGGCTAACAGTATGATCAGGAAGAGAAAAAAGTCATCCTACAAGTGGAACTTCGATTATAAAAAGCGAAATCGAATGTGATCATTCTCCATGTAAATCTTCAGTAAATATCACTAAGGAAAGAATTAACATGGAGTGGCATTTTAGCTGGGGAACGTACAATGATTTCTAATCACAAGTGTTGGACTATCAAACAGCTTTTTGGTAGAGTGATTCCTAGCTGGTTTTAAAGTGAGTTTAATCAGTGAATAGAACAGTTAATGTTTTTGACAGCATAGACCTGGACTTCTTGACACAGAAGATTCATTTCACAAATTTTCTTTCATGTTTCTGAACTCCTAAAGAACTAAATGAATCCATGTTTCCATCTGCTAGGTTGAAACATTCGTCCAACAACAATACTCTTCCAACATTTATCATTGTCGCCTGTTCATTAAGCACTGGATATGGAATTACAGCTCTACCAAAGAAAGAACATATCTAGGCTCTTCCCATCTAACAGAACACTCTTTCATCCTGTTATGTAAGTTTTCCTCTTCCCAAAGGATCTCAAAACACTTAAATGCTGTGCACTGGTTTACTGTACACAGAGACTTACCAATTTTAGCATGCAGCTCCTCTGGGGTGATACGTGTCAGCTGCTTTAACAGCCCACAACAGACACACAGAGCAGACGAGAGCATGTCCTGAACACTCAGAGCAGATTCTCTGGGAAACAGGCTGGAACTACACTAAACTTGGACTCTGGCCAGGACTTCATGTCTAACACTTCCAAATGGTCCCACAATATCTCTGAAGCAACAGGGAAGTTTGTTTTAGGCTATATCCAAATGAGGCTCTCGAGTGCAGACATCAGGATGGCACATAAGTGGTCTATAAAAAAATTGATAAATTAGCATTAGGACCAAGGACCACTGTGAGGCAGGATAAGGATATTTTTCCCAATTTACAAATGGCAAACCAAAGCTCATTGTACCTGAGTAATTTCTACACAGTAGCAAAAGAAGTGTGTGGTGGATCAAACCCCAGTTTACACCCCAGTTGTTCTTCCTTTAGCTGCTCTTGAAGCCATCCATTGCTGCAAAGAATAAATATGAGGTTTATTTATGGAAGGGGAAAAACTCCCATGCTTATAAAATGTCTCTCCTCAAAGCCCCAGACTAATTTCCTGGGTTTCAGCAACTCCTATTGCACCATTTCTAGTATCTGAAGGTTGCGGGTACCCTGTCCTTTCAGGAAAGCTGCCTCCATATGTTAACTTCCATGACAGCCTTGACACTCATTTGTCTATGTACCACATAGACAGTTGATTTATTTTTAGTCCAAGCTCTGCCACCAAAAGTACTGAATCCATTTTGTCCTTCACAACAGCTAAAAATAATTTGCAGTTCCATGGTTTTACCCATCAAACGAGCTCCCTACGCTGCACAAACTGATACACCAGGGGGGCCTATCAAACAGATTTGCTCCATGACAACAATGTATATGGACTGTGACTGAAATCTCCCCATGGTCTCAAAAGTGGAGTGCTATTTTCAACCTTGTTTTAGAGCTGGGGTAAAAGAAATCAAAGAAATTTGCTGCAGAACAGGGCACTGAATTTAAATTACTTAGTTCACATGCGAAACTTCTAAGCAGTAGACCAGTCTTCCATTTACCATTAAAAAAAAAAAGAATAGAAGAGATCACAATGCGATCAGGTGACAATATCATACTTCTCTAAACTGCATATTTCTTAAACTAGAAGCTTCAGATATTGGAAACATTGATGTCCCCCCATGTCCTTTTATAGCCTAATTCCTCCTCTTTCCTCTACTCTAGTTCCAAACTTTGCTGCATTTGAAAATGTCATCATTCACTTGGTGACACATCCCAGCCATGCAGTAGGGTGGCAGCTGAGTCACCTCCCTGCTGTGACGAGGTGTAATGGTGACACAACTGCACAATCCTTTTTTGGGCACTTTGTGTTGGAGGTTGCTCTATACAAAGGCTAGGTGGGAGGAACAAATCAGGGTGGAAGAACTCCACACACACAAAGAGAAAGGAGGGATTGGAGGTGGCCCTGGCAATCAAATTACATCTTCAAGCTAAAGGACGCGTAGAGAACCAGGCACAGCCTGAAAGACCAGGAATGAGTCAGACACTCCTTTGGGTTGACATTTGGCTGATATCTACTGAAGGCTCTGAACTAAAGCATCTCTTGAAGCATCCATGTCTCTCCACAGACTTTGTGGAGATACTGGGATGTAGCATTACGTCTTTGGCTTTGATGCCAGCTTAAAATGTTTCTCTCCTTCTCCCACCAATTCTGTGTCTTCCAGTTCATGAGGAGGTTCACCTTCCTCTCAGGCCGGCTAGTAAGGCTGTTTGTGGGGTTCTCCTGGAAACTGAAAAAGTAAATTATCCTAATTTAAAATGTCCTATTTGTCAGGGGAAAAGGGCCAGAAATCCCCTCATCCAGCTTTGCTGTTTAAGACAATGGACCAGCACCACAGATCACCTAAAACTCCCAAACCTTATTCTGCTTGACTATGCCCTCATACCCATGTCAGAGAATGTTTTACAAGGCAGATGATCAGACAGCACCCACAGAAATAACTACTGCCTAAAGGGCAAGGGAAAAGCACTGAAAAATCAGACTGTTCAATCTAAGTCGGTCTTTGATGGGTAAGTGGGGAAAAAAGTCCTTCCAAACAGGTGACACCACATAATCCCAAGTGCACAATTTTGCCTTGAGTCCTTGGAGGCCAAATTCCCATCCTTTATGTATGAGAGAGAAGCTGAACTTGTGGTGCTGAACATCCAGAAAAACAGCTTATTTACATCCTTACCCCAAGGAATAAATTTGCTCATCAAGGTTGGCCTCAGCAGGATTGCAGATCAGCTACATACATCATCTTCTCTCTCTAATGCTCAGAAGCCTGGCAGTTGTGTTTGCTAGGTTTGAAATCATGGTTTTGTGCAAAACATTGTCCAGTGTGGCACCTGGTTAACCAAGGAAACAAACCTGGAACTGACCACCAAACCAGAACCTTCCTGCACATTTTTCTGTGCCTCCTTTCTCTGAATTAGGAAGTGCATTATGCCAGGTTGCATTCTAATGTCCTGGAAATATTTGCTGCAAACTTCTAGAAAAATTTTAATTCATTTTCAGCCTGCACCATGAAAGATGTATTTTCTGCCACCAATTGGTCCACCAAAATACCGGACCTTTTATCAGACCAATTTACAACTAATAGAGAAACAGAATAGCTACAAGCAATGCTAGAGCATGACTGACAACTAAGGACAGGATGCTTTCTCTGTTCTCTTAGTGTTCTCCACTTAAATATAGGCCCACTTTGACTTCATGATGACCTGAAGACCCCTATCAGATGGAACTGCAGGTCAGTTATTCTCCTCTTCTATGCTCTACTTCAAGTCAGCTCAGGACCAATTTCAAATGCTTTTAAAAGTAAACTCTGTACAGGAATCCTTTATCGACACTTTCTTGCAACTGGAGTTGAGCAATTCTTCCTGTGGAGGCCACACTAAATGTCTGCAATGGGTTTGACCTCACAGGATACATCCCTGATGCAGTCTTTGTCCAGTTTACTCTCTGGGGAACAAGAGGGGAATAGAAAAAAGTATAAGAGCAAAAATGAGAATTCAGTGCATTATAGAGTGTTCTCCCTGGTGTAATTGTCTTGGCTGCACAAAAGTAGAAAGTACCTATTTCTGGGGCTTCTGTAAGAATCTCAGCTTAACAGCTGACCCTTACATACAGCCTAGTTACAAAAAAAGGTGATCCATCATTCACACATCACTTCCTCACCTTTGGCTGAAGTAACTGGAAAGGGATCAATGATGAAGATAAAACCTGAAAAATCAGATGTATTCCCAAAGGGGCTAGGAGTTTTTTACTTTTATTTAAAAAGCTTTGAGAAATGTTAACAGTAAGTCAATATAGACAGGGAAAGAAATGCAGCTAGGCTACCCCTTGCTCCCAGGAGCAGGCAGATAAGGAAAGAGCACAACACTCACACAGCAAAAAGAGATCTGCAAAGTTAATGCCTCTCTCAAGCTTGCAGCAGGCCAGAGTGTTACTGTGAACCCAGCATGCTGTGCAAGCTGCACTAAACTGGCTAAGAGTAGTCACTTTATTCTGCACTTATCAGCACCTTTGGCACTGCTTATCCTTTTTTTCAGCTGGGATAGAGTTAATTTTATTCCTATTAGCTGGTACAGTACTGTGTTTTGGATTTAGGATGAGAATAATGTTGATAACATGGTGATGTTTTAGCACTTACACTTTTCAGATGCTTTGCTGCCTGGCCAGTGAGCAGGCTGGGGGTTCACAAGAAGCTGGGAGGGGGCACAACCAGGACAGCTGACCCAGCTGGACAGAGGGATGTTCCAGCTCGTATGGCAGTGTGCTGAACAATAAATCTGGGGGGAATTGGCTGAGGGTGGCAGCCTGCAGGCTACATGAGAGATTGCATGGCAGGAGAGGGACACAGTGGATTCCCAGCCTTGCACCATCCCAGCCAAACCTTGAGCACCCAACTCAAGGCTCTAAGTTTACTATGAGACAAATAGAAAACAGCTGCATGCTCACCCCCAGGAGCTGTGCACTGTGCTGCCTCTCTCCCAAAACCTTCTGTCCAAGGCTGCAGCAGATGAAGGTTCAAACCCTGCCATGATGCTTGGTGGAGCTGCTGGCCACTGACACACAGGACTCCTGCACGTGTTGGGGGAAGATGATGCTACGCCCTGTGGTGCCTAATTCCTGACAGGAATTACTGAAGAGTCAGCAGTCCCAGCAGCACCTGCTGGAGGACAAAGATTCTTTACATTTCAAATTTCTGCCTAATGTCACCCCCAGCCCTCAGAAAAAAATCTTTAATGTTTATAGCCCTATAACTATCCCTTTTAAAAGGCTTCTTCATTTTCTGGTCTTTTTGTGTCACATACCTAATCAAATGTGGTAAATTTATTCTATAGTTCCTTCTACACATTCTCTCCCTCCTCAAGATTATTTTCAAATGAATTTTTTTCCAGCATCTGCTCCTTCCTGTTTCTGTACCACTGCTGTAAATGGGATTTTTCTTCTGGACATCAAAAGAAGCAAAATAGGGCTTCCTAAGATAGTTTTCTGGCTGATTACACAGCAGCAGTGCAGTAGTCATGAGCAATAGATAAGTAGCTTTAACACATCATAGTTTTGCTTCTTTGGGCTGTAGAACAACATAAATATGATAATGCACCCTGCTCTGAGCCCTGCAGAGCTCCACAGCAGCCTCTGCTCTCAGCTGCAAAGGCGAGCACACACCTCTGTGGGAAGGGCTCCTGCTCTGCCCCCACATCTGCAGCTGTGCACAGGCACCAGCACAACAGCACAAGAGCCTCACAACTCCCCTGATGTGCCCTGGGCCACCCCTGAACCACGTGGGGCCAGCATGGGACATGGTGACAGCTGGAGATGTCCCTCAGGGAGTGATGCAGCCATTGGGTGGGGAAGTAACACAGTCCAGGTCCTCTGAAGAGGACTGGCCATGAGGAAAAATGAAGAACAGTCTTTAGCTGTCCATTTCAGCCACAGGTCCCATCCAGATCATACCTGAACGAACCCACTCACTGCTTTCTTTTTTCTAAAAAAGCAAACGAAACAAAATATTAAAAAAAAAAACCCTCTGGTGTTCCCATGTGCTCATATTTAGGTAGCAAACAAGCAAGAAGCTGGAAAATCTCAGTCAAGTAAAAAACTTTTGCAAAGGGGTTCAGGCAGGCAGTACTTAGAGAACAATTTCCTGAACACTGGCTGACAGCACAGAGACACTCAGTTTTATGCATTGCAAAATTACAGTCTGTAGCAAACTACAGTCCTGGCCAAAGGAGCAGAGATAGAAAGAAGGATGAAGAGACACCCAGGAGGATGGAAAGTCACAGAGTTTCAGTGAAAGCAGAGCCCTGGACTGCTTTTGGAAGGTTCAAATATCTGCTGTAGAATATTTCATATGATAACATTACATATATGTTATGTGTTTGGAGATATGTATTTCTTTTCTACATGCCCATTATGGAATTGTCATGAAATAAAACATTTCTCAGTAAGTAATTCTTCTGCAGAATAATTTACAGTTATGTACACAAGTCATCTACTAAACTACAGTTGTATTTAGACTTCCATTTCTGAGCTAGTTCATCAGATTTTCATGTAGTAGCACAATTTTGCTTGTATTTCTGAGACTGCAGGCAAATGTTTAAATATTTTACAAATAGAAAAACATTTTGAATGAATTTTTTAAGCCAAGATGTTACATTTCTATTCCTATTTGATTTGAGGAGTTTCATACAGTTAAAGAATGCCCAAGCTGGGACTTGAACCGAGAAACCAATGGCTCTTCAGTTTTTACAGGTAGAGACTGATTCTGCATTGAATGCATGAAATGACTCTTCAACTTCTGGTTAAACTCAACTAAATTATAAAAATGCTTCCATTATCATTATATATTCCATATTCCCTTACTAGTTGCTTTCCAGCTTCCCAAAATTCTCAGTATATCCTGAGACAAACCTGAGCAATTCAGTGGTGCAAACCATATCTGAATGAGAACTGGAGCCTTCATGGGGTGCCTGAAAGGAAGGAGCCAGCTAGAAGACATTAAACTATTTTCTATATAGATTTCTCATCCATGTCCTTTACCTGATGAATGGCTGCACAAGTCTGAATTAGGAGTTTCCTTGAAAACACAATCCAAAACTAACAAATTGACAGGTAGTTATAGAATGAAAAATATACCCTAGAAAATGGATCGAGTTGAAGCTCCTCAAAATGTACAAGGCAATAAAGCAGGAGTAGAACTGCTAAGTCAGGTCAAGCTCCACACAATGTTTGAAATAACCCAGGTAGAAACTTTGTATAGATTACTGAAGTAGACAAAAAGAAAGTCTTTGAGGTTTAGAGTCTTCAACTCCTACATTTCCTACTGTTTCCTCAGCTCCTTGCCAGAAAGAATCCTCTCAAAAGATGATGTTGCCCTTATTCTGAAGCTCTTTGAGCACATTCAGTTTTTGCATGGATACAGAATTTTAGGAAAGACCTTGAGGTCTTCTGTGTTTGCTAGTACTTTGCCATACAAATAAATTGGGTATTTAGTACCAGAAGTCTATGGCAATGAACTGGACTCTTTGTGGATGTATGGTGGGAAGGAAGAGTGGATCTTTTGTCATCCTTGAGGAGCACAAGATTTATTGTGCTTTATTTCTGGTCTCTGAGACCCCTCCTGGAGCACTGTATCCAGCCCTGGAGCACTCAGCACAGACATGGAGCAAGTCCAGAGAAGGACCACAAAAATGATCAGAGGGCTGGAACACCTCCCTTGTAAAGACACAGAGCTGCATCTGTTCAGCCTGCAGAACAGAAGGCTTTAGAGGTCCTTTCTTACCCAAACATTTCTGTGGCTCTATGAGAAGCAAGCATTAAGATTCAAAATATGATGAACAAAAAGAAAAGGATACACAAGTCTGTCAGCCTGCTACAGAATTCTCCTCTGCTGTCCCAAACATTTTTACTTTCAAGAACCAACTTTCATAGAATAATTTATGTTCTTTGTTTCTTATATGCTTCCTTGCAAACATTAAAATCAATCATGCCCAGAAACCATCAGACCCAAATAGGAGAGGATTATGCAACAGCATGTCACCAGTGAATCAATATTGTCTGACCAGGCCATGTGCTTGTCAAGGTCACATTGATTTCTTTAATGACCTTCCTGGCAGATCCATCCACGCTGCAGTGGTTCCAGGTGTACACTCACCTCACTGCTGGCCAGTCTGCAGGATGCTTTTCCATCCCAAGTTTCCATTCTTTATCTGAAGCACCATTGCCCTCCATATGTCGTGCCCAACTCCAGCAAAACCCAGTGCTGCAGTGCCTCCTGCTTCCTCTGGCTGGACACACTCAGACGCTGAGACACCCCATCAAACCCCCTGTTCTGAAAGCATCAGGGGCTACATGTGCTTAGCACACTAAAACCACGCCATCCTTCATGGGAAACTGAAAACTATCAAATCTCTAGGGTATGAGCATAAAAATTTCATCTTTGGCCATCAAGCAGTGGTCCTTATTATCCACTGAGTACACACCAGGAATTGTAATGGGAGCAACATAACAGGATTGTTCACCACTGTGACTGTCATCTTTTACTTTTCAGCAGAGAATTGTTAAAACTTGTCTTCCTCATCTTTTACAGCATGACACTATGAGGTGCATTGAAGAAAAACAGCTCAGAATATAATTAGATATCAAGGGCAATAAGCAGAAAGTTCTATATTTATTACCAGATGTTAGTGGCAAGTTGCAATGCAAACATGTAGCCTGGCAGCAAAGCCCAGGCCCAGCAAGAGTTGAGAATGAGAGCCAATTCTCACAGGAGTGTTATGTCCCGGGCTGAAGAGTGGTGTCAGATATTCCAGCAGTTTCTTTACCAAATAAAGCCACAGAGCCAAATCAGGGTGCAACAGGAGTGAGAATGTTATTTCTAGGCAGAGCACAGACTGGTGGCAGGCAGAAGAACTCCATGTGCCAAGCAAAACCAGTTAGCCAACTGTCTCTGCTCTTTGAGTGTGAACATGTTGCTTTTCTTCTGCTTGGATGATTTTTAATTTTTTTTTATTTTTAATTTTAATGAATTCTGTCCAACACCCTAGGGTAAAGCAGCCCAATTCTCAGTGCTGCTAATAAAACAACTCCCATTAAACACAACATTTAATAAAGAAAAAAAGCAGTCATATAGGTAAAATCAGGGAAAAAATAGCTGGAGGAGAAGTCTGTGATAGGAAATTTGGAGCAATCAGAGAGCAAAAATCTGGCTGCTTATCCTGCCAGATAAAGATACCTGAGGAAAGCAATTAGCTAGTTCCCCTGGTTAACACCTGATTAACAGTTGTATCACTACAAAGCAAAGATGAAACAATTGAAAGTATCTTCATTACAAAATAACACAGATGGGGAGAAAAAGAACTTTCAAAATTATGAGTAGTTAACACAAGCTTTAGCTCATTTCCCAACTGGGTGAGCAGGGAATGGAAAAATACTGAGAATTTGGAGAAACAGTTCTCAGGATAAGACAAATGTGAAGTCCCTTTCTTCCCCCATATAAGAACCCCAAGAACCAAACATGGACTTTTTTTTCAACAACTGTTCAAAACCCATGAGCTGGTTATGTCCACAGCCTGTTCCATCTTGGGGGTTACCTGTAAAGCAACCATATAGGTATTCATTAAATTCTCATAATGACATCTGGTGCTGAAGCACAAGCACCTCTTAAAAAACTATGAAGACCAAATTTTTGGAAGATGCTGGCCCACACTTTCATTAGATCCACCAAACATTGGGAGCAGTTTATAATTACACCAACACCAGGGCTCTTGTCATGTACCCAGGGCCTCAGTTGACTGAACAAACTTCTTAGACCATAACAAAGCCATGTCTGTAAAGGAAGGGAGCAATCATGTGAGTAATTAAACACATTTCCACTAGTTCCATCTCCTAGCTTTCCACCATTTCAAGCAATACTGATTTCAGAAGCAAAGTCCATGCTGTCTGCTGCACTACTACGAGGGCAGAAGGTCAGTCCAACAGTTCAGTTAAACCGTCTGGCAGAGAAGGAACCTCTCAATCAATCAGTATTGAGAGCTCACCTTTTTTTAACTCTCAAGTTATAGCAGCGCTGCAACATATTTTGCTTTTAGCAAAGTGAACTGAGTTTGAGTGCTTAATTCAAAGTAAACCAGTAAAATCACACAGACAAATCTGCTCCCACATACGTCTCCTGGGACAACAGCCAGGGTTGACTTTCATGTCATCCCAGCAAGCACAACCCCTGAGGAATTCAGCTTAATTTATTCTAACACCTCTGCAGAAAATGCATTGCAGCAACCCAAACATGGGGCAAAGGCAACTAGAGTAAACCTTGGTATCTCCACTCTCAGTGCACAGCACAATATCTATATGTCTGGAGAAGAAAACTTATTTTGGAAGGTAATCTCAGCAGCAAATCTATCTCCAGGCAGTACAGTTTAATGGTATTAATTCACAGATCTATATGCCCTCTGACATGTTCATTACAATTTGGAAATCCCTTCAGGAGTTCCTGCCCCTTCCACTCATCCTATTTTCTTTTTTTTTTTTTTCATTAACTAGTTATTTTCAAACCAGTTTCACGGACCAGAGGAGGCTTCGGAGACATGAACCTCCTCAAAGAGTTTCAGTATAAGTAGTTTGATTAAAAAGATTGCCCCAAATTAATGTCTCTTCCTGGGGAATGTTTTTCTGTTAGACATCAGAAAATTCAGCACTTTCCCTCCCTCCCAGTCTTACAGATGGGAGACAAAAAGACAACAGCCATGCTAGAAAGCAGTCTTCACACATTTTGATATTCCTGGTGCAACTTCTTGAAAGTTAAGACAAATTCCAAGATAGTGACCTCAAAGGTGTAACTTCAGCCCGAGGTTTGGTTACAGAACCAAAGGAGGACACACAAAAACACACTTGAGCTTCTCAAAGAAACCTACTTGGTTTGTGAGTCTAGAAGGAAAGTGGGCAGCTATCATTACACTTTTGCTTCCAAGGGCATTGCAGACATGAATTTACAGTTTGGGGTTTTGGCTTGCTTTGCTCTTGGGGTTAGGGTGCTGGGTTTGTTCTAGATGGTGGGGTGATAGCAGGTTGTTTTGTTTTAAAAGCTTCATCCTCCCAGAGAAAGAAGCTTCTGGGGGATGCCAGGTTGGCAATTTATGCAGCAGGTAACAGGAAAGCTGCACATAATTTAGACAAAAAAGAAAGGTGCACAAAACTCAGACAGTTTTAATTGAATGTATTTAAAAACAGCAAGGCAACATCTTGCATCAAAAGCCCTCTGTGGCTTACAGCTGGTGCCAGCTCTGCCATTGATCTCTCAAGGGTTTGTGGGCTTCACTTCTCCTTAGTGAATCTCTCTTTCTTATGGATAAGACAGAAAACAGGAGCCAAAGCTGTTTGCTGACACAAATGGGGGCACGGTCCCAGTTATTAGCCCAGTCAAGGACTTGAGAGATCAGGTTTCTCCTCCTTGCTGTAACATTGGCTTCTTGTAAACAAATCACAAGGGCCAGGTTCACAGTACTCCCTCCAGCACTGAAAAACAATCTTAGAGTTGTAGTGTGGCATCTAAAATCAAAACAATGATGAATGATGAGCTACTGAAGGTCTTAAATTAAATATTGTCCCTGTCTTTCCACTGACAGGCAGTTAGGAGTTTTCAAGCTAATCCCTCTGCTATATTGCAAGATACTGATGGACTTGAGTATATAGTGATTGAAACCAGGAGTACAGAGAGAAACAACTCTGTGAGAAACAAATTACTTAATGTTCCAGGAAATTTATTATAACAAACCTTAGTTCTCAACTAATGTTTCCTTTATATTAAAAAGGGCAATTAGCACAATTATCCCTGTGTGGGATGATGACTGTGGGCAAAATTAGAGAAAACTGGGAAGTTATATTCTTCACATTCCAGCAGAAGTTAGTACAGAATTTATAGGATGGAATGCAATTGGCATGTGCAAAATGTACTCCACAACGATTCCCCACACAACACAGCCTGCAGCCCTGTGTACAGCCTAAGAGGGATGAGATGAAGGTGGGAGCAGCTGGAGACACGGCAGCCAGGCTCTGCTGTAACCCTTGCAGGGATGGGAAGTCATGGTACCACGTAGCTGATAAATCACACAGCAGCTGTCAACCAAAGGAGACAGGAGATATCTCGCTGCTGAACCAGCATCTGTGGCAAAACGGCTCTCTGCAGATGAGCTTGGTGCACCCACACCTCCAGCCAAAAGCTACCTGCCTCCAAGGTACAACCACTCCTCACTCAGCGTGTGCGCTCTGCTTCACTGAGTATATTTTTCAGACCAAAGCAAGAGACTTTTACACCAATCAGAAACAAAGGTATGTATGAATGGAGTCACTCAGGCTCCACCTAAAAGGAAAGAAATAGCATAATGGTGAATTAAGGAAGGAGACAAGTCAGGGAAGACTCCGCTGTAACTTCTGGGATCAGTCAGTGGGCTTCAACTGTCCTCTCTCCACAGGGACTCCTGCTGGGTAAGAATTGCATTTGGTGCACACTGAATGATTATTTGAGCAGCTTTCATTGGTGATTTGAGCTTGGCTGTTATTATTTTAAATGCAGCTGCCAGCAGCAGATGACATGGTGTCATGGTTTGAGCCTGGCACAGAGCCAGTGCCCCCCATGAAAATGCCTCACCCTGGTGTCTGCTGTGAGATGTGACCAGGAATAAGCAAAACAGGCTCTAACTTAAACATAAAGAACACTTTATTACTTAAACTACAGGAAAATAGGGAAAGACTATAAGGAAAAGAAAAAAAAGAAATTGAAAACCTTACAAAAAAACTTTCCTCCTCCCCACTCCCTGACTTTCCCAATCCGATACATTCTCTCAAATCAACTGCCCAGCCTTGGCCCCACACTTTAGTATACTCAAACTGCAGTTCATGAAGAGGAAAGGAGTCCTTCTTGTTCCATAGGCTTCTCCTGGAAACACACTGAAACCTCGTGTGCTTCCTTGTCACTTCGGCACCGCCCGGAAAAAGTCCTTTTGCCGCTTGTGACATCTTCCTTCCATGCCCAGTGCTCTCACCACTGCGCATGGCCAGAGCTGCTTTTAGGGTTGTCTTTCAAGGATGCCTTGTCTCACTCCAAAAAGGCACAGTCTCTGCTTTGGGACATCTGTCCCCCCCATATTTTTCCAACCCCCTGGGGCCGGGGGGTCCTCACGAATGAACCCTCCTGGTTTTGAGGCACTGCCTCCCCCTAAATGCAGTCTGTGTCACAGGAACAACTGAGTCCATGGCCACAAGAAAAGTCCAGCCAAAAGGCCACTCCAAATCATCTCTCCCCATCCAATCATCTCCACGTTCTTCGGGCCAGGTCCTTGTCTCATCTCATCTCTTATCTCCCTTCTTATTCAGCTTCGAGGAGGATTAGCATTTTTGCAAGGCCCCAATCATGAAAGAAAGGGTTAAAAGTTTTCAGTCTCTGTCTATCTCAGAATGCTGGTAGAATGCTGGTACTCCCACAGGTGCTGCTGCTCCACCGGCCAGGCTGCGCCCTTCCCTCCCCTTTCTCCTCCTGGGCGGCTGCTATCACATTCAGACGCCGGCTCTCCTCTCTCTCTCTCTCTCTCTCCTGGGGGGGGATGGCTGCCCGAGGGCTGACTCCCTGGGATCTTCCACCCTTCCATCCTCGAAGCCCCCTCAACCCCCATCTCTGTCCAGGCCCCGGGCCTACCGCATGGCTGCCCCTCCCCCCGCCCAGCAGTAGAGGCTGGACGGGGGAAGAGATCTGACCTCTTCGAAGCGACGTCCCAAGAGAGCGTGCCAAGGGCAGTGCCCTGCTTTTAACCCCTGTGTATTCTCGGAGGTGTGTCCAAACCCCACTGGCTACACTAGGTGCCAGTCTCAAACCTAAAACTTTCATTGGTTTGACCACAGCTTCCCAGAATTCCCACTCCTTCCTGGTCAAACCACCACACATGGTCACCTGAAAGCAGAGATATCCAGGAGGGGGGGGGGTCTCTTCCTAAATTATAGTAAAGGACTCAACTCTCTTACACTGTTGGTACATGGCCCTGATCAAGTTAGTAGGCCACACATGGATATAGCAGATTTTTCAGTGGAGTCCCCATAACAGACACCAACAGACTGGTCAGGCACAAGAGATAAACCACATTTTATTTGATATCTTTGCTGTGGACATTAACCACTAGCAAACTATAGACAAGCCATGAACAGCACAGGCCCAGTAAAAATATGAACACTGTTTGTTACAGCTGGCTACACACACCTCTGGAGAGGGTCCTATTGATCTGATGGAGAGGAAGATAATGTTTTAATAACCATTTAGTTAAAAGAAATTGCTAATGAGCTGTTTACAAATGGAAACTTTAAGCATTACTCAATTGAAATCTTTCTGTCCAATTTTAGAGCAGAGAGACCTCTGTAACGAGTGCTATCAGCTAGCAAAACACAAAATTAAAAATCTGAAAGAGTATTCTCTTTTTCATTAGAGTTGGGAGAAATTTATGGTATTCTATTTGCACATATCATTATTGATTTAGTACCTGTTACACTGCCCAGGAATTTTATGTAAAATATGTCAAACAAGAAATCCAGCAGATTATTTCTACAGACTTCTGGAAGTAGCACAGGGTATACTCATTTGAAGATTGTGTCTATCCATTAATCACAAATTAACAATAAAAACCAGTCCAAACTGGTCCTCCATGCACAGCTGTTCTCAGTCTATTTGGAGCATTTCTCCTAAACACAACAGAAATGTTTATGCATATCAGAAGGAGCTAACTCACGTTGGAGAAAGTATTTCAAAGTTCCCAGAAAATCAAACCAATCAAGCCCACCAGGTCATACATAAAATCAGCTCTGTGGCTTTACTGTAGATGTGGTAAGTAGCAAAACAAGGCTGAGGAAACCAAGTGTTTTAACTGAAGGTGTTTTAGCCAGGTCTGGTTAACTTGATAAGTGAGGGATTAAGGGCAAGCAGAATCTCAACCAAACCATCCACAACCAACAGATGCTGAGGCCTTCAACTAACAAAGAAACTTTTAATCCCTTGGAAGTGATGAGAAGAGTGCACCATAGCAGGGTCTAAGGACCACTTCCACAGAAATTCCACCAGAACAAAGATCTTTATTTCTATAGCATGAGCTGCCTCATCCTGTGGGTCACACACCAGCACAGCCCACTGCAAATCACAGGGAGATGTTTATGCCTGAATTAAAACCCTTGCTGTGTAGGAGGCAGGCAGAATCTGGACCAGTACCCTTTATCATTTATTAACTTCACTCAGCCTCATGACCTATTTCTGTCATTCAAGACAGAACAGCCAGACACAGTCTTTCCATCAATCAGTGCCAAACAAGTGGTAAAAATATTGCTTGTCTGTTTCCAAACATCTTTTTTTTATTATTATTATAGATCTATTGAGTTAGAGGAAATGCCAGACTACAAATACATAGCATATTCATCAAAAATTCCCACCTTTATCTTGTTTTTTTCTTCCACTGCTGTTAAGAAAAAAGAAAATCCTTGTTGAAAAATTTATACTGGAAGAATTTAGCATTGGAGGAAAATAGCCATGTCAGCTCACAACAGAAAGAACTATTCAGAATGGGAGAATTTCTTGCATTGTACCCCCTCTTCACTCCAGAGCTGCCTGATTTAACAGCTTCTGAAAGCAGCAGGGAATTTGCTGCTTTAAATTGATTTCCATGTGCTCCTGTGGATCACTCCTACACATGCTCAGCTGAGCAGAGGTGAAACCTGTCCCAAGGGAAGGTGGCTCCAGCCTTGAAATAGGGCAATTATGCTGCAGAGTCGCCTGCAGCAGAAGATTGAGTGAGGCTTCCCAAGAGCACCAAGGTCATTGTGTTATATCAGATCTACCCATTAAAGAGGGGTCAGTTTTATTTTCAGAGCAGAACTTGCTCTGGTGAAGAGGTTCACAGGGTTCTGTGTGAAATGACCATGTTTGGAGTATTCATCAGGCCAGAAATGCCCTCAGATGAGTGGGCTGTATCCTGCAGTCACACATCAGATGGACCCAGAGGCTCTCAAGGAGTTACAGCTGTTTGGGATATGCCCCTTGTAAGCTGCCCAAGGCCACCCTGATCCTGCACACAGAGCTGCTATGAGCACCCCAGCAGGAGCAGGGAGAGGATTTCAGCCCTTCCTCAAACTGATGGCTCTCAATTCCACAAGGGTGAGCACAACAAGGGGAACCCAGCCAGGCAACTCCGCTACTGTAAGATGGTCAGCTGGGGCCCAGTCTCTCTCAGACACTGTACAGCCATCTACAGTCTTTGGTAATTTTTTCATTCACAAATATCTACATTTTCTTGGGTATTTTAAATCCTTTTCAGCACTGTCCTTCTGCAGCCATGAGAGGACTCCCTTTCCAAGACAGGGATGAAGAGTTTAATACATCTCAATAAATTTATTCCTCTCCTGAGCAAAGCTGTCAGAATTCAATGAGCTGTCAGCAACAGCTCTAACTGTATAATTTTATCTCTAGGGTCCTTCACAGCTCATATGACAATGGATATCTGTCCCACATTTTTCTGGTGACCACAGCATTCAGCACACTGAGACAAAAAGCAAGGGTACAGAAAAAAAATGGATGAGACAGAGTATTTTGATTGTGAAGAGAAAAATGTTAGTTATATGCCGCCTAAACAAAAAGCCTTAAAAATAAATTCATTTTCTACTTCCCAAAGTCCAAACAGGGCTATATTTGAGATCCTCTGTCTCACTGACACCTTTTCTGATTTGTAAGTGCTCATATCACTTTCCAGGGGAATGGTTCCCAGCCTACTACCTTTTGGGTAGAAGGAGGAAAAAATGAAACTTCCATTTTAGTGAAAGATAAAGAAATTATGACTCTCAAACAGACAGACTGTTTACTCAGGCATAAAGGGCATGGGAGGTTCTTCAAGTTAATATGTATTTCAAAAGAAAGGGACTTTTGGGGTGGACCAACTGAAAGAAAGGCTGGCCTACATTCACTGGATAAATGCAATTATCTCAGGAAAGTTTAGTTGCACCAGTTATTTTTTCACCTAACCTAAACAATTCCTAAGGCCTCAGATACTGACTAAAATCAGGAACTAGCAATCCACATACAGACCAACCTGAAATAAGCATTTTATGAGACTTACAGGACTCAAGTTGGCCAAGCTAAACCCCTGTAGCACATGTAATTTTGGTTTAATGAAATTTTAAAATGGAATTTCCCCTACCTCTTTCAGAGAAAATGTTTAAATCACTGATCTCAATGTCTCTACCAAGAAATGAGATATTTAATTCCTGATGAGCATCAGCCCAGTTCATTTAAAAAAATAAAGCAAAAGGGCAGGTAAAACAACATACAGTAAAAGGAGGCTACCCAGCAGGTCACTGATGATGGGATTTTCTAAGATGCTAATGAAGATATATTTAAATTCTACGGGAATTTGGCACTTTAACCTTGAGGCAAAATTTGCTTAGTGAGTTACAAAGACTTTTAACTGCACACGGCCAGCCTTATTGAGTTATGCCAAGCTGACAAGTGTCAGCACAGCTTCCTAAAGCCAGCAGCATCCCAACCCTCACATATTGCCAAGGGCTCCTTTCAGGTTTGCTTTAGTCTGACAGAGACCCCTCCAGTTCGAGCAGAAATACCCAGGTTCCATTCCTCCACCAACATGAGTTCCCATCTGAGCAGGAAAATGTAGTAAAGAGGGAAAATTATTTGCCAACATTTTTACAGCTTTTTTAAATGTTTTCCCCGTTCCAGTTAGAAGTCATATTAATTCTATAAAACCTCAGGCTCTGAACAGTGAAAATGAAACAGAGGAGCCCAGAAAGCTCCTCAGGAACCTGGCTGAAGAGCTGTCCAATTGCATGCCCAGCACTGCATGATGAGGGGGGAAAGGCAGGGATAGCACAGGGGAGTCAGTGCGGCTGTGCCGTCAGTCAGCCACCGAGGGGCCAGCCCTCAGCCTCGCTGCTCTGATCAAGCAGCGTCTCTGCCTCACATCTGGCAGAGTGGGAAGAACACAGCAGCACAAATGTTTGATTATCCTTCTTAAAACATCCAGTTCAAACTCCAACCTTGTTCCGTACAGACACATTTCAGGGGCACATCCTCCCATTACCAGGAGCAAAGGAAACAGAGCTTTGAATGTGACCAAAAATAAATTGTCTGTCAGAGACGGAGAGATCATTATAGCTTTTCAAAAAAACAAGACATTAGGGACTTTGTTTCACTCCATTTGATGTCTGGTATTTGATGTCAACACTTCAGAAACAAAACAACTAAAGTTGTTTGAATTTGGTTTCTTTCTTTATAGAATTCATTTCTTTGTCTTGCAGTCAGTGGCATTATGAGGGTCTCAACAATTAGAGGTAACAAAGTGTGTCTCTATTGCCATAAATACTTTGCAAAGACAGGAAAAGTAGAGTACTTTATGCTTTGTAGAAGCTGTAAGTATTGGGTGAAAAGAGACCCAGGGATTTCTGTGCCAAAGACTATTTCCAACAGCTTGTGTGTTTCCTGTGCATTGTCCAATTCTTTGAATGTCAAAAGTCCCACACCGTTTTGTTAAAAAGAAAAACATGCCATGCACTACTAATTGAACAAATCAATACACAGAGAAGGCCACAAAGGGAATGAAATGTTTTTGACACATACAAGCAGTTGTTTTCAATGTGCATAAGAGGAAAAACCCTGCTTGCCCTTTATGCCTTAATTAAGACAACCTCAGGAACATGGGGTGAAAGACCTTTCCTCTGCACCCTCCTCACCATTCTGCTCTTAGCTCCCTGCTGTTTGGCCATTAGTGACAGTCAGAAGTCTGTGAACACAAAAAAGTCACTGCAGTCTCTAAGAGGGGATCCAAACACCAGAGGGGCTCCCACCAAGCTCCAGAACAGCCTCAGAAATCCATGAAAGGAAATCTGTGGTGGACTGTTGCCATAACAGGGGCTGCATATAAAGTGCATTTGTAGGGTCCAATCACATGAGCTATCTAAAGTCTTTGGTAATTTTTCATTTACAAATATCTACATTTTCTTGGGTATTTTAAATCCTTTTTCTCCAGAAAGGCCTTCCAAGGACATTCTTACAAAACTTTTACAGTCAAGAGTCTGACAAAGACAGCAATTTCAGCAGAAATCTTTCTCCAGAAGCTTCTTCTGGGCTGATGAGCACCCATGAAATAGCCTCAGACAGCTTGCTTTGAAAGCACTCTAAGGAGCTCCATGGAAGCCTGGCTGTTGAAGCCACTGAGATTTACCCTTTCCCAGAGATATATGAATCTCTGCAGAGAGATTCACTGCAATGCAAAGAGGAGCAACCTCCCCTTTCTGGCTGCTGGGCTCTGTCTAGCAGCTCTTGGCGCAGTGCTTCCCTGCCCTGCTTGTGCCTCCCTGAGGTCAGGCCATGAAGGGCTGTCCCTGGGAACTGCTGTGGTGGCAAACAGCAGAGAGGATCTGTGATGCACTCTGGGATCTGCATCTGGTTTCTCATCCCCCAGTAGAACCATTTGCAGAGATTCATATTCCCTATGCACAGCACTGGCTTAGATTAATACTTTGGAGGCCTCAGCCTGCTTTCCTCATTAAATGTAACTCTTAAAAGCAATCTAGTGTGGACTGACAAGAAGCCATTTCAGTCCTCCAAGGACTTTCATCCTTATCTTTTGTTTACTGCCCTCTCTGAGATCCTCAAACTTGGATGGAAAGGGAAAGTAGACATAAGACAAGTTACAGCAACCATAGACTGAGCTCAATTAAGGCATTTCTGTCTATCCCTACAGCTAGACAGATAGTATATGATTTACTGCCAGTCAGAAAATGAGATCAAGAGACCTGAAGCCTGTGAAGTGGCATATGAGCAAATCAAGATACATTATGGAAACCATTTGTGCCACCAGCTGTGGCACAAAACTAGAGCAAGGTAAGAACAAGATGAAATCTTCCTCCCAGGCTTCAGATTTGGGGTCTATAGGAGGATGTTTAGAGCTCGGCCCTGCCTTCACTACTGGTGTAAGTTTTATTTGATCTTCAAACACCTGTAGAGCTTTACCTGCAAAAGAAGAGACTCTGCACCCATCAAATTCTGGAGTGTGTTGCTGGCATGTCTGCACACACAGTACTCCTTAGGGCCCTGACTCTTGTTTTATAAGCTGCTTGCACTTCCAATCAAAGGGCCTGTGGGTACCAGGCGCTCTTGAATCAGTTCAGGAGGGACCTAATCCTCTTTACACCTTCCCAAAAGTCAGACCCTGATGTGCTTCCTTTTAAGGACAGAATTAATTCATTACTCAACTCACACCAGTAACACCAGCATTTCCACATCCTTTCTCTCTTTGTTCTTCAGGCAATCCTATTGCTTGCTGAAGTTCAGCTAGATTATGACTCTCTAGTTGAAAGCAACAAAGTTTTTTTCCTGTCCTAAATGAAATTTGATCCTGAAGAGACCCAGAGAGAGAATTGACAGAACTTGTTTTGTGGTAATTTCTCACCACTATTCTGATGGAGCACAGTTATCTACCAATGGCAGATTTTGCTCCAAGGAAGCAGTACAGAATATTTATGGCTGTGGTCAAGATCCGAGCTCAAATCTCTAGTTTCTATCCAAAGATCTGAGACACCAAGAATGATTTCAATTCGCAACATGCTAGGAGACTACAGAAAGAAAGCTTAAGCGACTGGTCAAGAAATTCAGTCGAAAAACCATTTACACTTGTTCTCCCTCCTGGAAGACACCAAAGAAGAAACAATCCTGTTGGCCTGATGGAGTTCATGGTATCTATTAAGCAGCTGGTTGTTCTGTCACTTAATTTATGCAACCATTTGGTGTCATGATCTCAGAGTGAAATCATAAAATACCCCTTGTGCTTTTCATTTTTATGATTTCAGAGAATAACAGTCCCAATTTCACTTTTAACTCCCTGCATTTTCATGACTATGAGTAACAGAAAATCTCATATACCTCATGTTCACAAGAGCCTTGGGCTGAGAATGCTGGCCTGGAAATCCTTAAGAGTAACTCAAACTGACTTTTTCAAACAAAGATTTTTTAAGTGTGAATTCTTACCTCTGTCCGCACATATTGTGCAAAGTTCTTCTCAGGAAATGAAACAATAATCGTTTTCCAGCATAGTCAAAACTACTAGGATGCCAATATTAGCTGACAGAAAGGATCAAACTGCCTTGAGAAGTATGATGAGTTAACTCAGCTACTCTAAGTATGTAAGCATTTTCATCTCTGCCTCTGCAATTAAAAATTAGCACTTAGATTTAGCATCTTCAGAGTGGTCTAAAATTAAGCCCTAATAACTCATACAAATTAAAAACTAGGCATGAGTTCAACAGTGCAATGTATCATGTCTTCTGTAGAGGTCAGCTCATTAACACCCCAACATTACATGGTGAGACCTTCCCATCACACAAGTGAGCAAAACATCATTGAGCAGAAGTTCCAAACATTCCAATGCTTTCACATCCCAGGACAGAGTATGAAATGAGATATAATCAAAGAATTGCAGAAGATGCAGTTAGCAAATGACCTTGTCTGATCTATTTCTGTACCCTCAGGAATGACCACTTTGATCTAAACCAATCCAATAGATCTTAGTTTTTCTTAAGGGTGATATAAATCATGTCTTTCAAATTGTTTAAAAACACATCTGCTTCCAAAGCTTTGGGAGTGAAAAATTAGGTCAGTTCTTTCATGAACTGCTCCTTCTGTAAGATTTCCAACTTTTTATACTTTTGGTGAAGGCGGACATCTTAAAACAAGTTTACTTCAGCCTTACAGGCTCTGGTCAAACACTCTGCAATGATGATTTCTGCCTATTTCACACATCTCCTTCCAACACAAATATGTCCAGAGAGTTCTCTACACAGAAAGCTTTGGAATTTTCCAGAAGTGCAGTGGGATAAAGAAACTACCTAATCAAATCCAACCAGAAAGTGTCTGCAGCTTCACTCTTAGCTGCTTCTAGCAGCACTGGAGGTTCTGGAGGTTATTTAATGGCTTCTAAACCAGCTATTCAGTAGGAGAAATGAATTGCACTGGAGACACAGTTCTTTGATTGAGAGCCAAAAGTCAAGATCATTAATCCTGATAATCAAAACAGCAGTGCACTAATTGAAAGAAGCAGGGTATAAGCCTTCTTCTCCCAAACAGATTTTAACCCCCTGAACCACAGCTGACATAAATTTCCTGATTCTGATTTGCTATTTCATTCCCTTGACTCCAAAAGTGAAGCTGTGTGGTGGAGTCACTGCTGTGTTCAACACTATCAGATTGACATCAGCTCATGTTGAGTGTATTTTGGGGGAGGGGAAAGGAAAAATCATGCAAAACACAAAAGAGCCTCAAAAAATTTTTGTAGGAAAAAAATTGCATCTTTAGTGGGGACAATTTTACACAAACCAGAGAGAGGAAAATAAAACTCAGCATTTAAAAACAATTTCTGGAGCAAGCAAGCCTTCAATTTTCTCAAAATCTGCAAATTTCTCTGAATCTTAGCACTTCTCAGGTTGCATTTTAATGTTCAGTTTTTCATTGGCTATAGTTAGTACATCCATCTGCAAAATGCTGCAGGATTACTTGAGAGGAAAAGCTTATGCATATGAAATAATTTTTATGTATGTACTTATAAAAGAGTAGTTCTAAAGTCACTTCCAGCATGCCAATTCTGTTTCTTCTTATATTAATCTAGTGTTTAAAAAATCTGCAGTTCCATGATCACGAATTAATTTCTATGTGCTCAAACTTTAGAAATACATATATACTTTGTTGAAAATGTTATATTTAGACATAATCATAAGCTTCAGAGTTCCAAAAAGCTGCTTTGGGAAGAAATGCTTCAACTGATTTGGGAGCTTGAAGCACTACTACCCACCCTTGTTATCTGCCATGGTGAATGTAATTAGATCTTTTCTCAAAAAGAATGCCACACATAAAGTCATCCATTAAAGGTAACAGAAAGAGACTTGAGCAAAACTTAGATTCCTTTTCCCTTGATAAACACAGAGTGCCCTTTCCAAGCTGATTTCAACAGCAGGAGACAGATAAAGGCTGAGTAACACACTGCAAGCAAACAAGTAATTCCATTCAACAGCCCATTTCTTGGACACGGTGCTGTGAGTCTGCTTCAGATTGTTAGACCAGAGTTACATTCCTAAACATGGTGGGATTTTCAGGCACTCAGAACAATCAATACACCTTTCAATACACCTTTTGATATCAAAATTCCCAATTTGGGGAGTTAGTTGAAAGAAACCTGATGCCAGCTCTTAAGTCTGATTCTATTTGTTTCACTCCAACTTTTGTTAAATCTAGAAATATTGATGTGTCTAAAGGGAAACTATATTTTAAAGATTTAGTAATTATTAAAATAGAAGAAGCTCATACAGGCATCTGATTGATTACATTTCTAAGTACTGTAAACATCCATGGAAACTCATCATAAAATGGGTGAGATTATCCAGCACAGTTTAGACTGCAAAGAAAGGAGATTAAAATGAATTGGGGTTTTTTGTTTGCTTGTTTTTTAATCCAGCAGTCAAGGACAGTCCACTGCAACTCAGCTGATGTGCTGTAGCTCAGCACAGTGACTGGAATAAGGGTCCATTCCTTGCCATCATCACAAGGGTTGTAAAGTCAGAATGTTGGAGCAATCCTTGTATCATCAGCATTGTACCTGCACCAGGCAGCTGGAAATCTAGCCTCAGTCCTACAGAGCTGGACCCAAAAATACAGTCCTACAAACATCCCAAGGCTGGTAATTTCCATGGGTGGAATGACTGCCAGGTACTTCAGCAGCACCTTCTGTTCCACATCCCTCAGAGTGTGCAAACACAACCCACATGAAATAACAGAGGACATGACCACCATTCATCTCCAAACTATATAAATATCAGCAGTGGTTCATAAGACAGTAAATCCTGGGTCCAGACATCCTGTGAAGTGCAGTGTCCCAATTCTGATAGTCCACTGCCATTGACCCAATAACCAACTTTTCATTAAAGTAAGCAATGTGCATAGTGCTCTTCCCTGCAAGAAGAAAGGGAAGGTGAACAGCATCCCTCTGCTCCTCTGCATTTTGCTGCTGGCTAATTATTCATTTGCTATTTATCAGCTAATTACACATGTGCCTTGGCATTTGAAGACTTAGGGGCATACTTTATTTAATGGCTAGTAATTACACATGCCTCCTCTGATCCCTGTGCTCTAATAGGATGGTTTTTCTGGTTTTGTCCTTGTGCTGTTAGGTCTAGAGGTTAAATACCCCAGGACAGATGGCTGTCCTGTTGCACACAGAAGCAAGTTTATACTTTATGTGATGATACAGGGTTCCCCAATAATTATGTGTTAATGCAACAAATTATTTCCTTCAGAGCTCAGTGTTGATCTGTCCATTCACGTGTAGGTGAAAAATTACCGAGGTGCAAAAGGTAACATGAAGAGCAATTCACTGCTAATTTTTCCCTGGGAACAGTCCAATACACAGGCCTTGCTCTTCAGCTCAACATCTGCACAACCCACTGCTGCAGCTGCCTGCCTTGGTGTGCAACACCGCTGGAATGCCCCTGTGAGACAGGGCCTGAGCCTCAAAATAGATCTGTGTAGAAAAGACAAACAGATATAGCAAGATGCAAAGAATTCTTTGAAATTTGGCACAGATGGTTGAATAGCACAGCTGGAAGGAATGAGACTTCAGGTAGGATTGCTGCCAGAGATGGGAAATATTGACAGTAGTTATAGAGAAAGGGTTTTGCATTTGTTGCCATCAGTGTTGTGAGGATTATGCTCAGGTAATTGCCTAGAAGCCTTAACTGTGGGTCATTTCATCATGAGAATGCTGAGAAAAATGAGGTAGATTAGCTACAGGCAGGGAGGCAGCACACATGAAGGGTTCCTTATATTCCCAAATGGATATAACTGTCCTGGAAGTTTTAAACCCCTGCCACTCATTCTTCTAACATAAGGCCACTTTATGTTTGAAAGAGGGCACTCACATGAGTTTGGAGACTAATTTATTCCAATAGTTGATAACCTGTACCTTGCATGAGTTGTGTTCTCTAGACAAACTGTGCCCCAGCCATTTATTACTAAAGAACCTTTAAAGTTTCCAGGCTCCAGACACAATAGAAAGATATTTACATATGCCTTCAAACAAGAAGGAACTTCAGAGATTGTGATATCCAAATCAAACTCTTGCATCTCTAACCCCTCTTCAGAGTTAGGCTTCTGAACACCTCTGATTTTGGCAATGGATTAACTCTAGAGCAGAGCAGAAACTTGAACCTACCACTCCTATCCCAGCTCAGCTGGTAGCCAAATCATTTGCCCATCTGTGATCTGCACTAGCTGAATCAATCAACTCACATGAAAGGCAAATGATCTCTTAAGCTTCTTATAATAGAATCATTTCTCTTTCTCACCTTAGGTAAATAACCTCTTGGAAACCATCCTAAGTCAGCGAGACTGAAGCAGCATCTGATATAATAAGTTAATACTTCCAGCCTAAGAATTCAGAGGAAAAAAAATTAGAAGAAGAAAAAGTGGCTTTCACAAGTAATGGGATCAAGCTGATAGGTCCAGTGATGGTGCATTGTAATCATGGATATATCAAATACTGCAGAGGGTTGTAAGTCCAATAAAAACTTTTTTTCTGCATCTGTACTGTTTCTTCATTTAAGCATGCATCAGTTCTACTGAAAATGCTTGTCCCTATTCATAAGCACATTTACCTGTTCCTGCTATTAAATCAGTGGCATCCATGTCACCTGAGACCAGCCAAGCTTACAAATTCACCTTCTTTGGGAAAGGAAATGACTATTTTAACAGAAAGCCATGAGAGGCCAGACTGGAGATCTTGTGAGGGACAGACAAATGAGATTTAATGTGGTCTCTTGATTCCCAGAGTTAGCTGTCCAGGGAGCTCTGCTCTGAAGAAACAAGCAGAAACACAGAATCATTTAGGTTGGAAAGACCTTTAAGATCAAATACAGCTGTAAAACTAACACAGTCCAGACCACCACCAAACCACATCTTCCAAATATCTCAAAGCTGGTGAGCCACTTTCCTGGGCAACGTTTTCCAGTGCTCCATACCCTTTCTGTGAAGAAACTTCCCCTAATATCCAATCTAGACTTCACCTGTGCAATGCACAGGTTGCTTCTTCTCATCCTATCATTTACAGGTAGTAGCACAGGAGAAGCCTCAAACACATTTTCTGAAAATACATTTTCTGATACAGCCTATTAAGGAGAGGAGCAGACAACAATTAAAGCAAAGCTATAATACACCAGCTTTAGTTTATCAGCTTTGGTATTGGATCCCAATAATGAGCAGAGATGTTTCACTGTAGCTCAAAGCCCACAGTGAAGGAAAAATCAATTTCTGGTTGAGATTATAAAGGCTCCTATTCTGATTTTCCTTACTTGGTGTCTAACATTGGAATTTTTCCCTACTTTAAACGATGCTATGAGAAATAAGAACACAGGAAAAAAGGGAAGCTATAAATGCATATATTTGGGGGAATAACAATAGAAAAAGAGGAGGAGTCCTTCACTTCATGGCAGCAGTGCTTGCTTGAAGCTCAAAAACAGAAACATCAAGTCCTGTTCCAGATCTCTTGCTCAAGAAACAGTGGCAAGAAGAGAATTATCCAGAGAGAAGCAAGTGGATGAGTCTTTTCTGGATAAATAGCAGAAGTATCACTTTCTCTGAGGATATTGGGTTACTGAAAACAGTGCAGCATGAAACAGAATCTAGGTTCTTTCTGATGGCGATGAGTCTGTTTTAAAAGATGAGGTAAGTAGTGGGAATTTAGATTTGATTCCAATATGGAGAAGCTCTTAAGAACTGAAAGGTGGAAAGCACTGCAGATGAAAGTGATCATTAGAGAGCAGAGGAAGGGAAAGAGTCCAGGAGAATGAGGACAATGGACTTAAAAAAAAAAATCATCAGTCTTGAACACACTCAGAACTGTGAGGGATGATCTCTTGGGAAGATAATCTAAGGTAGGGAGGAATGCAGAGGATCTGGTAGTGCTGAAAGGGACTGTACAAAAAGCACAATAGCAGCCTATCCTGGTACAGAGCAAAGCTAGTGAACATAGCTTGAAACCAATATGGTTACATTAGGAGCACGTTAAAGGCTGAAAAATCAAAAAGCAACTGTATAGAAAGTGGGAACAAGGACAAGCATCTCGAAGTATAAAGGACTAGCATAAGCAGGCAGGGATAAATCAGGAAGGCTAAGGCACAAGTTGAATTACAACTAACAAGGACATAAAGGCAACAAAGGAGGCTCTATAAATACATTAAAAAAAGAGAGGAAAGAAAAGCATAAGATCATCAGTTAATGGAGATGAACAAATCTGATGATGCTGAGAGTGGAATGTTATCTCTGCAACAGCCTGCAGAAAAACAGGTTACTTGTGACCCAACACTTAACACAATCATAATAAGAGAGGTGGACAGAATAGGGAACAAGTTGCAAACTGCTTAAATGAGTTAGGTCTTGCTTGCCCAGGGATATTAAAACATGGTAAATTCAGGTGTGAATTTATCTCTGAGCACCAACCACCAGTGCTGCACATCTGCATCCACAGAATAAGTGGGCAGATGTATTGTTCCAGAAGCTTGTTGGTGTCTGACCTTGGCAAGGAGGTGGGGATAATGAAGCACCCAGAATATTTCTGGGGATAAGAAAAAGTACATTTTCCTCAAAGGCAAATTTCAGCATTCTGAAGAGGATTTTTTTTTAACCAATTCCTTGAATCTGTTCATCTGAGAAGTGTGAAAAGTTACCAGTTACCAGTTCAGTGCAATTGGGTAATTCCAGCTTTGCTCTGCCATTTTCCATGGAGGCCAGCCTTCAAAAAGCTATAGAAACAGTTCCTGTAGTCAGAAACACAATTCCTTGGTGCTATCAGATGTGCTACCCAGCAGTTTCTGCTGCTAAGTCAAGGTACAGCAACCTCTTACACTCCATCTTGGAATCTGTCCTGGCTGGCCAGGATGTCTCCCTGCCTACCATCCTCCATATGGCATAGACCAGATGAAGTGTGTGCTCTCAGGACTCCAAGTTTTAACTGTCCTCTATTAATAACACAGATTCTTCTTTCTACAACACAAAGTGACTCCACAGCATTTTCTGGTAAGGGAAATTATAGCTTGGCATCTGTTCTTTTCACTGCCAGAACCAGATTGCTCATCTTATTATATCTTACAAAATTGCTCAAGACCTGCAAGGAGAAAATGGATTTTCAATATGGCCTTTTTTGTTTTAATAGGCATGCTTAAGATCATGAAAAGCACTGTGCCACTTCCAAACACACCACAGAGCTTTTGCAAGGACAGACATCATAAGGGCATTAGGAAATAAAACTGAGGAGCTTCAAAACATAACATCCCAACACTGATACCAAGATCATCTGTCTGATTAAAAAGCTCTGTGCAGCACTGTCACATTTCAGCTCAGCTGGGAGCAAATTTACCTTTTAACCCTGGCTGGTGAGTGAGCACAGCAGAAAACATCTCAGGACAAAAAAAAAAGGACATTTTGTAGCTATTCCCCTCTCCTGCAATCTCTTCATTTACAGGTGAACTGAACTCCCACAGCTGGAATTTCTAACTGAGACACAAAGAAACTTTTAAGAACATGACACAATGGCACAGGTTCAGAAAAGGAGGCACCCTGGCAGTTAGGATTTATATTCCTATTCACTATCACCCATGTTAGGGAATAGAAGGACCACACAGCCAGGAAGAGCTGTGTATCTGCATTCAACTGCGCTCTCTGCTGAATAGAGGTTACATTAAATCAATAGGGAAGATAATTCTTGACTTTCATCCAGCTGCCACACCTTCCCAGCATGATAAAGCTGACAACAACCTGCTGGGTTACACATGGCTTTCCTAAGCCTCACATGAATCCACAACAGAAATAAAACTCCAAGGGATCAGGATCTGTGGAAAACAGCATACCCTGGCAGGTAATGTGTCTTCTACAAAATCTTTGCAGAACAAGTGAATGTCTCCATTCCAAGAAGCCATTTGAATTTCTTTACAGGGTAGTCCAGCTGTTGAGTTTGCCAAATGTCATCCAGAGAGTAGGGAATATTAATAAATAGCCATTATCCAGATGGTGCTCACACCATTTGCTTGTATGTCACGTGCCATTGCCCCTGCACCACAAACCTACACAGCCCACAGCTGGCCATGTCCCTGGAGCAGTTCCAAGAGGCAGCGCCCACACAAATTTCAGCATTATGAAGACTTTTTGTTAATCCATTTCCTTGAATCTGTTCATCCGAGAAGTGTGAAAAGGGCCCCACAGTTACCAGTTCAGTGCAATTGGGTAATTCCAGCTTTGCTCTGCCATTTTCCATGGAGGCCAGCCTTCAAAAAGATATAGAAACAGTTCCTATAGTCAGAAATCTCCTTTCAGTATGAAGTTTGTGCTCTTCACACCAATGATTTTGAGATTAGTCTGAACTACAGACAGAGGATCAGTTCCACTCTACTGCCATTCCTTTCTGGTAATTTACAATTGGGTAATATGGAACAGTGCTAAATAATGTGAACACCAAAATAATGAAAGATAATACATAAGGGGGTTATAGGAGCTGCAGCTCCAAGTGGTATTTGCCAAAGTTGTTTTGGCCAATTTAAAATCAGTAAATGCACTCTGCATTTCAAGGGAACAGACACCTGTAAGCAGTTTGAGAAAAGCAGCCATTGAAATTGAGCTAAGAGAAAGGCTATGACTGAGCTGAGTTCAGGAACAAAAAAAAACACTGGGACCAAGTCCAACCAAGGCTCAGTCTGTGCAACCTCACACAGGGTTAGAGGGACTGATGATGCTCCGTTTACCAAACCTGAAGACTCTGAAAAGAAATCATGAAATCCAGAGATCACCCCTATCAAATGAGGAAGTGTTCATTGAATGCCCTGAGAACTCCATTTAAACCTTAAAAAAAGAAAAAAATTACCACCACCTACAGTCATTAAAACTATTTTAAAAAGTTAAATTTTGATTGCAGAAATGTAATCTGGAAACAGTCTATGAATCTGAATTATGGTGAGTCATGCATATTTTATTTCCCTCTTCAAATGTAAATGAATGCCTAATGTATTTAAAGTTTCATCTATTGCCAGGTTGTTTTACCAGCAGATGTACAAAAGGAAAGAGATGACAAGGAGGCCAGAAACAAGACAGTTTATCAGTACTTGAAATCCTGAGTGTAGAACACAGTAGACATAGCCATGGTCCACATGTCCTAAATGGTACAGAAAAAGACAAAGAAAAGAGTGAACAGTCAAGGAGAATGGAAAGGAAAAAAAAAAATCTTCAATGTTACTGGGATGAAATGGGTTAGGTGGAAGTCACAGCTGTGCCTAGCCAGAACCACCTTATTGTTCTCAATGGATCAGCAGGTTCTGGTCTCTTGAGTATCTAAACAATCCTGAAGTTTCCTCCAATGCACAGGAAGTAATTTCCAGGAACCAACAATACCAAAATACAGCCATCGTGCCCTCTCTCTTTCCCTGATCATGTATGTGATTTCTCTGTGGGACATCTGGGAAGTTAGGCAGCACAGGAAACTTAGAAGGTGGAAAACACACGAGGAAGGTAAAAGGATGATTTCAAAACTTGCTATGTGATTTGCCTCACTAGATAGCCCAGACCCATGAAATGTGGTGCAAAAACCATCTGTCAGCCTATTTGTGCTCTGGAGAAGCCCCAAGGAGCCTGCAGAGAGGGCAAGGTGGCACAGACCAGCCTACAGATGTAAAAGAGACAATAAACTGCCACAGCTTTGAAAGAATAGCCAGGTCTTTAAAAAATATCCTATCCAAGAGACAGAAACAACTCATGGCCCTATAGGGAAAGCAAAAAGCAAGTTTTGGTTTGGCAGGCTCTGAGCCCCAGACCCATTCTATCTCCAACAGCACCAAAGCTTTATCAAGACCAAGAGGTCTGGAAAAGGACCAAATCATTAAAAGTGAATGAGTATTTCCAGTAACATATTCCTTTCACCTAGTTTATTCCTAATGACTAGAAGCTGCTGCTTACAGAACAGTAGGCATGAGAGATGGAAGGAAACCAAAGGACCAATTAGGTCATTAATCCATCAAATTGACAGGAGGTTAGTTCCTAGAGTATATTTCTTACTTTTCCATCCACTTTACTTTTAAAAAGCCCCAGCAATGGAGAGTTTATCCATTCTCTCAAGGAAATCACCCACAGCTTGTTAAATATCTCTCATCAGGCCAATTTCTATTCTTTCCAGCTTATAGTTTCCCTTTTTCTTAATTTTATGTTGCTGCTCTCAGCAACCTTTTGTAAGCCATTCTCCAGCACACATTCAGCAAGTGCACATGCATCCTTCCTTATCCTCTAGCCACATAAACTCCATTGAGTAATTTCATCCTTTTCAAATGCATTTTTTTCCAGTCCTTTAGATTCAGAAAAAAAGTGGTGGCTTCCTTTGGCATATTTTCCCCCCTGAACTTCCCTTCCAGCTGTCTCTATGTTCTACTGTCCCACTGGATTAAAAAAAAAATAATTCTACATTTATCTACTAAAAGTAGTAAGACAAAAAGACACAAATGATTATGGACTCATATCAAGGGCACCCAAGTCATTCCAGAGGGGTAATATAACACAGACAATTTTCTTCTTTCATGAGACAATGGGATGGAAGATTGGCTGGCTGTTCACTCCTCTCTCAGTAAGAGGTGTTGTTCAAATGCAGATTTACCTGCCTAGCAGAAGGATCAGGCCAACCTCTGGCACAGAGTAAAAAGGGAAGCATGAACACAAAAAACACTCCCAGGCAAGCACATTCCCTACTGACACCATTACATCCATCCATGGCAGAGATATGGATCTCAAAGCACCACTCCTCCCTCTAGGTCAAGTCTCAACCTCCCCATGGGCTGCAATTAGAGCAGCTGCACTAATTGCTTGTGGGACAGCTGGCTGTAGTCAAGGTCAAGGCTGCCCTTTGCTAGATGCCAAAAATCTCAGCTGAAGACTGGCTACACACTGGAAGGGACAGAATCCCTTCAGTCTGAGGGCTGGAAATCAGAGGGGTCACACACCACAGAGCTCCAAAATGGAACAAACTGTTCTAACAAGATGGTTTTGATTAAGCAGGAAATAAAGATTAATTTCTTAGTGCAGCATCGAACGGAGTTGCCGCCTGTAATTACAGGCAGAGGATGCCACAGCCAGCACAGCCTCTGGGTATCCCCAGGCAGAGATTCCCAGGGGAGACAGTTCTTCTCAAGGGAATTGCCTATGGACTTGCCCAAGCAGAAATACTGCAAAACACACTACACAGTAGTCCAGCCCCACTGAGAGAAGAGGCTTGAGCAGATTTCTATCTGATGGCCAGGGGAGCACAGCCACATGGGCAATTCCCTGCAGCCCTATTGACTTACGAGGGAGTGACATTCACCAGCCAGAGCACACCTGGGCAAGGATGAGCTCTTGTCTGTGCCTGTCCACTGCAGGCCACTTTGTTCAACTGGAAGGGAGAGAAAGCAGATGCTTTCATGGGACTGGAGAGCCACAGACTGCTAGGAGAGTCCAGAGGTGGTTCAGCTTCAGGGAGTGTCTGAGCTTTCAACAGATAAACAACATTCTCTGCTCCTAGTTGAGAACAGGAGTTGAGGATCATAAGCAAGAGGAAACTGGTCCTGACAACCCCAGCTCTGTCTCCTCACATGAGTGGAGGAGATCTTATTAATGCATTTTTACTCCACACCGTCATAATCTCTCTTGACTTTCAATGGCTTTGAGCAACAACCTCACACCTTGAAGAGCCTGATAAACTCAACTTTAAACTGATTATTGAAATATCCAAGCTGTTCATGCAATGAGTGCCAGCTGAAGCTGCACTCTCTTCACTGCTTAATCTTCACTTACAGTGACAGAATTCATTTGTTCTTTCCCACTGCACTCCTTATACCCAATTGTGCATTCCCAAACCCTCACAAATACCCCTCTTCCCACCTCCAATGAGCACACTGCTTACAGGATTTCTGGAAATAGCTCATTTAAGGGAGAGCTTATTTGTTTCAAGCAATGAACAAAGAAGAAAAAGCAAAAAGAACAACTCAATTACTGTTTAGTTGAGGATAAAACCAGAGCAGCTTTGATAACTTTATGTGCAGCAGCAACAGAACTTCATATTTAATTATTTTCTACTTCCTCTTCTGAATTCCTAAGCGATATTAAGTAACATCAGCTCTCCACACTGCCAGAAGCAATTGCATTTAGAAGTAAGATGTCCCAACATAACTTGAAGAAGAAGCTATAAACACCAAGATGCAGCTACCACACCCAGCAAAGGGAATGGAGCTCTCTCACCACCCTGCCACCACCTATGGCTTCAAGCAATCCATGGACTTACCTGAGCCTTAAGGCCTCATCTGAGTGAGAAATCCCCACACCTCTGCCACAAGTCCTTCCTGTAAGCTGCCTCCAGCTCCCTTCATTCTCCTCCAGACCAAGAGACAGAGGGAAGAGGAACTCAGAGTTCTCAATCCAGAAGCATCCTCCACATTGCTAACCTCTTGCTCCTCCTCCCCATTGCAGATTTGAAGGTTCTTTTCCTCTGCAGCTGTTCCCCTCTCTCCTGAGGGCCCCAGAAGCAAGGGCAGACAGCTGCAGCTTTCTGCAGAAAAGGTCACTTGCTGATTGCTTGCCAGGTGAGGGACAGTGTCCATCCCCCTGAGGAGGGCAGATATTATCTCCTCTGTGTGACATTTGCACAGTGCTTTGGAACACAGCTATGTAAATGGACAGCAATCAGGGATGTTGTTCAAATCCTGCAAACCCATCCAGAGCCAAGCGGGCAATGCATTCAAGTGTCTAGAGCTGTGTACTTAACAATCAGAAATGAAGTACAGGGCCTCTAAGCAAGTCCAGGTTTACCCAGATCTGTGGCCAACACTTCACCCCAGTTTTGCTGAAAAGCAAAGTTCTCTCCAAAGAGAACAAAATTCAAACCATTTGAAGAGATCATGTGACACTGCATTTGTCATTGCCATGGCCAGGAAATTATCCAGCCCATCAAACAGCATGGGCAGCCTTTGCAGGTGGGTCAGTGAAAGCCTGGGGCACAGACCAGCAGCTACAGCAGAGGTCAGATAGCCCTGTGGTGTGGGCACTGGGGCCAGCAGAAACTGTCAACACACACGGATTTGAGGACACCGCTTGGCAAAGTGTCATTTTCTACTTCTCTTCCACTGAAGCCATGGGAACACCAGCACTGCAACACTCCCCCACCTTCCCTAGCCCAGTTAAGTCCCAGATAAAAGATTTGGCACTGGTGATTTACCCAACCCCCCTATGCAGTGCAATCATGTTTAGAAACACCACGAGTCCTGAATTCCAACTATTGAGTCTTCTTATGTTTTTGCCTGACAGATCAAAAGCTTTTTGCACATTTTCTGTTATGTAACACGATCCACTGGCCTGAGACATTTGCCTTTATTAATAAAATACCCTGCAACAATACCCTGAAAGTCACAGGTAAAAAGTGCTGGCACTCCACAGGGCAATAGATGTGAAATACTCCAGTACTTTAGTCCAGAGCTTTCCAAGCAGCTCCCTGTTTAATGAGTCCATCACCAGGTTTAATGACCTGCCAGAGCTTTAGAAACACTCTTCCCTCCTCATCAATGATTCACATGCAGTCTTAAAGCTGTGCACAGATTAAAGAGGCTGCTGCTCTCCCACCTCGCTTCAACCCAAAGTGGTTTTAAATATTTCATCTCACCACAGAACTCTTCTGTACACATCCCAAAGGTGCTCTGAGAAGCTCTCACCAGGAGCTCAGCATTACCTGGCAGAGGGCCTGCTGGCACCACAAGAAAGCTGTCACTGCCAGCCATGCCCACATCCTATATTTACTTTCTTCAGTGAGTCCTGCATGACCCCAGCTGCCAAGAGTGGGGATGGGATTTTCTGCTTTTTATAGAGAAACAGATGCAAGACCTGATTGCGGGGACAGAACGAAGCAATACCTGATCTGTAATTACTGGGGTCAGCAGGAGCTTTCCTTTGACTCCAAGGGAAATGGAGGCATGACCCTCTTCTTCTCAGCTCTGAGGGGATTCAGAGGGCATCCAAAAACACTGGCTGGATCTTGCACTTCCCAGGAGAGCATGTTAAGGATTAGCAGTCTAATAGGATACCCCTAACACCCTGTAGCTCTCACTGTGAGGCCACCCTGATGTGAGAAGTCTCATGGTCCAAGCTGCCACAGAGAATTCCCCCTCCCTCCCTCCCCACACAAAGCAAGGCTCTGCCCTGTGGTGCAGTCCTCATAAACACTTTGTTGGTCCCAAGGAAAGGAGAGCCAAATAGCACAGGGAAAAGTGTAAAAAGACCTCTAGCCACCCCCCAGCTTTGCCACCAATGGCAGGAATTTGCTGATACAACTCCAAGCCACCACTTTACCTTCTCCCAGATGGAAATGATACCAGCAGATCCCACATTCCAAGCCTCTGCCAGCTTAGTGGCCCATGGCTAGCAGCCGCAGTCTCCACATGCCTGTAGGCATTCACAACACAGGAAAGGTTCCTCAGAAGATCACCCTGGGGTCCTCTGGATAATTCCTGACCTTTGGATTTTCATTTAAATCAACTTAAACCTTCAGAACCTCCATGGCACGGAAGAGCCTGCCCCCCTACAGAAAAAACTCCCTTTCCAGCATCTGCCCATGGTCAGCAATGTGGATGAGGAACCAGATGATTCCCCTACACTGCCAGGGACAGTACAAGCATGTAGTACTTGGTCACATAATTTCTTTGGCCTCATTTCTTCTTTCATTCCATAATGGAAAATGTGGGAAAAAAATCCCTCAAGGGATGAAGGGAGTCACAATAATCCACAGCAGACATGGCCAAATCATGAAAAATGTTGTTTGTTGGCACACTCAGAATATGAAGCCTTGAGTTCTCCTGTGTAATTCAGCCTTTATAAGGAAAGAGTGATGACCTCTGTAGGCCTGCAAAGGGTAGACTTGACTGAGAGAAAATACAAAGATCCCTTTACTTAGTGCAAAACCAAACAAAAGTGAGCAATAAAGCACTGCAGAAAACAAGCAGGTAAGCACTTGTGTTTTATCTTCAGTCAATACCTTTTCAGCATGGCTGATCTCTGAAATCTGATTTCATGTAGTTCTGCAAACCCATACCCCCTGGGAAGCTTGCACTGCTCTAGCCAAGCATTAGCTCTCACTTCATTTGTCCACACAATCTCTACAAAGCTGTCATCTTGACATCCAAGCAAGCTTAAACAAAAACACAATCTCTCCATAAAGCACACCTCTCTTCTCAAATAGCTGCTGCTCTCAGGTGTCCCTTTCCATGAAATCCATCACCAAACCACTTTGCCTTCCTCAGCGAGGGGAGGACATTTAGAGAAGAGAGCTCTGTAGTACATCACAGTCTCAATTTGCTGTGGCTCATTGCCTCCTTCTTGCTCACTCTATTCCCTCCTGGAAGTGAGAGGGCCATGGCATGTGTTCCTGGCCAGAGTCACTGCAGCAGCCATGGAGAGATTCATTGTACATCCTCTCTGTACAACAAAGCCATCAAGGAAAGGATGTGGCAAGAGAGAGCACTGAGTTAAAGGGCTGTGTGATGAACAACTGGACCTTGAGGTGGATGAAGGAACCAGGTGATAAGGCAAGGAAATATCTACTGCCTTAATGTCAATTCACTTCCCCCTTCTTGTCTAATGACTCAGAGCTTTCAATGAAAGGAACTGCTCAATGCAGTCCAACCCATGCCCAGGAACCACTGGGGCTCCCCATCACCCCCTGTCAGCTCCAGCTGTCTTACTCTGCTCAGCACAGGGTGAATGTCCATGGTTCTGCAAAACCCCTGTGCAGAAATCCTTGCAGTTTAACCACAGCATCAAAGCATCACACCAGAGGAAAAGATGCAGGTGCTGGGCTGTTTCCAACCTGCCTTCCTTCCACTCAGCTGTCTCCAGAGCAGCTCAGCCAGAGCCACACCACAGCCCTCCCAATGAGCTCCTCACTGGAGGAGTGGTGCCAACACCTGGGTACCCCACTAAGCCATCAGGGCTCCAGAGCAAAGAGCCATCAGGCACACACCGTGCTACCAAAAACCCTACACATTCAGGAAGTTTGAATCATGTAGAAATCAAGATTTATCAAATTCCAATCATCTCCATCCCCAGCAGAAGCTGGGTGGCCTTAAAGAAGTTTTATCAGGTTTGAACTTATCCCAGGTTATATAAAATTGCTGCAGTAGACTCAAAGATGTGAAACATGGGTATGAGAGTGCAATTATGTTAGAGTTGATTGCATTTAGGAGTTAAGGTTAGTGGAACCAAACTCAAGCTGGTGTGAATCATCACAGTTCCACTGGAGGGAACAGTTACATTATTTACTCCGGATGAAAATCTGTTTCACTAAGTTGAACAGAACAAGAAAAGGGCTATAAACAGAATCAGACTTATAAAACAGTAAACCACAATTTTCTGTCCTTAAAATAAGTCTCTCTCCAACACTAGATTTCAAAACTGGGGCCATGTCAGGTGAAAGGCAAGGCCCTCCATTGCTGACTTACACACACAAAAAGGATATAACCTGATGGCACCTGGCAGGTATAACTCACTTGCCACATCAGGAAGCAGAGCTCATAGATGGGCAGGCCCAGCTGCCCCTCAGTAACCTGAGAACATTGTTTAAATATTTTTTCCAGATGCAAAGCCAGCTCTGTGGATTGCAGCACAGGTGTTGGATTTTGGAGCCTGAGCCTCAATGTTTGCTTCTACTACAGCTATTCCTCAGCAAAGCTTTCAAGCTGTTCTAAACCCGTCAGCCTTCAGGACTACCTTGCACCTATACCAATGAATACCTATGCATAAAACATCCTCAGCTGAGGACAGGGACTGGTGCACATGGCATTGGGTTCCTCTCCCCTGGAGATGCTCTCTTATCTTCCTGCTCTTCCTCTTTGCATTGAATCACTGGAAACTCCCTTAGGTCTCTGCCATAGGGAACCAGGATCAAAAACAGACCTGCAGCTCCTTTTTTTTGATGCCCGGCTCTGCCATATCCTGCTTTCTCCCAGCCCAGGTGGAGAAAACTCCTGAGAGCTCTGTTTTCTGAGCAAGAAGCATTGCAGGTGGCTTGGTGCACTGCAGGGTGTTGGATAGACCTGGCAACACCAGCAGTCAGAGGTGACCTCTCACACTAAATTTCTGGTTGGGGTAACAGACAAGCTTTTGAGCACTTTACCCCTTGTCACATCACTCCACCTACAAAAGGTTCAGACTATTTCAGTCAGCTGATGGAGAATTACAAAATGAGGGTAAGCACTCTGACTTTACAGTGCCCTGTAATGCCAGAAATTTACACCGACCTTGGTGGCCCCAGAACATTGAACCACATAATGTACAGCTCCCCACCAGCCTCCATCCCCTGCAACAGGGCCAGACTTTGCACACTGGAGCATTAAATCAGCAATCCTCTGCTTCTCTGGCATCACCATGGGACTCTGCTGCTCAGGTTTCCCTGCCACAGGAGTTTGATTCACAGTAGAGGCTTTTCAGCTATGGCTGTGGGAAGCTGATCTACATATTAATATAATAACCCTTTACAATTCAATAAGATGAGAAGTGGAAAAATATGACAAAGAAAAGATGAAGCCCTCTGCAGATGTTGTCCTCACATATGGTGTCCCATATGGTTGTATTTCAGTGCAGCTTGGTTTTATAAGATCTCTCTCCAGAGGGTAACCCCAGCCCCATTCCCTACTGTGATCAAGAGATTGATTAAGAAACAGGTAACACTGCAAGCCACTTTGTCACTGCTGATAGAAGTGCTGAACAGCCACTGCTAAATTACAGCTATCAATCTCCCAGCCTGTACATGGATCCATTAATTTTTTCTTCCATTACCCACAGAGACAGATGCTTCCTGTTTTCTTGACATAAGCCGTGTGGATCTCTTGCCCATCTGGCTTCTGTGTGTTGCTATAATGGTAGCTTTCCCCCAGTCATGTTACAATTCCTAACAGCCTCCACAAGGAGACAACATTATCCCTTGGCATTTCTAAAGGATAACTCTCTAATCATCCAAAATTTGTTAATTCACCCTGGAATTCCTGGATTATGTTATGATGTACTCTTAGCCCAGATATAGAGGGGGTGTGTAAGGATGGGAAACTGGTACCAGTGGCATGACTTGCCAAACATCATAGTAGGGATCATCATCATCATCTACAGTGATAAAGCAGACACACAAGCAAAAACCTGGAAGTTTGCTTTCCCATCAGCACATAAGGATAAGAGACAGTATTCCATGACCTGCTTGCTTAGGGAAAGAGGAGTCCCCATGCACAATGTATGGCTGCAGCTACAGCCTGGCCCAAGGATGATGACACTTCTTTACAGTCATGCAGTGTTGGAGATTTTTTTAGAAATGGCTTAGAAGGCAGCTGTGAGGAGCAAGTTCTCACAGCCTGTTTCTGTAAACAGTAGAAGTTCTCAGGTTGTTTTTAATTACAAGTAAAAGTGACAAACATGAAGGCCTTGAGAACCTTGCATACCAGAGTTCTCAGGCAGCTTTCTCATAACAAGTAGATATTCTATCTTTAGCTGTTTTGGGAAAGTAAAAGCAAGTTTTGAGAACACAAATCTTGGTATTGGAAACATAAGGAGGGGTTGCTGTGTTATCTCTGACCTTTTGTGACTCGGGTTTGCAATATGCATGAACTTAATTAACACAGTTATAAAAAGTGACTGATTGAGTCAATAAACGGAGTCAGATGCTGAATCAACAAGGATGGGTCTCTCCCTTCACTTCAACAATGCAGGACACCAGTGGGATCTTGACAGGGGAGAAGAGAAGCAGCACAGGGTGAAGCCACAGCCACACTGGCAGGGCCACCACCAGCAGCCTGCCAGATTCCACAAGATCTGACCTGTCCCCTGCACCCACAGAGAGCTCCAGTGTTTCTGCAGGGAGAGGAAGCCCCTCAGCACAAATTCCATCAACAAAACTGGAGCTCTCTCCAGCTAGCAGATATAGAAAGGAGCTGGCTTGGGGATTCCCATTTCAAGTTCACACCTGGCCCATAACCTGTGAGGGGAAGATGGCCATAGATGTTAGATTAGAGCAATTCTACAGATGATCTCTCCTGAGCATCAGCTTCTCCAGGCAAAGAGAAATGGGTAGCTTTGATGGTAGCAGTTCCTTTTTCATGACTCACTTCCATGTCATTATACCAATAAGATCCTGTCTCTCCAGGGTGTTTTCCTCTAGTGATTAAAGATTTGAGCCTTCGACCTTGTGCCTTATCTACACTACAAACATACACTATAACCACCTAGAAACTTGCTGCCTTTCATCCCTTATTCTTAATAAAATTGCCAGCAGACCTATTGCAACAGAATAATGAAGCTAAGCAATTGCATTCAGCTCAGTAAATCTAGGAGCAGTGCCTGTTAAAAATAAATAGAATTAGATTTAAAAATCTCTCACAACTAATTGCGGAAATGTGGAGTATTATGAAAATATCCCATCAGTTCAGCCAGAGTTCAAAAACCTCTCACTCTGCTGTTTCAGCTGCTGAAAGGACAAAGTGTGAGGAAAGATGAGAGAAGGGACTTGCACATATCTGGAAGAAGAGGAAGAGGAGATGTCAGGACATATCCACACACAGTGTGTGCCTGAGGGAGCTGCTGCAGGAGCTGCAGACAGCATGGCCTCTGGCATGAGATGCTCAGGAAGGGAAGGAATGGTGCTCAGAAGCAGGTGCTTTGGCAGGGTGTTGGGGAGAAGGCAGCCCTGCACCTGGCTTTCAAATTTGGTGACATTTCATTTCAGCTGACATCAATAATCTGCAGTTTGTGTTGTGTTAGTGGTGATCCTCTTCCAAGGCAAGGCACATGGGCAGGATGTAACAGCAAGGCACAGGGCAAGCACTGCACGTGCAGGGACTCCTGACACTGCTCTGCTGAGCAGCCACATGAGGGCTATCCTGGTCCAGATGCCCAGTCTGGAGGTGCTGAAGGTACAGCCCTTTTCAGCATTGCCTGTGCATGGAGCCTGTGGTAACCACATTTCCACCTCTGGGTGCATCCTGTGGGTCTGGACAGGCCCACAGAAGGTCTCACCTGCAAGATCACTCACAGACATCTGTCAGGGCTCATGACACTGCCCCTTACAGGCTGGGCAGAGACTGTTGCAAGATTTAAAGCCACAGAAATTGATTCAGTCCCCAGCACGTTGAAGGAGAAAGCAAGAGCCATGGCCTTCCCCATATCCAATTCCTCCTCGTGAACAACCAGGTCACTTGGGGAAAACTCCCAAATCACCCTTGGATTAACAACAAGTACAATGAATCTCTTCTGCCTCTAGACCTCCCTGGATCTCAGGGGAGAGATCCAGAAACCTCCAGCAGTTGCCACTACCCCAAAGAACTTTCTCCAGCTGCCAAGTCACTTGCAACTGGATCTAGACCTGGGTCTGACTTCCTGGGAGAAATTGCTGCTGCAGGTGTGAGCTGCTGCCCTGCCCTTCCACCAAGAAAGTCAATGCATGTCCCAGATAGACAGAGAACAAGAAAAGGGAGCTCCATCTCCACAGTGCACTGCACAGTAAGTGCTGTAATTTATAGCACATAAATACTGTACCTATACTGCTGCGTTTTGCAGACATTATCATCTCAAAGGGTAGGTAGGAGGTGAGAAAACAGCTTGTAACAACTGTAGCTTAGACAGCTGCTTTCTTTGCCACATCTAATGCTGTTTAGGGAGGTAAAATAGGTCTACCCGGCAGTGCCTCCGCCTCTGCTAGGATACACTGCAGCTCCATGTGGAGCTTCTGCTGAATAATTAGGTTCAAGGCAGAATCATGTAAGCAATCTTGTAGAGGCTTTCTGGGAGAAGAACAAAACCATTCCTAACTCCAAGCCCATTCCTTTCTCAGAAGAGACCACACTGTCCTCATGCTGGGCTTTGGCACTGAGTCTAACACTGTCTGTGTGTCCCAGCCACTGTGGCTGAGAATCTGTGGGCAGGATAATCCTCCCACAATGCCAGGTATCACAGCCAATGGCACCTTTCAAGACTACTTTAAAAAGGTTTTTTCCCACACCAAAAAAAGTTAGTCCTCGTCTTCCTACCCCTCCTCCTTTCTTCCCCAACCTGATTATTGGCCACCTGTCCTTCTGCCCCCATGTCCTTGTGTCAGACAAGAGCCAGTTCAGCTCACTGAGCTGACAGAATATGCTTCCTTTATTCTATCCTGGGGGAAAACTTTTGGCCAAGTTTGTTTTTTGTGCCAATTTCATGAGTTAAATTGTCTCAGCAGGAGCTGACTACCAGAATCAAAGTTGACAATAGCTCTACCAGTAAAGATACATAAATGGAAAGTGAAAAAAATCAGGATCACAAAGACATTGGATCAGCTCAGCTGCACTACTGAACCACACCCTCCATTAAACATGGCACATCTCATTTTACACTTCTTTATATTAGACAAATAGGTGGTTTCTCTCCTAAAGTCCTAAAGGATATAAGAAATCACATTTTCACTGGTCTAGTTTATTCTAGTTGCTGGACATCTTGGCTCTACTGGCCAAAGGAGTAGCTTTTTCTCATTTGTGCTTGGAGTTTGCCTTGAGGAAGTTTGGCAGGATGCAGCTATGACATCTGCAATGGTAACAGCATGGGAAAGGACTGCCAAGGTGATCCTGTGTTAGCAAATGGAATCACACTGCACTTATGCAGCCTTAAGGAAGCCATAACATGACCCAGGACTTTAAGCACATAGAAAAATGGAGGAGACACAATGTCTGGTTCTGAAAGCCTCTGAGATCACCAGAAGCACACCTTGGCAGTGAAGAGAGTGGATCACTCTTTGCTCATCCTGCTCCTGTGCAGGTGTTTGTGCTGTGACAGCACAGGGCTGTCACAGATCCCTGCTCTGACCCAGCAGAGCCATCAGCTCTGGCCCAGACCCTGCAGACACAACCCCACAGAGGCCAGGAGCCCTTCTTGGCTCCTCCCTTCTTCTGCTTTGAGCTCTCAGAGCAAGGAAAGCTTTACTTTTCCCTTTAGGGATGTTAGGCCAAGAGTTCCCAGCACTGATGGTTTGTCTGAGCAGCACAGAATTGCCATGGTTACAGCCTTGTTTGTGGACTTAGGGAGAACAGCAGGATCCATGGAGTCAAACTCAAAAGCTCGCTTGAACATCAGAGAGATTCAACTGGGGATGAGTCAACATCAGAAGGAAAATAAATTGCTTCTCCCACCACCCAACATGCCAAAAGGGACAGTTAGGAAAAACATCATTGCATCAGGGCTTTGAGAAATTTGAGCTCAATCCCTTTCATTAAAAGGCATAGGGAAATAACTAACCTTTATCACTGCAATTCAGTGCCCTTTCTCCTCAAGGGCAAAGTTTAATTATTCTTTCAGAAGTGCAAACTCCTTCAAGCAATTCTCTTTGCTCCTTATTTTGTTTCAGCCAGAAGTTGTGAGGTTCTAAATGTTGTAAGGTTCTAAATCTCTGCTTCCAGCAGCACTGATGGAGGCTGTGAGAGGAGTTCAAGGCAGAGCTCGGCCTGGCAGACACATCTCACCTGTGTCAGCTTCCCCCTCACAAGTGTGACATGGCAGAGTCCCACACACCTTGCAGGTGCAGAAGGTGAGAAGGGCAGCTGTGTCCTGACTGCCCCTATGGGTGGTGCTGTCCCTCCTAAGAGCTCCATTCACCCATGAGAGGCCACCACTCTCAGCTCAGACACATCCTGAGGCCAGAGCCTGTACCTGTGCTACCCCCTCATACCTGCAGCATGAGCAGGTACCACCAGGTCCTCAGGCATGGAACACCCTTGCTTTTGGTAGCAATTTCCACTGTGATTCACTTGGCCATGCATCCATAGTGCAGCTGTACAGCCCTGCCAAAACTCAGCACCAAACACCCAGCAGCACAGCTGGTCCAATGGCACCATGCTGGAAATCTGGCCACAACTGCAGGGACAGTGCAAAATGCTGCTGTATGAACAGTGTGACATGCTGGATGACACGTTACAAGTGCCATTGCAATCCATGGCCTCAAGGGATCCTTCCCACCAGGCTCAGACAGCACCAGGCTGGGGCTGTAAACCAGATTATGACCACAAGCTTCTGTATTTACAGGAAAACACCCTCCCACACCTCAACACAAACTGGTTTCATCACTCAGACCCCTTGGAAAGCATCTAGAAAACAGCAGGAGCCCACCACTGTCACTTCTAGAGGTCTCTGTCCATGAACATGACCACATGAGCTCCTTTTTAAGGCTTCTTCCAGCACAAGATGGTAAGAAGCAGGCTCACTCCTGCCATTTCATTGGGCAGAGAAGCAGTCTGAGCATGCAGAAGAGCAAGGGAGCAAGGGAAGAGCCTTCCCTGGTGCAATGTGCCGGACCAGCACAGTGTGACCAGCACTGCACCCTCTGTCATATCCTGTGATTCTTTGAAACCTGCTTGACCCCACTGAGGCAGGAGCAGCATAACAACTTAGAAGCTCAGAAGATTTCTGCTGGTGTGAATATCCATTCCCCAGGAAATCAGTGTATTTACAGCCCCAATTTAAACTGCTACAAGCACTATCACTAAAAACATATTTGCATTATTATCACTGCACTGAGCAGTTAATTGCTGAACAAATATTTGTGCTGCCCACATTCATCACAAGGGCTGCTGCTGCCTCTGGGTGAACTTACTCAAAATCTGATGTGTTTTCCCAAGACTGGAAGTCTTAAAGGGGATGTCTCTATTTTAATGCTCTGAGAAACACTGATCTAAAATTCCTTTCCACTGAAGTGGATCCAGAGTGACAGGGGACCGTTTGCTTCAGAGGAAAAGCATGATGGGGCAAGGCTTCCCAGGCTCCATTTTTTGGCCAAGAAGTCAGGCTGAACTTACCTTTCCTCTTGTCAGCCCATTGTGATTTATTTAGATTTATCACCAGTCCTTCCTACTCCCCTCTCTCTTTCTCTCCACTTTCTTTTTTAATTAGGCCACTGAGGCCTTGTTTTTAGAAACCGTCTGGATCCCAACAGAAGCTTTTAAGTCTCAGACATCAAATGGCAGGCAGTTTACTATAGTTAATTATGGTAATTTTTGCTTAGTAGTAGCTTCCCTCTGAAGAGCCAAAAGTACTTAGAAAAAGCCCCAGCCTCAGGCATGAATTTCTAAGAACATATTTTTTGTCATACATTATTTTACAAAGTTAAGTAGCAGCAGAAAGTTAAAATCCAGAAGGGAAAAAAGAGCTGACAAAAAGAATAAACTTTTGGGGGCCATACACACAAGCAGACAATATTTGCCTTTTGCAGGCACTGCTGGCTGAGCTGTCTCCCACAGTGGCCTAGTGACTGTGTTCAGCTGGAAAGGCTGCTCTGAACTGCACAGAAGGACAGGCAGCTCTCCAGCCAGTCCCAGAGCAGAGAAGGCACAGAGATATCCTAAAAATTCTCATGAGCTGGATCTCTGAGTGATGCCTGCTGTGTGTGTGGTGTGGGTACCTGGCTGTCCCAAGCAGCCAGGCCCACAGGGATGCCCCCCTTGGATGCAGAGCATCCCATGCAGCCAGGGAGATCCCAGCAAAAACAGCAAACTCCTTCCAAGCACTTTTGTAGGGAGGTCATGTGCAGCAACAGGGCTTTTAAAGCACCCTGACAAAAGCAGACCCTGCCTCTTAGCATGGATTCAGCCTGTGGGTGAGAACATATTGCATGTTCAAAATTACTATAACTATGGCACTCACAAAAACATCCACTACAAAGAGGATGGAGTTGATTCATGCAGGGATGCAGGGTTCTTGCACAAGGAAAAGAGGCACAAGCCAAACAATTAGGAATTAAGAGCCACTTTCCCAATGTCTTGACAAACCATCACCTCACTGCCTGCAGATTACTCAGCCTTACATGAGCTAAATACCTTGACTTATACCCCTGCTTTTTCTTTTGCCAATCAAGAATATCAACCTCTATTTGTTTTCCAGGATTCTGTTCTAGGTTCCCATAGGGAAAAAAAAACTTTTTGAAGAGAAGTTTGCCACCTGGAGAGGAAAGGAAAACAGAAGGAGGACTGACAGTTTGCCTTTGATTTCTATGGTTACAGAGTCTGGCCAGATAATCTGGGCTTTAATACATAGATTCTTTCTTTTATGAAGGGTCTGAAAAGGTGGTGTTTTTATCAATTACCAAAATAGGTAATCATCAGGTCTGCTTTGCTACTGATGAGTTTGTTTCATCTTCAGACTCTTTTAGGCAGTTTAGCATTTCATCTGGGAATCTAGAAACCACAGGGAGCAGTTCAAGTCAAGCTTTCAAATATCTATATTTGATGGGTTCAGAGGTATGCAAAAGAATGTAAAATACAAATTCAGAGCTTCCTGCATAGCCCATCTCATCACTGGAAGAAAGGAGGAGGGGAAAATATATGTGTATTCTAATTTAATCAAAAACAAGTATCCAAGCAATCACTATGGTCCTTTCCAGAAGTTCTCATTCTGTGGATGCTGCAGCTGTTTGTTTGCCAAGTGGTTTGAACAGCTTAATCATTGTTTAGTGTAAAAGAAAGTAATTGATTTTTGAATTTACACTGAGACATTACACAGCACTGAGAAGACTGCCTAGATTTCCAAAAACATCTTTTAAAACAGTTTGTCTTTTTCAGCAAAGTAGATCTGGGTGTCTGCCTACTTTCAGACAATGAAATTCTGGCTCTCATCAAGCTTCTTTCTATGCAAACATGACTAGATTTCTGATCAAATATATCTGCTTCTTTAGGCCAAACCTAATGAACAAGAAAGTTAGATGGCCCCCATGGTCCCTTCCAGCCCTATTCTGTGCAGCTCTGGAGTAAACACTGGGGCTGTTTTTCCTTTCACCGTTCCTTCCTTGAATGCCACGATCAGTCTAGAGGGCCACCAAGCAGTGGACAAGAATTTGGCACTGGGGCTCAGAGCTCCATCAGAGCCCCTCAGTGCCCAGGTGGTTTCACAGCCTCCAGCCCCTCCAGGCCATGGTTACAGCCTGAGGGCCCATGCCAAGCACTGGAGCCTGTGGGACAATGGACAGGCCTGTGCTTTATGGGTTTGTGGCACTGCAGAGAAAAGGAGCAGTGGAAAAGATGCCAGCTGGCGGGGATAAGGCTGGAGAGCTCCATTTCCCAGGCCACACAGCTCCACTGCCCAAGCTGAGACCTTTTCTTTCAGCAGTCAGGGGCTGTGACATTTCCCTTCTGTGACAATTAGGGAGAGCAGCCAGCCCTGCAAGAAAACATAAGGACAGCTCCTGGAACAGCAGCAGTGGTAGGACCAGCTGAGGTAGAGTGAAAACAACCATATCTCCATGGCAAACTGCAAAATCCATCTAAGCCCCAGGAGCAAAGCCCAAGGATCATTTGTTTGTGATCCCTCATGCCTCCCAGCCAGCTCTGCTTTCCCAGGACAGAGCCTGTCTCCTGTCACACTCCTTTACAACAGATTTTTGGAGTCCTAAACACCCCAGCCCCAACAAAAAAAAAAAAAAAAAAAACAACAATAAAAAGGCCAAACCTTACAGGTAAGCACAACAATCAAAATTACAAGAAAAGTTTCACTTCATTAACTTTCACTGCATTATCCATGTAGTGAGCATGGGGTTTCAACAAAGGAGCAGTGGGAAAACCTCAGGTAGCCTAAAAATTCCCCTTGGAGAAACCCACAGGGCTCAGCTATCCAGATACACTCACTTCTGTAAATTCATACAGGATGAGAGTAATTCCTGCAGCACCAATTGTCACGTTACACTTCAATTCTTCCACGTCAGAATTAGAAGATTAGAGGACATAAAAAAACACCCACAACATGCTAATACCTATCTCTTCAATAGATCAAGGTACTTTATAAAGAATAGCTCAAAGAGAGTGATAACAAGGCCCAGGCCTGTGCTGAACATCAGTGGAGAAATCTCAAAGCACTGTGTGCAGACACTTCTGCTCTGAGGTCAGCATGCACAATGGGAATTTCAGTTTCCTCTCCCAGTTCTTGCTTCCCAAACTCTGCAGTGCACATCCAAGAGCAGCTGATGCAACAACACCTGATTGGAACTTTGTTCACCCTCCTCACAACCTGCCCCTCTCCTGCCTGTGCCTTTAATACCCAACACACAAAAGATGACACGACTTGGCCATTGCCTTCTGAGTTGTCATCAAAAATCCTCCTCTCTCATTAACCAGGCCCCTCCTTGACACCACTGCCAGCCAGGGCATGGCTTTCCTCTTTCTGAGTAACCCAAACTGAAAGAGCTGCTCCTGTTTTCCACAGCTGAGACAAATCATATGGCAAGTCAGGGAAAGATTTCCCTTTCTCTATCCTTTCAGCAATGCCATCACATTCTTTCTAACTACAATATGCTCTTTGGGTCCAGGGAGAAGGAATTCCATGTGCCCCACTTCATAACATGCATTGGGGCTGGGGACAGAATGACAGAAGTAATGTCACTATAGTGGTGAAATCAGTGTTTTGTTGGAATGTGCCTGTCCCCACTTCACACTGTTCTGCAAGGCCTTGGCAAAGGACACCTAAAAGCCCCTGGGTTTGTGTCATTTGTCCTGAAGCTGAAATCATTTGTCCAGAGAGCAAAGGAGAGCCCTCTTCTTCTGGAACAAACAAACAAAAGAGCAACAAAAATAACCCCAACAGAGCAAGGGAAGAGAAAAGGGTTTAAATGCATGGAAAAGTGAGCCACTTACCTCATCTCTCCCTGCTCAGCATCTGTTCAGTCCAATCCTCCAACCCTCCCACACAGGTACAAAGGGGTCACCTGTTCCTCTGTCCATCAGCAGCCAAAATCTTGCCCCAAGATTGACCTCAACACAGCAGCTAACAGCATCACACAGCTCTGTCCCAGGAAAGCAAGTCTGTGAAGGGAAACTCTTCACTGCCAAACACAGTGAGCTAGAGGCACCAATTTCACTGTCTGTTTCAGTATTGTTGCCTTTCCAGCAGCTGCCTCAGCTCTGTCTGGGGTTGGGCTCACCCCACCCCACACATGGTAATAGTGCTGCTTTCATGGCCAGATCTGATCATTGCTGGACAGAGCAACCCCAACAAGAGCTTGGTTAATTAAGAGCACTAAACTGATTCTGTGCTCTTCTTTGGCTTGTTAAGAATTTGAGTTCAAAAGGATTTCCACTGCCAAGAAATCAATTAGAGCGGTTGCAGGAGATACAGAGGAGAAAGATGCGGGCAGACACGCTGATTAAAAAGTTTCCCATCCCACGGTTGTGTTTCCACCTGCCAGCTCTCCTGCCTATGCCATAGTCCCAAAGGAAGACTCCTTGCAGTTTTTCTCAGTCCAATTCATAGAAATTCAGCCTGAGGAGTTTGGAGCCCATTTTCTGGCTGCATTTGCTCAGACTGGGGGATTTTTCATGTGTCAGGTCAGAGAGAGCTCAGGGGAGCCCTTCCTTCAGGGCTGGGGCAGCCACGTGAAGAGCCACATGGTTAAGGAAAGGGAAAGCATTTCCTCATCCACAGAGCCCTTTAAACTCTCAGAACTTTTGGACAATAGTAACTGATGGCCTGCTTGGGTTACTGGCTGCCCTGAAACCCATTCTGTCTCCACTGGCTGTGACTGTGGCACAAAGCCTCCCCATGGAGGTTGTGCATTCCCCCCCTCCTCCACCAGCAATTGCCACCTGAGGACCCCTCTCATGCCACCTGGTGCCACACCCCAGCTTCTGATGACAACCATGGCCCCAAGCAGGTTATATAGAGCATCAGTAGGGCTTTCCCTTTGGGAACACCAGCTCTGTGCTGTGTCCCATCCCTCAAAGCACCATTGCAGAGCAGCCTGCTCCCCCAGTGCTGCCTGCAGGGATTTCCCCCTCTCACAGCAGGTTGCACCAAGTCTGGTGCAAGAGCAAATCAGTGTTGGTCAAATCACTTGAACTTTCCAATGATCTGTCAAATTATGCTGATAGCATCTCACTAAGTCACAGTAAGGCTTAGTTAATTATTTTAATGTACATGAAGATTTCTAGATATTTGTTATAGGCACAGACATAGGCAAACTGTATTACATGAGTGCCAGCCCTTGACTGAGTTCATCTCAGGGTCTCTAGCAACAGGCACAGGGTTAGCAAGTGGGAAAGTACCAAAAGTTATCAGTGGACAGATGGCAAAGCCTCCCCGGCCTCACAGTTCCTGTCCTGTATTTGTGAAGTCCCCTGTCCATTTCTAATCACTGCCCAGCCTACAAGCAAGAGCTTCCTGTATCAAAGCAGCAAGATGAGCTCCTGCCTAATTAAAATTAACCAATTATGTTGTGCAACAGCTTATTCATTTTGATATGCACAACTAAATAATTATTGCAGGTGTATGCAAAAGAGGTTCTAGCTTAATAGGCTGCCTATTTTGTTTGTTTTTGACCAGAACAATTGCCTATGAAGAAAAATCAGAGCGCTTTAGGCAGTTGTTATTGTTAAAAAAACACAGTTTGGGGGAGAAAGGAATTTGCAGTGGAAAAAAGAACTCTCATTTGAATAACAAAACAATTTTTGTTGATTTCATTGTTGTTTATGAGCTATTTAAACCCAGGGGTGGGTAGAAAAGGAGAAATGGGAGGAATTTACTGACAAACATGTTTTAAACAGATAGCACCAATGATGAAAATCCCATTTTGAGTTTGAGCAGTGAGTAGCACATCATACAGTTTCTAGGAAGGAAATTTAAGAGAACCCAATGAGACATGAAAACATTGTAACAAGTGGTGTGTAATTTTTCAAAATAAACACAATATTTCCTCCCCTTTGAGCTCTTACATCTTTTAATTTATTCAGCCAAACTTGCCATCAGTACTGTTATAAAGGTTTGGAGAGCAAGATGGCATTTATCTTCCTCCCCTCCACTCATGGTGAGCAGTTTGCAGTGCTGGAAGAAGCAGTGGGGCTGGAGAAGCACAGCAGGACAGGAGGCAGCAGTGCCTGCACACCACAGAGACCTCTGAGCTGGACATCAGCCCTGTGACTAAAGTACCTGGGAATAAATAACACTCAGGCACTGTTCACACATCTCAGAGCAGTTTGCTGCACTACCATGAATCTGTTGCTTAAAATCTGTTCTGGTTCAACCATTGCTTTTTGCTCCACTGTAAGAGTTCACTTAAGTGATTTTTACTCCCTCTATGTGAAATAGCTTTGAGACCAGTTCTATTTCAATATTTTGGCTAAATATAAAACATCTGCAGTTTAACAGCACAATATTCATAGCATGAAACGAGCCAGGCACCTGGTCACAGGTTTCTCTCCAGAGCAGCTCCTCATACACAGCAAGGAAGAGACCAGTGTCACCTCCATCACCTGTACACAGAGCCGGCCATGGATTCAACAGTGAGAAAGCACAAGACAAAACACCACAGGTGTTGTGGCATTTTACATGGAAATGTGTGCACACAGAGGTCTTTGAATTTCAAAAGTTTCTCACAGTTTTAGAAAAATAAATGTGCCTTTTCTGCTCTGAGGAGTTAGTCATGCTTGCTTTTATATTGTGGGTTTTTTCTGGCTTTGGGGTTTTGGTTGGTATTTTTTTAACTAATAAAATTACTTTTTGAGACATTTCACAAGATATGTTCGCAACATTTAAATTACAAAGACCTATCATCCTTGACAGGGATATTCAACATGTTTTGATATAAAAAACTAAAGGAAAAAAGGAAGATAATTCTTTGTATTAAAAGGGGAAAACGTATTTCAGATAATTGCTTCACAAGTGATGACTTGTTATAAATGGATCAGTGCCTTCCTGCAAAGAAACACCCAAAGATACTCCTAATTAGCAGTAAGCTAATTACCACAAAGCCTCCCGTGTTCAGCAGTGACATGCTAAATAATCACCCCCGCTCGCAATTTCTGCAGCTTCACAAAAGCCAGAGGTGGGAAGGAGGAAGGAGCAGGGAGAGGAGTCCCCGCCTCCCATCCTGGGAGCTGCAGCTCCCACTGCTCCGAGCAGCCCTGGCAGGAGCTGGCACTTTCCCTCCCTTCCTTCCCAGCTCCATCCCCTCACCCTCACTATCTGTGCCCACCACTGCTCTTTGCTCACACCTGTGCACCCTGGTTTGCCCTGTGCTGGTTTGATTTGCTGTAGGTCTGGCTATTCCAGCAGCACAAGGGAGCCAGAGCCTTCCCTTAAAAGCTTTTCCAGCCTGCCCATCAATGAGGCTCAAGGTGCCCACTATGAGACAAGGGCATTGCTTCTTGCACACAGGTGTTTTAGCCAAGGGAAAAGAAGAAACAGAGCATTCAGAGCATTTGGTGTGCAATATTTGGAAGTTGTTTTGAGTTGGCTGTTTGGTTTTTTCCTAAAGAAGTTCCCGAAGACGCCAGCAAACAAAAAAAAAATTATTTTCTTTCCATTTTCAAATACTGAGGTATTTCAAGATATCCCCATTAAACCCTATCCTAATCTCCACAACTCACAAGAGAGAAAATGAGGTGATGAAAAAGACAGGAAATGAACCTGAAAAAGCTGTAAAAGTCAAAATGTTTGAATTTCAACTTTTACAATGCAATTTTTTTTTTTTTAAGATAGAAAAAAACTAGATTTAACTTTGTTAAAAAAACAGCAGGAAATGTTAAAAACCATTCAGTGGAGAAAAAAGCTGCATCATGGCTCTTTCTCTCCTCTGCTCAAGCTCAGTTTCAGCATTTCTCCTTCTCACCACCTTTGGCTCTTGAGTCTCCCAGCTCAGGGCTGTGCAGGCAGAGCTTCTGGCTGTGCAGGGCTCTCCTGACCTGACTCCCTGATATGAAGCAGCATTGTCAGGAGGTTCCCCAAATCACAGTTCTCCTGGGGAATCCCAGACTCTCCAGCACAAGGCCACAGCTCTCTTCACAGAGAGCAGCAGGCACAACTTTCCCAGGCATTTTCCTGGGGAAGGCTGTGAGAGCTCAGAGAAGGGAATGATAAACAATTCTTATCTGTATTTGTTGCTCCTGTTGTTGTGCACATGTGTAATGTGTTATGGAGATTGTTTACCAAAGGGGGTTTCTTAACTGGGCTCTGGTGATGGTGTTTGGATTCATTGACCAATTGGATCCACGTGTGTGTGTGTGTTGGACTGCCTGGCAAGGGTGATGGGTTTTTCCTTAGTAATCTAGTGTAGCAGTAGGGCAGAGTAGCATAGTGTAATACAGTATAGCTTAATGAAGCATTTGTTCAGCTTTCTGCAATCATGGAGTCAGTGCACACCATTCCCCACTCAGGGGGTTCACTGCCACAACCCCAGCACATGGTACCAACCATGGCCTTGGCCCAGCTCCGTGGGGCTGGAGCTCCAGGAGCCCCTGCTGCTCCCAGGGGTGCTGCAGGCCCTGGCCCTGGCCCTGCTGCTCCCAGGGGTGCTGCAGGCCCTGGCCCTGCTGCAGAGCCTGGGGCTGCTGTGGGGATGGCAGCTGCAGGGTGAGCTGCCCCAGAGGCTGATTCACAGGCAGAGCTGGATTTAGCCTCTCTGAATCACCCTGCAGAGGAGATGGCTGCTCTCTGACTACAAAAGGAACTGGAAAGATTAGCAGCAAGTTTTCCTGTGAGTCCTCATCCCCAGCATCTCACAAAGTTTGCTTCAGGGCTTAACCCACACAGCCCAAATCTTAAACTGTCACTGCAAGTCCTACCAAGCAAAGAGAACAAAAAAAGCTGGGACAGAGCAGAGTAGCAGGAACCACTTTTTCTTGTGCTACACACCATCCCAGATAAAACATCATCAAAATTCAGCCCTAAAAGCCACCTGTGTTCCCTGCCTGGGGACCAGGCTGAGCCCAGGGCTCCATTTGAAGCTCAAGGACAAGCTCATGACCCAGACATGCAGCAGCTTCCAGAGGCAGGGAGTGATCCCACAGCCTTCAGTCAGCTTCGCACCCACCTAACAATCCACACAAAGTCATGGATCACTTGTCTTGCTGCTTTTTGAAAATGATCTTGACCAATTATTAAATCATGGAGACAAACTTAGAAGGGAGAAAAAGGCTCCCAGACTCCAGCTCTCAGAACAGCCTCACGCACACAGAACATCTCCTTGCCAAAAGGAAAAAGCTTGATAAGGGTGTTAACAGCTGGGACAGGGGCTCAGGAGAGCTTTCTGTGCTTCTGTTTTATTTCCTGGAAATTTGCTAAGGGGTTCTCTTGGGCTGATAAACTTCAAGGACAGGGTCTACAAGCTCACACTGTGGGCCAGTCTGCCTGCGCCCCACCTTGTTTGCATCCTCCTCCACAATCATTTAAGCTTGGCACTTTTGAAAGAAGTGCTGGAGGAAATCTGCTCTCTGCCCTCACCAGAGCCATATGCAGCTGCCGAGATCCCTGCCCCACAAAGCTTCTGCTCATCTACAGCAGACACATCCAGAGGGAAAGGGGCTCTGCTCCTTAGGGATGGGCAGATCAGTCCTCTCAATCCCCCTGCATTCCTATGGGCCAGGAAAATGCCACAAGGCTGCTCAAGGCTGATGTGGGAACACAGCCTTGCCCTCTGCCCAGAGCAGAACAAGGAGAAACACAGGAGCTACACAGTGGTCCACAGGGAGCCAGAATTCCCCATCCATGACAGCATTTACCCACTTGTAGCACCATGCAGGATCAGGGCTCTGCTGTGCAATGAAAGCACGACACAGACTCTGACACCACGCTGTCTCCATCAGGGTAAGGGCAGGTTTTATTGATCTGAGATGCATTGGTTGACAGCTGATTGACAGCTGAAAATCCAAGCCCAGAAGTGAAGTTTTTGGGGTTCCTCTCCATGCCTTGTGTCTGTGTGTGCTCTTTGTTTGTCACACTGAGAAACAATGGGCAGCTATTGCTATCACATAAGTGCCACTGAACTAAACAAATTCCATTCAGAAGCTGTGCCACAGGCTCCACTACATGACCTGAAACAATCCTATGCATCAAATCCCACTGCTTTTACCATCTTTACTTCTTGCAAGTGATTGGAGGTGTAAATCAATCTGAAAAAGTGAATGTTTTGCAGATCAGACACTGCTCGTTGCAGAACGTTACAGCTCCTAAATTATTAATATTAAAAAATGAGGTGTCCCAGAGCTGCTCATTCCTGGAGGAGGGAGAGTAGGAGGGGGGTAAGAAGAAAGTATTGTGCTGTTACAGGTTATTTTTATCCAATGTTTCTATGCTTCTATCATTAGCTAATTGATGACACAGCCTGTTTAATATTATGTCTGCCTTTGTTATTTATAGCTCACCAATTACTGTAGTATCTAGGTGCTACTAACAAGCTGCTCTCAGATGAATTTGGATGCTCATGAGTGGATTCTTTGGCACAAGAAGTTAAATTCCCATGAAGTTCAATGCTTCATACTAGCCAAGGATTTATTGGCCAGCCCAGTTAATCATGGATGGTGATGCTGGATCCAGTCCATTGCACAGTGCAACAGCAGCCACCCCAGGAACCCTCAGCATTTCTGCTGCACCTGTCACCAGGGGCGTCTGAGACAATTCTGCAGTGAGACACCTCTGGGTATCATCATTTCCTTGAGCAGACCCTGGAGCACTCACACCACACTTTCAGATATTTGATCCAAATGCAAAATCCCTGAGAGTGGGAGAGAAGGGGGGTCAATTTCCAGGCAGATTTCCAAGCTCCATACCTCCCAAGTATCAATGAGATCTTTTTAGTGGAATTCACAGCACCGAGCCATGGCATCATCAGCTGTGTGAGGTTTTGCACTTGTGGCAGATGGCATTGACCTTTGGGCAGTGCTGCTGAGAGAGAAGTGGCACTATGCACACTCAGAGCAACATCTGAATGTCAAAAGTGTTCTCAGCTCTGACAGACAGACACCAAACAGCTCAGTTCGACCTCTGTCCAGAACCTCTCATTGCTACAGTATTAGCAGAGGAAAAAAATGTGTCTCAGATATAATTTTGTCTTTCTACCACCTACCCTACAGCTTCCATGTGATGATCACACATTCACAGGCCCAAGGACACCATGTTCACGGAGCTTCCTGTTTGAGGTGCAGATCCCTTGGGCCACCAGCAGGTCCTGTTGGTTTGTGGGACTCAGTAGCGCAAGGATTTAACAAATAAAAGCCCAACAGGAACAATCCCCAGACCAGAGCCTGCCTTCTTCCAAGTCCTACAGGTGGCATGCACAGGAGTGGCTACCTGCAGTAAAATGGCAATTTTCTGTAACTGTAAACAATGTCAGTGCCTATGTATTTCATTCCTGCTTTTACTGAGTAAATCTGAGAAATAATGAAACATGTGGAGAACATTTGAACTTTCATTGTACTGGGTAAAAGCTATATAACATTAACAAATCAAAAAGCATTACTTCCCAAATAGCAAAATGCCAGGCCATTTACATTAGCCATGCTCAGATTCCTGCTGTGATTGGTGTGTAATTGTCCATCAGCAAGGAACAATCTCTCAAAATTAGTGCTTGTCACAGAGCTCCAGACTGCCTAGAGCTGCACTTATCAGGGCTTATGGCCTGAAATGCACAAAAATCTGCTTTTAACCCCAAATGAAAGAGCAGCCTTTCTGGTGCATCTTCTCTGTAGCTGCCCCCTGCCTCCTTTTCATTTCTCTTTCATGAGGCAAAGTAGTTTGGCCTTAAAAATATATATAAAAAATTTAAAAATCTTTCTTTCACAGATTTGGCATGTTGTGAAACAGCTTCATGTGACCCCTGCAAGATTGCTGCCCCACGAGATCCATGGGGCCTCCAGGAGCTTGTGCATCCCACTGCAGCATTATATCACAGTACAAAGCTGCAGACGTGTCACAGGCAACTTTTATGAAAAATCCTTTCTTTAGGATTTTTTTTCCTGAAGCTGAGAGGCCTCAGGAACAAAATGTAAACAATGGTTATCTGCTGCTGTGGAATTCAACAGGTGGATCTGTGATTGGCCCATGTAGGATGTTTGTAATTAATGGCCAATCACAGGCAGCTGGCTCAGACAGAGAGCCGAGCCATAAATCTTTGTTATTCCTTTTCTATTCTTAGGATTTCTTCAGAAGGCTAGCTTTCTTCTATTCTTTTAGTATAGTTTTAATGTAATATATATCATAAAATAATAAATCAAGCCTTCTGAAACATGGAGTCAGATCCTCATCTCTTCCCTCATCCAAGAGCCCCTGTGAGCACCATCACGCAGACACTGTAGTGAAGGACAAGGCATGAGACAGCACTGAGGCTCAGCTGAAGGGGACATTCCCTTCCCACCCCCAAGCCAGCTCCTCAGGACACTCCGTGTCCCAAAGCTTGGTCTGGCCAGGACCTCCCCCATGAGCAGCAAACACTCCAGCACCAAGGCATTGGCTGCTCCTACTCCTTCCCCCCCACTTCCAGCAAGAAATTCTGTCACGGAGCTGGGAGCACCTCGCTGTTGCAAGTTTTGTTAAAATAAGCACTTGAGGAGTTTCAGTTTCAAGAAGCTGACACATTCTGCCAAAATGCATTTAGTTAGAAAACTCCCAACCAGCTGTGATAGCATTCAAAATTTCTTTGAATTTTCTATTTCATTCATAAAGACTGTCAGTATTTTTAAGTTGGAAAGTGACTGAGAAAACTTTATATGCCTCCAACGTTGCTTCCTTTAGTGGCAGCTCCCCAGCAGGAAAAACAATAGCCTTAATTTTAAAAGGGAAGGGGAAAGGCTGAAGAAACATCAATGGAAAAGATTAGGTGGACTGCTGAGAAAAAGAGCACAATTAGTTCCTGTCAACACCCAAATTATTTCTGTGGGATCTTCAAGCTAAAGCAGTGATGGAACAACAGTATCAGTCTGTGGACAACATCGCTTTGTCCTTCTTCATAGTCCAGCACATAGCCAGTGGCATAGCCTTGTCTCCAGAATTTTACCCCTCTGAGGTTGCTCTGTTTCATGCCTTGTTTTCCCTGGCTCTTATTCCCCTTTAAGCTTTCCTGGTCTTTAAGAGCACACAAACATGTATGGGGCTCTTCAGAAGCCTCCCACAAGCACCCAGAATAAACTAATCTCTAGCAATTAAATGGAGGCATTTTGCTGCTCTCACTTGGTTGCAGAAGGAAGCAGAGGAGTGGTTCTGCTTTCTCTGTGTACTCAAATCACAGAAACAACAATTATCAGCAGAGGAATTGGCACAATAGATCAAAACAGGAGCCCGAGTAGCCTCTACCCAGACAGACTTTTCAGGCAGAGCAAATCAAAGTAAAGGGCAAGGTCCTGGAGAAGTATTTGCTTTAGCAGCTCAGTCTTAATCCATCAGCAGCTCTCTCCAGGGCACATTGGAGAATAAAGCCAGGAGAGCTGGGTCCCTCTCAGAGCTCTCCCCCTAGCAGGGCACACAGAGTCACATCCTCTGAGCACTTGGGGCTGGGCACAGGGCAGGACTGAGGGCACATCCCTGGCACCACACAGGGAGCAGCCTCTGACCCAGACATTGAGGGAAGAGCAGCAGCTGTCCAGGAAGCAGCAATTTTCCCTCCCAGCACACAGCCCTGCCTCAGCCTGCCACAACTACAGCTCATGCCTGGGATGAGCCCCTTGAACACCAAAAAGGGCAGCTCAGGCACTGACCCTGCTGGAGCAGAGGGATCAGCACCTGCCCTGAGCCTGGGGAAAGGCGGATCTGCATCAGTGCCCTCTGCTTGTGCATGGTGTAACCAGAGGGGAGAAAAGCCTGGAGCACCTGGGGACAGCACAAGTCATGCCTGAGTGTCTCTCAGTCCTGCTGCAGCCCTGGTTTCAGGGTGCTCCTGCAGCCTTCCACAAGCCATTCTCCAGGATGTGCCATCTCCACAGCAGCCTCAGCAAGGGACTGAGCATCTCCTGTGTTGCAACCTTTTACCACATTGGGCAAAGAAGGATCCTGCCATGGCTGCAGTGACCAGTGCACCCAAACTGTGCACAGCAGCCTCAGGATAAAGCTGATGATCTTCCTGGGCTCAGGGGGCTTTGTTTACAAAGCACTGTCCATCCCCTCTATCCAAATCATGCTTCCAAGTGGGCATGCAGGGCAGGACATGAGAAAGGACAGCCCAGCTGCACCAGACTAGGAGAAGGAGAAGGAGAAGAAGAAAACAACAGAGCACTACAGGTTTTACTTCAGTCTGATAGGGCTAAATAATCCCCTTGAGCTGGATCAGACAATTTGGAGGAACTGCACAGTGATGTGCTGGCACACCTTGGCACTGTGCTAGAGGATGGATGGAGAAGAGCTCCCTCATGGGTGGTACAAGGCTGCTCCCCACCATTCACCCCAGCTCCTTGACATTTTCTGTCTCAGGCAGCACACTGGGCAGGTTGCCCACCCCTCACACTGCAGCACCCTCACTCCCTGCTCCTTGGCCAGCACCTTCTGCTCTGGAGGTGACACCAGTGCCAGCATCCTGCCCTGCCTGCAGCTCCTTTGCTCTACACCTTGCACAGCCCAGACAACCCAGTACAGCAATGGAAGCTGAGCTAGATAAATGGCCAGGCTTTTTCTCAGGATTAATCACCCTTAGATGTGTTGCATGAGTCTGCCACAGCCTCCACGGCTGGTGAGGTATTTGCTGTCTCAACTCATTGGAAGTCAGGAAAATGAAGCAGCTGTGTGAGGTATCCCATTACTTAGACAGTTTGTACTGAACCTCAAGTACCTCACAGGGAGACAGCCAAGGATTCATCCTTCTGTTTTAACAGTGCTGCCCCTCGTCACAGTGTAGGAGTCTGAAAAATTACAACAAAAATCCTCTACAAAGACAGTAAAAGTGTCCATTACTGCCCTATGCAAATTCATTTTCCAGTGGAGAAGCCCTCAATACATTCATAATTTTATTTTTTTTTAATGTGACCTTTAGCTATAAAACAGCTTTTTCCCAGGGTTATGTCAGCATCATGTCCAATTCCTTGCACAGATATTCCATTCAAGGGATGCACAGGGTTGGGGCAGAGGCAGGGGAGGTTAACTCTGCTAAATTCATCACACAGAGAAGCTGAAGGAGACAGGGCTGAGACAGACAAAGCTCCAAGGATATTCAGTGCAGTGCCTGGGTGTTCATCTTGCTTATGAGAGGGGAGAGCCGGCAAAGCTGCAGGACTGCAGTTCTTGGAAGAGGTCACTCCTTCCCTGCCCTGGGGCTCTCTGGGGATGCTGGAGCAGCAGGAATCCAAGAATGGAGATGCTGAACTGAGTGCAACCTCTCAAACTTTTCTAATCTCCCTCAGTGCAGTTTGCCCTGCTCTGAGCTGTTGAGCTTGGAAGGGGAGAGGCCAGAGAGGAGGCTGCAGGTTTGAATTCCAGACCAAAGAGGTTTAATGCAAACTTCAAACAAACCCGTCACTGTCACATCCACCACCAGTCTGCATTTCATCCACCCGTAGGGAAAAAAAAAAAAAAGCAATAAAAAACTTTCAGCTTGAGAGAGGCTTCCAGAAACCCCCCAAGAAACAACTCCAGTAGGAATGGACCTCCAAGTCCACCCCTGGCCAGGGGCACCTGACACAAGAAATCCTGAAGAGCTGATGCACAACCAGCCCCCAGCCACAGGGCTGAGCCAGTCCTACCTTGTGGGGGCCAGTGAAATTCAGCCCCTTACAGCAGCACTCTGCAGCCACACCACAAAGGCACAAAGCCATTTCCTACTGCTTAAACACCTCTTCATCTCATCTCTTTCCCTGCTGCTCTTACACCCTCTGCCCTCTCCTCCCCCACCTCACACCATCTCCTTTTCTCTCTTCCCCTCAAACCTGCAGCTTCCACACAATACATTTTGGTGGATATTAAGGATAAAAGAACCAGAAAACAAGAGTGTGAGTCCTGCTCCAAAAGGAAGAAACAAAACCAGCCTCCCTACCCTTACAGGGAGAGCAGAGGGGTGCATGCAGCCCCTGGCAGCAGGGCTTCCACAGCAACTTACACTGCATAGAAGTACAGCAATCACATTATTGGCTAAAAATTTGTGTTCACTTTCAGAACAGATAATCACTGCTGCCAGCCCCACTTATCTCCCCACAAATCACATGTTAATGGCAATGCAGCAGCTCAGCCCACCAAAACCTTCGTTGGGGTGGTGTCTGCAAGGGAGGCAGAGGAAGCAATAGAGGAGGAGGTGGGGGCCCAAGGCCAGGACCCCTCTGTGCATGCAGAGCTGCTTATGCTGCAGGCCCCCCTGGCACCCCATTGCTGCTCCTCCAGGCTCCCACAGCTCTGCCCTTCCCCTCTCTTTCACTAAACCCTCCACATCTGGGCCTGAGCCACCCTCACAGAACCCACACAGCCCACTAGGATCTGTCTCAGTAGACAGGATCCAAACACTTTTGCCATCTGCTTTACAACTGGTGCCAGGCTGAGCTTGTGTCAAGCACCCAGATCCAGGGTGGAAGATCACAAGCCCAAGGCTGATGCAGATACCCCTATGTGCTGAGTACTCCAGGGAATCTTGGCAGCACACATTGTGAGGCATCCTGTCTTTTAAATATGTGCTGTGCATGGGTTCATCACCAACACAATCATCTTCTAAGTATTTATGTCATTTGCTACAGCCCTCCTCAATAAATCAGACTGCAGCATCAACATCAAACCATAAGGGAAGATCATTTTGTACAGAAAAGCAGTGCTTTAAAATTGCTTATGACTGCTGTATTAAATAAAATAATAAAAATAAAAACTACTCATAGTTCCAAAACAGTGATGACTTTGACTTTAAAAATGATTTAGATATTAAAGAAAAATAATATCCCCAGAGGGGATAATTTCAAAAATGCAACAACATAAAATAAAAATTAGGCAGAGGATGGGAAAATACATCTTCAGCTTTGTAGATCAGAGCTTTCCCATCCTGAACACAGAGTATTGTTGAGGAGCAGCCTGTTGGCATAGCTGTACTGTTATCCTTGCATTCTTAACACACTTTTGGTTAAATTAAGAAAAGTGACATTCAGAATAAAAGCGTGTTGTGCCCCTGCCTGAGCAGTCAGGGAGGAGAAATTCTGTCAGCAGCAACATGCTGCAGTCATTTCTCACCCAAGGGTAATGTGGCCCTGGGTGCCTTGAAGTCTCCTGTTGTCACCACTGATCCCCAGGCAAGAATCAGGGAAAGAGGCACTCCAGAACCAGGGGAGAGCCTGGCCTGGCCGCTCTCATGTGAGAGAGTTCAGGACTCACTGATGTCCTTTCCCTAATGATAAAAATGTGATGCTGCTCACTTCAAGAATCATCGCCTCTGCTATTTCCCCATACCATAATACCTGGCACATGTAGTGCCACTTGGAATGAAGGATGGGGAGAGAACACTCTAGGTGAGGATCACAGCATTGGTGTAACAGTAATAAAGACAAGGGGTGCAAAAAGGCAAACTCAATCCTACCTGCAGTGAATCTGCCCCAGGATGACAGAGCAGATCCAGGAGGAGGCTCCAGCATCCAAAGTCCTATCTCCCACACAGCTCCTTTACAGGAGCAGAGGGGCCTCCTGGCACAGAGGCCATGTGGATGGAGGTGCTCTCCACAGAAATCCCATAAGCCAGAGCCCTCACCAGCCCCTGGTGCTCTCACAGGGAAGGGCAATGATCCTCTTCTCACCCAACTCTAAAAGCAGAGTCTTTAGAGCCCATCTGGGCACTTCAGACTTGCCTGAGCCCAGGGAAAGTCTGTCCTGGTGGCTCAGTCACTGCCCATGATCAGTTCACTCTCCCTAATGCATGCTCTCCTGAGCATCATCTTAAATCTCTGAGACTGTGAGGTCCTTGCAGGCCAGGCTGCTCTTCGCTGAACACTTGGCCAGCATCCCACACACGGGATAAGACTGCAGCCCCAGCACAAAAAAAAAGATGCTCCAATCTCCACACTGCACTAAACCTGCTGTGCACCTCATTACCCCTTCTTCTCCCCCAACAAAGATCCCTGCTTAATTTTCCCACGTGGAATGCAATCATTACACTCTCACATTGCACCATAAATAAGGAACACGGTTTTGTACTGGAAACCAAACTGGGCTAAGCAGAGATGGGCAGACTCTGGCAGTGCCTCGGCAGGGCTGCAGGCTCTGGGCTTGCAGGCACCAGCCCAAGACATGTGAGCATCCCAGGGCTCCCCCTGCCACCACCTGTCCCCAGAACATGCTGCTGCCAACACTGCCATCAAATCCAGCTCTTGCACAGGTACAGGCACAGAGCCCTCCCCGCCTAAGGCTGGCTTTATCAAGCACAGCCTTACATAAGCTTACATAAGGCGTAAATCAGGAGCAATCACACTACACCAGGTGCCCACCCAGCAATGGCAGTAGCCCCCAGCAGCCAAGGTCAGCCCTCGTGGCTCCAGCTGAGCTGCTCAGGACCTGGTGGAATGGTGACCAGGACATCCCTCACTGGCAGAACCCTTCCAGCACCACCACGAGGGGCTCCAGAAAGGAGCAGGAGCAGCCAAGAGCCCCAGCAGGCCCCACAGACCAAGGCAGAGCTGACCGTGGCTCCACACAGCTCACACGCACACGGTTGGGTAAAAACAGCACCAGGCTGTGTCACAGGCACAGCCCTGCCTCCTCTCCAGCACAACTGGACAAGCAGCAAGGAAGCAGAGGAGCAGAGCTGCTTAAAAAACCCAAAGCTGCTGCACCAGGGAAGCACAAAGAGGGGAGGAAGAGGAGGGTGTTGTTACAGCAGTATTCAGAGGAAGAGTTTGTGAAGTTCCCAGAAAGGAGACTTGGGGATCTGGGAAAAAGAAAGATGTTAAGATTATGCATATGTTCCTCTTGTGTCTCCCAGGAGTCTCCAGCTTTGCATCCCAAATTATTCCAGTTCTTCATTAGTCTCTCTCTATCCCCTGCCCACCAAGCAAGCCAAAATGTCATCCAGTTGTCAAAAGCTAGCACATATACACTGCAAAAATGTTTGCTCCCTCATGCTCAGTCCCTGTGCCAGAAAGACTCACTGCACCTTTCCTTCTCATTCCTTATTTTAATTTCCCCAACTGACACCATTTGGAGGGGGCATTGTTACTTCTGCACAGCCGGGCTCCATGCATTCCCTCCTGGAAACAAACTGGGCCTTCAAAAAACCCCACCAAAACCTAGAAACTCCTCCCACATGGTGCTCACCATCCGAGGAAACAGGCTTGGCTTGGAGAACAACATCCCAAACTCACCAAGGAATAATTCAAACCCTTCAGTACAGAGCTCTGTCCCTGGGTGAGCACAAACACATGGTTTATGTTTTTAGTGCTTCTGTGGAGCAAGAAGACCAATGTGCACCCACCCAGCCCAGAGATCTTCCATCACAGGGGAGCAGGGCAGCTCACACCCATTGCAGCAAGGACACCCTTCCCCAGAATTCCCAGCAGAAAAGCTCACTCAGCCCTGGAGGAAGCATCAGCCATGAGGAAGGAGCAGCAGAGCTGCTGAAGGCAGTCCTGAGACAGCCCAGGCCCCTGTGGCAGCCACACCAGCATGTAGACCTTGCAGAGGAGAGGCAGCTTCTGCCACCCCTGAGCTCTGCAAGCAAAGCAGGAAAGCCTGGCAAAGTGGGACCAAAGGGGCTTTGGCAACTGATCTGCACAGTAAATTAGGTTTAAAGGAGGGGGGTGGCATAAAAGGGCCATAAATGCCCCACAGTGATTGATGCACAGCCCTGAGCTGTGGTTACAATCCCGTGATGCAGACAGCTCCATTAATCACCAGTGCACCCACTAAACCCTGCTCTAGTTCTGGGAGCAGTTTCCCTGGAAAATGGCTCATGTTTCTAGGATTGACAGGTCTTCTACTTTTTGGTTTCTTCTCTAACTCCTTTTTTTTTTTTCTTTAAATAAGCAATAAACTTATCAAAATCCTGATGTTTTCTTACGGCCTCAGCCCTTCTCACCTTCCATGATGCCCTTCTCCCCAAGGGACTTTCAGTCTCTCCCACTCTAAAAATAATTCTAGAGAAATTACAGAGGAGTTGTACTCCATCTGTCTCTAAAGTGGGGTTTGTGCTCATATTGTTTGTCAGTGACATTCCATTGCCACAATTACCACTGCTATTTTATCCCTCTCTGCCTGTAATGCTGATGAGAGAGCAGCAAACTGTGCTGGGTTTTAAGCTGAATAAGTCACTTAAATACATTTATACCCCCAGATCACAACATAAAGCATAAATCTAACCATCTATCATGCACTCACTTGATATGAATGCTCACCATGGTATCAGGCAAAGCAATCTCAAGAAAAGCACAGGATGATTTGATCTGCAGCTGCCTGCAAGTATTTGACAAGGGTATTAGATGAAAAAAATTCAAGAAAGGGATGAAGCATCTCACCTAGACATGGCTTTTGCTGGGCTGATTCCAGAGGGAAAGCAGGGACTTTAAAAACTTCTTGGTAAATTTGCAGCTATGCTTGTAATATTCTGAACCAGCAAGGGATTGCCCAAGGCTTGGCACTGAAACTGGGTTCTTTTCTTGACATATCAAAGAGAAAAATTGCCCAGAGCCAGGACGCTTGGTATGGGGGACCTGGCTCAGGTTCTGCCTGCAAAGCACCTCCCAGCTCCCCTCCACTGCCCTGTCTGTGCAGCAGGGCTGAGGGCCTCTCCTCATCACTGCTAGGAGATAATTGGGATGATGTTTGGATTCTGCACACCTGAAACTTCTTTGAGGGACTCTGCCTTAGGGAAGAAATACCTTGTGCTTCCAGCTGCCTGTCCCAGATGTGATGCAGTGTCTGAGCAGGGTTGTTTTGATGCTGGCGCCTCTCCTTGTAGTCTCCATCTGGACTGTGCAGAGAAAGGTGAAATACTGTTACAGACCTCACCATGTCTGGTTCTAGGTAAGAGCCTTTGTCCCAGCAGGCAATTAACACAACACCTTTATTCCAAATTCCCTTCTCCCTCAGCTTGAGTCCAACACTAAAACAAGGAAGATGTGAGCCATGGTGTGAAAGTTTTGTTGCCTTTCTCTTCCTTGCAGGTGCTGAGAGAGAAGAGGGATGAAGGTACCACACTGTCAAGTTGGAGACAACACTTCAGCCTCTCATCCACCGAGGATCTCTGCTCCCAAAGCTTGTCTGTTCCCTGAGCAACATTCTGCCAGCAGCACATCACTGTATGGGCTGAGCTTGAAACTTAGGCATTTCCTCATGGAAGCATTGTGCAGCAATACTTAGTTTTTCTTTTTTTCCAAAAAAGCTGCTCCACTGGCTTCACAGCAAAGCTGGCCTGTCCTGCTGAGCCGGGGAAGAGGGCAGGAGAGGGGCACTCTGCAAAGTGGCCCAAAAACCCTGCCCAGTTCACCTGGGGGAATTTGTCCATGCATGCACCAGGCTGGGGGCAGAGGTGACAGAAGTAATCTGATTTATCTGATATCAGGAGGCAGGATTGTGTCACAGACCCCAATGCTCCTTTGCACTGTAATCAGGTGAATTTTAGCTGAATATATGACACAAAAATCTCAAGTTACTTCAAGTCCAGAAAAAAAGGAAAAAAATCTCAGTGACCTGTCTTGCCCATGGTGCTCACAGAGCACCAAAGATGGTCACTGCATCCTGCTTTGCTTCTTCTCTAAAATCCATCTCCAACCCAGGCAGGGCAGGTGCCTGGATAAAGGCAGAGGCCAGTCCTGGGGTACACAGTGAATTCCATCACTCTTTCCCCAGGCAGACCTGGGGCTGTTTGGATGCATCAGCTCAAGAACCAGAGGCAGCCAGGGGCAAAGTGGGTGCAGCCCAGGGACACAGAATGGTGTGAGGAAACCAGAACTGGCAGCACATGGGACAAAAGAAAGTGAAGAAAGGAAGGTCCCAGCTGCAAAACTTGATCAAAGCCCAGCAGATATCTGCAGGCTGCCAGTGAAGGGAACAGGCAGGGGAGAGGCAGTGGGGGAAAGAGGGCTCTGGAGTTGGTTGCCAGCTTGCACTAAAGAAGATAAGAAAGAAAAAAATCAGTTATCCCTCAGTCTGAAGTAAATTACAAGACACATCCCTCAAGAGCACAAGGTGAAGCTCTTGATCAGACAAGCAGCGCTGGCATGTAATTCCCCTTGATATCAGCTGATTTGAATTTTAGTGCTCGTGAAGGGTGCATGACTGACAGCTCTGGAAGCTGCAGGCATCTGTTCCTGTGCAGGAGCAGAGCACACAGCCCTGGGCACCAGCATCCCCATGGCAGCTCTGCTGCTGCTGGAGCTGCAGGGACAGGCAGCACATCTGGGGAAGGAGGACAGAGCTCATCCCTTGCTCCATGCAGCCCTTGTGCACCCCACCAGGGTTGGGCACATGGGGCCTCTTGGTGCCTTGTGAACATGAGCATTTGCCTCATATTACACAAAATTTCAAGTTAGCCATGGAAAAGAAAGTATCTCCTGAGGTCATGGATCCCATTCTTCTGTTGTCATTATATTGCAAAGGTTTCACATTGCTGTCTCCTTAGCGCCAGAGTTTCACACCTCCTTGATGTTGCTCATAGGCAGCCCCTCAGAGCCCTGGCTCTTCCCTTTTTCTTACAGCGGGCAGCTGGAGTCAGTTGGTTGACTGACTCACTCATGTTGAACTGCTCACTCATGTTCAACTTGCCATCAATCAGGACCCCCAGGTCCCTTTCCACAGTGCTGCTCCCCAAATTTTCATTCCCCAGTCTATACACACAACCCCATCCCAAGTGCAGAATCTGGCACGTGCCCTTGTTAAAAATCATGCAGTTGATGATTGCCCATCTCTCTGATTTGTCAGGGTCTCCCTGGCCTGGGAATGGTTTACATACCATCAACATTCAATATCAATGGTGAGATTCAGAAAACAAACAAAATAAAAGGAGACTTGGATTCACTAAGCCCACACCATTTTAAAAGCAAAGTAGAAATTGGATCTGCTTAAATGCAAATGGAATACCCTAAACCCTCACTCCTGTACCCAGGCAGAAATCTGTTGAGTTCTGTAACCAAAGTTCACTTAATTGCTCACTTCTTCCAGTTAATGCACATCACTCCTCTTCTGTGCTGCATACCAATTGAAACAGCTTCTCTGCAACAAGGACAACAGAATCCATTCTGAAACCAAGCCACAACAGAGTTTCTCTGAGGAATTTTGAAGGTAACTTTGGCAAGAGAAGCTGACTAGCAAAGCTGCTGCAAATTCAGGAGTGCTGGAAGCATCAGGAGTTAGCAAATAGCTCACCACTGAGCAAATAAATCAATGCAGGGCTGTTAAAAAAGTCTGGTCCAAGACATTTCAGGTCTGCTTGTCTTTTTCCTCTACAGCACCTGAATCAGCAAGGGACTTGGCAATTTCTGAAGACTTGTGTACACTCAGTTAAAATAACACTCCAGTGATGAGTTTTCCTAACTGGCCAAGAGGGAATACCTCTGAACAATAGCACAGAAATTGCACAGGAGGAGGTAGCTCAACTGGGGGCTCAGAAGCAAAAATATTTATTTCCCAGGTAACTCCCAGAGTTTGCCCTGTCATTCAACACCATCATGAGGTTCTGAACATCCTTCATCAAAGGGGGCTGCAGAGAGGCACAATCTTTACAGAGCAAAACTAAACCCTTCCGAGGATTTTACCAAATTTGTGAGTTACCACCCTTTGGGTATTTGCTCATAGCCTGCCCTGACTGCAAAGTAAAACAATCTTACTTAAACTGCTGCTTTGGGCACCTTTTCATTTGAAGTGAGCAACATGGTTTAAGCAAATACATTTTACTCTGCAACTGGGGACAGCTCAGTACCTGTGGTCAGTCCCTGCAGCTCAGCTGCCACAGAATAGCTTCTGGCGTGATCACATGAATGTCAAAGCAATCCTAGAAAACTGCTTTTGGCAGAAGCTGGGCACAGAATTCTATATTTTTTTTATTTATTCTTTCAACAAAATACACATCTTTCCTCCAGAAACACTCTGTTCTTAGGATAGAATTTCAAGCTGTTCATGGCGAGGGAAGACAGGAGGTCATGTTGATCAGTGTCTATATTTTTTGTAGGAAAGAATGGTTAATCAGCAACTTCCCAGGGTGATGCCAAATATACCACTCCTTTAGTACTTTTGCTTTTATCATCCTATGGCTCTCAATAAGTCTGAGCTATCACTGCATTTTGCCACTTCACAAACATGCTTTGTTTCTACAGGGACACTTGGAAAATTAAGAGGGATCAACAAAAGTTGCAAATACATACTTCACTTGAAGTGTATTCAAACCCCATGTAGAGATTCTCATTTCAGATTAAAATGGCTTTAAATTACTGCTTAGTCTTCTGCCAAGAAAGAGCCCTGAGAAATGGCTCTTGCTGTGAAGCACTGTGAAGTTTAAATCAGTTTAGACTGGCTGAAATCGTAGTTTTTATATCCACTTCACACCTGGGCATATTAAAGTGCTCACCACCAGAAAGGGAAGCTGCTGGCCACCATGGAAGGAAACTCAGATCTGTCAAGATCATTTTTCAAATATAACATCCTTCAAAACAGTGTTTGCACTTTTTTTTTTTTCTTCCTGAGTCTTGGGTAAGCTGAAGATCTCACCACAAAAAAAACTCCAAACCAACAACAAAAAAATCCAACCCACAACTAACAACAAAACCACCACCACCACAAAGAAGCCAGCTTATCTGAGACTCTATACACCTATGATGAGGTTTATAGGTTTTTAAACCAACTGAGGTCTGCAGAGGGACTAAAAGTTTCAGTAAACCTTCACAGCTGCTCCACTTCAGGAGAAAGGAAGCCAAAGGGTCAGGCTTAGAGGGGCAGGCAGCTGCTTTGACCTCAGCCATTGCAGTGTGTCCTACAGGTCCTGCCCTGCTCCCTCACACCCACAGATGCTACAGACACAGATTCAGCTCCCCTTTGGGAAACAGGGCTCTCAGACAAGTCCAGGGGATGTGATCCTGACATCTTTCTATATGCTGAACAGCACAAGTTACTGATCTGTGTGGGGCTGCTTACAAAGCACCCAAGTAGGGAAGAAGAGAAAGAGCATCAAAATCAAGTGTCTGCTTTTAGAAATGCACTAAACACACTAAAAATACACTCTGCTAGAGGAGATGGCACAACAGCTAAACCACCAGCAAGGAAAATAATACTCAATTGCTGAAGTGCCTAAATACAAATATACATGATTTAGAGACACTAATTTGGGTAAAGATAGTTGGGATGGGCCATTTTTCAGGAAGAGGCAGTAACATTTCAGAGATGGCAGGCACTGCTTTTGCTGCCCAGCTTCTCTTTTTGACTCCCCTGGTACCTCTGCCCTCTGTCAAGCTCACATGGGCAACAGGAAATAAGACAAGGGGATCTCTTTCTCTGCTCTACCTTGCAACTTGTTTAGGATACAGCAGTGTCACACTAAACAAAGGTACAAAGCAGCAACCTGAGACCTGGCACTGTGGACTCACACAGTAAGTGACAACCCACCTGCAGGCAGTGCTCAGGGCCATGCTGCTGGATGCCTCTGCAGCAGCTCCTTGTTTGAAAGCTTTGGGAGAAAAACTTTTCACCTTCTTCACCTGAGCTTTCTACACCCACAGATTCCTTTTCTGGCAGTGCAATCCATCCCTCTTCATCCTGTGGGCAGCCTGGTCTTGGTCAGCGCTGAAGTTGTTTGTGTTGGGGCACAGCAGGCACCAGTGGTTCCCTGAAGGACAGGACAGCCCAAGGAGCTCAGCTGCAGGTTTGAGCTGGTTCAATGTGCCCAGGGGGAGCTGGGCAGGGCCCTCCAGCCCCACCAGTGCCCCAGGGACCAGCACCTGCTGCTCCCCTCACAGCAAAGCCTCTGCTCAGTGATGCTGGTAAAAGTCTGCACGTGCCAAGTTCTCAGCCCCTCTCCTGTCTCCCCAGCCCAGCCTGGGTTTGTAGATCTCAGCAAAACAGAGTCTGAGCTGTGCCCTGGTTTTCAAAGAGTTCCCAGATTTACAGCAGCAGAACATGTTACTGGCTGTGTGAATCTGCTGCTCCAGATTCACAAAACAAGGGTAAATTAAGGACTGGATTCTTGCGCTGTGCCTTTCATAGCTGACAGGTGATCCCAGAAGGGTCATGGTCCCACATCTGAACTTGATAGCTCAGTGTACAATGTCTTTTTTGTGTCCTGCTCATGCAATACACTGAACACAGACCTGCCAAACAAGATCAGACAGAGCCTAATTTTGATGTGAAATTACTTAAAACAATATCTACATACTGCAAGAGCTTTGAAAGTGAACAATATTACATACTTTGCTCACGAAGAAAGGCTCTGGGATAGATTTACTGTGCAAGCTCCAATCCAAAGCAATTAAAGTGAAGAAAGATTTTCTCTAACTTAAGTGCCATGGATCATAGCCCTTCACCTCCATCTTTTCACATATCTTTACAGGAACAAGAAGTTAAAGATATACTCGCTACATCTTGCACAGACTGGAATTCAATTAACATTTTTCTGCAACAAAACTTAGAGAAGCACTTCAGAGCTGCTGCTCACAATGCAGAAGCAAGTGAACAAATGATATTCTCATTAGCGCTCTGCCTTTCCCTGCTGTGCAAGCCAAATCCTTGAACACTAAAAGCACCTCAGCATCAGCTGGGCTCACAGACATCCAGAGCAATTTTTCAAGCTCCCTGACTTTTATAGACCAGGGGGGAAGGGATTTGGTGTGCTTTAATCCGTTCTATTATATGAACTCAGAAATGGTTTTCACTCTCTAGAACTATAAATTAAACTGGCTGCAGTTATTTTATTCCTGATTATGCTGAAAGTTACTGGCAATAATTTGATGACTATATTTTCTTGTCTTTATTTTTTTCTTCTTTTCCAAATTAACCTGTGAATTTAGTTTCTGTGGTAGTAAGTAAATAATGCAATAAGACTGAAGATAGTAGCCAACACATTCACATCTTGATGCCTGAAATTGTGGATGAACAAGTAACAGCTTCTTTACGTTGCAGGTGAAATTTACTGTATTCAATTCTCAGCTCTTTAGGCTGCAAGAACATGTTGTACAAGAAAACCACATTATTTTGCAGTACCCTACTTTTTTTTTTTTTAATCTAGAAGACTAGCCACCTTTTCAATGTAAGTGAATATACCTTTTCAAGTCTTTAGACAAATACCATCCCAACCATTTTAAAGACAGGAAAAACTTAGGTCAAGAATAATTTACAGAAAAGCTTTTTACTTGTGCTGTACAAGCTATTATTAAGTACAACTAAAGATAGAAAAGTATCCATTTTACTACTGCATTCCTAAAAATATATGAAAGTAGGGAAAAATTTCCATCTGCGTGGCTTCCTCTCCTTTCTCCTGACCACTGAGACAATTTGTCTTCTAAAGCCTGGTAACAAACAGAGAAAAAATGAGACCGCACTGGTGAGGCCACTCCTCAAATGCTGTGTCCATTTCTGGGTCCCTCACCCCAAGAAAGACATTGAGGGTCTGGAGTATGTTCAGAGAAGGGTAATGGAGATGGGGAAGGTCTAGAGAGTCCTATAATGAGCTGCTGAAGGAGCTGAGGGGGCTCAGCCTGAAGAAAAGAACACTCAGGAGTGACTTTACCATTCTATAACTACCTTAAAGGAGTTGTACCTGACAGAAGCTGAAGCTTGGCCTCTTTTCCCAGGTAACAAGTGACAGGCCAAGAGGACATGGCCTCAAGCTGTGCCATGGGAGGCTCAGGTTGGACACCAGGAAGAATTTCTTCATGGAAAGGGTGGTTAAGCATTGGAACAGGCTGCCCAGGGAGGTGGTGGAGTCAACATCTGCTCAAGAAATCACAGGACATTACACTTAGTTCCCTGGTTTAAATTGACATGCTGGTGTTCAGCCAAAGGTGGGACTGGAAGATCTTTTCCAGCCTGAATGATTCTGTGATTCTGTGGGAGATGGACACAGACTCAGATTATCTCTGGATGAGTTAGGGTGCACACTGTACATTTTGGAGTGTAATACATCAGCGGCTTCTCTACAAAGTGATACGGTTCTTGGAGTCCAACTGTGCCTCTAGTCCATGGGAATTAATAAATGTGTCTTTGATGATTTATTTCAATACAAATTACTTGCCAGTGTAAGCACAGCAGAATCCAGCTTCAGGCAGGATACTTGGTACCTTAGAAAATACCAACTTCTAAAAGCTTTAGTAAAACCTACTTGGGATTCCATCAGACTCAAGTGCCCATGTCAGTTATTGTCAATTATTCCATCTATAAGGACATGTCAGATACACAAAAGACACTATTCTGACAGCAGGCCTGCCCCAAAATGATAAGTTTAGCATAATGCACTTGACAATGAGAAAAGCAATAATAGCTATTTTGGGGACAAAAGAAAAATACAATGGATCTGATGACTAAGTGTTCTGGTCCCCAGTGTAAAAGCAAAGTAGATCCCTGTCGTATTTAACTTGATTCTTTTGAATTAAACACTTCCATTAAAGTTTCCCACAGTAGCTTTAATATTTAATTATGTATTCCACCAAAGAAAAGAACAAAATCTTTGCAAAGGGTTTTTTTGGGCTTTTTTTTCTGGATGTGAAATATTTATCAGCATATCTCTTTGGACAAGTATTTTTATCCCCCAGGCAGGGAAAAAAAACTTCCACGATCAAATCGGTTTCAAAACATTTTATTTTACAGCTTGAAAGTTTTCTATACTTCAGCACCTCATGCCGTGACTTTGTTATTTCACTTGTTAATGAATGGTAATTAAATCTCTTTTGGCTGAAAAGGTTGGAGGGCTCCTGCTGTATTACAAAAACAATTTCTGAAAGTTACAAAAATGCCCAAATGTCTAGAAATTAAAGCATAAAGTTTGCCATGTTTTGAGTCCAAGTTTTAATCGCTCAGAAGGGTTTGTGTGGGAGAACAGCACGTCCCAGTGAGTGTGCACAGCCCCCCCAGATTGAACAGACATAATTATGTCACTTTGTATCTACCAGAGTAAACACAATCGTGCTCTTAATAATCTACATTGTGGCCACAAACTTCCTTGATCTTCCTAACAACTGTAGCTAACACTGCATAAACCCTATAATACACTACCTACACAGAGAACTGCTACATATGTACATCTAAGTAAAGACTTGTTAATTTTGCATTTGCTCAGCAGGGCTTGAAACATCAGCCTATTAATTTTTCTTCTTTTCTGTATTCTCATTTCTTTCAGGTGCTTTGAGCAGAAGATAAATGGAGTGCGTGCTTACAACTGAGGTAGATAAAAGAGAAATAACTACATATTAAGGCATTTTGTGGCATTACAGTGCTAAATAGAGACACAATATTGAAGAAGAAATATCTCCACTATCCATTTACATCCGTGCAAGTGTCTGCTGGTATCAAATGGGCAGATTTGGTACACAGATTGTAAAAAGAACTATGTTAATTCCAATATAAAATGTAAAATATATAAATGCAATATAAAATGTAATTCCAGTGTAAAAATGTGTTTGATTACATGCAATATACCATTTTTTCCTGAAGGTGATACAGTGATTTCAGCAGATTTTGAATCTCTTTTAAAATTACAGTTTCTCAAACAAGAAACTGGGAGCAGGAATGCAACTAGATGAGTGCATTCCTAGACTGCAATTTTGGGAATGGGTTTGCTTGAAGGAAACCTCACCCCTAACCTGAAGTGAGGAACATCAGTCTTGAGGGGTGGTAATTTTGTCCTCATATAAATGCCGGATGGCTCCTTCTCCCTTTAAATAGAAACAAAGAAACAGAAAATTCATATTTCATTCTGCAGCGCAGAGATGTTTACAAAGTAAGGAAATCTGTGTCCTCCAGAGTTTCTTTGATGCAACCACGTATCAAGAGATCATTTAAAAAGTGTTGATTAAAGCCTGTTAGGCTAAACCTCCAAGACTAGGTGTCTGGATCTAATTACAAAACCACTGATGGAGTTTGGAATTATTAAAAATTAGAAATAAATGAGCTTTCTTTGTGCTATTCCCCAAAATGGTCAGAGCACCTCATTAGAGCAAGTATGTACATGAGCTCCATGACTTCAGATTTCTAATCACCATCCTGTTCTAGCTGGAATATGCCTGTTTTCAAACAAACAGCCACATTCATCAAAGGCACAATGGGGAGGGTTTTTTCCTTTGCTGAATTTTAATGAATATATAGTGTTATCTGTCTTCACATTTTACCAAAATTCCAGCGATAATTGCCCTGTCTGTGACATTTGCAGAAAGTCAGCAGTGTGCTGTGGGTGCACTGACAGCCCCAGGGAGCTGCTCCATCTGAGAACCCAGGAGGTCTTGACTTTGATGGCCTCAAGAGGAGGGAACGAGGGTTAGCTGGTTCCACTCTCCCAAAGCTGGGGAGGTAAGCAGAGCACTACAAAGACAAAAGGCAAAATTCCAGCCTCACTGCAATATACCTGGATGCTTCAGAGAGAGGTCCTGAGATACTTAAGATTAACCAAATGAAGCTTTATGAACTTCTAGTTTATCATAGGAGCAGAAGGCTTTACGAAGATGGTCAGTACATTACTTTATTTCACAGTCACTGACACTGAAAAACAAATGTGAGTGCAACCACACTTGTACAAAACCTAGCCTTCTCACATGAGTATCTTTTCTCAGTCCCCACCAAGGGAAAAGAAAACACTTCTGTAATTACTTTTCTATTTGCCCCTAAATAATTGTCAGGATAGGAAAAAGTTCAGAGAAACAGTGTCAGATTCTAGTTATGCATCCTTTTCCAAACTTGACCCATATAGAAGTAGGAGAATAGCCAAAAGATGGCACAGATGAACTTTACAACGAAAACCATTTATAACTGGTTTTAATTGTATCAGTGTAGCTCTAATGGATATGCCAGCTGACAGGAATAACACTCTGTATTTAGATGGCTTATTCCATCTCACTATTTGGTTTCCAAGTCTGGGGAGAGAAAATGATCCAGAATCCATGCTCATTTTTTCCTCGTGCTCCCATGGAGACAACAAACAGATGTGCTCATCAGTATGGAAAATTCTATGCAACTGAATACTATAATATATTATGCAGAAGTAATGTGCAACCAGCCACGTGCAAAAGCTCCCAGTTACTACTGACATCCCTCAGTGCAGTTATTTACATATATAGGACTGCTGGATTAGGTCTCTGGTGTGGATTTAAGCTTCATATTTTCTCACAAATCCTTATCAAGATCAAAATGGGATCCGGGTGCTAGAAGCAACCAGGAAAATAGTGATGCAGAAAGGGTTCATGGAGCTGAAGTTAAAAATAGGAAGAGATAGAACAAGACAACTTACACAACTGGGAAAAAGCAACATTCAGAATCAGAGAGCTGAAAAAGAGGATTTTAAATTCACAACCAAAATCTTAAACACTGAATTTTCATTTTTAACACAAAACAAAGCTAAATTCCCAGTTACTATATTCCTTCAGCATCACATGCAAAGCTGCATTTATTCAGTACCACGATGTTAAACCACAACTCAAAGCTATCTTGTACAAATCAATAAAAGCTTTAGATGATAACTTTGTGTAAGGTTATCCAAGAGTATTAATTCTCTTTCATACCAGGGTAGTCAATAATGTTGTTAATGCTATTGTCCTGACAGGATCCTCTTTTTATTAGCAAAACCAGCTACATTTATTTCAGACATGATGTTAACATTAGCCAGCAAGACAGAGAATCAAGTCAGTGGTTTTCTGTCAGCTGGGATTTAGAGATATCTGAGATTGTATGAATCAAATGGCCTTGGCTCTCTGGCCAGCATCCACACAGCAGGCACACCCTCTGCTCAGCCCCGCCTGAGGCAGCAGGGGTGTGGGATGGCTGGATGGCAGGGATGAGGACTCCTTGGGGAAGAACCTGACTGCACAACAGGTTCTCTGTGCTGCAGAAAGCCAGCAATGTGACCTGCACACCTGGGAGGCTGGAGAAGGAGGGCTGAACAAGGTTGTTGTCCCTTACCAACAAAAAGCACAGCCTAGAGGCAGCAGAATTTGCAGTTACCCAGGACTGGCATGCCCAGTTATGCCTCTGGGTTCTTCACAGCAGGATGCAGTCCAAGAGGCTTGACTGGGGTACAAAGTAATGAGGGGCAGAGGAGAGCAAAGCCCAGCACCACCCCTCAGCTGTCACAAGATGGGAGAGGTGCAAGCCAGGGCTGGCAGCACAGTGCTGGTGCCTTCTGAAGCTCTGCTGGGGACCGCAAGATGATGCCAGCCTGCAGAAGCTCCACTATACCTGGATGTGCTTCCAAAACCCAGATGTCACAGAGACACTAATGCTCATCAGACTACAGGCATGACTGCCCAAAAGAACAACCTGAAAAGCTGACCCAATAGCAGGTATTTATCCTGACCCTATAGACAGTGTATCCAGCACTAAATGACTTTTAATATGAAGTTTCTTTCGCTGTATAGCATGGCCCTGTTCAGCTACCATCAACTCACACAGTATTTTTTATTTTAAAGCAATTACGTCCTTAACAAGTGGAGTTTTTATGAGAGGAATTAATTTTAGGTGAGATATAACAACAAAATGTGGGTGAGCTTCTCCTCATTTTATGAACAGAAAGAGACATGATGCCAGAGTCTGAAATGGAAACACCAAATCTACTGTGAAGGAGATATTTAGCTGCTGCAAATGGATTATCAGGCACTATGGTAGCCTCACATATTGATCCTAAAGCTCCAGAAAGGCCATTAGCACTGCACAATTGCTGCTAATTCCAAACATTAAGGTAACATTATGCAATTTGCAGATGGACAAAAGTCACTGTTTATCACTGATTATTTTGCTAATTTAGTCATCAAATCATTTGTTGTCTGAAATTAAGGAAGACTTAATAAAGGCAGCTTTGAATTCTATTCAGAAACGGTACAGAACCATTGGCTTTAGTGTGTGAGGAAGGCACCAGCTGAGGATGGAAATGAGTGGAAAGACAAAAGGCTTTCTGTGCATACAGAAAAACTTGGTAACAGACCACATCATCTGACTGCAGAAATCTAAGAAACCTCTTGTTAAAGTTAAAGCCCACCCTCAGCAGGTTTTCAGATGATGAGCTGAATGGGGCAGGTGACTCACCTGAGGGATGGGATGCCATCCAGAGGGACCTGGACAAGCCCAAGAAGTGAGCCCATGGGAATCTCTTGAGGTTCCACAAGAACAAGTGTGGGGTGCTGCACCTGAGGCAGGGCAGGCCCTGCATCAATCCAGGCTGGGGCATGAGCAGATGGGGAGCAGCCCTGCCCAGAAGGACTTGGGAGTGCTGTGGGTGAGAGGCTGGACATGAGCCAGCCATGGGCACTCACAGCCCAGAAATCCTGCTGCAACAGGACAAGGGATAAGGGGTTTTTACTAAAGGAGGGTAGATTTAGACTAGATATAGGAAGGAAATTTTCTGTTATGAGGCTGGTGAAACACTGGCCCAAGTTGCCCAGAGACGTGGTAGATGCCCCATCCCAGAAATATTCAAGGTCAGGCTGGGGCTCTGAGCACCTCATCTGGATGGACATGTCCCTGCTCATTGCAGGGGGATTGGACTAGATGGCCTTTAAATGCCCCTTCCAACCCAAACTGTTCTATAATTCTATGCTTTGATGTCAGAGACAAGACACTAATCTGTGTTCTCTGGGCATCATCTCACTGGTATGAATAATTTAACTGGACTGCAGATCGTGTTCAGCAACATCTCTGATGAATGTTCTTGTCCTGGCCATAGATCATGGTAAATCCAGACCAGACTGAAGGAACATGAAGGATAACATTCAGAAAAATTAGGCAACAAAACTGTATCACCTCAGTCAAATTTGGCCACATTCTGATCCAAAGGGTCTAAAACAAAAATCTAGCTTATGCAGAAAGTTGTGCAGACAAAAGTGTTGTTTTCCCATACTTCTTCTGTTGCTCCTTGCGTTTCTGAGACAGATATTTCTTTTTCATTTCCAGAAGCTCATTGTTAAGTCTTTCAATTTCATGTTTGTATTCTTTGCTCTGTGTTTCACACATAGTCAGTTCTGAGGACAAAACCTAATAAACAAAACACAAACAGCAGAAAGAGGAGATATTGCTTCACTTACACATAAGTACTTTTACAAGCACTTCCTCTTTTTATATTTCATGATGTAAGAAATGATCATTTTCTACCACAATTTTTTTTCCCACTTGATGTTTCATTTCATCTCACCTCCACTCACCTAAAAACATCTTACAAAATAAAGGTTATGCCATTTAACTATAATACAACATGTAAAATATGCTCCAAGCTTTACGGGAATGGCATTAATAGCTATATTAGCTCTTAATTTCTGGGACATAAAGCTGGGCAAAAATCCAAAGTTAAGGTCTTAATAAATCAGGGAATTATTTTATATTAATGGGGTTTATTCACAGGGATGCATTTCTAAGTGGAGTAATTCAAACCACACAGGCAAAGTAGTACCAGGCACTGCAAATATTAATACAAAGCCACTTATATGTGAATCAGTAAAATTTTGAAAAAGGAGGAACATGCATAGTGCACCTTCTTTCAAAAGGGTAATAGCTTGACCTGGCACCCCAAAATGCATGCATGCCATCATGCTACAGCATGCTGTGTCTGAAATGCAAAGCAGCAATTGACTGCATTAAGGACAAATAAGGACCGTATGGAGAACTTCAAATCACGTTCAGTTTAGCTAAACCGTGGCTTCTATTTTACATTTTCTACATTGTTTTTCTTCTCCATGGAAAGCTAAGATTTGCATAACAGCCTCTTTGTTTCCTAAGGGCCCATCTGCTCCTGCATTTTTTTCCTCATGGTTAGTATAGACGTGATTATGATGCAGTGAACAGGAGATGATGACTTCAACAGAGAGAGGAACTGCAGAAGTAGATGAACTCCTGGGGAGATGATCTCTCATGCAGGCAAGAATAGGAGAAGATCAGCTTATTCATAGAATATCATTGAATTCTATCACAGAATCGCTTTTTAATATTATGCTTTTTAAATGTCCTACAAGATTCTTTTGGAAGCAGGAACTCCTCCCTCCAACTGACAAGGGGTTAGAACAGGTTCCTCCTGTCATCTCCAAAAGATCTGGAAATCTAAATATACATGTACACAAGGCAAGAGAAAAAACAGTAACTTAAGACTGGATTCTCAGTATATTCTCACTGGTTTGTTAAAAAGAAAAAAAAATTGCTTTGATTTGCTTCTTAAAGATATTAACAGTTTAAGATAAAGGGAAGGAGAATAAGCTGAATGAAAAGCTGACAGTATCCCACAATGCCCATGCAAAATACATATGTACAGCATTGTGCTGCTAACTCATATTGTAACAAGATTTTTCCTCTATTTTAATTTAAAAAGTAGAACAATGTGCAAAACAAAAGTTTGTTTGCTGCTCTGTGTTGACCCTTGAGGAGATGCAGCAATAACCCTGCTTTCCTGGGTTATCAGCTCACTGAGCACCTCCCTGCAGCCCCTCCCCAGGGACAGCGGGCACCTCTTACCTTGATCTGCTTGCCCTTCTCGCGGAGGACGTTCCGGTACTGCTGCAGCTGCTCCGCGGCCTCGGGCCCAGGCTGCCGGGCCAGCACGTGCCTCAGCTCCACATACAGCTTCTCCTTTTCCTAACCAAGGGACAACACGAGGAGCTCTGATTAAACTACTACAGCAGCAGCACAGCCTGAGAGGAAATCAACCGCACTGAAAATTGCAACTCAGTCAGGAAGGTATTTGGAGAAACAAATCTGCCTGTGTGTCAGGCTTTCCTCACTAGCCATAAGGTATTTAAAGTTGTTGTGATAGCAATGGGAGAGCTCATTAAGATAAACATCCAGCTACTTCAAACCATGAATGAAATGCTCTTAAAGACCATCACCAGCAAGCTCTCTACCTCAGCACTTACTAGAAGAGTATCCAGGGCTGGGAAATTAATCACTAGAAACTGTGCTTATTGTAATCTTTCCTCTTATGAGTCACATTGCCTTACATTAAGGATCACAGCTTCACCCAACAGGATGTGAGCTGGCTATAGAAATGTCAGCAAAGGACTGTACTAAAGAGTTACTTCTTCCAAAGAAAATCCTGCAAAGCACATGTACACACACACAGATATTTATATATATATAACCTTTCAGTTTAACTGCAGGGGCTCTGGGAAAGCAATTATAAACAGCAACAATTATGACTAGCACAATTACCAAGTAATTTTTGTCATGTGTCTCCTCGTCCTTTATGCTGGAACAGTAATGCTTGTGGGAGTTGGATATTGCCATGCCTGAAAAGAACCACACCATGGACCCACTTACATCTTTCTGTACTGCAATGCTGCTTTCAACTGTGTTTTGAGAGTCTACTTGTTTTCAGTCTGAGGAATAAAGCTCTGAAAAAAGCCACCTTCATAGTTTTGCACATTACAATAGTTTTACTATCTACCCTGGAAAACGAAGATTCTCAAATAATATAATTTGGTAAGATCCCATCCTTTTCTGGTACAATGAAAACTGGAAATAAACAGGAGACTAGCAGACAAAAGATTAAACTGAGGAAGACAGAAATGCCAAGAAGAAGGCAGGATAGGTGATTATTTACACTGGATTTGCAAAGCCCTTTTTAACCGTCTTTCTTATAAGGTCTCTGTACAACTCTTACCACAGAATTTGTCTGTTGATGTGGGAAATGCTGCCATCACACCATCTAAAATTGCTACATTTGTACTTTCTCAGTGGTTGAGCCAGGGTTTTCAGAAGTGGTTTGCTATTTTGAAGATGTAAAACTTTAGGTGTCCAGTCTTCAAGAACACAAAGAGTGTAGAGCTTTTAGACCTCATCATTTTCTGAAAATTATGAACTACAATGATCACAAGTTGGGACACCAAAATGGAATCACTTCAAATCATGCCTTACTTTTGCAAGCATTGTCCTTAAACTCTGCAGATTACTGAAGAAGAGTTCCCTATAAATTAAATTGTTCACAGTTTATCTCTGGAAAAATCAAAACCTCCTGAGACTCATACTGAGGTTTGCATAGCAGCAAATACTAAATTGAGAATTCAGTCTGAGTAAAGAGTTAAGTATTCCACATCATAGTGTTATTCCCACTACCAGCTTTTCTTACTTCTGAGGAAGTAAGATTTTACTGCAACATAAAAACAACTGCAGAAGAAAAATCCACCTTATCAAAATCTGGCCAGTCAATATTAACATTTCAACCCTGAACGTATCATATATTTGTATTTTGTAATAGTGTAATGGTAACTTGGATAAATATGGGGCAATTGATAGACTGAAGGTCTTAAGTGCAATTGTTTTCCAATTTTTTTATCTCCCTATCCTCTACAGTGGCCAACCAAGCTCTTCAAACTTTGTGCAATGGTGTGTATAATAACCTCATTTAGAGACAAAGCATGCAATTCTATTGTAAGGAGAATCTATTTTATGCAGCAGAGACTCGTTAGGTGTCCAATGTATATTGTATCCATAATCCAACAGAGACAGAACCAGATGTCTTATAATGCATGTCTTGTCCTTCCTTGCTGAGCACTGTCCATCTCTTTTACATCTAGTCAATTAATTTGTCACTGAGTTAGAAACACCATATGTCAGCAAAACATTAAAAGAAAACCCTGGATACTTCTTTCCTATTCAGCAGAAGTTTGTATTCACAGGTTGGCATTTCTTTAATTTCTGAAATTCTACCGCAGGATCCAAAAAATTAAATTAAAAATAAATTAATTAATTTAAAAACACCACCACAAGAGTAAATCTATGAGTCACAAGGTGCATTTGTAGGTACTTCCATCTCTCAACATAACAAAACAGAAATGATCAAGAAAAAATATCAGCACAAATTCATAAAGAAAAACTTTGTTTTCTGTAATAGATTAAGTCAATCCATTATGACTGGGTTTCTTTGGCTCATCCCAAACTGCCTCCCCTCACATTACCCTCCATCCTCACACCAGGCTGCCATCACAACACACATCTTAGCACAGCTGTGAGGTTTTGAGATCAAGGAACTTGGAGTCACAAACACACTGCGAGGCACAACTCTTCTTCTTGAGGTGAGGGAAGATCAAATCTCTGCAAACCCAGGCTGCTAAGAGTAATGCACCTGTGTGCAGATCAGGTCTAGGCCAGTAACAAAGCTTTTTATGGGATCCTTCCACCATGAAATTCCCCTGAAATTCAGCAGATGCTTGACTGTAGGACTGAGCCCATAACATCAACAAGCTTCACTGGTCTATGACACAAACTAAGCCAAGATGATGGTGGAGAGATGATGGCACATTCATTTTGGGTATGTAGGACATGTTGGGACACTCAGGCTGAGGATTACAGTTAAATTTCAGGCATTTTAAAGATAATTTCAGGACCTTTGTGAACACCTGCTGTAAAAATTCTGCAAATAAAATTGCATATTATTTTTAGAATAGCTCTTCCTGTCTTAGATTTGTTTCCCAGGGGATCTCTGAGGAGCTCACAGATCTGTCTGTAGGCCCAGCCATTACAGTAATTTTCTTCATCCCTAAGTCTCTCAACCATTAATTTGGAGAGGGAGGGTGGTGAAGTAAATGGCACTTTCCCCTAAATTTAAATAGGTGCTGTCTCAGCCATATTCTGTAGTTCTCCTGGTCTGCTTGCTCTACAGCAAATTGAGACAAAATTCTTTTCTTCTGCAGAAGACTGGCTAGCATTTGGCAAACTTCAGTTGATTGTCCAGGATTAGGTAGTGCTGAGTTGCCTCCATCTTCAGCAAGAAGAATCACTTTTGCCAGCAAAGCCTTACTTCAATGTAAGTTGTTGCTGCTGACCAGCACAGCACCATTTGCTTTTCCGTGTGAGAAGGACCATCAGTACCATCAGACACATTCCCAAAGTGGCAGCAAGGCATTCACAGCCATTGACAGGGAATGGGAAGCATTCACCAGTCCCAGGCTGGAATAGAGCTCTAAAGATGTGTTCCCATTTTGTGTCATCCTGTCCCCCACCATGACACCAGGAAATGGCAGAAGACTGCTAACTAACTAACATCTTGTTAGTTAGCCCAGGGTTTTCCTCTGAACCAGAGATGATGGATGACCATACTTTTAATGAAGATGATTTCACAGCAGAAATAGGCCCTGCAGTCCCAGCTTCCTCATTTTTATCTTTCCAAATAGATAATTCAACAAATTTACCTGGCAAAGCAGTACCCCAAGAGCCCTCTTCACCAGACCCACAAAAATCCTATTATGCACCAAAAGCTTTCTATCACATGAATTACTAAAAAAATAGAAAAAAACAAAACAAAACAAAACCAAAAAAAGACAAAAAAACCCTACAAAAAAGTCCAAAAGACTTTGCACCATGGTAAATTTAATTTATGCCAGTTCTTGTCTCCAGCAACTGGGCTAAAGAAAAAACTCAACAAGATAAAGATGTAGTGCAGAAGTGTGCGATGTAGTGTATGGCAGCAGTCCCTAAAACATTCACCCTAAATAAAAATTCTTATTTTAATTAGTAAGGTGGAGAAAGCAATATAGTAACCATGCAAGCACTCTATAATTCCTCATGGCTTTGGTGGGGATAACAAGTCAGTCAGCGTGCCACAGGGGGTTTCTTGTTTATTGGCACTATAACCAAAATGTCAGGGCTGTGCAGAACTCCAGAGGAATTTTGTTTATGATGCCATGCAGCAGCAGAGCATCCTTAGGGGTGGTGATTCCTCTTCATGAGTCTTAAACAGGACACAGAAATCTGGATTAAATACATACACAGACATACATATCTAGTCATAGTCATTTTCACTGTATAAGCCCTACATTTATTTGTTGTTGTGTACACCTAGCAGTAGCTGTTGGTTCAGTACATCTATCTTTAAAAGTTTTATGAGGTAAAGAAAAAAATTAGCATATGGTGACCTTCAGAAATTTTATAATAACAGAAGAAAGTTGCCTCCAGCACTATGAGAAATGTGCAGTATAAACTTTCTCTGTAAACACTTTCCAAAAGCTCCTGCTCTTTCCTGTCTATTCCACATCCATCAGCAAACACCCTTGCAAGGATGCACTTCCCTAGAACAGCTCCTGTTTTCATTATCACCTAGACACTTCTTAATCTCACCACTGTGAGGGTTTTTATTGGATACATTAATTAAGTTTGAAAGAGGACACTGAGGCCCTTTCACAGTGAGGCAACACTAACACTGTGTTAGATGTTTTGGGTTTTTTTTCCTGTGAAAACCATCACTTGAAGGGAAAGGCTGAGATAGTCTCACCTTTGGTGAAATCTGCACCACCCAAACTTGTCCTATAACTTATTTCTCCAGTTGATAATAATATTTCTCAAGAGCAATTCTGTTTTCTTTGGCACAAAGCAAACTGTACCAAATTGACTGGCATTTTCAAAACAGCCTAATGAGAGAGGAAAGAAACCTCGAAACAAAGAAAGCACCTTGTAAGGTCTCCACCCATGGCTGCTTTTTGCAACACCAAGAGCTGAATGCTGCAGCATCACCATCTTCCAGGAACAACAAAGTATGAACATTTCCACCTGGAGTGCAGCTGCAACTTATTTTTATTATTATTATTGCTAGGAACTGTTACTATTAGATCTTCCCTAATAAGGGTGTAGGAAAACAGTATTTTTCCCAATGAACAAATAAATACATATATTCCTTTCTACTTCTGAACTCTGAGACAAGAGGTTAAGAATCCAGCCACAGAAAATGGCATGGATGTGTCTTGCTGAAATAACAGCTACAGTACCCTTTTTGCTATTGACATTACACAAGAGTTTATAAAATTATTAATTAGAGTAGCTCATTTAATCACAGTGTTTCTACTTTGCACTGCAGAAGATTATCAATTAATTATCTCCTATATCTGTGAGCAGAAATACACACACATGAAAGTGAGCTGTTCCTTCAAGGTGAGAATTACCCCTGACATGATATGGATTGATGTAAATATTCCAACTATTTTCACAGTGCCTGCAACTTGACAGCTGGCTTGAAGAGAGCTCTAAGCAAACCTTTGTTTTGCATTCTAGAAGCAGTTTATCTTGAAGTGACCTGGAGGAGATGAGAGGTCAATACAAATCTGATCAACAAGGCTCCTAAATATTCTAAGTGAATAAGTCTACAAAGCAAATGATGGGGAACCTTTTACTGTATAATAATTACTTTATGCAGGGTTCTAAGAAAAAAAACAAAGTAAGTCTCTTCTTCAGATCTAGACCATTTGACTTAAAAACTTCTGTATTTTATTGTCAGAGTAACAGCATGCATTTCAGCTATTCAATAGCAATTTAGATTTTTAAAATTTTAGATGAATCAAAGAATTATTACAGCTCTGTTGATAATGATTAGCTGTTCCTGCAGGTGACAGCTTGGGATGAGAATTCCCAGTAGACCCAGCTTCTGTTCTCACTTCAGACTGATCTGGCAGATGACCTTGAAGGGTCAGAGAGATTGCAGAGCTCCTTCTAGAAGTATCTATTTTTAAGTTAAGCATCTATATCTCTTTAGTCACCTGCTTGACTTAGATCTTTAGATTTCCATGAAAGATGAGAACACTTTGCTTCAAGTCCTTTGGTGTTCTGGAATTGCTACCTCTGAACAGCTGTCTCAAAGTCAAGCCACCACTTTAATCTACAATACCTGTCTAACAAGGCAGTAAAGCCTACATACATCCTTTTGACAGGACAGCAGAGTTCCCCTGCATACATCAAGTACCTCAGAGAAGAAAGACTAGTCTCCTGTTACACTTTGGAACCTATTAAGAAATAACAGTACATCTAAGAAATACACACAGCAATTCTGAAATCATGAATGTTTTAATGCATGGCTTCCTTCAGGCTCACTGTAATTAGAGCTGAGCCTCTGCTATTCTTCAAGGAGTTCTGTTTCAGCTCCCCTTGCCTGCTTCTTAAAATTCAAAGAAACAGAAACAGTACTAAAGGATGGGGAAAGACAGTGAATCTTAATGTCCATGTAAAGACAACTGCTGTGCTCAAGTGTCCCATCCCCTGTTTAAGATTACAGCTGTATCTGCTTAGACAGGCATGGGAAGCCTTGAGCTCTGAGCCCCCAAGAAGAGGTGCAGCACTTGGCTGACTGATGCACCCCACTGGGCAGAGACTCTCCCTACCGAGGTTCGTGGCTCCTGTGCACTCAGCAGCACATTTCTGGCTATCTCAAGAGAAGAGCAGAGAAATGGGGTTCTTTCTACATCTGATTGTGCCCTCCTATGTCCCATTTTAAGCCATCCTTCTAAAAAAACCCAACCAGCCACAGTGACTCTGCCTACCTTCCTCCAACAGCTGCAAAAGAACCTTAGCTGCAGCATCTTTCTGCATGTGTTCCCTCAACAACAGCACCATTCACAGTAAGAACAAAAATAAGAGAACTGGAATAGAACAAAATTAGTCTGTCCCTGCAGAATTACTTTTTTTTTGTGGGGTTTTGCTGTTGTTACAACTGTCATACAAGATAATAATCCATCACTGACTGGGATGCTGTAGATTGTCCCTATCTTGCTGCTGAGGGAAGAGCAAACACCCCTTATCTTAACACAAGAACACCTGCCAAAGGGTGAATACTAACTCTGGGCCACACTATAGAATATGGGCTTGTGAATGTTTTGCTACATTGCTGCTGCACTCCTGCAGTAATTCAGCTTCTCTAGCAGATTCTGGATGGCTGACAGTCAGTATCGGATTGCCACAGCACTGCAAAGTCTGTGTGCTGCAATGTATTCAGTCAGCACAGCAAGTCATTTATTTTCCCTTAACAAGATAACTGGTTGATTAATATACTTTACCCTGGGGTGCACAGCAGATTTATTTCCTTCTCAGATACATGCTGAACACAGGAATGAGGAGTAAACAAGGTTGTTTTCAGTTGTTATTTGCTGGAACAATTCCTGAACTTTTTATCCAAGCTTTTTTCTAGCAAACTAACGTTGAAGTTAAGAGCAATTCTGACTAAGAACTTTAGGATTGGGTCATTTCACAAAATATTTTTAGTCCAATGATACAAGGTATCTGTGCTCAGGATTCTGGGTTCAGATCAAACATACTGTATTTGAATAAAACACTTTGGTGATACTGTTTCTGTTTTGCTGATGCAGATTACAGATGACAGTGCTGTGTCTTAGGTTCTTACATGGCATCCTTGCCTCAGTAAATGAATGGTATTAAATCTTTATTGTACACATGCTGAAGAACTGCTTCCAGCCAGGGCAGTGATCCTCTAGTCATTCTACAAGAGTTCTGGACACAAAGAGTTATTACATGAATTGCCAAGGTTCACTAACACTCCTTGAAGACACACAGGAATGAAACTCAGTCTCCCAGTCCCCCAGGACCACCTTGCTGGTGGCTGTGTCAATACTCCTGCTCCTTGCTTTTCAGAAATAGCAGGCCTGGACTACAGCAGGAGGTTACAAATGTGCAATAAAACTCATAATAAGCCACAGTGTACTTGAAGACAACAATCTCTTCCGACATGCTAAACTTTGTGGACTTGGGGGTAGATGTATTAGAATGCAGGACACAAAACTATGCTTGACACTCATCTATGAAGGATAGTATTTATGTAATTAAAACAAACTTGCATGATGAGGAGGGGTGACATCTGATGACCCACGAGAGTTCTCTTTCAAGCTCAAACTCAAGTAAATACATCAATTATCTTAAAAAAACTTGTAAGACAGATTCAGCATTCATGTGTACTTGCCACCTATAAACCTTAAGGGATTTTTACTCTGCCTGCAACTGCCTCAGCTTTGTAAATAACCTCTGAATATTTCTGACCAAAACATCATTAGGTGAGCTAAAAATGGTGCAGATCCCCAGAAGTTATTTTCTCAAATAAACTTACACCTTGCTTCTGTCCAGAACCATTTATCATGGGAAATATATTTTGTTTATGAGGGTGGGGTAGTTTCACAAAGAGTCAGTAAAAATTATCTCTTCCACTAAGGAAACTGTTTGCCAGAAGTATTTTGTTTGTTCACTAGGTAATCTGCTTTGCTTCCCATTTCTCAGCGCCAGAAATATTTGCACTATTTTTATTGGAAAATTATTTTCTCACCCTAAAGAGCAGCCAATTATCTCCACCTGATGACATTAAAGTGATCAGCATACTTCCTACCCATTTTTTCAAACCCCTGTTTAAACAAACATACCAAAAAAAATACTATTTTTCTGGGAAGACTTTATTCTTTTCAACTTGAATTGCAACATATGTGGGAGGAGGGAAAGAATCTAAATGTCAGTGTGTTTTTAAGAGCAGTTTATCATGCTGTAAATTTCTATAGCGTAGAACATCTTCTAATTCTAGATGGACTGAGATTAGAAGGTCTAAAATAAACTAATGCACCAAGAAGTGTATTGGAAATATGCAGAAATACAAAATCAACTCCTTTCTGAAGAGAGCTAGGGCAAGAACTGAACATTCCTCAGATATCTATTGAATTATTAAAGCTCACACAAAACTTTCAGGTAGATATGTAGACCTTCAAGACACCTTCACACAGATGACTCATAACTTTCATGTTTTTGAGATATGATTCCTTACTACACCATCAAAGGACTGCATATGAGCCCCGGTAAATTGCACCAAGATTTAACACAATTATCCTACAATTGGCTTAATGTGAGTGGTTCTGCCCTGCTCACAGAACCCTGCTGGCTACACAACCAATTTTTTAAAAATTAAATAATTAAATTAATTGGGAAAAAATTCCCTGCGTTAGAACAAAAGACATTAGAGATATTCTAATGGCATGGAAAAATCATCATGCCAGGTATAGAACCACTGAAAGATATTATTCCTTCAATTTAAAACCAATATTAAATACAAAACATCCCTACTTAGAGTCAAAGATAAAATCTTCACTCAAAGTCATAGTTTAGCAATGAACCCTTCAAACACAAGAAAAGGAAAACAAAAGAATACCACAAGAAGGAAAGAATGTAAGAGTAGTCCTAAAGAGTGACTTGATGCATTAGGTACCTCCATATGTCACTTCATATCACATTGGAGATTCCAGTTCAAATAAATTTCAAGGTATTGGACTGAAATTATTTTGATGGCACTAATTCAGTAGACTGTTATGCATCATAGTATTGAGCTAGTAATGAGATATTTTTTATCCATCACAATTTAGAACTGGGTTGCAGCCAGAGTTCATGGGCACACATTATTTTTTCATTTGAAAAAAGAACAGAGCTTGTCTTTGGAGTCTAAATCAAGGCTATTCTTACTGTGTGCCTTTGACACATCCACCTAATTCTGCATGACACTGGGGAAGTAAACTTTTTCTTTATGATTCATACCCAGCTGAAAGCCAAAAAGTAAATGTTAGGCCTGAGTCCTCATGGTATTTTCCATTTCTATATTTCAATGCAAATCCCTTGAAATTCCAGTCGCCAACTTAGAACTGGAGTCATATCCTCAAACCTCACACTCCACCCAGTACTGTTTTCTCTCTCTTGTTCCCTTAAGGTACACAGCAGCACTTAAGTTTTTATAAGGACAGGAGAGCATTTTTCTGCCTTCCCCCCCGCCCCCCCCACCCTCCCAGAACCATTTGATCAGTGGCTAGAAGTTTTGGCAGCTTAGGTTTCTCAGCCAGAATCATAGAATACCCTGTTGAAAGTAAATCTCAAGATTCATATGGTCCAATCTTTCTTTCATTCCCATTTGCTTATATTGGTGACCATCTATGAGAGCAAACAGGAAATTTGTTGTCCCTTTAATGGGACCAGTCATGCAAGGACTTTGGGATTAGATCTTAAATTGACACCTTTTAAATCTCTGAATCATAGAAAAGAAGGTTATAAGGGGACCTCAAGGATCATCTGGTCCAGCCTTTCTCAGCAAAAGCACCACCCTGACAAGATGACCCAGTGACCTGGCCAATGGATTATTGCCATGCCTTCCAAATGTTCTCATTGTTAACAGCTTTCATCTTGTGTCCAATCAGAATTCCACAGGAGTAACCTGCACCTATGACCCCCATCTTTGCCATGTGATTCCTTGTAAAAAGAAAATCTCCACCTCCTTTTTAACCACCCTTTAAATACTGGTTATAAGGTTTCCCCTCAGCCTTGTTTTCTCAAAGCCAAACAAATCCAGTAGTTTCAGTCCTTCCTCCTATGGCAAGCTTCCCAATCCTTTGATTATCTTTGTGGCCCTCTTTTGGACCCACTCCAGCCTGCCCATCTTTTTCTATATAGCAGGCACCAAAATTGAGCACAGATTCTATGTGTGGCCTAACAGGTGCTGAATAGAGTGGAATAACCTCTGCTAGTGATGCCCTTGATGACATAACCCAGCACCCTGTTGTCCTCCTTTCCCGCAGCAGCAGAATGTTCACCCACACTGAGCTTGCTGTCCACCAGCATGCCCAGATCCCTTTACAGAGAGCTGCTCCCCTAGCAGGTAGATCCCAGCAAGTCCTGCACTCCTGCATTGAATTTCCCAGCTGTAGGACCTTACATTTGTCCTTGCTGAACTTCCCTCTTTTTAAAGCATTGTTGCTATTTCACTTCTCCTAACAGTGGGCCAATATTTCTGGCTGTTTCTGCTTGTTGTTTACATACCTGAAGAGCTCTTTCTTGTGTTTTTTCACAACACTGGCCAATTTCAGTTCAGTTAGTGGTGCAATTCCTTTGTGCTGATCTGTTTATGCCAGCTACTGCCTATGCAATTAGATGCAATTTTACTGGCAGGAAATTATTCTGCCATTCAAGAGCTGCTATAAGCTAAATCAGAAAAGTGACTTTTTTGCTGGTAGAAATGGGGCTTTTAAGCATAAAAAAGGCCTAGAGCTCAATATACTTACCCTTTTAATTGAGGGCTGAGAGAACTGCTAGCTTGAGCTGCAAGATAGGGTATTAATCCAGTGCTTCCAGAGGAACTCAAATCCTCCAGGAAACAGAGATAGAAAAGCACCAAGTCCTACTACACTATAAAAAGCTAAAAAGAAAATTTCCCTTTTCATTTTTGGATGGAAAATCCCTTCAAAAGGCTGACTTCACATATAAATGAAAAAGGAGCAGTAAAGAAAGGATTGCATTTTGGCAGTGGATTTTGCAGTTCACCTGTAAGTTTCAGTGCACACAAAGCACTATCCCAAGCTACCTCTGGGAAATCTCTCTAAAGACAAGATGACAGAGGAACAATAATGGGCAGGTCAAAGGAGACTTTTAGGGATTCTACAGTCATTAGTTCCCTGAAGTGAATTGCAGTTATTTTTTTATGAAAATAGACAATTTTGCCAAAAAATCCTCAGCTTGGACTCTATACCCTACCTGTAATATGCAAGGAGTTTATACTCTCATATCCAAGTAGAATCTACACTCAGCACTAAAAACAAATAAATGCCAAATTTGAGAGGGTAAAATAAATCTCAGCCATTTTGAAGACACAAAGATAACATCTAAGATAAAACTCATCTGGCCTTAATAATACCAAATAATACCAAAATAAAGGTAGGGAATAGGAGAGTATTCTCTCAGTTTTCCTAGCAGATTGTCAGATGTCTTACTCAGCATTTGAGCACACATTTCTCTTATGTGGAAGCTACTTGAGCACTGAGAGGAGTGAAGAACTTAGCAGCAGCATGCTTCATGAAACTTCCAAGCTAGGGAAAGAAGTGATTTTCAGAAGGACTAGGCTCCCATAAAGTGGGCTGAAAAAAATCTCATGAGATTAAAAAAAACATTAAAAATTACATAATGAATGGGGGGGAAATGCATAACAAATACAGGGAAGCAAATTCCCAAGCTCCTTCATTTCTTGAGAGAAAACTTTGTTTTCAATAGCTGCCAACCTGCATAAACCCACATGGTAACACACTGTTCTAAAGTAGATTTCTTTATGAAACTATAGTACCAGCTCTAAGAAATAAAGATGGTTATGTATATGTTCAGACACTATAGCAACGAGCACCTCAAACTGGATAGAACAGCTCTACTACCAACTTAGCACAAATAAAATAAAACATCTGCCTATTTTGAGTGTTTCGCTACTGAATTGAGTCATGTCTCTAATATATTCATTCACACACCAGAAAAAGAATGGAAATTATTTTATTCCATTTTACTTGATGTGAAGTATGCAAAAGCTAAGTAGCCTGCCAAGGTCACAGAGAAAGTCTCTCACTCTCCCCTCCCTGTATCTCACAATACCTGAAAGGGAACAGGGCTGGAGACAGCAGCATCCCTTCAATTCCTCCTACTCTCTGTCACTGGGACAGTCAGTTCTCTGGAGGGATTGAAACTTAGCTCCAAACTTGGCTCAATGCAAGGACATGTGGGTGCTATCTGGCTGTAATCTCTGAGTCACATACATGAGCTAATCAGGCCTTTTGCCCTTGCACTCTTTGAACTATGAGCTCAAGAACAGCAGCACAGCATCACATCCTGACTGCCCAATCCTGGGCTTTCCTTGCTGACAACTTCAAACAATACATATGTACAGAAAAACAATGTTTTCACTACTACATGCAAGGCTTAACTAAGACATTTGCCTTTGCCTCCCTGAACAAATAATCTAGATTGCACTTTCTTTTACATTTACATTTTACATTTATGAACAATCTTCTGAGATGACTGACAAAAGAGGTAACTGACATATAATGTGAATCTTTATGCTGTTATCCATTCCAAGACATGCAGCTGAATAAAATTCTGCTCAGTCAGACATAAAATCAAATTAGAGGAGTTCGCTCTGAAGAGAAAGAACTAAATTTGAAACAAATAAAGCGGTGCATAATTCACTTTTAATGGGATAAGTTTCTAAAAGCACACTAATCATAATCCTAACAAGGTAATACTTTCCATTGTGAGTTTACCACATCACTGCTCAGTACACAGCAGAACAGAGCTTCAGTCACATGAGGGATTTGCCCCACATGCAAAGTGAGCAACTGTATTTTTGCAGTCAGGATTTGCAGAACACTCCTGTTTATTAATAATTATTCCTTGTGGCCTTACAACACATCATTCATCCCACATGTGTTCACAAAGACCTTCACCCATCCTTGAGATCTCTTTGATAGCACACAACGTATTGCTCTGCAAATCTCTGTAATATTACTCAACAGTTTAGAAAACAACCAAAAACATGCTCTATCTTGACTGCACAAATTCAGAAAGAAGGTAACAACTCAGACAGGAAAACTGGCTATCCCTGAAATAACATTTTCTATGTTTGGAAAAAACACCATTGATTTTTATTGACCATAAGTATGCAAAACCTTGTGTTTGGATCTGATTTTTAAAACAGCATTTTTCATCAGCGCAGCAGCTCACAACTGTGAGAATGCCTGAATTAAAAGAGAAACTATGACCACCTGCTTTGCAGCTCCTCTTCAAAGTAGCATCCCTGGATGACCATATTTATTTGGTATATAAGAGCTGATTCCTTATAACCCAAGATGCTGTGGTGACAGGGCACAGATAAATCAGAAACAAGAAAAGACTTCAGTAATTTCTCTAACAGAGGAAATCTTTTTACACCTTTATTAAAATGTTCAACTCTGAAAAGCTGTTCGAGCAAAACCCAACATTCAGCACGCTGCATATTCTCTATCTCTCAGCATCTGTCTGATCCAAAAAATGCACCCTGATGACTGGTTAAGAGAGATTAAGATGAATTTTTGCATGAGATTTTAGAGTCAAACTGGGTTTTTCCCATATTGTCAGCAATCTAAATTTTCTGACTGAAACACAGCAAATCACTTTTTTAATCACATAGCATGGATTGTAGCTTGCTTCTACATCTGCCTCAGTTTTAAAGAAATGACAGGTTAGAAACAATGAAAAAGCTAATAAAAAGGATATGATCAAATGCACATCAGGAACAGGTAAAGTAAGCAGATGCTTTTCCACATGAATCTATATACTGTGATCCTTACTTAGTGAAAATTTCCATTTATATATCCAGCTGAAACCTTGCTCCCTGCACTTTTATTTAAAAGACCATTTACCAAAAAGTAAAACAAGAAGATAGACCTACAGTGCATACAATACAAATGGAATTATTTTTTCCTTATAAAAACATTACAGCTCTGCATGAGTATGCAGCAGGGTGAATCCCTACAAATCAAACGGTAGGTTGCTGACACTGGGCTCAACCATTTCTTCACATGGGTTATTTCTAAACTCCACAGGTATTTTTAATACTCAGTATTCAACACACAAGGTTTTTTGTACTCTATTTTATTAACACACTGATGTGAGGGAATTTATGCTACACAATACTTACATTAGACACAGATAGATACAAGCTTCACCTTAACCAAGTATCCAGTTTGCTAGCATGTTGGCCACACACACATGAAAAAAGATTATGTATGGCAAGCAAGAGATTAAGGTAATTTTAAAGCTGACACACCCAGTGGCTATGCCCTTGTTACAGGGCAAGATGTGAATGAAGATGACTGGGAATGAGGAAGTGTGACTTATGCAAGCAAACATAACACAGGGAGAGCAGGGGTTCTCTGACCTAATGCGTTTGTGTCCCTCAGTCTGCAGGCTCCAGCTCTGAGTGGGGGATGTTCTGCCAAGTAGGCACAGGCCAGTCACCAGCAATTCCCCCACTCCTGCAAATGAGCAGTGACTGGACTGAGCTGAGCTGACTTCAGGAGAGACCCATATTAAAAAAAAGCTGAATGCCTTTAAGCATGAAGGGCTTACCAGGACTAAAATAAAATAAATAAAAGAAAATAAATAAATAAAAGAGAGAGATGAACTCCCTCAACATACAAATTATACCTGAGGGAACAAAATTAAAAATTCCTGAAATTTGAGCTAAATTACTGCTATTTCCCATAATTCTAAAGTTCAGTCAGGATCAAATCCTACACTATCTTTCAAATACTTCACTTCAAATACACTTCAAATATTTCAAACTGCCCAGAAGGTGGTCTTGTGAAGCCACCGTTCTCATGTGTGAAACTCTGCTTTCTCCAGAAAGCTGATGTTATTGTCCTGCTTATTTCCTTCTGCTAGAAGTGTTCCTTGGGCTGGGTCCTTCACCACAGCAGTTTGGAACTTGGTAACATCAGTTCAGTAAGTTATTAGCAAGGGTTTTGTATTGGTGAGTATCAGGGTGTGATTTTAGAGATGCTACCATCATACCAAGGACAACCAGTCCAAAGAATAATGAAATGCCTTGTATCAGATTATCCAGACACTCAGCAGAAGCAGCTCTGCCAGCACCCTTAATTTGTGGTAATTGTGCCAGTAAGCTAATTAGTAGCACTTAAAGCCCCTAAAGGGAACAAGCTGGGGTTGTTCTCCATCTCTGGTTACCTCCGCATATCCACACCCTGCTATGAAAGAGCCCTATTTCAGTCATGGTGGAGGACTCAAAACCCTAGAAAAACAGAAAAGAGCTCAGAAATATGGATGTTAAATCCCTGAACAAAATGGGGAGCATAGTATTTTTGGCCTTCACTATTATTTCTCCAAGGGAAACCTTCATTTCAGCATTATTACACAGGAAATTGGTGCCTGAATTAAGAACACAAAGGAACTCATTAGCAATTCTAGCTATAATAATTAGATTTTATATAGCCAAACCCTGTCTTAAAGCTAGAAAAATAATAAAAACATCATAGTGTTGCCATAGAAGGACTATTGCAGAGACAGAAAGATTATGCCAGTGGCTAGTACAGTAATGTAAGCTCAAATACCTACTATTTCAAAGATTTTCTTGTGCAGGCAACTTAATACCTCTATATCTCAGTTCTTCAGCTGAAAATAACAGCAAAATGGGAGCATTCTAAGGATAAGGCCAGATATGCAATAGAGACGATCTAAAATCTAACAGAATTTGTTTTGTGCATGGGTAAGGCACAGTAAATTTGGAGCTATTTTTGCTACATTTAAGCTAACTATTTCACTGACAGCATTTCAGTGCTATGCAACAAAGATCACATTTTTCCAAGCAGAGGAATAATACACATAAATTACATTCGAATGAAATTTCAGATCAATGTTTTCCCATGAAACAATAAATAGAGACAAACCCTGTTTTGATAAGATCTGCTGAGCTTCTCCTCCAGACAAAGGGAGATTCAGGTCACATTTTACTCTCCAGTGAGTGATACCCCACACAGATATACAAGACTATTAGGGTATTTAAGATGTTAAAATCACACCTAGAGCTGCTAATCTATAGCTAACCCTACAGTCACCAGAGAGACCAGATCAATACCTCTGGATAAAGCCAGGACTCTCTGAAGTCCTCCTCTGTTATATTTGATAAAAATGCTTGCACTATAGGAATACAGTCTTCCCTTCATTCTACAGCATAAATCTTAATGTTATCACTGGGTTAAGGGACATCTGATAGAGTTCAAAAAAAGATAAGCTATCAGAAAATTTTGGTTTTTTTGCAAAGTTCAGCAAAAAAACCTCAAAATCAAACATGCCCCAGCCAGCAGCATATCTAAATCACAAAAACTCTTTAGGATTCCTCCTGGCAAAAGCCAAGTTAAGCACAAATGGAATCAATCATGAATTTTCCTTCACGTTCAGGTCACTGCATACTTGTTTAAAACGACACAGAAAAACTTTTCAAATAGTCTAAGTCTGACCTGAAGACTAATCTCTGACATGAATAAACTAAAGTCAACCTTTAATTGTATTTTCCAGGGCTGACCAGGTATCAGTAACCAGAATATAAAAATCAACTAATCTGATGCTGTTTGTTCTCTTCCAGTGAGTCAGTGCTGCCATCTAAAGCTACCTAAAGGGCATGCAAAAGAAATCCAAAGTCTGCATCAAAGTAACATTCAGGAAGCACGTCAGTAGACAAAGTAAATCAAATATATGAATGAGATGCAACCAAATAACGATGCTGCAGTACCTGAAGGAGAAATTCTTTCTCTATCACTTCATTTGTCTTGCTGATAAGTCGCTTCTGTAGTCTCTGAACTTTCAGAATAAGCTCATAGGTAGAGGGGTCACTGGCCTAGGAAAGAGCAAAGGAGTCTCAAAAATGATATATGATAACAAGTTACTGTTCCTTTTTTGCAAATGAAAACTATAATATCTCAGTGTTCAAAAGTAACAAGTGTAAAAGGGGGGCTAGGGGAAGATGCATTCAGCTGTTTTTTTTTTAAATTGCATGTTCACAAGCAGTCCCGGAACTTAATACATCTATTTTAGCACCAACTGGAACTGTCCACTGACAAAGTAAGAGCAGTGCAAGTATCTTCTGCTGTTCAAGAACTTCAAACAGTGTCAACTTAGTTTTTAAGGAGAAGATTTTTCTATTGAATAAAGTACTAACTGCAATTCAGTCTTGAAGCAGGTGGAGAATTTAAGAGGAATTGGCGGGTACTCTGATGAATTATTATGGGGTTCTAAAGTGTCCATACATGTGAAATCCCATTCTTCAATGGAATTAAATGCTTAATTTAATGCTTAAAATGGTGACAGAATGTTTGCACTGTAGTGTTGCCTTCTACCTACACAGCCCATAAGAACAGGAGCTAGTAGATGTCTGTCTCTCCATCCCTTCCTTTTCATTCTTTTGGCACAGATTGAATCTGGAGAAAGCTCTAAGGAGCAAAGAAATAATTCCTCCTCCTTCTCAGGAGGAGTCAGTAGAGCTTAATTTCCCAGTACTTTGTGTCTTCTTGTTGGATCTTTCAGTGAAGGACAAACTCTGCCTGCAACTTTTCCTCACTCAGGGTCTCATATCAGCTCTCTCCCATCTGGCTTTTCCCCTCTCATGGGGTGCCTCACAAGGATTAAACTCACACTGCAGTAAAGGCTCCAATAAAGTCCTGCTCTCTTATATTCACTTGAGCTTATAAGGAACTCTGCATCTTATTGTTCTTAATCTTTTGTCTGATTTTATCTAAATTGACTAATCAATTCAAGCATAACTAGGACACTGACACAGATACACACGCAGTGCTTACAACACAAAATCATCTCCTAAGAAACCAGGCTAAAAAGTAGACCAGTCCTCATGATCCACTCAGTCCTTGATTTTTTTATAGCACTGCCCAAGCATGGTGCCAATTTGTGACTACTGTAGTGATATGAGAGTGTTTGTTCATTAGGAATTGAACCAAAACCCCATCAGGATTATTTCATACAGATCTTGCCATCTGCTGGCCTTTCTGTGTTCCAAATACAAACCAGTTACCTAGAATGGAAAGACATGATTTCCCCATTACTAGTCTCTTCATACATTCATTTTCCCATCACTGGATGTTTTGACTGGCCTGATTTTTCTTTGTTACAAGGTGTTGCTAGAGTTTGTACCTAGATGTGTTTAACCTACTTCAGCATTCTGCATTTTATCTCCCTTCCATGAGAAAAGCTAATCACACCATCCACCTTTAAGCTCAGCATGGAAAGATCAGAAATTCACTATCATACTAGTAAGCACAGTCAAAATATTCAGCTCTGCTTCTGCAGGGACAGAGCACATTATCACTCAATATTAGAGAAGCTAAGCAACCCAGGCTGGCATCAGATCAGAGATCCATGCAACTGAGGAATGTCAGATGGCACTGACTTACATCAAAAATATCCAGTGATGCCAACTGATGTTCATATATTTCATCTATGCTTGATGGATTTTTTATTTTTCCCCTTCACTTGGCAGGTTCAAATCATGTGAAAACTTAGATTTGCTGTTTATGTAAAGCAGTTGAACTCACATTACCTGGAATTACTATCTTTGTGAGTCCACCACTGTTTATGTGGAGGACTCTCTCTGTTTTTTCTCAGATGTAATTTACCTTCTGACTTCATATCCGTTCATTCTTCAATCTACCTATTCTATTAACCCTTCATTTACTCGTTTTCTTCCCATATACATTCCCATATATATCTCCCTGCTCAGTGAGAGTAGGATTGTATCTTTCCCCTATCATCTTATTTCTCACCATCCATGTTAAGGAATCACCCCCTTCTAAATTTGCCTAATGCATTCTTATTCCCTTTAGCACTTCACTGTCTCTTTACAAATCCCCCTGCAATTTTTCATTGAGAAAGTGCCACAAAAATAGCACTGATTGCATTGTGCAAGGAAAGCATTCAGCAGGTAAGGATTCCATTGGTACTATGGAAATTTCAGTCTGCCCAATCCCTCCACATCATTTGCATAACAGTAAATGAAATAGGCATTTGCTAGGTCACTGATGTGATAATAGGGGCTTTGGGAACACAAAATCCTCACACATCACCTCTAATTTTCTCCATCTGTGAACTTGCAAGGGCTTCTGCAGTTCTTCTTCCAAAATTTTGCACCGAGTCTGCTCCCTTAACAGTTCCTTCTGCATGTGATTAAACTCCCATCTGAAGACCAGCATAAAATAAAAAGAAAAAACACACCAAAAATACTTCAACATGACCAAGGCACTAATGTGGGCGTTAACAAATCATTCTCCCATGCACTATGATGCACAGGAAGCACCAAATGGAAAGCACAAAGAGGCACTCTGCCACTACAGCAATACTGTGGTGGCAAACGTATCAACACAATACCACTGAACAGGTGGAACCATAAAATAACACACTTGGACCTCTTCACTTGCTCATTAAGAATGGCTCAGAAAAGAGGCTCCCAGGGAATCTACTCCACAGACTACTGGAACTCACTCTTCACATCTTCCCATGTACATTGAGGCCAGAAGGACAGTTAGTTTATAAACCTACAAATCAGTCATGGATCATATCCAGTTACTCCAGTGTTGAATCTAACAGCTTGTGTTTGAAAGGTTTTAAATCTACATGGCTCACACAATCCATCAAATAAAACACACTCCAGGACCTAAGCATGATGGACACCGTTCCTAAGAGAACTGAGCTTTGATTTCTTTTATTACATCTCCTCAAGGAATTTCAGAGGTGACTTGCTGAATTTAAAATTAACTGAGCACTACCAAGATTCCTCAGGCTTTTATGGTGGTGATAGGGGGTTTAAGGGCAGGAAAAAAAAGGCATATTTTGTAATTATCTGACCCTTATCACTTTAGTGGTGGGATCCTCTAAATTCTCCAATGTCAAAAGGGGGTGAAAGATTGTGATGTGCCTCCTCCACCACCGAATCCTTTCCTACTAAACTCAGAATTGCATTTAGCTCACTAGAGAGAAAAAGGTCTTTTTTTAACTGTGAGGTTGGACAAGGTTATGGAAGAGGGAAAAAACCTCACATTTCCAATTGGCAAATCGGGAAAGCTAATTAGCAGCACAAGTGATAAATGAAATCTTTTCGACAGGCAGTTTTCATGATGGTTTTGGACTTCATTGAAGTATGAGATTGCTGCTGCAGTTAGCAAGAATTGATCCACCCATCATGGTATGCAGCACACTACACTTCAATACTATGACTGGGTTTCAATACAGTAACAGACTCAGCTGAATGCATTTGGGCAGCAAGTTCAAATTCCATTCCTATCTGCAGTCAGTCAATGAAAACTGCAATTGCTAATGCTGTGTGCCCAGTTCTCCTTTCTGTTTCACCAAATCAAACTGGCATAATTCCACTGGAGTCAATGGGACTGACCATGGACTGAAGTTAATTTGTTCTGCTGAAAGCCACAGAACCACACTGATAAAGTAAAGATCTCACCCAAAACGTTCAATAGCTACACCGAATTGGTACAGTGGTTATCTGCTAAAACATAACTGCCTCTCCTTGCAAATCAAGACTGGTTCTTAGAGAATACCCAGAGTTTCCCATCAGGAAAGAATACACCTCAAATATATGAGGGGTAAACAAGAAAGGAAGCATTAAGCTGGAAAAGGAGGAGATAAATCAGGTTTGGGCTATTAAATTGCTCTTTTAAAGAAACAAAACCTTCAGTGAAAATTTAACTAAAACTTTCTCAGAGATCATAAGATTTGCATCTAAATCTAGGAGAGAGCTCTGAAAACAGGATTTTGTTCTGAATATGTCAAGTGTCTCCCATATTCAGTGGATTGCTTAACCAAAAGGAGTTCCACTAATCTAGGCCTTGCACCACTGTACCACTTAGGAGCTCACTGGACTGTGAACACATTTTCTGATGCTGTCAGGTTTATTCTGTAGGCAGTAACTCACAGTACAAGGGGAAATACGGAAACTATTTCAACTTTAGCCAAGATCTCTTCTTTCCTTATTATGATATTTCAATTTTCCTAATTGTTGGTAAATTGTTTAATGAATTTAATCCAGTCTGGGTTTGAGGTCAAACAAAAAAAAAAAAAAAAAACCTTTCTCCAAGATTGATACAAGTCTTTATTATGTATAAACCATATTTTGTGTCTCAAACACAAAACCATGGCTGCAGTCACTATGGAAATGTATTCCACTGGGTTTCCTACCTGAGCTCCTGCACGTTAGTCACACTCTTGCCAAGTATTCTTGGCAACTTCAGCCAAGATCTCTTCTTTCCTTATTATGATATTTCAATTTTCCTATTTGTTGGTAAATTGCTTAATTAATTTAAATCAGTCTGGGTTTGAGGTCAAACCAAAAAAAAACCTTCTCCAAGGTTGATACAAGTCTCTACTGTCTCAAACACAAAACCATGGCTGCAGTCACTATGGAAATGTATTCCACTGGGTTTCCTACCTGAGCTCCTGCACATTAGCCACACTCTTGCCAAGTATTCCCTTCTCACGCCGAAGTTTTTTGATCTCCAGCTTGAGAATCCTCATTTCCTCCACCCGCTGCCGGTACTCGTTCTCGCCGCGGTTCAGGACGGACTGCTGGATTTTGATCTTCTCGTAGAGCAGCGCCACCTCGTCATTGCGGCGAATCAGCTGCGTCACCAGGGCGTGTCTCTCACCGACCACCTGTGGGCACCGGGCAAAGCCATCAACTCACACTTCCTTCACACAATCCCAGAGTATCGTGGCTATGCTTGGATCAGTCAAAATCATAGACATTAAGAGGTTTCACTGCTATTAATTAAAGAAAGATGGCAAGAACCTAATCATTTCCCCTACAAGGGTTTGATCACCTGAAGAGTACAAACTGCAGATTTTGTTCACTTCAATATCTTAACATTTTGGTTTTAATGGCATTAGAAAGCTTTAGTACTCCCAAATTCACAGTAGCTAAAAATCTTCATCTTAAAATACACTGGACAAATGAGGGAACAGAATGCAGGGTCTTTGAAAACTCAAATTAGGGATTCCAACCTTGTCAAATTCTCTCTTTTGCTTCATTCTCTCTACCTCAGCTTCAGCAATGATGTTTAGGAGTCTTTTCTCTTCTGCCTCCTGATTTTCAATATAGGCTTTGACTTCCTGAGCCTCTTTTGTCATCTTAAGCAGTTCTGCCTGATGGATATAAAGAATACAGGTGAACAACTGTTAAATAATAACTTCCCATTATAGAAACCTACAAATAAGAGTTACTTACAAATATTTCATACATTATTTTACCTTCCTGAGAGGTACACATTTTGTTAGTTTTTGAGAACTGATCACCAAGACAAGCAAGCATGAACACACATAAACAAATAATATAAATACTACTTTAATATAATTGTCTTATACACAATAGAAATTTGAAAGTATTTTTATCTATGACAATTGTTCAAGTTGTAATTCAGGGATACCTCCTTTTTTTTTTTTAATTTTACTACACATATTTAGAAAGCTTTTTAGTGGAGTTGCTATTCATAGTCAGTCTGGGATGTGAGAAAGAACAGTTCGCCTTGCTGATAAGGGCAACAATCTCTGCTGTATAGTACAAAGCAGCATCAACTCAAGAAAGGCTTCAGACTGGAGTAAAAGGATTGGTGGCAACCAGGAAAGGAACAGCAAGATTTAAGAGCCACAGCACTTTGTTTAGTGGATGTGTTAAATGAGGAAGACTGTGAAAAGAGGGGCTGTTCTGAAGCAAGGAGGAGCAATACACTGCTACAGCAACTGCCCAGCACCAATACAAACTAACACTGGAATCTGGCCAGTCATTCTATCCCACTGTCACAAAACTTGCAATTTAAGGCATGTATGTAGATAAAAATAACAGGGTCTTCCTGGATTATTAGAAGTTTTTATCACTGCTAGGTAATTAGAGCCAAGGTGGAACTAGCTGACCACAGTTCATTTTCATAGCTTTGAAAACTTTCAAGCCTCAACTCGAAGACCTTACCACAACTCTGACCCTTATAAAGAATGATGTTCAAAATAAGCATCATCCAATGCTGAAAGATTGAGCCTGTGATGAAGGGTGCACCCGCAAAAACATTGATTTAAGACAAACAGTTCCATCATAATAATAAAACAGCTCATTCCATTCACATTTTCTTTAATAAAATTCTCATTTTCCTCTATGTGTAAGACATAGCTCTCTTAGTCAGTGTCAGATATTCATCTGCTGAATAAAAATGCAAGTCACTTCATGCTGAAATTCAATAAACACTGTACAAAAGCAGCCCACAAATGTAAAACTGCTCTTGTGTTCACCATTGCAGATATTTTTTTAATAGATCACAAATCTATGGTCCTCTTATGTCAGAAAAATATGAATTGTAAACAAGAAGTGGCATTAGATGTGGTCAGCAAACATTCATATAAACAAATCTCACTAGAACGCACTCAGTTTAAATAAATCTGAGCTATCTTGTATAGTAAGGAACATAAATACTTAAAGCCACACAAGGCTTTTCAGTTAGATTAAATATGCCCAGAACCACAGTACGAGGGTCTCTGTACATCAGGTAAAAGGAAATTAATAAACACAGTCACTGTGCAAGCAGAAAAATGGTCACGTCTGAAACTGCTGTAAATCAGCACAGCTCACCTGAAGTCAGTTCGAGAATTTGTAAGAACTGAAGAACAGTCAGCAAGAAAAAATAACATGTATGGGACCTACACCAATATCTCAAACCAAACTCAAACTAAATCCTTGTTTAGACTCTGAAGTATTAGTGCAAGTGATATTTTTATTGGTATGCTCTACTAGACGAAGGAGAAAAGCAGGAGTTTTGTAAAAGTTATAACTGGGACTGAACACAGAATACTGAAATAAAAAGTCAGATTTTATATTCAGATTTCCAGAAAAAATATGCATAAACACCTATAAAATTATATTAATCACTTGACTTGCCAGCAGCTCCAATTTTGAGGGCCACTGATTTTTTTTTTTTTCAATATTCAGATCCTTTGTCTAACAACTCTAATCTGCAGCCATGCATGAAGGCCAACTGAAGCCAAAAGATGTCATTGAACTGGCTTTAATAGAGCTTGGATTTACCGTGATTACATATTTTTAAGGCCTTTATGCCATCTGAGGTGAGCATGTCTGTATAACCTCATTCCTATGAATCCCGGTCCTCCGTGATTTAGCACATTCTTTAAGCTTATTTCCCAGGAACAGCTTTCTTACTTCCTTCACATCAGTGCAAACAGGACAAATTGATGCTGGCTTACAACTCAAATAATTGGGTTCTTTTGTGCCTGTCACAATCAGCTGCCTCTGAATTCTCTTCTAGTTTAGCACTCAGCAGTGACACTCAGGTAGAAGACCACAATGCCCTGAAGCAAGTCAGTAATGTCATGTCAGTGTATGGACAAACCTGCTGGTGAATAACTGAGTGGGTAAACCATGCAGCAATCATGTCTGTCACACAAATGGCAGACAGTTCTGAGGTGATGAGACAGAACTGGGGACTAGCTGAGGCTGAAAGCTGCTCACAGGGAATGAGATGCTGTTTGACTTCTCCATCACTGATAGAACATCTCTGAGACAGACCAGGTACAAGAATACAAATTCATCACCCTTTTACAAAGCCATATTGACATCTTGTCATAACCCTATGTGCTGATAGAGGCTGAAAATTCTAGGAGTCATAGCAGCTAAGCAATAAACTGACAAAAGAAAATATTGTGAAAAGTGAACTTTCGTTTTTTGGGGGTATTGTTTGCATTTTTCCTGGTATTTTTTTTTCCTAGTGCTTAGTGAAGATTAAAAAAAAACTCCTGTGAACACAACTCCATAAATCTTTTCAGAATACAGCAAACTGGGTTGAGATACCACCACAAATCTAATAGCTTATCCAAGGATGGGCTGCAGCAGCACTGAGAAGAGCCACCCGAGCATCAAGCTTAGATTTCCTTTGATTTAAGGCAGAATCTTGATGCTTTATACCACAGTATTAAAATAACTTTCTCTGCAGAGGGACCTACTAAAAGGCACTGCCTAACTCCCAAAAGGCTAATGCTTGCTAGTTACTTAGAAGTACAACATTGTGCAATATAATGGGATTTGCACTTAAAAACAGTAGAAAGAAAAAAGTCCTTAAAAAGTTGAGTTATAAGGGTCTACATTAAAAAGTTTGCTAGAATCAGTTTATACACAAAATCAACATCTCTACAAGCAAAGTGGAACTTTTTAGTAAAAAATGTTCAGTCACCAAGAGATTTAAAGCTTCCAACAGACAATTCCAGACTCTTATTATTATTATGGGCAGAGAGGAAATTTGTCAGAAAGACAGATTTCTGCAACTATTATCTCAAAAGGGTGCTGAGATCTTGTGCTTCAAGTACAGAATAGCTTATTAAAATGCAGCAAAACAACTACCACAGATCAGAACACAGTGCAGTCTGGGAAATCATGGAGTCCACCCTTTGAAAGAAAGTATCTGTGTCAAGGGTCTTACTTTCATCCACTCTTTCTCATCCTCTGACTGCTGGAATTTCACTTGTACTTTCTCGAGGGCTATATCCTTTTCTTTGACCTCCTCTTTCAGCTGATCCACCTGGCGTGTGGAATTTTTCAGTTTTATCATCATTTCTGCCATCTCATCCTAATGGAATAGGAAGTGTGATCACAGAGAGGGTTAAAGCAAGAGGTTGTTTGTGATGTGGAGTTCAGGCTATTTAGAAGTTGGAAAATGTAGCAACGGTGCATGAAACTAGATCTGTTGTACCTACTATAAGACATCACTTTTTAATCCAATAGAACAAAACAGTTTCATTAAACAACAGTTTTTTGTTTAAGCCAGCATGACATTGCAATAAAAAAAAAAACCTTTTAAAGATACACTGACAAAAATAACGACCATCAATCATGAGTTTAATAAGACATTTAATTTAAAGTGCTGGACACACAAGAAGAACTAGCAGTAAATCCAAATCAGTAAGATTCTGATCATATCCATCTGTTTTCATGCTTCTAATAACATGCTTTTCCAATAAGGTCATGCATAGTTGAGCACAAATCTTTGCAGAGAAGCTCATTTTGTGCAAACAAACATAGCCGCAGAAAGATACCAATACATGCTAGTTTGCACAGAGGTGCAAAGTTCAAAAGAGGGCTCAGTCTTTGAGAAGGTTCTGTGAAAATATTTAGCACATACTTTAAGCTCAAATACAGAGCAAAAATGTTGGTAGCACTGAAGAGAGATTCAGGTCAGTAGGAATATTTCTAACAGCACAAAGGTGCCTGCCTGTACAAAATTAGGATTTCAGCTCAGCACAGTGACAGCACATGGTATGCCATGAAATGGAAGCTAACAGAGTCAATGACTACACAGACACATTCTTCTGGATGTAATGAAAGCAGCTTTAGAGGCTATTACTCCTCTGCCAGAACCTACCATCTCACAAGGAAGACATCATAATCTCTCATACGGATACACCCTCTTCCAGGGCCAAACCAGGGTAGCTCAAAGCTCCTTCAGCACTATCCACCATAGGTGTGGATTTACTCGACAAATGAGGGATTTTTACCTGCATGCAGTGCTTAATGTAGCTAAGCAAGACATTGAGTCATGGCAATCTTCACCCAAGCAGCACAGAGAGAGGACTGATTAGTAGTGATATGTCACTAGGCCCAGCTGTTTGCACATTCAGCCACTTCCATGAAAGCAATAGTTATTAAAAACTGTCTTTGGTACACAGTCTATAAATCTCTTTGGTGTTGTAAAAGATGACAGATTTAGCATATAGAGCCCAGACACACCTAAATACATTATTAATTCTTTATTTAATGCAATACAGTAAGAACACACAATTTTGCAAACTGGTCTCCTAATCAACTCACTTAAATAAATGAACTCCTAACACCAAAAGAAAGCCCCAGGATGAAAGCATCAGCTATTTATATCATAATAACAGCCTGCCAGGATGCCTTTTCCATTCTAATCCCTTGAATGTTATGGTACTCTGGAGACCACAGGCAAGGTGGGCATAAGATCATTTCACATTAGGCAATCCAAAAATATTTGCATCCAGCTTTATCCAAACAGGCTTGTGCAAATTTTACTTCCCAAAATGCGAAAGAATTTGCCATAATGTTTAAAACAACCATCCTTTATGTGCTTTTTTTTTTCTTTCATGACTGGATGACCCGTTACTGAACACGGAATAGCTATTTTTCTCATTGCTAAACATAACACTGCCTTGGCCAAAAGATCTTTTGTAGTCCGCTATTTTCTCACACAGGACTTGCTAAAAGAGTTTGGTAGCATGACAAGCAAGCTATTAAAGTCTAAATATTGGCCTCTAACAACTGGAACTGTGAACAGCATAGTGTTACCACCACGTAACATTCAAAACCCAAAGACCAAAAGGCTGCTCCATTTCTAACTCGGCAAACAGGTGCCTGTTCTTTATAAATAACCAAATTTATTTAGTGTTTTAAGAAAAAAAAAACTAGGAAAAAATCAGCATTGTGATTTTTCAACCTTATTTCTCCTGACAGACTGTTTGGGAGCCACAAGAATCCCAACACTCAATCCACCAGATGAGAGGCTGACTAAGGTCAAGTAAAACATCCTACATAAATGGCAAAATGGTGCATTCCTCATAAAATTCAGCACACAGCTTGTTAAGAACTTTGACAGTTCCTTCCCATGTGCTTCTCAAACAAAACACCTACCTTTCCAAACCTAAGTATAAATTTGTAATTTACTATATATTTTATGTCATAAATACTTATTTGGAAATAACCCAAGGCTTAAAATGACAGCTATCCAGGGCCCCAATATCTGCCAATTACAATAGGATTTGTGTAGTATTTTAGATCTTTACATCAGAATAACAGAATATATCCTTAAGTGCTCTGTTCTCTTCTTCTAGTATTGTTAGTGAGATCCCCAAGGAGGAAATATGAATGGAAAGAATCATCTCCTGAGGAAGATGACACTCTCTGAAAGAAACCAGCAAGGTGGAAGCATTTGGTTCTCATCAGAAGACCCCACTTCAGCTGGGAAAGTGTTTCTCTGCTTCCTAAATCATTATTCACAGTAATGTGCATACTCATTCAGGACTAAGGAGGCAATCTTATTCCCCTCATACCCTATTTCACATACATGCATACAACTCCTAAAGGGATAAAACAGACTGGAGGCAGGATGGCTTTATGAGTCTGTGGCTCCAGTGTACCATGATTTTACGCATGGTTTGCAGCGGGGATATTTCCACATGATGACTGAGGACTCCTATTTCCAGCCCAAATACAAATGGTGTAGATAAAACTTCAGAGACCTAAAAAATTCATTTCCTCAAAACCCACAGGAATGCAGAAACCACTTCTGCCATTGAGCCACTAAGCTTCCCTTTAACAAATTAAAATTAAATTAAAAAAAAAAAAAACCAACAGCAGAGAGAGAAGCACAAGGAAAAATGTATCCTTCTACCTTAGCTTCAATCAGATTTTTACTGTACAGGGTCCTCTCTGTTCTCAGACTTTCACAAACAGCTTTTTGCTGTTTTAATTTAAGTCCTTGCCCTTCTATTTCCTTCTCATAGTTGCAGATCTGAATTTGATGCATTTCAAGATCTTTCATGTGATTGAGAATCTGGAGCAAAAGGAAAGGAAAGAAATTAACATGATTAAACCATCATCACAAGATTAGAAGGATGGAACAACGTTTGTGATTTGAAAATGACAAGTTTAAATCCCTGGGATAAGCAGTTTTAACTACAGATGAAAATTGCTCCAGTCGAAATACAAGTTTAACCTTTCTGACTTGTTTATGTGGGACAAAACTGTATTTTAATCTGATACCTAGGTTTCACTCAAGACTCAAACTTATAGAGGAGCACATATTTAACACCAAGCTACTGAAAGAAAATATTGCCACAGATTGGTTGCAATACAATCAACATAAACAGTTTCCATCAAGAATAGACTCCATTCATTTATGAAGCAAGTCTAGATTTTGGATGTTGTTTTGGATGTCAGCTGTATGATAAGATAAATTAACACACATGTTTTTCCAGAAGCCCTGCATGTGCATCCTACATACTAACAACCCAATTTTTTTAATGAACGTGTGACCACGGAGTTGATGATTACAAAATAGATACAATTACTATAATAAGAAAGTCAGTTAATGTAACTTACACTTGGTCTAAATAAGTAGGTAAGGTAGGTAAGGCCTAACTTACACTTGGTTTGAATAAGTAATCGCCATTATTTGCTTCTATGAAAGATTAGAAATAATTATGTGAAGATTAGCTAAGGAGAATGGAGTATTGTAGACTATAGAAAGAGGATGATCACATGCAGTATCAATAAACAAAACCACAAAATTTTACAGACACCTTTATTAAGCAGTTACATAAGCATAACATAATTAAGTTATCATAAATAATAATTGCTATGTTACAGGGGCAAAAATACAAATAGTTACTAATCATTATGAGGAGATTCTAAACATTTTAATTTAAAAATAGTTTTTAAAAATTTATTTTTGATTTTTCTCCTGCTATACAAAGCTGAAAACAGCAGCACTCACACAGAATTCAGCATCACAAAAAAATAAGAAATAAAAACAATACTAAGGAGCACACACATCAAAAACATGGTTTACCAGGTTCACTACCCAGGAGGAGAAAACAATGCCATTCTTAAAGCTAGGGGAAAAAAATTAGGCATTAAAAAAAAGCTGAGGAATCACATAGACAAAATCCAGGAGAGGAGTCAACGTCCAGATGCAGTTCATATCCCGTTCTCCTGACTCCACTTTTGAAAGTAGAGTTTTGGGCTAAAATACACGCTTGCACATCAAAGGAGAAGAAAAAACCAAATGTTTACATCAAATAGTCAATAACTGCAAAGTTCGTAGTTTACAGCACTGTCTCTTCCTCAGCAGTAAAGTCTTGGGGGGGCCTAACTACGGGACAGGAGCTTAAATAATTAAATATTCCACCAGGTACCTCCAACCAACTTTGAAGATGGGGGACAGCTAAATATCAAAAATTTTATTACAGAAGCAGGAATAAAATTCCAGCACATTGTAGCTGACTTCAGGTGATCCCAGGAACTGCTTACAATGCAATACAAAAACACAATCCCACTTTATAACCTACTCCTGTCTTTTCCTTCGCTGTTTAAACAATCTGCCAATAGTAATAGCACAGAAAAGAAATCAATAAGGCATTTTTTCTGTCTGCACTATGGTGATAATAGGCTGGAGCAAGTTTTGAAAGTAGGTCACTGCATTTATAAGCATTTTACTTGTTTCTGATACAATATAAGTGCGGTAAGATTGTGGACAAAGTTTTCTGAGTTGTGCTCACAGGCTAGATGCTGATTTTGCTTTTTCAGGAATGATTAAACTCAAATAATTCTTTCTTATAAATACAGAAAAGATACATGCAGTGTGTCACAACACAGCCCCATGGGAGGCTGAGCATGCTCAATTCCTGTTTAGTCAATAGGCACAGTACACCTCTCAGATTTGGCAATGAGGGCACAAAGCTAAGCAAAAAGGATTTGGGATTCATCGCTTTTCCTCTATCCTCATAGCTCTATTACTTGCACACTTCACTATCATCTACAACTGGTTATCTGTTTAGTTCTATAAACCTACTCAATATGTCAGTAGTGGTGCAGTCCTTACTTGCTTATCCTTTTTTGACCACTCCAGGAAGTGCTGCCATGGCCTTAGTGATATGTCTATTGAAGAACAGGTTTGCCAAAAGATGATGTGAATTTAAAAAAGGAAACTTATCTTTTCATTTTCCTGGATAGGTTGTTAACTGCACACTCAGCATTTTAAGAGGGTTTATTTGAAAAAAGCCAACATATTAAAAACTGGTTTTGGGACTCCTCAGAAAACACAGCCAAAGAACAGTTCAGATAGAACTGGAAGGTATCAGTGAAAATTTCACTACCTCCTTTTCAGCAGCCTAAACCTCGCACAGAGAAATCAGTATTTTATAATTTAAGAATTTCAATTCAAAAAGGAAAAAAATCTGCTAAAAGTTGTATCCAATAATACAGGCTACATAACAAAGAGCAAGAAACAGATGTTGTTACTTACTTGTGCTGGTTAATCTAGAAGTAAGACTTTTCAACAAGTGGCAGTGACTTGAAAATAAGCAGTCAGCCAAGGCAATAGTTAGAGGATGAAATCATGCACAAACTCTCACCCTAAAAATATTTTACTGTTGTGTATATGATTTTGTTGACTCTGTTTATCAGTCAATAGTAAATTATTGTTGTCACAATATACAGAGTATTACCATACAATTTCAGAAAGCTTTAAGCATTTGCCCTAGCAGAGTAACACCATACCACACCAGAAGGCTTCAAGCATCTGCCCATACAGAGTAACATCCCATCACTTCAGAAGGCTGCTCCTCTTGTTCTTCAGCCAAATCTTTTTTACCCTCATGTTGATGCACTGCCCCTGTGTGCCCTCTGCTCCCTGTGGTGGTTGCTCAGTGCCCCTGGGCACTCCCTGGCTCGTTGCTGTCAGTGCTGCTCACCTGCTGCTCACAGCTGTGCCCATTGGGGATGGGGCTGTGCCACAGCCCCGCTCCCAATCCCCACAAACTGTGTGATGTGGTAAATGATGATTTTGAAAGATGAATTCTGCAGCTCTGTAGAGTATGTGCTGCTATAAATAGCCAGGCAGCTTTCAGAGCCAGAATAGCTACATCTCTTAGCTACATCTCTTTTTCAGCTCTTATGCAATTCTGAAGGTGGGGTGCAACTTCCTGCAAAACCAGGTTGGTAGCAAAAGGTGAGAGAAGAGCACTGACTGGCCATAGCCTTACTACCATCAGTAGCTCATTCCCCACCAGCTGTGAAATGACTTCTGTAGTTTTGACACAGCTTCTCAAGTCTGAATAGGTCAAACAGTGAACCTAAATATTACCTATTTACATAACAATCCTGATCCTATGTTGTCCTACCCTGCATTTGGACTGAAGGACAAGACTGCTCTCACATACCCCCGTGCTCAAAACTGTTCTTACTGCTCTTCACCTATAAGCAGAGTCAGGAACTGCCCCTTTGGTGATCCAAGGAAGCCTGCCAGTCCTTTGGAAAGCTGCAGTCACTGCAGGCATCATTATACAAACAGCTCTAGTGTCATAAGCCATTTACTGAGCCTCTGCCTTATAAGAAATGATAGAAAATTTACACCCAAAGTGGCAGGGGGAGAAAAGAAAAAGTAAGCAAACAAACATTTGTCATTCTCACCCTCAAAATACTATGGGCAGCCCCAAATAGAATTAAAAGAAAGAGCCTTGTAGTTCTGAGTGTTATGAATTACTCTCTGGCCCTAGCTTACAATGTTCTTAACTCATATCTACACTGTTAGAAATGCACTATGAGGGAAAGAAGGAAAATATGACTTTGCAACAAAGACAAATCTCATTTTTGTGGAATATTATTTACAAGGAAATGACAAGAGGTATTCCAGGCAATGGAGCATACACCATTCTAACATGATTTAAAAGCCCCTGGTCAAATGAAGTTGGAAGGATAATTTTACTGTGAAAAGATAGCAAATAATTTTTGAGTTGAAACTGCTTGGAAGCTAATCCCAGTAAATCAATGAGCTCCTTGGAGGGCTCTCCAATGTGACACTCAGCAATTAATGGAACATGTTAAAAACATGTTCCTGATTTTACTTCATCAGTAATAAAGTTATACATAATAATGGGCAGCAGGAAACACGGATTTTATGCCTCTGCAGCTGCTCCTGGAAAACTTGTTTTACAATCTATTTTGAACATGCTGAGCTGTTTTCACATACGAAGTAAGCCTTCAAAATGTTAAGTACCTTACAAATATGTTGAGCACTGTTAGGTCTCCCTGGCCTGGATTTTAGGACAGTGGTCATTTGCAAGATAAGATCCTTTGCAGATAGGGCAATCAAAGTGTAATTTCCAAGTGTATATGAGTTTCAATTGTGGGACTCATGTATAAGAAGGCCATGTGTAAGAGGCCTTGGTTGGAACTCCAGTAATGGCAATACATGGCTGGACTCCAAGTCTCTCACAGAATTACCAAGTTTCTCTTCCATTGATAAGGTTTCCCTAGAGAGAGCTGAAGCAGTAGCAGACAACATGCACTGACAGCAAGAAATATTTGTACATTGTATTGAAGACCACCAATCCAAGCTTTCTCCCACTGGCATGTCAGGAAAATTAATGTATCATGTTCACAGTTCTGAGAGTAAGACAGGAAAGAACCCCTTGCACAAAAAGCTGTTCCTACCTTCTCTTTCAGCTCACTCAATTCCTTGATGAAACTCTCTCTCTCCTTCTCCAATTGGTAAATAATTTTTCTTTGTTTCTGAGCTTCTATTTTACAATCTTGGATTTCTGTCTCCAAGTTCTGTTTTGACTGTTCATGGAACTTCATCAAATCGATCTGCTTCTGATTAGCATTTGCAGCCTTGATCAAGTTCTAAAGGGAACAAAAATTAATGAGTCTTGAGCTGAAAATGCAACACTGTTACCACCATGACAAAAGCATGCCATTGTCAAAGCGGATTATGGACTTTTCAATGTTATCATTCCTTATCTAATTTGTTCAGTTGAAATACTTGAACCTTAAATCTGATTTGAAAAAAAAAAAAAAAACAAAATCTCTAGCATAGCTGCTAAATAGAGCTTTTTCTGATTTCGTTAAAACACTAGTGTCTGCATTACAAAAAATAAAATTGACAGGATTGTTTACAAGTGGATATAACTAATGACTGGAAAATCCTTACCAGCTTAAAGGCATTTTGATTGTAAAGCATGCCAACAGTCAGTAACATTAAAGCCAAATACATTTCTTTCTCATGTCTTCAATACAAAGTTCAAGCTTGAAATTAACCAAGCTTACTTTAAAATTACTTTAAAATTTTGCATAAAGATTAAACAGAAAACATCAACATATAATCTTTACAAAATCAGCTTCCTGGTCCCACTTTAAAATTTCCTTCCCTATACAAAACAAATATTTTTAAGCTGGCAAATCAGAGCCTCTGCTAGATTCAAGACACAGGACAGTAAATCTACACCAAATAAAGCTCGTCAGAAATCATCTTTTAGCACTGAATTTAGTAGATAACATTTCAGGTCTGCCCATAAACCTGAGATGCTATACTGCAGTACAAGAACCTTGGGCTGATGGGAAAACAATGAGAAATCAGATCTAACAGCAAGGATTACTACTCAACCAACCTGCTAAGCTGCTGCAAGTGTATCAACACTCTGGTTGTCTTCTCTTAGCAAACACCCAGTTTGCCTAGATTAGTACCAAACTTCATAAGATACAGAGTAAAAGATCTGTGTAAAAACAGATATAGCAAACTTTCCGGATACCAAATAATGGGTTTGCAGTTTGAAGTCCCTGATGGTTTATACATTAAAACTTGGAAATCTTCTGTGTTTTTATGGATACTAGCATTATTTCAGTGCACAGAAAAGTAGTTTGTACAGCTGCTTAAGGAAATCTGAAGGCTTTAACTTACATTATGAATTCTACATTTCTGTGTTGATGTGAATGTTTAAGCTACAGGCATTTAATTCTCAAGCTGTGAGGCTTATCAATATGACCAAAGCAAACTCACCTGGTTTAGCATATCCCTTTCCCTCACAAGCCCATCTATGGCTCTCCTGTCAGTATCTGCCTGCTTTTTGCCTGTCTCCAACTCTAGAGAAAAAGAGAAAAGACAGTGAATTCTCTGTTCAAATTGCACAGCTGTTAAAAATGCAGATGTCCACAATTTAGTGAACTTTTTTTAAAGTCTCGACATTACATAACCAGTTCAAGTAGTTTTGAACAGGTTTTACAACCCTATGTATTAGCTGATGTTAATGCTTATTGGGTACCTAGAATAACTTGAAAGAACTCAGAAAACAGATCCACCTATCTCTTTGGTACCTACCTTTCTCCAGTCTGATTATTTGATTTTTTAGCAGGCTTTTTTCATTTTCTGCATCAACTTTTTGTTCCTCTGCAGTGCGCAGCTTATTCTGGAGAACATCTCTCATTTTGCTCAGCTTTGAAATTTCGAGGCTCATATGAGCAGATTCATCCTCTATCTCCTACAGAATAGCAACAGGGAAAGGGGAGAGAAAGCATCCACAGAAAGAGGGAAGAAAATGCTTTTTTTATTTGGTGTACACTTACTCCATGAAACTCAGTAAGAAAACATGTAAGTGCTGTGGGTCAGATGCAGAAAGATAATTAGCTAACTAAAAAATATTTAATATAATTTAAACAAAGCCAGCTTGGGAAATGAAAATGATAATCAAATCTTACACTTTAGGGCTAAAGATGATCAACAAAGAACCTCAAGCTGCAAACTTCACACAGCAATACCCAATTAGTCCAGTAGATTAAAAACAGGCAGATCTATTTTCATTTGAAGTACTAGGCACAGTGATTGTGATGAGAAAGAGATCTGTAGTGTGGTCTGATTGCATGTCCCTAAATAGCAGGTATGTATTATCCCCATCTCTTTCATAACCTATGGCTTTAAAGAAAAGGCAAAATCCAGAGTCTGTCTCATTTACTATACAATAGAGGAAAAAATAATCAATCAAAATACTGCATGACTGGTTACTGGGAAACAACCAATAATCACAACAGCAATCAGTCTTTTTCCTTTTAAGAAGCATAACTTTGTACAATTCAGTGTCACTGCGAGGTTTTACAGTCATCACAGACTACAGTGTTCCACTTACAGCCTCAGAGACTGATTCTGTGGGAAGGGGAATCCTGCTATGAAGCATCCTCTGGGAGAATGGGAATCTCCTCAGTTCTTGCTGACAATAAGAAGTTTAAGAGTAGTTTGACAATTCACATTGCCCAGCACACAGCACACTGCAGGATGGTATTCCAGGCACAATCCCTACACAACCTGCAGCCCAGATCATGACTAGGGCTCTTAACCTTCAGCAGTTGGCTTAACTGCTAACTGGGCAGTATCTTCTATTTTTTTTGTTCCCAGAAGTTCTTGAGCATGACTCTGAAAGTTCCATCAACTTTTCCTGAAATCAGGATAAGATCATAGAAACAAAATACTCTGACACTCTAAAGTCCCAGATTTAAGTCATATTTGTAAAGTTTTAAATAATGATGGCATTGGTAATGATAAAACTGGATAATCTGGAAAAGACAGTAATTTGTTTTTCAGATAAGTAAGAAAAATAACCTTCAGCTTGACTAATAAAATACAACAGAAAGAAACCTCCTATCATCCTCCATTAAGGATCCAAATCAGAACCATCAGTTGTGAACTGAGCTTTTAATCTATCAGGGGTTAGTTTCTATCAGACTAACAAGCAAACAAGCTTTTTATTTAGGTGAATTAGTTATACACAGTAAAACTCAAGAAGATCATTTTCTACCTGAATTTTCTAATGTTTACTGTTTTAACCCCAATGGTGACACAAAATGCAAGATATGGTAAATAGCATTATAGCATCCAGCATCTATACATTGCTCTTTGTCAAGTGCTCTCAAAATACCCTAATAAGAATATGCAGGAATCCTTTAATTGCTCCTCAACAGAAACTCATCTGCTTCTGAGTTGTATAAAATTACTGTTGAGTAATGTGAAGTCAGGCAACAAAACCATTTAGATCTGAAAGTAAACACCATCTTGCTTATTTATATTAACTTTCTCAATCAATACTGGGGGGAAGAAATTTTAGTGTTGAAAGCAATTCCTTTCAGTGGAAACTATCCAGGACACCATTATTATAATTTATAACCATTTTTCAATGGATTTTGACAAAATTCAAATTACATTAATCATTGTAAAAAAATCATTCCTCTTATCTGAAGATCTCAGGATTGAAAAGAGTCCCCATGTTTGTGACCGCCCATCCTTTATGAACAGAGTGTTTAACATTTTGGTTCATGTGTTTTATGAAATAACTCCTCCAGGAGAACAGGTGCTACCATGTCAGAGGAGAGGGCTGGAGACTACCTGCCATAGAAAGAATGGCATCCAGCATCAGCAGATCTATTCCTAAAAACTACTCATGTTTCCTCCAAAACTACCTGTGGGGAACTATCAGGACAAGAACTGAAGTCATCCCTGTCCCAAGTGGTAAGATTTCATTGGAATTATACAGCTGGTAGGATGAACCTTCTGGAACTTACTTTCAGTTGTGCTGTCTTCTTACCAATGTCCTTCATCACATCATCAAGCATTGCAGTCTGCTGCTCATTGTCTTGTGAGAGCTTTTGATATTTCATCTTCAATTGCTCAAGTTCCTTACCAGCTTTTTCATTCAAGGTCTGTTAGATTAAAGAACAATCCTATCAATTTTCTAAATCTCATTACAACACCTATGTACACCTGAAGACCAAACCTTCCTGCTACCCAGGAAACAAAAGCTGCTACAGATTGTTGTCTGCTTAAAAACTAGCACTCACTGTTGATGAAATTACTAATATTACTAAATATGATACATGGTCATAATGACATGGAAAAATCATAATGTCTAATGAACAACAGATCCAGTGCAAATTTTTTTCTGGAAGCTTAGCAGGTGTTTATTGCAGGTGGTAAATAGATATTTTACCTCTTGTTAGGCATCTGGCAACCATCACATAATACAGCTTGCTACATACAATTACTGAAAATGAGTATGAGATTCAAATCACTTCAATCAGCAGAGGGCAGGGAAGCTCTGTTTTATGAGCAAGCATCCTACATTAATGTGCTGATAACATTTCTCTGGGTACATGGTTTGCTGAGACCAGGACAAAAGCATTCTGCTCTTTAATTTGTCTTCAGTTAAACATATGGAATAGTGGTTTTGTGGCTTCTATACAGAACATATATTTCAATACTGGAGCTACCAGATTTATCTTCTGCTGGATGGAAATTTCCTTGCAGGTATTACATATATAAATGAGGAAACAGCCATCACATTTTTCACTCCTGATGAAGTCATTATACATTGCTCCTTTAAAAACACTAAAGAAGGAGAAGTAGAACCTAGTGTAAAAATAAGGAATACTCCTTTTTATATTGCAAATGCCAGGATAACACTGTTTCAGGCAACCCTTTATTGAGTCTTGAACAGGGGTGGGATAAAGCTTACAGCAGCTGTAGCCAGCCATTTTCAATGTCATGCAAGAAAGGGTGTTTCATTAGAAATTTTTTATAAAATAAGAATAAGAATAAAAGAATAGCAGGTATCACAGCAACTATTCAACTGAGACAATAACCTGATGAAATTGCAGTAGCTGTGTTACCTTCTTTTGAAGATTTCTACCCTGACCCTTGCAGAGTTGGATAGCCTGTGTTTTGGACAGACTTCAAGCAAAAGACCATTTAGGGCATTCACAGACACCTTCAAGCCAGCACAGGCAAGGAAGACAATGCAGAAGTCTGGTTAATTAGCCCACACACAGCACTTTATGTGAACTCATATTTTCCAGGACAGTTTGGATAATTGAATGTCCCTAAAATCTACACTTTGAAAGCCTGGAAAAGATTATAAAAAGGAGGAAGAATGGAACAGAACCAGTATACACAACGTGATTGCCATGGCAGATGATGGAGCTGCCCTCAAAAGCTGCATCAAATCAGTGATATTCAGAAAATTAATCTAGTCTTCTCTCTATCTCTTTTCTGAGTACTTTAGTAAGACTTTGTGTTGACTAAAAATTGGCACAGACCTCTACCTTCTCAAACTCAGGGACCAGAAGGGAAGAAAAAGCTATAAAAGTTATAAATTTACAAGATACACACAACTCACAAGGAAGTTTCCCTAGAGGTAGGACTGGTTTACAGTGATGAGATCTCCCCTGCCATTTACTGAAATTGCTTCTCTGAGAGTTTCTCAAAGTCAGGGGAAACGGACTGAAAACCTGAAAATTCACACACTTGCAGAACACTATGTTAGGACGTGTCCAGATAATGTTTTTAGAAACAGAATGAGGAAATCAATCAAAAAGGTTTATGAAGACAGTTCCTTGCCCTTTCATAGGCTTGAGAGGCAGATAAAAGTTATTTTTAAAAAGAAGAAAGAAGGGATGGAGGTAAAATTATTTTACCAATGCCACTAGACACAATCAATAGCAAAGCTGGCAATATAGTCAGAAGTCCAACCTGGCAGTCTCCTGCTCCTATAGATCATCCATGTTCTTCACAGATTGTGTCTCATTTGCTGTGATTTTTCAAGATGAACAATATCATTGTGATCCACTACTGACTTCTGTGAGAAATCTATCTGAAATTTGTCAGCAAGCTTTACATATTTGTTAGTAAAGTAATATTTATATAAAACTAAGTGTTTATTAAAATTTAATAACTTACTCTCCCTCCCTCTCTTTTCAGAAAATTCCATTTTCTTCTTAATTACAGATTTTACTCTAATCTTAGACCTGATAAACAGCAGTGTGCCACGTACCCTACCTTCTGCTCTTTAAGATTATTTTCTATTTTCAGTTGTTCCTCTTTGTCATCCTCTATTTGTTGCTGTAACTTCTGGACCTCAGCTTGCTTCTTATCAATTTCAGCTTGAAGATTTTTCAGCTCAGTCTCCACTTTTTCCTTCTTTCGCATCTCTCGTAACTCCTCGGTTTGACGCAGCTGGATGTCTTGCTGAAGCTATAATAATAGAGAAGAAAACAATTTTAAATTCTGCTGCCTTTTACTCAGGAAAACAAGTCCTCTCACCTCTCTGATTCTCCTTGATTTTAAAAACAAGAGCTTCTATATTACTGCAACCATCATTGTATGCCAGATCTTCTCAGAAGTAATTACGTTTTCTAATGATTGAACAAAAAATTATTCTGCATGAGGGCCCTATTTATTGTTGACAAAAATTTGTTAAACACCAGTCAGTTCAACTAGACAGAAGTACAGTCTGATACAGTCCAAACATAAAAGCATTCCTCTGGAGATGCAGTGGTATAAATGTCTTTACTGTTATAAGTTACTTGCAAAGTGGTACTTTCTGAATGCAGCATTAAAATTAATTGGGGCTTGATGCTGTATTGCAAGGAATTTTCTTTTTATTATTCTCTCTGACTAGCAGAAACACTTATTACATTGATATTAAAGGAAAGAGAGAGATGTTAGAACCAGTGTTCATTTTCTCAACTGCTCTCAATCTTTCTACTCTCAAAGTTCCTATGTGAGAACTTTGAAAGAGGAAATTTTTCTCATATTTAATAAACTTTTTTGTGAGTCCTGCACTCTCACTCCACAAAAATTTGATGGAGCAGAATCAGCAGAGAGGAGACACAGGGGGCTGATCCATATGGAAATATTCGGTTCAGCCAGGGACCAGCAATTGAAAGATGTTCTTTGCCTAAGGATTCCTCCCCCTCTGAGCCCACAGATGAAAAGTTGCCAGAACTAACTGGGTCTTCAACAGGATCTTCAAAGAGACATTGTCATTTAAGCAGTCTGAAGTGGAGAATAATTTCATACTGGAAGAATGGGAGGTGATTACAAATGCTGTAACAATTCTGTAAAATTAAGGGTTGATGAAGTGAGTATCAGAAGATTAAGGCTGCCAAGATTCAACAAGTTTTGACTCTTTTCTCTCATGCCCACAATGCTGTCAGAAAAACAAAGATTTTATATTCTCTTCTTGTACATTACCAGTCATCTTCTTTATAAATAGCAACAATTTCTGTGCATGAAACCTAGACTGATCATTACTTTCCTATTTGTGATTTATAAAAAACTGAAAGCCAAATGCTCCTTCTACCTCTTGTCTGTTCGTTTAAGTGTGATTTTCTACTCTTCCTTTCTCCAAGTGTCTTGCTCCAGCCTCGATTTATATTCTGCTTTAATTCTTTAATTTCTCATTATTATGCTTATATATTTGATATATGAGTTCTGTATGCCATGTTTCATCTTTTTCTACCTTCCATTCAGTGGCTATTCCTCTGATCCTCAGCCTTGTCTATCTCTAGCTGCTGTATACATTTCAAGAAAGACATACATATTGATCACAAAGAACAACTGTCTATTCAGATGGTCAGAAATATAGAAAGCCTAACTTCATGTAAAGCTGAGATGGAGTATGACTGCTCTCTACAGACAATTGTGTGGTGGAAAAATTAAGTGGAAAAACAGTAAACCAGAATCAGAGTAAAGAAGTAAGTAAGAAGTACCTAACTATGGAAAAAGCAAAAATCTGGAAAAGGCTTCCCATAGAGGAGAGAAAATAACTTCATTATTTTTAAGCCAGATTTTGATACGTTCTTAACAATGACGGTGTCTCACAATATGGCAACCACTGCCAACAGCAAGGGACCAAGAACCTCCATTCCAGGCTTATGTTCTAAGTGTCTCTTTTGAGGCATAAGGATTTACAATACAGAAAACATCCCATTTCTTCAGCATTAAAGATGATTCCAATTCACGAAAAACAACCTTGGCCTCAATGGGGTATTGGGAAGCTGTGGAAGCAGCTGGTACATGACAATACACTTTGCAAAGAACATAGCCTAAAACACAGAAAAATATTAAAGTCATTCACGGCAAAGTCCGCTCAGAGCACTCCTGAAAATGTTTAAGATGCAAAACAGCAAGTAGCATTCTAATCACTGGAGATCAATTGTAAGTGTGGAGAAAGGCTCAGGGCAAAGCCTAAAATCACCATCTGGTGATCAGTACAGACCTGCAGAACAGTTTGCTCTGCCTCATTTTTTTCCTTTTCTGTTTCCTGCTGCTGCTCTGTGATTGCAGTGAGATCTTGACGTAACTCCACAATTTCTGACAACAGTCGGTCTCGCTCTTCTGTTACCGTTTCTTGAAGTTTTAGCAAATCCTCAACACTGGAAGCAAGGAAATAATAGTCAAGCAGTGTCACAGGCCATTTCTGTTCTTCCTCCTATGCCAGACAAAGACTTTTGTGAGAAAGAGGAGTTGAAAAAAATTTTTTTTTCATTTTAAACTCCTCTGTATGAAGGCTGATGGTCAACCGAATTATATGCTTTTATCTACTGTGAACAGAGTCACCATCAGCCAAGTCAAAACTCTTTCCTGTTGTATCACATCCTCATGAGTCTGAATAAACCTTCCATTTCCCAGAAAGGTAACAGGGAAAAAAATTTCCTCTTTTGTTCCCACTGCAAAATTAGTTAGGGACCAAAAATGTTACACTATTGTAACCTGTCTCTCTGCACCTCACCTGACTGGACACCTAACTAGGTTATGTCATACAGTCACATAATGTAAAAATAAAAACTGACTCTGTTTTGACACATTTACAACATGAAAGGAAGTCCAAGCGTGGGTTCAAGCTCTATCTTAAAAGCAGTCTAATTTTCTAAAATATTATTAGGTTTTCAAGGCTGAAATCTGCCAAGGAGTGAGTCTCATGGCCTTGTCACTGGACAGGGTATTTAAGCGTGGAACTGAGAGCAATACAGAGGGAACTTCAAGAAGAAATTGTAAGCCAGCAGCAGCCTGCGCAGAGCTGGAAACAGGAGTGAGATGTTAGCAAAGTAACAGCTCCTGGCTCTTGCAGGAAAATGCAAAAAGCTAGGGAGACAAGACTTTAAGGAGAGCTATACTAGGGGGAGGTTGCATGACCAAGGTTTTAGATCCAAGGAAAGCAAACAGGTCTAGAGCATGTCAAGGACAAAAGGTGAAGGATTTGTCATGGACCCAGGTGGTTTATGTGCTGGCACATTCCTTGGCGGGGGAAGTGCCTGAGCGCACTGAAGTTTTTGCCGCCTGGAAACACAGAGTGCAGAGGCAAGCATGTCCCATACATATCCTGCATGCATATTATAAATAAATACCTTAAACAGTATTAAAATTTCAAGCCATAATCAGGCAGGCCAATGACCAGCAATTTCAGTAGGAAGTGCACAGGCCATAGGGTCAAAACACTTAATAATATCTTTGAGTTTAACTTAATGTTACAGCATAAGCAGTCTCTGAGGAACTGATACTACAAACAGTAGGTTCTGGAGAGCTTCTGAGCAGCTCCAGAGGATGATTATTATGTTCACAATGCAGTGGCTTAGAGGCTCCATCTCAGACTAGGTCCCTCTATGTGTGTTTGGTTAAAAAAACCAAAACATAATCTTGAAAGTGGATAAAATACAAACAAGAACACAGACAGTGTTAAAGCCTTATAACAAAGCTAGGAACAGAAGAGAAATCAAGTGTCCTGCCTTCCTGATTTATCTACTTGACCTTGCTGCTGTGAAATGTAAAAATGTTGACAGGATCCTATTCTCAAAGTATGTTGAAGAGTTTGTCAGATAAAACAATATGACACATACTGAGAAAGTGCATAGGAATCATTTTATTTGATCTTTTAGCTTAATCCAATACTGAATGAACTCAGTCAGAGCCTGATTCTGTTACTTACTCACTGCATAAACACACAGACAAATAAATGTGTATTCATGAGAAAAGTAAAAGACAGAAAAGATCTATGTTTTCAACAGTGTCTACATGACTAAACAAGGTACAGAATGATAGAAAATCAGATCAGGCTTTCCCTCTGCCTGAGGAAAACTTACTTGTAATCCTGTCCAGCTCTTTCCTTCATTAAATCATTTAGGTGTGAAATTTCCATTTTTAGTGAGTCAATTGTTTCCTTCGTTTTCTCTTCCCTTTCATGGGCTTTATCCACCATTTTCCAGGCCCTTTCAAGCTCCTAGGAATGAAATGGAAAATAATTTACATAAATTAAATTGTGTTTAAAAATAACTACAAATTAGAAATTAATTGCCTTGCACTTTACTTAGTTGAGAAAATAGATTTTTGTGCCTTTTCATGATTAGGTTCACAACAGTCCCCTCCACTTGGTATCTATTGTTTTGGCTGAGGGCATGGACTTTGTGAGGCTTTGATAACACGAGTACCACCAATATCAGTAAAAATTTACTGACTATTCAGTGTCCACAAAGGTATCATCTACTTAAATCACTCATGTCTGTAAAATTCCTATTAGGACAATGAGCATCCAATCTGATTTGGATGAGGAAAAGATGTTATACAAATTTTCTTCCTCTTTGTTCATTTTCATCGGTGAGGACTTAGTGTAATTTGATTTCAACTAATTTTTCAGCTAATGCTCAATTCTTATGCCAAATTTTAGCACATGGAGATACTTAAATGACAGAGTTAAGTGCCTCTCACAAGCCTAGGGTTTGATACCCACAAACAGGATAAGGGAGGAAGATTCACTTCATTTTATAACTTCCTCTGCATCTCTCTCCCTTGAATCAGATCCTTATGATCTGATTCAAAATCAAGGTTTATTCCTTGCTAGGTTCAAATAAAGCTCCTACCATTTCTGGAATCCTGTGCTAAAAAAAAAAAAAGTCTAAATTCAGCAAGTGACTGGACTGGAAGGAAAGTTCCTGAAGTCTCAGTAAATGATGAAGACACTACTTTTACACTAGAAGTCCCTGAGCTTCAAATCACAGCATGATGCTCTTTTCTCAGCTGGCTCCTATCAGAGGTCTGGATTTCATCAACTTGTACAGATTTAGACCCCAAACGTGGCTGTGCAGTTCTACATTAGCTCTAGGGTCTCCCCAAGGACAGCCAAATAGAAGCATCATCATATCAGGCCATAATATCCCTTTCAACTCCTACTTGCATCATATGAAATTGTGGCAGGAAAAAACTACTTTAGAAGCCATCTCCACAAGGAAGAAAAGAAAAAAAAATAATTTATATAAAATTGTTTACAAAAATTCTTTATTGTAATTGACATCTCTGTTTGTTCCTAAAAAAAAAAAAAAAACAATCTATTTAATGTTAAACTCTAAATTATGACACCTATGTTATGTTATATTGTTAATATACTTATGGAAACCTTACAAATCAAATCTATGTAATATTTAGCTTTTTAATGCCTAAAATAAAAATTCAAACTATAGAACTAGCAGAAGTAACAGGGTACCAGATTTTGCTGAATGTTAACACAAAGTATAACATCTGTAGCCTCTTCAAAATGCAGAGGGAATACATTTCCATTTTATTTATTCAACTAGCTCAGCATATCCAAATTTGAGAAACCATCTGGAACATAAAGATCAGGAGTTTTTGCTCTTCCTTTTTATCCACACATACTAATAAAGAGGTAAACAATGAGCTTTCCTTGCTCAGAAATTCTGAAATTACAGTCAATTAAACTCACTACCTACAAACAGTATTTTCATTACTTAATAAATTACTTAGTTCAAAATTTAGCCTGAAAAATATGATTTTTCACTTATGTATCAAGCATTTTTAAACAGCTTTATATATAAAATCAATTTTTATGTCATACATTTTGAGTTCTAATCTCCATTCAATGCAGCAATGATCATACATAAAGCATCAAGCGTTATCTAACAAATTATAAGTTTTTCATTCATTAATATCTCACACAAAGAAGCTAAATTCTGAAATTTAAATAAATGCATGTTGGGCTGAAATAATTGCACAAAGACACAGTGTACATATTGACTAGCAGAAAAACATAAAATATAACTGCAAATAAACATGTTTCAGATTTGTCAACCAGTAAGAGGCAACCACCCTTTCTCTAGAAAAAATGCAAATTGAAAATAAGATTAAAGCTGATTACTTACATCAGAGCTTCCTGCTGGCTGATTAGACTGTGATTAAAATTGGTGAATTAAATCATTACGATTGGAGCTTTGCGGAATAGGACTGGGGAATAAAATCAATGAGCCTCTGAAAGGTTTCAGAGTCTTTTGTTCTGATGAGTATTTGCAAAAGTGATCTCTTTTGTCAATAAGACCATTCAGATAAGCACTGATTTCAGGTCATCCTAAGCTCTGTTTTTTGAACTTTATCTTTGGCCTGTAAAAACTTGTATTGAATTTGTATTGATAATACCAATTTTTATCAATAAAGTAAGAAGACAGGGGTGATGGCCACGCTAATAAGCAAAATCTAAATAAGAATTTTCTACAGACTTCAGCATCAGCAAAACTGAGCTTCATTGTAGCTGCTCATTGGTTGTGTCTTCTGCTGTAAGAGCGGATCAATAGATCTGTTATTTTCAGAAGTAAAAAGGAGCAAAATTTTGATGATGGAAGTCTTCATAGAGGAAATATTCACATTATTATTCAGTGTGAAAGATTGCAGCGTGTCAGCAACACGGGGTGATTGCAGTACAAGATAGGCAGGTAATGCATGGCAGTCTGCTGCATAATTAAAGGGAGTACCCTGAATGTTTGCTGTTAGAATAATTCAAAAATCTCTGGAGAAGTACTGAACACTGGAACTTGTGAAGCAGAACTTATGAAGTGTGACTGCTTTACTTTGCTTCCATTAAATACCCCAAAAGATCACATCAGTTTCATTGCTCAGAAACTGAGAATTAATGAAACGTTTTCTTATTATATTGGATTGATACGCCTGGAAATTGAAAATTTGGCAATTTCAAGCAGGGCAGTACAAGCTCCTATAAATTCCTCTTCTAGAGTACTTCCAGTGCAGACTCATGGATCAGTGTCTCTAGCCATGAAAAATAGAATTGAATTTCCTTCATGATTAGCTTGGCCCTTTGCTGCTTTGATATTACTGTAAACAGCAGATTGTTGTGTCCTGTTTATTAAAACTACAAAACAAATCCTTTAACTGCCACCTGACAGTTAGCAGCTATTGATTATCACTGACCCACCTCCTACCAGCCACAGATCTGTGTGCTTAACCCCTGCCCTAAACAAACTCTACTGATTACAAACAGGCTTCACACAGAGAAAAAATTTTCTTCTGCAACTTTTATTTCTTAACCTAATGACCCATCAAGTCATCAAGATGTAGGACCTTAATTTGGAGCAACTATTCCATTTTTACAGCAACTGTTCCATTTTTACAAGAACAGCCCCATCAGGATTCTTTTATGGTTTATAAATAATTAAACTGTGGGACAGATTTTTTGTTTAATTTACCACTAAAGAATTTCATCTTGGCTACTTTAGCACTTGAACTTCCTTCAGCACTTAGCTTGGATACATGGGAAACAAACTGTTTGAATGTTAAGAAAATTGTAGTGAAAAACTACAACCCTTCTAGAATTTTCCTTCAGAAGGAAGAATAATATGGAATATAAAGGGTTCACCAAGCAAAGCCTCAAACAAGACATGAATATTTTAAACAATATTAAAATAATTCCTGAACCTTTAAGAGGACTAATTCTCATAACCAAATTTAAAAAGTATCAGCTGTATACTTGACTCACAATGCACCACTAGAAATGTCACATGTTGTGCACTGCACATCATTTCTAGCAGGATCATATTGTCAAGCAGCTTTTTCACTAGAAAATCACTTAATGGGTTCAATAGTAGGCAGTATGCTTCAGTCATATTCTGCTTGAGCTTAAAATTAGCTGCTGAAATTGGAAAGGCTCTATTTTCCCAACATTTCCACTCCTCAGTTTTATGACGTTGCCGAGATGTCTCCTCAGTTTGGGAATGTCTGGAAGGACCACCACTCCTACTGTTCACACGCAGAGTATTGCCATGTGATAGCAAAAAGGAAATGGTAAGGATCACCATCGTTCCTGATGTTCATCAACCAGGTTTTGATTAGCAGCAGTGAAAATCAACAAGATTTTCCATGCTTTTCTTCCTCCTAGAAGAGGCTTTGGGCACGGGTTTGCAAGCTGCAGCCACAGGATGACAGTGCTGCTATTTATATTTACTCTGAATTTATTTTCTTCATAATTCTAAGGGCAAGAAATTCCATTTCAAAGAACTTCTATTTCTGTAGTGCTCAAAAATCGCTCTGGATTGCTACACTGACTTTATTTTACTGGAACAAAACACTTTATTGTAAGGCATGGAGGTTTCCCAAATAAGTTCTACATTAAAGCCTATCTAGGTATCACAAAGCTAAGTTTTTAAACCATCAGAATGAAGAAGTTCCACATACAGTCTTATGATCCCTTGGCAGCTTTAGGTTTCTGACAGTGAAAATTCACTGTAAGCCTCAAAACATCAACTGTTTTTAAGGAGCCAAGCACTTTGATTTGACAGAGTTTAAATCAATAATAACAAACAACACATCAGAGTAAATTGGTGAAATCACTCTGAAATGCTATATAGGATTCCTTTTCAAAAGCACTGTGAAACATTTATTTATATAAGTTGTCACTTCCCTGGCCTAAAATCCATACTTCAAAAAAAGTAGGTTTTTGTAATGTTCTGGCAATAGTTAACATCCAAGCAATCCTTCAAAAGTTATAATGAATCAAAAACAGTACATTAAGTTGAAAATGTGCCATTTTACAGAGGGAAAGCTTAAATAAAAACTATTAATAAGGACTTGAAAGCTGACGGAGTTGGTTTAGTGCAAATAAACACAGAAATTGACTAAAACCTGTAAATATACCAGGCTGAGCAAACAAAGCAAAGCAGAGGTTAAACTACTGGAGATGCCACCTCTATCCTTAATCCTCAAGCTAGCTCTCTACATAAAATCAAGTGTTCTTTCAGGTGCTTTTCTTATTACCACATTTTTCATTAACAATTTCAGATCATACTTCATTCTATTCAAAACTTTACCGACTTCAATGATGATATAGTCTCCTCATCATCATGAGTGATTTTGGTGAGCACAGCTACTTTGGATGACTTCTCCACAAGCTCAGCATTCAGCTTCCTGCATTTCTCCATGAGATGATGTTCATTTTCACGAGACTTCTTCATAATAGCAAGAAGCTTCTCATATTCGACACGGAATTTTTCCAGAGCTTCATCCCTACTCAGTATACTGATGAATTCTTCGGAGTCTTTTTCCAGTGCTTCAAAGGCACTTTCTTCCACATATGGTTTGTCAGACTCTTCCTGAGTGAAATAATAAACAGGAAGAATTCAACATCTCACTTATGACCCCAGAACACAAAAAAGTAATATACTGAGTGTATAACAGCTACTAAGAAATCATGACAAAATTTTCTGTAATAACAGTTCTTTTGCTAGCACATAATATGCATCTTGTAGGCTATTTTTCAAACACATTTCTCCTAATTTTACTGAAATAACTTGTGCTTTACCAGCCAGAGTTCTTATAATTGAGTCCCACAACTGCTTTAAAGACAAGTCTATAAAATACCATAATTGTGATAGTGTTTGAATAATGCATCAATCACGGAGGAAACCCAGTATTTTAGCCCTAATTCTGCCCAGTTCTCTACCCTCTAAAGTCTGATTAGTTCATGATTTCTATCCAGATAGTGCCAGAGACATGCAGACAAGCATGTCTCAAAGCTCCACTGATGCCAACACAATCCAGCCCTCCCTCTGTGGGAAATGCTACTGTTAAACCTTCCACAGAAGATATTTTTCATCTAGCTCAGTTCTGATGCCAAATCCTTGCAAATGCACCTCTGAGGTGTTCTCACTAGGATAGGGAAGCAGCTCTCCTGTCAGCAGGAAGACCTCAAGGGCAACTTTAATGCTGCAGCCCATGCTCTGGCCGGCATCAAAGAACAGTCTGAGCTGTGAGCTCAAACTTAGTGCATCCCTCCTTCAAACCTGCTCTAGGACTCACAGCTTTCTTCTCATATCATCCTCTCCAAAGCACAGAATCACAAAATGGTTTGGGTTGGAAGGGGCTGTGAAGATCATCTCATTCCAACTCCGTGCCATGGACCCTCCACTAGACCACGTTGCTCAGAGCTCCATCCAACCTGTCCTTGAACACTTCCAGGAATGGGCCATATGCAACTTCTCTGGGCAACCTGCGCCAGTTTCTCGCCACTCTCACTGTAAAGAATTTTCTCCTAATATCTAATCTAAATGTACTCAGTTTGAATCTGCTCTCCTCTGTCCTGTCCCCCATTACATGCTCTTGTGAAAAGTCCCTCTCCAGCTCTCTTGTAGGCTCCTTTCAGTAGTTCAGTCTTGATCTTGTCCATGTTTGTGATTGTAAATAGACTTAAAAGATGAGCAGTAATGAGGGGGGAGGCAGATCATGCCCAGGATATTATATGTAGCAGCTACTCCGAAAATATAGGAGTTAGTAGTGCCTGGGTACAGGTACAGGACCTAACTGAGCTCTGCTCACACAGGTGACACATAAATGTGGTACATGGCTACAGATGATACACGGGTGATGTTGTTGGGCTTATCCTGAGGTGCAGCCCTCGTCCCGTCCAGGGGACAGGCAGGGACGGGAGGGGCAGGTCACAGGTTACCTCAGCCATGCTGCCGTGGGGTGGAGGCGGCGGGCTCGGTGCAGAGAGTCGGTGTCGGTGTCAGTGTCAGTGCCGGTGCTGGGGCGGTGCCGGTGCTGGGGCGGTGCCGGTGCCGGCGGCGGTGCCGGTGCCGCGGGCAGGGGCGGTGCCGGTGCCGATGCCGGGGCAGTGGCGGTGGCAGCCCGGGCCCGCGGCGGTGCCGAGGCCGCCGCTCGCAGCCAAGGCCGCTGTGGTATCGTAGCAACGGCGGCGGCTGCGGGCGGGGCCGCGCTGGGCCCAGGGCACCGTCAGACACCGGCCCGGCGGCGGCCGCCTTCAGGGATGGGCCGGTCACCCTGCTGCCGGAGTGTGTGTGTCCATCTTGCTGCTGAAATTCGGCCGTCGGGGATTCTAACCAAAGACACCGAGGAATGTTTCCCCTCTGGCCCAAAGGGCTCCCGGAGCAGAGCGGCTGAGCGCGGCCGGCAGGGTGGGCCAGTGTCATGGTTTGAGCCTGGCACAGAGCCAGTGCCCCCATGAAAATGCCTCACCCTGGTGTCTGCTGTGAGATGTGACCAGGAATAAGCAAAACAGGCTCCAACTTAAACATAAATAACACTTTATTACCTAAAACTACAGGAAAAAATAGGAAAGACTATAAGGAAAAGGAAAAAAAATTGAAAACCTTACAAAAACCACTTTTCCTCCTCCCCACTCCCTGACTTTCCCAATCCAATACATTCTCTCAAAAATACCAACTGCCCAGCCCGGCACGACACTTTAGTATACTCAAACTGCAGTTCATGAAGAGGAAAAGAGTCCTTCTTGTTCCATAGGCTTCTGGAAACACACTGAAATCCCGGATGCTTCCTTGTCACTTCGGCACCGCCCGGAAAGTCCATTTGCCGCTTGTGACATGTTCCTTCCATGCTCAGTGCTCTCACCACCGAGACATGGCCAGAGCTGCTTTTAGGGTGGTCTTTCAAGGATGCCTTGTCTCACTCCAAAAAGGCACAGTCTCTGCTTTTGGGACAACTGTCCCCCCCATATATTTCCAACCCCCTGGGGCCGGGGGGTCCTCACAAATGAACCCTCCTGGTTTTGAGGCACTGCCTCCCCCTAAATGCAGTCTGTGTCACAGGAACAACTGAGTCCATGGCTACAAGAAAAGTCCAGCCAAAAGGCCACTCCAAATCATCTCTCCCCATCCAATCATCTCCACAATCTCCGAGCCAAGTCATCTCATCTCTCATCTCCCTTCTTATTCAGCTTCGAGGAGGATTAGCATTTTTGTAAGGCCCCAATCATGCAAGAAAGGGTTAAAAGTTTTCAGTCTCTGTCTGTCGGTCCCGGAACGGCTCCCACGCATGCTGCCCACACGCTGCCGCTGCGGCCAGGCAGTCTTCCTCCCCCTTCTCGCTGGCTGCTCTCCTGGGGGGGGAAGGGGAAAGGGGGAGCTGGCTCCCCGAGGGCTGACTCTCTGGGATCTTCCACCCTTCCATCCTCGAAGCCCCCCCCCCGAAGCCCCCTCAAGCCCATCTCTGTCCAGGCCCCGGGCCTACCGCTACCGCATGGCCGGCCCCTCCCCCGCCCAGCAGCAACAGGCTGGGCGGGAGAGAGAGAGATCTGAACTCCTCACCGCGATGTCCAAAAAGAGGAAGTGCCAGGGCAGTGGCCTGCTTTTAACCCCTGTGTATTCTCGGAGGTGTGTCCAAACCCCACTGGCTACACCAGGTGTCAGTATGAAACCCAAAACCTTCATTGGTTTGACCACAGCTTCCCAGAATTCCCACTCCTTCCGGGTCAAACCATGACAGCCAGCTGGGTCACAGAATTGTCAGGGTTGGACACCTCTGGTGATCACCCAGTCCAACCGCCCTGCCAAGGCAGGGACACCCAGACGCAGGAGTGTCTCCAGGTGGGTTTTGAATGTTTCCACAGAGGGAGACCTCACGACCTGCCTGAGCAGCCTCTTCCAGTGTTTTGCCACTCTCAATGTAAAGAATTTCTTCCTCATGTTGAAGTGGAACACCTCGTGGTTTTGTTTATGGCCATTGCTCCTCATCCTGTCGCTGGGCACCACTGAAAAGAGCCTGGCACCATCCTATTGGCACCTGCCTTTGAGACATTTATATGCATTGATAAGATCTCTCAGTGTTCTCTCTTCTCTCAGACTGAACAGGCCCAGCTCCTGCAGTCTCTCATCATGCAAGAGATGCTCCAGACTCATCATCATCTTTGTGGCCTCCACTGGACCCTTTCCAGTAGCTCCTTGTCTTTCTTGTACCGAGTCCACCCAAGGCAGGGTCCTGTGGAAGGCAATAAACAGGGATTTGTGCAGTTTGGGGGAAAAAATCATAGAACCACAGAATACATTGGGTAGGAAGGGACCTTAAAGATCATCTCATTTCCATGCGCACTGCCATAGGCAAGGACACCTTTCCACTATCCCAGGTTTCTTGAGCTCCATCCAGCTTGGGCTGGAACACTTCCAGAGATAGGCCATCCACAACTTATCTGGGCAACCTGTTTCAGTGCCTCATCACCCTCACAGTAAAGAATTTCTTACTAAAATCGAATCTAAATCTACCTTCCTTCAGCTAAAGGCCATTTCCCCTTGTCCTCTTGCTACATGCCAAATGGCATTTGGAGCCTGACTTCTGCCATATCATCGTACCTAACTATTCACAGTAGCCTGTCTGTGCATGTGGCTGCTTTGGCACAATCCATGGTGCAGGAAAAGGAGAGGCAGGACAGCAGCTCAAGGATCAGCTGCTGCTGTTCTCTCCACTCCCAGCTCACCCCTGAAATGGTGGGGTTTATCTCTCTAAGCACACAAATTGTTCCATCTGATAGGGCTTTTTAGGGCAGGGAATGTACTGTACCATGTATACACTCCCTAGCAGCGTGCATGTTGGTTACGACCTTAAAGTACCACTTGAAACAAATAATGATGACAGAAAACTTTCTCTCTTGCTGGTTTAATGAAGCCTGAATTGTAGCACTTCATTTTACTGATTACGTGGCAAAATAGGCAGTTTCAAATGGATGCTTTCAAATGATCTGATTTTACCATTAGAACTGGAGAATAATACTCATTTTATAATGTATTCTTTTTATGTGTGACTTAATTTACAAAATACCCTATACACTGAAACATTCAAACATTTCAATGCACACTTCTAATAAAAAAAATCAATAAAGTTCCTTTTCTAAGTTTTGTACTCCCTTTTTTCCTCATTTTCTTTTGTACTGATGTTTCTTACATAATAAGATTACAAGGAAGATGATTATGATAAATTCCTTGATTCTAGGATTTCAGTTCTCAAGAGGACCAAACTTCTAGATCTTTAACACAAAACAATGCACATGTAATGAAATATCAAATTATACAATTACAATTTTGTGAGCAAAATACTGCTGGAAGAAAGGGACATGCTCAGAATTTAAAAAATAATATTATATTATAAACAAAAAAGGCCCTCCAATTTACATCTCGAATATATAATTTTGATATTTTTATACTCTTTTTTATGTTTTTAAAAACAAAACATGAGTGGAAGGGAGATGGTCACCTTTGGGCTTCAGGTTCATGCTTGTGCTTGAAGGAAACAGTATAAATGTGTTTAAAAATTATACCCATGTATTAAGACATTTCCATGAGCGTCCTGGTCTGGTTGAAAAGGTCCCTGTTCACTGCTGGATTAGATGACCTTTAAAGGCCCCTCCCAACCCAAACTATTCCATGATTCTACTCTTATGTTTTTCAAATTCCTCATGAGTGTGTCCTCTGAGACTCTGTAAGTGTGACTGTATACACTGGTCTTCATGACAACTTCCATTTGAGCTAAATTCACCCAAATTCTGCAAGTTCACCCTCATGGCAGCTGCATCTCTAACTGCAGTGCAGAGATAGTGGGGTGAATGTTTTGCATGGTAACTCATGCAAAAGCCCATTTTATTTTAAAGCCTTAAAACATCACAACCGGGACACAAATCAGTGCGACTGTGAAGACCCAAATATTCACATTTAATTAATTCTGGAATAAATTATATTGACAACAAGAGAATGCCTCAACAGCTTCATAAACCAGGAGCTGCACTGACACTCAAAAGGACACCTGAGTTTCTGAACTTAGCAAGAATTTACGTTCACTCAGGACCAGCCACTTAAAATTTTCTGTGCTTGAGATTCATCAGTGAAGTGTAAATAACCACATCTGCCCTCCTGCAATGCTGCTGTGACTGTCATGGCTATAAATGATGCACTCATGTCATAGAGAGAACCTCTGGACAAGGTGGAGGTCTTCAAGTGGGATCACATTTTAACTCTCCCTCTTAAGATAAGCACATGTCCCCCTCTGCAAAAGCCTTTCTGCTAATAAAAGCAAAAATCTCCAGTGGACACAGAAGAAAAAAAATACCCTTAATAAAACCAAATAAATCTCCATTAATAGCAAGGACAAGCAAGACCTAGAAAGTTTCAGTTCACTGAAAAAATTGCTATTTATTTCCCTGAATGTCTTTGTTCAAGATGCACATGCACTTTATGGTAAATAAGAAGAATCACTTGTCTCACCAGCCGCATAAAAGAGAGTTTTGCATCAGTGGACTGTGTTGATGTGCATGAAGAAAGGGTTACTAGAGAAAAAATGTTTGCTCACTGATTTATTCGAGGTCACAACCCTTGTGCAGTTAATTTAAGACATGTTTTAAACTGCAGTAGCAGGAAAATGATAAGCCATTACTTCCTGAATGTAAGGATTTATGGGCTGCTGCAGAGAGATAGAATAATAAAGTAAAATCACATCATAAGATGACCCAGGAGTATGTTAGCCATTTGGGGCAGGGACCATGACATAACGTGTCATCTCAAAAGTGTGAAAGGAGCCTTGTGAGGAGAGGATGAGGTGCTGAAGGAAAGCACGGGGGCTGGGGTGGCTCCTCCAGCCCCGCAGCTGTTGGGAGGCAGCAGCACCGCACCACGGCCGTGCCCCCTGATTTGACCCCAGACCCCAAACACGGGCTGCAAACACCCCGAAACACCCGGGATGGAACGCGGGGTGAACACGTGTCCATGCATGAGGCTCTGCTTCTCAATTCGGTTTTGCTCCTTTACTCAGATAAAATCATCAATGGGAAATTGCCACTAAGGAAAGCAAAATTTATCTGCCTAATATTAAATTATTGTTTGACATTGATTACAAATATGTTACATAAATATTACTTAATCTAACTGCAAGTCTTGTAATTTGCCCAGCAGGATGGAAATCCAGCAGAGTCTCATGGTCCCAAAAAGCAGAGATGCTTCAGGCACTGTCAGTGGGCTGACATCCTGGGACGTACCCTGCAAACCAGATTGCCCTCTCAGAGTTTCATCAGTCTTGCAGTATTAAAAGGAACAAAAGTAACTGAAATGCTTCTGACTGAAAAGGCTCCTTTTGCTCCAGTGACAAGGAAATGCTATATAGTCCTCAATTACTTAATTATCTAACTGATGTTTTTACTATATTCTTTTTTAATGTCCTCTCCACCTGTTATTTTCAAACTTAATGATAGTTTTATAACAAGAACGGTTGTTCAGTTTAAATTGGATTGAGACTTTCTACTTTGTTCATAAAGATGATGCAATAGATCTCAAATAACAGTAACCTTTGATCATGTTTGGCACTAGAGTTGAGCTAACGATCTCAAGAGAGGAAACATTACCATTTTCATAAGAAGCTAAATCATAGCAATGCTTGAATTAATAGAAACATCCAAATAAAGACCTTGGTTAGTTTTGAGAAGCTAAAGCTGACAAGTGGTCTGTGTATAATGTACAATTACATGTTCTACCTGAAAAATAAAATAGGTGAGAATAAAATTAATTCAATAATCCTGAAACTAAGTTGAACTTGCTATTCCCCAGTATGTTTTGAAACTGCAGAACAGTTTTCCATCCCAGTTTTTCCTCCCAGTTCTGAAACTGGGATTACCATGGCATGTTAGAAAATTCCTCTCTTGTACCCTCCTCCAAACTAAACACAGGAATTCTCCAAGACTGCTGGATGAAAGCAAAGCTCTGCAGATCCCCATCACCATCACTGCCCACTGTGGGCTCCTACCATCACCAGTGTTATGGTTTATGCTATGAGTCCAGCCTTCAGCTTTAGAGAGTGAGATGGGGGAACTTTTCTTCCTATATATATGTGAAGGAATAGTCTGATAGAAGTAACCCCTCCCATCCTGTTGCCCAGCATCATTAATCACTGGAGAGGCTATAAAGGAAAGCCTGCAAGACTTTTAAATACACTTGGGCCTGCAGAGCTCTTAGGTTTCTTCAATCAATGATTTGCATTACCTGCTTAGCAGTTCTGACCCATGGCTGTCTTCCCAATCAGGAACATTTGGGTCTATTTAAAAATGAGTTTCAAATATGTAAGGAGTCATCATGTGCTCATTAGCTTTCCAACAGCCTTTTGGTTCCAGCAGCAGAATCCAGGCCCTACTATCATATTCCTGTTCCACTCACATTTTATTCTCCAGCCTTTTAATTCTCAGCCACCAAGCCTTTCCCTAGATGAAAAGTCTGTCAGGCATCTTTCACTATTTGACACCTGACTCCTCTGGAAGGAAGAGGCTATTAGAAAAAAATCTTAATACCTGGAGAAGGGTGGAGAAATCACAGAGATTTAAGATGTTTATAAGGTCAGCTGTACGGGGTAGATGAGGACACCATATGGTGAGCTGCAAGGAGGTGATCCCATCTCCCTGCACATGTCCTTGCATGATATGCAGGAGTTGTGAAATGTCCATGGGTGGGAGTCCCCCACTCCCTTCTCCCCTTGACCTGCTCCTGCTATGCCTGCTAAATCACCATCCTGCTGCAGTCTCCTTCAGGCTTACACAAGGGTGGGCCCCAGCAAAGCCTGACAAGTGCAAGATTATCACTCCTGCTTCTCTCTGTGAAGTGTTAATGTAATCCCCCTGTGTACTCCAGGCTCGAAGTTGTCTCCAGCATTCTTTGATTTTCTTTATTTACTGTTTCTAATAGTTTAAGTAAATATTGATGGTTTTGTAATGAATTAGAAATACCAGTGGAAAGACTAAATTCTCAATCATCTAACATATCACAAAGCAGCTGGGAAAGATACCTAAAATTTGAGTCTCAGCCGAAATCCTGCTCTTGTCCTGCACCTGTTGATGGCATCTTACTATTTTAGAAATAGTATTATTATGTCTAATTTCTGCTGCAGTAGTGGCCACGTCACAGAGCCACAGTTAAGTCTCAGTGTGTGAAGAACTATGGTACTGTTACTCCACTGCTTGCAGCTTCAGGTCCTGCCCAGCATGTGAGTAAGGTTAGCGGAGCTTGGCTCATTATCAAATAAATTACTACCTTTAGCAAGATAATGATCTCAAGCCTTCTGCAGTGCAGCAATACTCAAACAATGAATCATGTCCTAGAGTTGTCAGTTGCTTCTAGCTTTCCCTCTTTCAGACTGCTGAACTGCATCAAAAGCCCCCTAACACAAATCAAATGAATGTGTCTTGGTTTGAGTTTTCCATTTATGTGTATTGAATGGTTATAATAATTTTATACCATCTTAGGTGGCACAGAAAGTAGATCCTGAATCTAGGATAGTGGGTATGTAATATAATCTGCTGAGATGTGAGTCTTCCTGTGAAAAATGTTCAGGTCTTTTCCCTGTGTCCCTGAGAAATTTTGCAGATACATATAAATTATAGCCACAGTAACCTATAGTGATTTGTATTGTCCAATGTGTATATCCATACAGATACACATTCAGAATCAGTAATTTCCTCCTTATTGGGCTTTATGTGGGCGATATTCAATAGATGTTTTCCTCTGGGTGAGGTGATGAATAGCTGTGATCCAGGCAAAGGAGCTGCTTTCTCTCCTCCTGCTGCTCTGAAGTTCCCAGGGGAAATAAACAATGCATCAGACAGGCTGAGTCCTGCAGCAGGGAAGCAGGGAGATTCCAGTACTGCTCTTGCTAAAGATATTTCCATAATTAGGGCATATGAGGAAGGAATGTACTTATAACACCCAGGTTGCTAATAAAACTGAATAAACTTGATTTGGACACTGAGGAAACAATGCCTGTATACACAATTAGAATCACAAACCCTTGGAACAACATTAAAACTCTTACTTAATTCAACAAGCATTTCAGGAAATACTAAGAACAGGACAACTCAACAGTCCCAGTTATCACTCATGAGCTAGCCAGCTTCAGAACAAATCTGTTCCACCACATTTGCCTGGTTCCTTTATAATAGCACAAAGTCTTAGTGCAACATAAAACACAGACTGTCACCCACCACTGCACATGTCCACCATCTGAGCTTAAAAAAAATCAAAGCAGTGGTGGTGGTGAACATGCAACATGCCAGAGCAGTAGTAATATAAACCAGTTGTTGCAATGCTGTGGAAAGAGGAAGGGTACGATGTAGTTCCCTAAGTCACATAGATGTTACTATGCTCGTGCCCTTAAGCTTCCTGTGAAATGGACAGTTGTTGAGAAAAGCATTTTTGTGAGAAATACAAGAGGATGGCCTTTAACTCTAGAATGAGGGTAGTGTTTGAAAACACTTTCAAAAATCCTTTACTGTGGCCCCGATCATTAGCTAAGACTTGCTGTGCCTCAGTTCCCTCATCCCTACTCGGACCGAGCCTGTCAGGATTCAAAAAGCGTTCGGACAAACTGTCAGGAACATGGTGGGGTTGTCATGTGCACGGCCAGGAGTTGACCCTGTGGGTCCCCTACAACTCAGGATACACAATGATTCTAGAGAAACTAGTACCGCTTCTGGGCCACTTCTGGAGAAGGATGTTAGCAGCTCCACAGCTTTTTACTTGTGCTAGCTTGGAGCACGAAAATGGGTCAGCAGTTCCGAGATCTACTCCTTTGCTTTGATAAGAACAGCACAGGGGGTTCCGCGTTTCAACTGCTTTCCTGACTTTCAGGCGCGACCACCAGGAGGTCAGAACACATCCGAGAAGCAAGATGAGCGCATTTCCTCTCCGTCCGCCGTGCCCTCGGTCCAGCACCATCTGGGAAGCTAATGGGGGAGCCGAAGGGCAGATCGGACAGCGGGCTGCCGCCCGCCGGGGCACGGCTGGGCTCCTAGAGCTGGCGGGGCTGGCTTGGAGGAGGAGAGAAGCAGCGAACCAGAGAGCGGCGGCAGCGCGGGCGGGGCGGGCTTTGCCCCAGCCGCGCGGAGCCGAAGCCGGAGCCGCGCCGACAGCGCCGGAGCGCCCGGAGCGGGGCCGCCGATCCGGCCCGGCCCGGCCCGGCCCGGTGAGTCTGTGCGGGGCCCCGGCGGTGCGGGGGATGCGGGTCGGGACGGAGCGGCCGTGCGGGCTGCCCGCGACGGGTCGCGTCGGTGTGGCTGTCCCCCGGTTCTCCTGACGGGGCAACTTTTGTTTTGTGCGTGTTCTCCGTCTCGGTCGTACCGGGGCACCGGCAGGGTCGGGCCCCTGGGAGGGGGCTCTGCGCCCACCAAAGTTCTGCAGAGCTTTTGGCGTTCCCTCTCCCTGCAGTCCAGGCGGGAGCCGGACGCGGCGGGAGAGCGGCCGCAGCCCCTCGGGGACTCGGCGGGACCGAGCCGAGTGAGCGGAGACCTCTCGGCCATCGCCCTTCGCTGGTGACACAGCCCGTGGTGTCTTGGGGCCAGCGCTGACCTCGGACATTTACAGTCCGTGCAAAATGCATCACTGAGCCTCGCTGCGTGTTCGGTGTTACACGGCATGGATTTAAAATTTATTTCTTCTGATACTCAACATCTCACCAAAGAGCACAGAGAGTAGGAGTGAAGCTTTCAGTGGAGCTGGAGAGATACTTTCAGTAGAGCTGCTCTTCATGTGTGCAGGCATGTTTCTGAAGGTGGCCAGCAGGTCTTTGTAGCTCAAAGCAGAGTGAGCCAGGATTGTGATAGTGGCAGTCAATGGGCTGTAAAACTGGTGTGCAGAACACGAGCCTTACTGGCCTTCGTCTTCAGCTTGGCAGGCTCCCACCGTAGCAGTGCTCTTGGGAACTGCCATGCTAAAATCCTTCAGGAAAATAGGACATGTTGCTGTTGGCATCTCTTACATGGTCAGGAAAGATGAGCAGTGTCTCTGAGTGAACATTACTATTCATATGTTTTTAATGAGGGCTGTAGGCCTTGCCCATCCCTTGTGCATGTCCTTCAGGCACAAGTGTTTGCCATGAGCTGCCAGGCAAGGACCTGAGCCACCATGGAGCCAGCACTTGGACAGGAGAGCCACTGTAGTACAACGTATTGTGTTGTGTGAGGTTTTTTAGTTTGGTTTGGTGATGATGGTAATGCTCTTCTGCAGCTCTGACTAAAGTGATTCTGGCCACCTTCATAGCCATCTGCTTTTAAAGTCAGATTTTCCTTAGTATAAGTGAAAGGGGTTCTCTCAGTCCTCAAACAAAAGTAGAGCATACAAATTAGGAATAAAAGCTGTAAGCCTTCTCTTCAACTTTGTTTTCAGCACAATAGATGCTTCATGCTGCTCTCACATGGGAACTGCACATATTAAGTGTGCTTGCCACAGACGTGGAGAAGGTGAATTGATTTCCCAAATTCAGAGAAGAGTATGAGTACTGGGGCCAGTCCTGAGGGTTTCTTTGCTCCCAGCTGTAGATGACACTATTTTTTGCTTGCATGACTTGTGTGTACAGGACTCAGTGATCTATCTGTGTCCACACCAGTGGCATCTGCAAGGAAGTGTTCTGTGCACACCAGAGGCACTGAACTTGTTTATCAAGAGCTCAGGTGGTGGCCTCTCACCTGTCTTTCTCTTTTTGTTGCTTGGAGTATTACTATATACTAAGAACACTTTTTTTTTTTTTTTTCAAACACTTCTTTTTTCCCCCTCAAGTCAGACTAAATAGCCCTGGTCAGTGACTGAGGAATTTGGTTTTCCTGAATAATTGTTTTGGGCCAGCTGATGACTGGGGCAGCCAAAAGCTGCATGTCCTGCTCCTGTTTTGTTTTTCTGTTGGGGCTATCCATGGCAATAAGGGCTCCTGTGTGTCTCTGCATGACGTCTCAGAGGGATGCCAATGCTTGTGATTCTTCTTGCATGGCAATGACTAACATGGGAAAGGAACCTGATCCACAGAAACCTAGCACCAGTGTTTCACAAACTGATCTCACTAATTTCTGAGTTTGTTTTTTAAGTAAAATGGTATGGTTTTCCAAAGGACAATTTTAGTCTGACTTTTACAACTGTCTACCTGTTGACTGTGGTTTCAGTATCTTGGGCTTGCTTGCAAATGAATTAACACAGAATATGAACTCCATGAAGAGCCTGCATGAATCTCTCTGCTGTCCTGTGCTGTTCTGTCCTGCTCACTCTGCTTTGCAGAATTGCAATTGCAATCCATAGCAATGGTGCAATGGAAAAGGAAGCTGAAAAAAGTTTCTGGCTTGTTCCTTTAGATCCTCTTTAAAATGGACTGTTGGGTGGGCCAGCTTTTTCTCTCCCAAGTTTTATTCCAATCCATTTATACTGGGGAAAAAGCAGGTTTGCTGCCAGGCAGCATATTTTCCATCAGCACTTGTAATTGTTGGGTGGCAGAGAGAGGTAGAGACTCTGGTTTCCAGGCTGGAGGGAGAAAATGTGGCCAGGGTGTGCAGTGGGCAGCATTGTCATGTGCCCAACCATGAATTCCAGGTTTTGCAGGGATGTGGGCTCAGCTGTGTAAGCAAACCCTTCTGCCTGCTCACTCCTTGGGGCGGGCAGGGAGGCAGGTGGCCAACCTTCAAGCAGCTTGAGGATGGAGAGCTGCCCTGGGGTGTAGCTGCAGCAGAACTCTGTTTTTAGCTTGTTTATTCTTACACACACACACGTGGGCTATGCAAAGCTGGCTGAGCCAACCTTGACCAGCAGCAAAACAAACAGGTTTTACTGCCATGACCTGAAGGCCACATCAGCTGCTGAGCTTCGCTGGAGCAGGGACAGCTTTCATTTCTGTCAAGGAGAGGAGGCTCTCATATAGGGCTGGCTCAAAACAAACATTGTGCTGGGCTGCTCAGACTTCCTCATGGAAGCAGTGATAACAAGGCTTATGCAAGAAAAGGAGGTGATTTGAGGTAGCCAGCATGGCTTGACTGAAGGTAAATCATGCCTGACCAATCTGGTGGCCTTCTATGATGGAGTGACTGCACAGAAAATATCTAGACTTCTGTAAGACCTTTGACGTGATTCCACATGATATCCTCATCTCCAAATTGGGCTGCATGCAAAGTAGCATGGCCATCAGGTCAGGGAGGGGATTCTGCCCCTCTACTCCACTCTGCTGATTCTCTGTGCACAGTGCTGCATCCATCTCTGGGGTTCTCAGCACAGGAAGGACATGGAACTCTTGGAGCAAGTACAAAGGATGATCACAGTGCTGCAGCATCTCACCTATCAAAACAGGCTGAGCGAGTTGTTCAGCCTGGAGGTTCTGGAGAGACATCATTTTGGCCTTCCAGACCTTGACGAACCCATAAAGCTTAGTCAAGGTCTCTCCAACATGAGGTATACAAAATTGAGGGAGACCCTAACAAAAACTCTCTCTTTTGAGATTAAAAAATTATCTTAACAAGTGAATTGTATGCCCCATAGAAGCAGTTCCTGCCCAGCATTTAAGAGCTCCTTTCCTCCAAGCAGACACACCTGCTCTACCTCACCGGCCCTGAGCCACCAGGAGACCAGACATTGCAGGCCCTGAGGGTTTACAAATATCCACTGGGATATTACAGTGCAGATCCAGACCTTTGGGGCTTGGGATGTCTTTCTCCTGTGCTGCTGCTGGTGGTGTTGTGGCACACCGGTTGAGCAGAGGCACCAGCAGCCCTGCAAGATGGGAGGGCTGGGCAGAGCCCATTTGCCCAATTTGGCCTCACAGTGGAAGATGGAAACAGAGAAGTGAAACTGTACACACTGTCTGGTCAAAGCAGGTACGTGGGAGGAACTGAAGGAGTTCAAGAGAGCAAGGATGCGTCAAGCTAATGCCCTTAAAATGGGCTTCAGGCTCAGCTCAGCCCACACTGATCGTTTCATCAGGCTTTGGACAAGGACAGTGGGAAAGTTTGAAGTGGTGGTAGCTTGAAATGAGGGAGGTGCATTCCTCCTCCCCAGCCCATTTGTGTACAGCTGGGGAAGAAAAATGTCTCTGTTGTCTGCCTGCAACCAGCTTGTTTGGTCTTCTCCTCCTCCTGGTTGTTTCCTGTTGCATATAAAATTTCTTCACTTCTCTATCCTAAAATATTGTAGTTTATCTTTTGCGGTTCTGTGTTTCACATCTTCCTGTGCTCTTAGCCTTGCTTCCTGCCTCTTCTGTTTTCTGTTTCTCCATTAGCTCTGTAAACCCAACTCCCCGAGCAAGTATTTCTACCTTACAAGCTGCTTACAGAATCTAGATGCCTTTTCTAGACAAACCAATCCCAGACAAAACTGTCCCAGCCCTTGCACTTATGCAGCTGCTCGTCTGACCCTAATCCATTTTAAAGGAGAGTGCTGGTGGGTGAGGATGGAGTCAGAGGAGGGAAGTCCTTGCTTGCCGACACCCATGGGAGAAGCAGCATTTTAACTCTTCCCTGATCACTTCAAACGGATTATTCCTGCTCTCTTGAGCTTTTATGATCATTTTATTAGGTAAGGGGGTGAGTTAATCTCTCTTTTAATCAATTCATAATTTAGATAACTGCATTATGTACCCATCTTCTGCCTGCACTTCCTCATTCATTCGCTGTACTTTGCAGACTTCCTGGCTGTGCTTCAGTGGCGGGTGACTGAACTGAGTCTTCTCTGCATCACGGTGATTGTAGTAATGTGAAGTTTAATGAGCACCTGCAAAGCTGTGTAGCAGGTAAGTGCTCCAGGGGTCATTCTTCCTCCCAGATTTGATGTGATTTACAAAAGCTTCTTGATGGGCTCTCACTAGGAGATCTTGAGCCTTGCAGCAGAAATGCTGAAAGGAAATTGGTGTGGCTCATAATTTAGAAATGTTCCCAGCAGTGAGGTACAGACAGCTTCTTGCAAAGCTGAAGTAGCAGTGTTGTGAAGGTTTAATTTGGAAATGGCTTCAGTGTGGAAGATCAGTGTTAACAGCCTCCTCCTTTTGAACTTTCAGTATAAAATTGGTCCTGTCTGACTGCTTGGTACAGTTGAGATCTAGTCAGAGAGTGATGGCAGAGGGGAACAAAAGGGTCCAAAGCTTTGCTGACATCAGTTACTGATCCATTTTCTGCTGTGGAGGAGAACTTCCCAGAAGTACCTTACCCAGACTGGTAAAGTACTGGAATTCCCCTCTTCTGAGTGTTAGAGGGAGAGCAGATGCCTGGAAGTGCCTAGACAACTTCAGATGATCAAGGGTGACAGCAGAGGCAAAGGGAAATAGTGCTTTCACAAGCCAGCGACATGTGGAGTTTTCATGTTTGTATGAAAACCCCTAAAAACACTGAAAGGAGAACTGGGTGAAACCAAGATGTCTGGCAGGGCTGTCCTGTGTGTGGCAGGAGGCTCTACAGGCAGCAGTGGTGGGAGGGCAGGAGCTGGAGCTGATGACAGAGGGAGCTGCCAGAGCAGCACTCCTGGCTGCCACAATGTCCTGCTGCAGCCCTGAGTACCTGTTAGCTCATGCACTCCACGTGATTTTTTTTTTTCTTACTTATTCTGGATCTGTGTTGGGTGGTGTCTGTCCCATTTTTCCCATCACAGAGTTCAAACAGCTGCTCTGCTCTAGCAAAGCTCAGCTCAGAGAGTTCCCTGGCATGCTCCTCCAGCCAGCCCCGATCAAAGCTGTGAGAGCTGGCCCACTGCCATTCTCCTGTGTGTAAATGAAGCTCTTTCTCTTTTTCCTTTCCATGCACCATGTTTCATTATTATCCCTCCTCCAGAGGCAGGTTTTTCTGGCTGATCTAGCACGTTATTTGTATCAGCAATATTTGCCTCAAGGCAGAGATGCTTTTTCAGCAGGTATATGGAAAACATCTGATGCAGCCCACTGACATGTATGTGGCTCAGAAAAACCAAGCATGGTGTTGGCAAGGATGAGGACCTTTGCAGCCAGCTGTTGCAGACTTTAAGCCCTGCTAGGCACAGTCTCCAGCTCATTGGGTTATTCTGGTTGCCTGGCAAAGGAGAACTGTTACTGTTCCTTCACTTTTGAAACCAAGGGAAGAGCACGTAGAGAAGGTTCTTGTGCCTGGGCAGGAAAAGGGACATGAGTTATAAGGTGTCAGCTGAGCCACCTGTGTGGTTCAGCTCATCTTTCCCTGGGTTGCCTCTGGGAATGGTGGGTGCTTTCAGTTGAAAAGGTAGAAGCTGTGGCAAGACCCAGAAAAACCAATGTAAATCAGCTTGAGGGTGCCTTGCTTTCAGCTCTTCCAAGCTGCTGAGGGTTTGATAGTGAGCACCTGATGAGGAATGGGAGCAAATGGTTCCCACGCTGTTTGCAGGGAGGTAGAGAAGCTCCCTGAGACAAGATACCACCTGCCTGTGGCAGGATCCCAGCAGGAATCCAAACAGCTTGTTTGGGAGAAAGCACATGCAGTGATAAGGAGACTTTCCTGCAGGTAGGGGCAGCTAAGCAGTAGTCTAGACTGCCTTAGGAGGCAGAGATTTGCTGGAAGCTTTTCAGAACAAAGTAAACAGAGACTTGCCAGAAATCATTGAGGCACAGAGTAAGCCGTGCGTGTAGGCAGAGGGAATAAACTCTATTGCTTTTTCAGACCTCTTTTTTCTTGTATTTTTCAAGCTCCTGTAGAGTGGCAGAGCTAAGGAGATGTTCTCAAGCTTAAAATGTCACACTTGATATTCACAGTGTAATGCTTCTCAGAGGGGCTTGGTGTTCTGTATCTGCACCCAGAATGCTTCAATCCTAATCTGTTTCCTCCTGGATGTTCAGGTGCCTTTCTGCCACTGGTTTCAGAGGAGAATTTTATTTCTAAAGCCTTTTGGAGATTTAGCAACCAAATACATTGGGACTATTGGAAATTTCTTGAAGAGGGAAAATACTTGAAGTTTCAGCAGCACACAAACAGTTCTGCACTGCAGATTGCAACTCATTCATGGTAATTAAAACTTGCCCTTATCTTCCAGCCTTGCAGGGGCAAGAATGGAAGGGATGTCTTTATTTTGGCTATCTGGAATCCATCAGTTGACCCTCCCCTCCTGTAACACACAATGACACAAATTATCTGGCACAGTAGGTGACTTAAGGACAGAGCTCTAGTGTGGTCCCACCTAGAGAGCTACTATGCTCAGCTCCCACCTAGCTATATGCTCAGCCTGAGAATCATGGCCATGCTGTTCTGCAGCCAAAATGAAAAGATGGTCTGAAGGTGCTTGGATTATGTTTATCCCACCTTCCTGTTGACTCATAGCTGCATTGTGCTTTTGGAAGAGGTGCAGGGCTATGATCTCACACTCTGACAGAGTTACAGCAGAAATGTTGACTGAAAGGGATGTGTTTGTGTGCTAAGGCAGCCACAACACGTGCTCCCAGCTCAGCCTTGTGTTTGCTGCTAGTCCTGGACGCTTTGGGTCTGCCATGTGGAGCTGGAGGCTGTGCTCCTTGCTGAGCTGCTTGCCTGCTCAGCACAGGGGGTTTGTGCCTGTGAGCAGGGGCCCCAGCCATGACTCACAGCTCCCATTACGTGGTAACTCAGCCTTTAAGTGAGAGGCTGTCCCTTGGCTTTCAAACAAAGCCTTCCTTTGTTGTGCTTAGGTTATAAAGAAAGCAACCGTATGTGCTCACCCCACACATCCCAAATGAAAACCACGTGGCTTCACAATCTTAATATGTGTGTGTTTGATATTTCTTCTGCAGCACTGCAAGTTACATTGCTCCTTTCCCCTTGAGTCTTTTTAGAGATTTTCTTCCCAGCATTCAGTTTACAAATTCTTCAGCAAAACAAAGAGCTTAGAGATGTTTCCTTTTCTTGGTAAGAAGAGGGGACTGAGCAGAGAGCACATGAAAATCATTAAATATGAGTGCATGTGGCAATAGGCTGTCTCTGAGTCATTCCCTCGGGTGAAAATGGCTCTGGGTTGGTGGCCACGGGTGCTGAAAGAATGAGCTTCATGGAAATATTGTAGGGAAGTGGGGCAGTTTGTTTTCTTGTATGACTTTTTTTTCTTCTGCTGCTTTTTATTTATTTAAACTCATTTTGAAGAGTGGGATTAGCCAGAAGTACTCTGCAGCCAACATATTTTTGTGCATGCGTCTGCCTTGGCAGTTTTTAGGTTTATGGCAAGTGAGCCAAGACTGGGATTTCTGCTTCCCAAAGCATTTGTGTTGTTTCTCCTGATCTTTTCTAAAGTCATAAGGTAATGAAGTAAGAGGGTTTGATTCTTCTTCAGAGGCTGTGTGCAATGCACAGTGTCTCTGCTTAGATCAGGGAGTCATCTTGGTGAGGGGCAAGGAAATGGGGCAATGCAGTAAAAGTGCTCTTGTTCTCTCTTCCTTCCACACCCTCTACCCATCCCTGCAGGGGCTTTCACAGTCGGTCGGGTTGTGGTTTTTTTTTTAGTTTATTTAAAGAACTATATTGTGTTTAAAAAAAAAGCTGGGATTTCAGGCAACAGAGTAAAGCATTGCTTTTGATTTCTGTGGTGATGCTTTGGCAACAATAGCCAGCTTTTAAATACAGTTCTTTCCCTATTGTTTGAATACAAACAGCAGTGACTAGTTAGCAAAACAATGGTCCAATATCACACAAACCTTCAATCCCATCCAGTGGCGTTGGGTCCTGCCTAAGCAGAGACTTGGGCCTGCAGGTTTCCTGAGCTATGAGTGTGGCTTTGTCGCTGAGTCAAGACTGTGATGGAGTAGAAGATCTCAGATCAGCCAAATTCCCAACCCAAGATGATAATTTCTTTTTGCTGTGTTTTTGTTCAGTGTCTTAGTGTGGAAGTGTCTGGTGACTGCTGTGCTTTCCACTGTGTGTAATATGTAAGTGCTTGTTGTTCATGGCTGAAATGGGACTTGATAGTTTCACATGTAAAATGTAATCACTCTGCAAGTCATGTCTGTGCCCTGCCAACATCTACATGTGCTCTTCTGAGATGTGCTGGAGTGCTGTATCCCTGCTGGGAAATCAACTTTCTAATAATGCTTCCACCAAATATTTTAATACCAAAGCATTTATTCCAGTGGGTGCACGATTAAGTTGAATGTACAAGGATGCATATTCTTACCACAGGATGAGGAGAGCCAGGGTAACCACTGCCTGATTTAACAACACTGGTGTGGGGTTTTCCCACCTTGCTGAGAATTAAGTGGGGAAAAGGAGGGCAGATTTAAACAAACATCTTGTCAATTGATGTCTTTCTCCACTCAGCACCTCTCTCTGAGGTGAGTGCCAAGTGGGACCCATGAGCCATGGCTGCCTCACGTGCAAGGAGCTGTGGTGTGGCTGAGGGGGTGACAGCCAGAGCAGGGCCCAGCTTGAGCACGAGGGGGAGGCCAGAGAGGATCTGTGCAGTGACAGTGCTCCATCCATTGTGGTTGACACTCTCAGGCTTTTGGTGGAGCAGCAGGGGTGTTTGTCCATCTGTGCTGATGAAGGATTGGGCAAGGGAATGACCAACTATTGCCCAGGCTCCCATCATGTTGGGGTGGAGGAGGAGGGTGCTGGTAAGGGTGGTAAGCTAAGGGGTTTTTTCTTTGCCTGTGTCTTTTCTCCTCTTAAAAAAAAAGAACCCAATACCAACAAAACCCACAAAAGCTTGGTTTACTCAAGTGTTGTCCTCACTATTAACAGACAAAACCAAACAAAATTTATTTGGCTTAAAAACACAAGCTGTTCCTGGCTGTGGTCCTACTACAACAGCTCAATATGTGGGTGGGAGTCACATAACATACACACTTCCTACCTTTGCCCTCCTGCCTCTCCTGCAGCCCACACTGTGTTCCAGTTTGTAAAACCCCTTCTTGCCATAGCAGAGGGAACCCGAGGCACTCCACAGACTGCATGTCCTGCTTGCTAATGAGGGCTGAGCTGGCTTGCATAGTCAAAAAGCAATAAAAACACATTCAGGCAATGAGCAGGATGCTGAGTAACACATTCCTCATGCTGTTGGCTGTCTCCTGTCTCCATGGGCACCCTCTCTCGGGTCCAGCCTTGCAAGGAGTAAACAGTGAGTGCTTTGGGGACATGAGGTGTCTCTGTGTTACTCATTACTTATTAAAGTTGCCTTTAATGGTGGCTACTGGCTCCTGGGGCAGGAAGAGGATCATGTTTTGATTAGTGGCATGATACCTGTATGCACTGAGAAACCATGACTTAGAAATGGGCCCAATAAATCCCCACTTGATGATAAAACTGAAAATCTAACACGTGCCACATCTTTTTGGGTTTTGGAAAACAGCCCCAGAAGGCAAATAGCTCCCTTTGAGCCAGGAAAAATACTTTGTACTGTCTAGGGTTTGGGGTAAGGGGGACCATGGATTTTATGGCAACAGCTTGTAAATGCACCTGTGTACAGTGAAAGCTGAGGCAGGACAGGAGTGCCTCTGAACATCCTGAGTGCTACTGCAAAAAGAAAACAAAGAATCCGTCCTACTTGTACCCACAGTGGGCACTGGAATGTTAGGCGGTTCAAACTGCAGTAAGGGAGACTTAGCAAGGCCTGCGAAAAAGCTTCCTGGTGGCAAAGGGAGTACATGACAGGACAGGAGAGAGACTGCCTGTCTTTCCTAGGGCCAGTCAAGCTCTCCTCTGCTTGGAGAGAAGCTGACAAAGTCTCTCATTTGGACCTGGGGCCGCCCAGCAGTATCTGCTTCCAGAGCACTCTCAGTGCCCCTCACGTGCTTATTCCCCCCAAATCCTCCTGCCCGTGGGAAGGGAGGGCTATCTACTCCTGTACACAGGATGAGCATCAGCATTTCCTTGGAAATACCTGATCTGGTGACCCCCCGGAGGAAAATACTGTTTCCAGAAGTGCACAGCAGACCTGTTGGGCAGGATGTCCGAGGCAGGCTGCGCGACTGACCCCGTTGGCACTGCAGCAGGCCCGGGACAGGATGTCCACGGATATTACAAAAGGCTCATGTTCTCAGTCAAACAGCAGAACAATAGCTGTCAGGCAAGTGGCCTTGTCCAACTGCTGTGCTGTGGCCAAGCAGCTGATCTGGGGTGTGGCTTCCAGGCATGGTTTGGAAGGCAGTTGCTCTGCCATACCTGATTGCCATAGTTCTGTGCAGGCCACTTGGCTTGTTCTGGTTTTAAATGTGGTTGTGTTACCAATCTCAACATCCAGGCCCCCGCACATCATGTATTGGTGCATTTGGTCCTTCCCCTCTTGAGGCTTTTGGCTTTGGCTCTCGCCACAGAGCCAAAGACAGAGCCCAGTCCCACCTGTCTGTGCCGAACCAGCTGTGATGGTGCTGGCAGTTGGAATTCAGTACTTTGTCTGTAGCACTAATTGAATGCTGAAAAACAAGTCAGAACATGAGTTAGAGCTGCTGTGGCTGGCACTGTTCTGTCCCAGTTGAGATCTCATCCCACTGATGTCCTGCACACAGCTTAATTCATAGGGCCTGAAAGAACAGCACAAGCTGGTGCTGCTCAGGCTCTGAACTGGATTTTTATCCCTTATTTTCCTGTCTGGGCTGTGTGTGCTGCAGCTGACTGTGCTCAGGAGATGGGAGAGCAAGAGCCTGTCCCGGTGCACTGTGTTGTGTGAGTGTCTAAGAAACTGCATCTGTCCAAGTTTTGGGCAGTAACAATAATGCTGACGTGCATCTCTGCAATTCCCATTTCTCTGTCATTATGCAAGTTTCTTACAAATCAGAGCTTGTAGTCCCCGCTAAGAGAAACTATGATTTCTTTCAGTGGCAGCTGGATCATATCTGTGAATACCTGCAGAGGTGGCAGTGATACTTGCAAATTGGAGAAGGATATGGTGCATTACTAAGGGCTTTCAGTAAACTTTTATTCTTTACTAGACCTTCATATATGCAGCAGAAACTTTTTTCAGACTAAACACTCAAAGACCAGAAGGTAATTTTTCACTTTGGTAATTTGTTGTACTGCAAGAGAAGGCATCACAGAGCTCCCAGAAGCTCAACCATGAGGAAGCACAGCTGGGCTGGGCAGAAACCCCTCAGACTGAGGTTCACATCTTCCCAGTAAGAAAGTCCCAGGTTTAGTGCCTGGTTTGACCTGTTAGTCTCTGCAGTCAAAACAAGTAGCAGAGTCCTTTCCAAACCTCAAGGACCTTCCCAATAAGAGAGTCAGAAATCATATTTGTTCCCATGAAAGTTCTGGTTTCAGAAATTTGGCAGCTTTCAATGAAAAAAGGCTCCCAACCAGCTGTATTTTCTATCATCTACTTGAAATGCCTCTTTTTTTGCAGCCTACCAAAGCAAAACACAATGTAGCAGCCACCTATTCATTGCCTTTTGTGTTGGCCAGATTGCAGGAAGCAATTGAGTGTGTTGTAAGTGATGTCTTGGCGTGTTCCAGTGTAATACTGAACTGCACTCAGTGGCTTGACTTGGTTTTTTCCAATTTAAGAATCAAAGCTTCAGCCCACTCCTGCCTGGTTTATTGCTGAACACCAGCCAGAGCATGTTTTGCTTACCGTGATTCAAAATTTACAGGAATAAAATGGCTGAAAAAATAAAGCTGCATGAGGAACTCCTGAGTAAAGAAAGTTCACTGTTAATGAAAGGGAAATACTTTCCCTTGTCTTCAGAGAAGGTGGTTATCTGGGCTCAGAGCACATGAGCAGCCTGTAGAGGCAAACTGCAAGCTGCCATCTCTTTCTTTCCTTTGCCAGGCTGAGCAGGAGGTTCTGAAGCTGCTGTGGAAAAGGGTGTGAGGAAGGCTTAGGGTCATCAGAAACTAAGCACATGTAGCTGGAAGGGACAGGACATTGTTATGACTTTGAGCATCATCATCATCCCCATGAAGGACTTTGCTGCCCCTCAGAGCAATCTGTTACAGGGTGGCTTGGGAAGGGGCACACATTGCCACAGGGCAGCAGCTGCTTCAGGCTGCTCCACACAAACCCTGTAGGAGCTCTCTGATGCTCCCAGGTGAGGAGGAGAAGCTGAAGGTGCAGCTGCTGCTGCCTGACTCTGTGAAGGCTCCTTCCTGTGCTGCTTCCCTTTCCTTATGCTGTGCTACCTGGAACTGTGCTCCAGGCAAGCCGAACATCAGTAAATTGTGCAGCAAAGGGCTCTCAGATCAGCTAGGGTGAGAGCTGGCCTCCTTCTTGTGGCTTCAAGGCACCAACCTGAACTGCATGACAGCAGCATTATCATTCCCTTTCCTCTCTTGGGGCTTCCTGCATCATCCAGGACCTGCTCTGGAGCTGGTCAGGATCCTCCAGCCACAGAGGCAGCTTCAGGTTTGAAAGGATGAGACCTAACCTGCCTGGGAGCTGAGGGTGGAGGGCTGTGGGTGCTCTTGGTGGACCCGTTGAACATGCCAAGTGCTGTAGGATGCAGCTGATTGTTTGTAATCAGGCAACAGACTGATCAGCTGCTTTTATCTCTCTGAAACCTCACTCCCAGCTGGAGGGTGGGATGGTGTCTGCCCCCTCACTTCCCAGGGCTGTGCAGAGTGGTCATTAACCCTAACCTTGGTGAAGCCCCTAGTCACTACAGCAGTGAGTGCCACAGAAAAGCTCAGAAGGAAACGAATTCTAGTGCCAGAGGCAGGTTTGAACAGGTAGCATCACATGCTGGGCAGTGAGCAGAGACAGCTTCACATCAAGACAGTGAGGTTTCACATACCCTGGCCCTTCTTCATTTCCCGGGCAGCTTTCTTTGGTCCTCCTGAACCTTTCCCTGCTTTGTGCCCACATGAGAAAAGAGGGGTCTCTGCATTCTCACCTGGCCCAGGGAGCAGAGCAAGGGCTGCTTTGGCTGCTGGCAGGAGTGGCCTACCTGTGACCACAGCACCTTCTGGGGGCTTTTGGAGCCCCAGGACTGCCTCAAGAGGGTCTGCAGAAGGTAGGTAGGATGTAAGCCTGTTACTGAGTCCAGATGTTATTTATACTCTAAATGGGAAAAAACTGTCAGGGTGAGAAATTCAGAAAAGGTTGCAGATTGCTTTGAGAACTTGCTATTTTAAAACTTATGAATACCTTTCTTCCCCCCCCCCCCCCATATTTGAAACGTTGCTAAATTTGATGCGTAGATTGAAAAATTGCCATTTCTCTTTCTTAGTCTCAAGCTTGGAAAGGTTTGGACTCTCTCCCTCTTCCCCACACAAAAGCTGTCTCAGCCTGAGCAGGCATAAATATTTTTATCAGACTTAAATAGCTTGGGCTGAAGTTAAAAGCAAGGGAAAAGAGCAGCCTTTGTTATGGGGAGTGCTGGAGCGCCGTAGCAGGCAGCGCTACTGGTTTCACCTGTATTATTGAGCCTTTCATATTAGCCAGGAAAGCTGTGTCTGAGAGGTGTGGGAATGCTCTGCCTGTGCCACCCTGGCTGCTGCCAAGGGCAGGCTCCACTGGCTTTGGCCACTGAGCAGCATTAACCTTAAACCTTAGGTTAATGTTTGGCTTCATTTTCTGGAGTGAGTACCTGCAGTAGCAAAAGGGCAGTTTTAACCAGCAAAACTTACTCTGGGCTGAAAACAGACATGCCTTTTGCAAATCAATGTGATCTGAAGATCTTGTCACTTCCCGTTTCCAGAGGCTGATGCCTGTAGTGCTTGCTGAAGGAAGAGGTTGCTGCAAAATGAGCTGGGGTATCCCAGAATGTCAGTGGGACCCACAGTGAATTCAGCTGAGCCAGCCACTGATGGCCCTGGGGGTGTCTGGCCTAACCCCTGCTGCTGGCAGAGCTTTGGGACAGGTGACCTGTGGCAGCAGTGTGCCCATGGGCAGCTGGGCGTGAGAAAGAAGATCCTGAGGAAGCTGACTTCTTTCAGCCTTACACACCTCAGAAGTAATGTGGTAACAGTAGAACATTTCATCTGCAGGGACAGTGATCGAGCAGAGCAGAGCAGTGATGTCATCCTGGTCAAGACTGCAAGAAGGAGGCACCTGGCCCCTGGCCATGTTATTTTTAAGCTTGGAAGGCACACGTGGTCTGCAAGAGGGTAGTACTCAGGAAAGGAACTCACCAGCACTTCCTGCCCTGCCCCAAGCAAACTGATAAAGCCCTTTGCAAAGCAGGGCGACCCCAGTTTATTTTTATAATGTGGCCAGGCGTGGAGCTCACAGAATAACTGGAACACCCAGATTTGGGCATTAATTCAGTTTTAATTCATTGCCTGATGAATTAAAGAGTTAATGTAAATGTAAAAAAGGACAAGATAGGGCCACAAACTATTTCCAGAGCAATGTCTGCATAAGAACATTCATCTATGCAAGTGCATGGGATCTAAAATAAAAGGGTGGCTGGTAAATGTTACACAGGGAGGGGCATGGAGCATTATCCTGAGCACCGTGTGAATTTTCTTGCTGCTTGGACAATGCATCTCAATCCTGTTCCCTTCCCTTGTTATTCCAGTCCCAGCCCTCTCATAAGCAAAGATAATTGTGTGCTGAAGGATACAGTTCCCATGTACAGTAACTGCTCACATTGAGGAAATCCAGGTTCCTGCAATCAAAACCAGAGGTTTGTTGTGCAGTTACAATAACAAGGTCCACTGGGGTGGATCTGTCTTTATTGTGTGCCCTGTGGAGGCATAAATGAGATTGCCAGAGATATTTTCCTTCTTGCCCAGATGCTGGGACAGCAGGATTGCTGTGGCACCAAAACATGCTGGGTTCAAGCCAGGAAGAAGCCATTCCAGGGGGTGGGAATTACAGCTCCGAGCCCCTGGAGCACACAGAGTGCCTCACCATCTCTTGGCTGTCTGTGAAACAGCTTCATTCCCACAGCAGCATTACTTAGATTGCTATTTCTGGTCTGATTGATGAACTATGTTATTGGTAGACTTTATTTCTGTAACAGAAACCCTTCTCTCTCAAGCACTTTTGAGGTATTAAGCAGCTGTCCTAAAATTTCTCAGCTGGAAGAAGAAATATCCCTGCTTGTCCATCTTGTCCTTCTGATCTTCCTGTGCTAGGACTGAGAAGTGATTTTGCTAGAAAGGGGGACTGGTGAGCTTCCAACATCACAGCAAAGGGTGACAACTTCAGATTGTACTGCCCTGAGCAGGCACTTGGGCTCCTGATAGGAATGCTAGCCCTCCAGAAACAAAAATGCCAGCTGGAGGAGACAGCCCAGGCTTTAGCCTGAGCACCATCTGGCCCAGCCCTCTAGGAGGCCTTGGCAATGGGACCATGTCCCAGAAAGTTGGGAATTAAATCCTTTCATTGCGAGCCCCATGGATCAAAGCCATGGTGTTTACTAATGTCCTCCACAGACAAGTAATCAAAATGTAGTAATCACCAAAGATAAGCAGCCTGATGCTTTTAGAACCACTGGGCTGAAGGAAACCGTTCCCATTTTAGTAGAGTCTCTGTCTGTGCCCTTTTTCTGGAACTGCCATCATGAGCCATCCTGGGGGCCAGCAGGGTTTGCCACAGCCTGATCCTGATGGTGCTGAAAGGCAGGAGGAGCTTTGCCTGCTATGAAGCACAAAACTGTGCAGGCTTGTTCCCACCCAGGTGCAGCTCACCAGCAGGGCAGTAAAGGTTGCCCTGATGCAGGCAGGCTCTGTGGGTTCCCAGACATCCTTAACATGGAACGTGGCCAGGACAGACCTGCCTATGCCACTGCCACATCTGAAATATTAACTTTATGTTGAGGAAAAGCAGTGCTCATTTCCAGTCCTGCTTTTTACAGCTGGGGAGGTTCTGCCTGCTTATTTCTTTCCTTTTCTGTCCAGGGAATTTTAAAGGAGAGGCAAAGGAAGGACGTGCCCTCCCATACTGCCCAACAGCATCATAGTGGGTTGACAGCAGGAAGTGCCTTCAGAGTTCTGTTTTTTGAAGTTCCTTTGATAAGAGCCACTTTCATCCTCACCGTCAGCTGATAAAGCCTCTTGGGGAAGTTGGTTGATAACTTGCAGAAATGGGTGTTCACTTAGTGATTTCTAGATTCCAGCATTTTTTCCAGGGCTGGAAAGCATATCAAAGTTCTTGTTGCAGTGAGGAGTTTCTTTCATTTTTGTACTTGAGGGAATATATTCCAAATCATGGGTCATTTCACCTTTCTTTCTCTTCCAGGGAAGGAACTGCCATGCCTGTGGGACTCTTCCGGGTGTGCCTACTGGTGATCACAGCTATTGTCAACCACCCGCTCTTCTTCCCTAAGGAGAATGGCACGGTCCCTGAGAACACAGAGGAAATCGTCCAGAAGATGAAGGAGCGGGAGGAGAGCCTGCGGCTGGAGCAGCTGCGCTTGGAGCAGGAAATCGCAGACCAGGAAGCCACACAGAAGGCTCTGGAGGAGGCTGCAGTGGTAGTGGAGGAAAGCAAAGAGGGAAGGGTCCGATGGGATATGTGGACTGCCCTCTCCATGGTCATCTTCCTGCTGATCGAGCTCTGGAGGCAGGATTTCCAGGAAGGGAATTGGCAGGACATAGGAGGAGAAGAGGATGACATGGCAGTGCTGGGGAAAGCATTTAAAGGAGTGGCCTTGCCCGACAAGGCTGTCCTGGCCAGCTTCTATGAGAAGCGTATCCTGGGTACCACCGGAGACATGGCCAGGATGCGGGAGATGGTGGAAGGCTTTGCAGATGACCTGCTGGAGGCCTTGAGGAGCGTCTGTAACCGGGATGCTGACATGGAAGTGGAGGATTGCATGGGTGTGGGGAGCATGTATGAGAACTGGAGAGTGCGCAAACCCTTCGTCTGTGATCTGATAGTGCCTTTTGCTCCCCCAGAGCCTTACTGCTTTCGCTGCCAGACCTGGTGCTCTGGTGACTCTTTTCCCCCAGATGAACAAGGTTATGGCACTATCAAGGTGTGCAGGGCAGATGAGGATGTGACAGGTTGCATCTGTGACAAGACAAAACTAGGGGAAGATATGCTGTGCCTCCTCCATAGCCAGGTCAGTAGTACCAAGCCCAGCAGTGAGATGGAAGACCTCCTGTGCTTCAAAAATACTCAATATCTGGATGCTGACCAAGTCATGAAGTGGTTCCAGATTGCTGTCACCAAGGCCTGGAACAGAATCTCCCACAAATATGAATTTGACCTTTCCTTCAGCCTCCTGGACTCGCCAGGAGCCCTGAAGATAAAATTTAAATCGGGGAAATCAATTGCCTTCAACCTCACCCCTGTGGTGCAGTATGAGAACTCTGATGTTTACTTCATCTCCCACTTCCCTCGGAGCAGCCTGGCAGCAGATGTTCCCTCCAGCACCCACTGGTTTCTCACCTTTGCAGTGTATGAGAGGAGGTTCATCCAGCTGGTCTCCAAAACACTGCCTGCCAATGCCTGCCACGTCAGCTGCCTTCAGATCCTCTCCTTCCTCCATGGGAAGCAGTGCAGCCTCACGGGTCCCAGTGGGCTCACCAACTACCACCTGAAAACAGTGCTGCTGCATCTCCTGCAGGCACGTCCCAGCCAGGACTGGGCCCCAGAAAAGCTGGAGGCCCGCCTACAGGACATGCTGAAATTCCTAGAGAAATGTTTGCATGAAAAGAAGCTTTATCACTTCTTTATTGGCAATGGGAAGGTACCAGCAGAGCTGGGTTTTCCCATCATATTTCAGAGGGCTGAGCCTCTCAACCTTTTCCGTCCCTTTGTGCTGCGCAGGGACATTTACAGGAAGACGGTGGACACGTTCCACGAGATGCTCAGGAACATGTCTGCACTGATAAATGAGTACACAGTGCACATTCCCCTTGCACACACCAATGGGATCCGTAAGGAACCCCTTTAACCAAAGCCTAACTCTAAGCACAAGTCCAGAGGGCAGCTTTCTGAAGCCTCCTGGAGACAACTGACTTTGCCAGTAGAGCTTCTTGTCTGGAGCTGAACCAGTCCTGGGCCATGGTTCCTGCTGAAAGGAAGAGGCTTGAGGGGGAGAATAGGGAGAAACTGGAAGATGTGGTGGTGAAGTAGGTTTCTGTTCCACTGCTGTGCTTGGTTTTATGCAGCTAAGAATATATTTTTTCTATTCTGCCTCAGTCATGCCACAGCAGTGGTGAGCAATAAATATAAGTAATTTATTCAGATGCCTGCAATGCACATGGGGGTGGGGGTGTGTTGGTGGCCAAATACTTCATTTCCTTCAGAAGGGGCAGATAAGAGGGTGGGGGAATCAGAGACAGGATCTTGGGATCAAAGGAGCCTGTCTGCTTGCAGACAGCAGGAGCTCTTTCACCAATGGGAAGTGCAACATCAGTCTACATGCTGGTGTGGAGAGGAGGAGGGTCATGCACAAGGTCTGGACTGGATGGAGGTCCTTAAATAAAGCACAGCTTCAGAACTGTAGTTAAAAAAAAATATAAGAAGAAAAAGCCTTCTTGACTGGACTTGCAGCAGTAACTTATATGGCTTGTCCTGTCCTTCAAAGATACTCCTGCACATTTTTTTCTCCTGTGGGAGGATGTAGCAGAGCAGGGTCTGTGTCTTCAGACCATTTCATTTGAGTCTTCCATGGTAACATGGCTAGTGGTTTATATTCCTGCCCATTTTGTATGGATCAATGAACAGGAACTTTTATTATCTTAGATAAAAGAAACACCACCATTGGGTTCTGACATTTTGGGTTGTTTCTTTTCGTTACCTCGGGGCACTAAAGTGTGAGAACAGCCTAGAGAGAAAGGAAAAGCAGGGCTTGAACTATATCATCTTTGAAGGTCCCTTCCAGCCTAAACTGTTCTGATTCTATGACTGCTGTAAGTTTTGCTTTCGTAAAAGAAGCAGTTCTCCAAAATTATCCTGTAATGAAGCCAATCTCAGAAGTCTGGAAACAGGAGTGATCACCCTCCATTTGAGAGTGTGACTCTCTGCACTTGGTTTTAATTAGGCCAAGGCCAGCAGGGAAGGAAGGGATAAAAAAGATGCACATGTAGTAGATCTGGGCAGTGCTGCTTGCAGCTGCCTCATGATCCATGTTGCATCCCTTCTGTTCCACATATGCAGGCAACAGCTACTTTATACATTCTCTTCAATCATTTTAAAGACTGCTGCTCTGAGGACCTGCACTAGTAGACTGTAATTTGCTGAGCTGGGAGTGCAAAGGAGGAGAGCTGAGCAAGGTGGCTTTGGTGAAGGAGAGGACTCAGGAGATCCCTACCCTCCTGAGTGTGGGGTCCAAACCAGGGCCCCAGTGCATAATTGCTTTATGCTAGTCCCAGAAGCCTGGCCTCCAGTGCTAGGGGGCCTTTCCCACCATTTTCTCACACTAGGATTCCCTGCAAAGTTTTACACTAGGGCTTCCCTTAATCCTGTTTACAAGAGAGTGGTGGTTCTGTGAGGTAAGACCTGTCAGGGATCCTTTTACCATCACTCCACAGGTCCCTTTTTATTAATCCTCTCTATCACATCAGAGAGAAGATTCAATCCTGTATCACTGCTGGAAGCAGCACACAGCATGAAGCTTGTTATCCTGCCTTATCCAGTTGATAAGCATACTTTCCATAGACATGTCCTCTCTTCCCTCTTCCTGGTAAAAACTGTTTCATCACCTCATTGGTGTCTGCTCTTCTCTGTCCTGCTACCACTGAGGGACACTTCACACACAGAGGCAGAGGAAGCTGTAACTGCTGTCTCCACACCTGGTTTATAAGAAAGCACAGATGGTGGCAGAGCTATGCCCAAAGTGCTGCCTTTTATTACCACAGGCTTTTATTACCACAGGTGGTTAAGTAGGGTCTCTGAACAGAAAGTAAGGGGTAGGTAGGAATGGGGGAGAAGAGGCTGGTGGGTAATGACAGTAGGAAAAAGTCTTGGATCATCAGTGCTTGCTTCAGCATCCTTGGTGATGAGTGCCTGGGAGACTGCCAGGAGAGCAGCAGGGCAGGACTAATTGCTGACGCTAACGAGTGCTGAAAATCCCTGGCTTTCCAAGTACAGCCAAGAAGGCTTTCCCCAGTAGGAAAGAGAGCAGGAGCAATCTCAAGGGCCATGGCAAGCAGGTAGTGACAAGCAGAGGTACAGGGAAGGTGGGCCAGTACTGGAGCCTGGAGGCTGCCTCAGAAGCTGCGTAAGTCGTTTGCAAAGCCAGGTGATTTGCCATTTTTACCTGCCCAGGTTTACTGCAAAGTGCCTGCAGCAGACCCAGCTTTACTTGGACTGCTGGCATGTAAAGCAGGCAGGTCACGCTGGAGCAGTTGTGGTTGAAGTTGCTTCTAAATGTGCTCCCAGCCCAGCCAGAGAGAAATTAGAATTTCACTGCCGTTTCCTGTCAGGAGTCTAAATTTAGACTGTCCAAAGAACAGAAACAAATTTATGACCCAGGTCTCTCAGGAAATGACATTCAGAGTAGAAAAATAACTTTTATATAAGGTTGAGCAGGAGGACCATGAGAAGAAAAGGCTGTTGAACTGAATAAGGCAACTCCCCTATTAAAATGTCAGAACAAAGCTTTGCAACACCAGTTGCAAAGGGCTTGTAAACGTGCCCAAACTCGCCTTTACACAGCCCCGAGCACTGCTGCTCAGACTCAAAGGGAACCTGAACTGATAAGTGGATTGAATCTTTTGTTCTTTGTTTTCTGTACTTGTATGCCTGTTTTCTCTTATGCCCAAACTGACCCTGAAGTATTCCCACGGGGTTTAGTTGAACAGAAGCTGGAGCTGAATCAAGTAATTTATGGATTTGATCCCACTGAAAGCAAATTGCTTGGCATAGTTTTCCTACATGCAATATGCTCATTTTGCCCTGAGCACCTTTAAAGTGATGTGGTCTCTGCATTTAGGCTGTGAGGGAACCCACTCCTACCTGTTGGGGGGAAATGTTATCTGTGATTATAAGCTGTGCTTCAGTCAGCCTCAGAGTGGAGATCTTCCTTGGAAACCAAGGTACAGACATGTCCCATCAGAGGAGGGGCTGGTACACAGTGTTTCTTTGGACCACACCTCTGCCATGGTATGGTGTGGTGAAGAACATCATTCCTTGGACTTCCTTGTCTCTCCAGGATCAAATCTTTGCCCACCAAATACTAGCCTGTTAGTAAGAGCCCAGACGCACATTTCACAAAGTAAGGTTCATAAGACAATTCAGTTCCATCACTGCCAGCCAGTAAAAATGTCCTAAGACATTTTAGTGTTGCCCATGGGCAGTTCTGCCTTGATTGAAATCTGGGTGGGTGATCATAGGAAGCAGCTTTAAAGGATGGGAGTAGAACTGAGATTTTGTGGTTTAAAGTGAAAAACGTTTTCTTAAAACCAAACTGCTTATGGCAGTTACCTGAGTAACAAACATATCTTTGACAATGCCTGTATCTCTGTGAGATATCCTAAAGAAAGGTAAACAGCCTGTCCTGGACTCTCAGTGATGTTCTTGCCATTTGCTAACCAGGAGAATTCAACACATGAACTCCGAGTGCCTTCCAGTGGTTTCCAGCCACTCCCTGAGCCCTCAGCTTGTGGTTTTAATATTTTATTACAGGCTCTGTCAAAGCAGTGGAATTAGTGGTGAGTTGATAGCAACCACTGATCTACAGCATAGCCTCAGGAGCCATTTGCCCTTAGAAAATGTCTTGGTCTAAGGTTATTATTGCTGTACAGGAGCTGAATGTCTTCTAAGGGGTGGTGTTGGGTGTTCACTGTTAAGCAGCCACAGAAAAGAGTTTCTGTCTTTCCAAGCTGCTCTGTATACAGGTATATACAGGGGTATAAAGATGTAGTTTAGCCAAATGATCCAAAAATTTATCCAGTATTCAAGCAGCAGGATTTGGTGTTTGTTCACCAGCCATTTTTAACCCAAAGTTTTTGCAATGTTTTCTCTGTGGTGAGGAAGTGAGACTTCAGGCACCTGTAACAGCTTTGCTGCTGCTCAGTGAGGAGTTGTCTCACAGCACCTACCTGGTAAACAGCTTTATTTATTACTTGGGTTTTTTTAGAATTGGGGGGGGTCTGTGTGTAACGTGTTAGCTCGGAAGCAAAACTGTAGTACAGAGATGAATTTGGCAATGCAGCCAAGATGGGCAATAACACCAGAACTCTCCAGACTAAGATCTTCCGTGATGGACAATGCTGTACTTAAACTGCTGCTTCTATAGCAGGACACTATTGAATTTCTATAGATCTTCTCATGCAGCTTAATTTATAATAAAGGAAGTCTTGTACAAAATCTCAGTGAGCATGAAGTCTCTTTTGTTTCTAGTTCCCTGCAAAATGTTTCTAAGAGAGCAGAAGGAAGGAGTGGGGATGTTTCCAGTGTGATCCCAACACAGGGAGCCCAGCAGCAAGAATTCCTGGAGGAATTATTCCAGAATCAACTGCAACATGACAAAGTGGGACAGCTATTCCAGAATAATGCCAGGGATGTCATTCTTCTTGAGAATATGAATCCACAGGAAATCAAAGTAATTATTCTAAATATGTCTGCTTAAAAACACCCTTAGCAAGCCCTAAATAATGCTGATAGATTTTGCCCTTATGGGCTGAACAAGAAATCTCCTGAATTTCCATTTCACCCAGAGGAATTCTCTTTACCTGCTGATTTTATGGGTATCCACAGCCAAGTTCAGCAACCACCCACACCCTGCTTAACTCCTTTGCCTGGTTTAAGGGAATGGCATCTCTTTGTTAACATTCTAATATGCTCTGGCTCTGGAAGCACACCCAGAGCTAGTCATTAATTCATATAATAAAAGCACCACTGTTTCCTTGGCAAAATGTCTTCCAGCCCCACAGAATGCCCTGCACGCCTTTAATAATTCTGCCTTCCAGTGCTCACTGGGGCTGAATCACCACTGTTAGGTCTGAGAAGCAGCTGGCTTAAGAGCTGCAGCCAGAATTTAGAATTTCCCAGGGTCAGCCACACACTGCTGGAAAGGGAATTCTGTAGCTCAGGATCATCAGCAGTCTTGGTTTGGTGCAACTTTGATAAGACAAAAAACCCAAACCAAACAAAAATAAACCCATCCTGCTTCAAAGCTATCTGACTAGCTCAGCAACATTTTCTCCATTGAGCTCTCGATTTTCTACAACACTTTTTTTCTTGCCTCAATTTACTGCTTCAGTGTTGCTGTGGAACATAAAGGGCAACATCCCTTAAAAAAACCTTTTTCAGAAGGGCAATTGGCAAATTTTTGAACCATGCCATGACCATTATTGCAGTATTATTTGTCATAGAGTAAGCAGAGCAGAAAGAAAAAGCCACCCACTAGAGATTGGGTTTTAGCTTAAAAATTTATCTAATGACTTTTTACCACTCATGGGGTAGCTGTAAGCAAAGACTCAATCTCCTTTATTTCAAGGTGGCAGAAATACCTGTGCCATTAAAAAAAATAGCAAAGCAGCCTCAAAGGATATGGAACTCACAAGCATGCTAACATGAATTCAGTAAGGTACCAGCAGGGATCAAACTGGCAACACTGGTCTCACCATGGGATACAGCTCAGGATTTGTCCACATACTGAACACGTTCCATCCACTCTGCTCATCTCTGCGTCGTGGTTTGTTGCTTGCAGGACTGAAAGCTAACACAGCTCTGTCCCCAGGTGCCACTGGCACAGGATTAGATTTTAACTTATATTTAATGGGATTTTATTTGTTTGGGAAAAGGATGTCTCAAGGTGTTGGGTCATTGGGTTCAACCCAACATGTGAGCTGTTGCATCCCTTCCAAGTAAAACTCCAAGCAGTCCTGTCTTTTTCTGAAATAATAAATTCCTTATGGCAACATAAACTAGGTTATTTTTAGCAGTCAGTGTGTTCACACATCTGGGCCAGGCTAAAAGAAGGCCTATGCTTTCATCTCCTTCCAAGTAGCTTCTGAATCCATCAAAGAACTTTCACTCAATTTGATAGATCTCAGAAAAAACCCTGGTAATCTTTAGGCAAGCAGGCAAATGGACAAGAGACAAAGACTCTCATAATGCTTCAAAAGCACAAAAGAGGTATTTTGAATGTTCCCAGTGCAGTAAAAGGTAGTCTCATGTCTTCTTTGACCTGAAGAAATATGATGTGAGGAAATGCAGAGTTGTGTTACTGCTTCTGCTGCTCTCAAAATGATCCACCCAACTTTGCAGCAGAGCCTTAAGGGAAGATGGATGCAAGCAGTTATTCCCATCATATCTATTGGACTAGTCTGGTATCAAAACAGAAACCTGAGCAAGCCCCTGCTGTGGATCAATTAATGTTACTATGTTTTTCAAAAGAAACTTCATTTTCCAGTTAGGTTACATTTAAGAGTATCATCTGAAACTCCTCAAGAGCTGGAAGTAAAATCTCTGGCTGCAGAGGCAGAGAACAAAGCTTCTCACTCATTATTCAAAGGCAGCACGTCTGCAAATAAAGGCTCTGAGTTTATAAGTAATTATAAATCTGTCTAGCTAAAACCAGAGCTCACCCAGAATGTTAGAGGAGGGAGAAAAAAAAGGTATTAGCTTTATTGATCTGCTCTGAGAGGGAAGCACAGAAAGTGCTGAGGTGAAACATTTAAATACAGCCTGTTCAGATATTTGAGTGCCTGTAAAATCTCTGACTGTGGCACTATGTTAAAAATTGTGCCCAAAAATAAAACCAATTAAGTTCTTAAGGGTGTCTTAGGCACTCTGTAGTAAAAGGAGTCTATTGTAGATGGGAAACTATCTTCAAATCCACTGGTGGGCCCACAGCCAGTAACAGACTCAACTCAAAGACTTAATCATGTAAAGAGACAAGTTTTTGTCTGATTGTCCTAATTGCAGAAAAGCCATGACACTTATAATGCCATTGAAGCCCAATTAGGCACCTTTGTGCAGCCCATCCAACATTGAGGATCCCACAGAGTGCAATACAGCCCGGGGGCAGAGCTAGGCAGGTCTGGGGTCAGTAACCACAGTGCACAGCCTGACTCATCGTCACTTCACCTCCCCAGGTGCATCAAGAAATCCATTCCCTGGCTCCCAACCTTCAGCCTTGCTCTCTGGCCCTCTGCTGGGAATCAGGCAGCACAGAGGGATTTCCCAACTCCTCAGGGAGATGGTATGTAGCTTGGGAACATGTTCCAGATCTCATCCCTGCCTGCTCACACCAGGCAGGGCAGGGCAGGGCAGGGCAGCCCTGGATGGTTCTGTGCCTGTAAGCACAGATGATCCAGAGCAGCCCCTCCTGGCCTCCATCACCTGGCTGTTCCCACAGAACAGAGGTGTTCTGCACTCTCAGCAGGATATTCCTGCCAGTTCAGTTCACCTTCAGGGCTATCACATCAAGTCAGTGTTACAAACCTCCTGTATCCAAAACTAGAGAAAGGCAAGGCTTGCCCACATGCAGCTGTCTACCAGAGCCCCACACCGACTCCCCTGCCAGAGCCATACCTGGCAAAGCTTTGGAAGTGAAAGGTTTGATCCAGAGCAGAGACAGACCAGCAGAGAGCAGCCAAGACACATAAAGCCCATGGAGAGGAACTGAGGCACCTAATCTGTGGGCTTGAATGCACAGGCTATATCAGAACTGTCTTCCCACAAAGACAAACAGCTGATTAATCACCACGCCTTAATTACTACAAGTAAGAGGAGACAAACTCTGCTTCCAAGCCTAAGCACAGAAAAGAGCTGTGATGAATGTTTAAGGGGAAAAAACACCCACACTCCAACCTGTGGATTGGCCCAAAGCATATTCTTGTTAAGAGCTCCCTTCTGAGGATGGTTTGAGTGACAGAAGGAAAGGCACAAAAGCATCCCTTGGGGTAGCAGGAATGCTGCAGAGAGCTGCAGGAAGGACAGTATTAATTCACAATGTCTCATTGGTCCTCGTTGATTCTTCAGGCAGTCTGAAGCTGACAGCTTTTTTCCTCCTTTTTTCTCAGCCCTCCTATGCTTTTGCTGTGCAGTCACATAGGTGACTCATGGAAATGGTTTGCAGCTTACAGGAAACACTGTCTGTTCCTTACCCAGCTTGTGGCTGTTCAGTGCCCCTATTCTTGGCTCCCTTTCCCCTGGAGAGATGACTTTTTCCATCAGCTTTGCCAGGGGTGGTGGTTCTCAGACACAAACCTGCAGCATGTGCTGCAGCTCTCACAAGCTGCTTCCTGCTCACCAGAAGATGCTGTGAGTGGCACAGAACAGGCTCCACACATCAGCCCTTCATACCAGCTGCATTCTCACTCCCTCCTGGACTCAGATACAGTGTTATTGCACACTGCTAAACAGCTGTCACACCCTACAACAAGCACACTTGCATCCCACTGACAAGTTTTGAAACTCATGTTTTAGTAAATCAAAGTGTTGTAGAATGGGAAAAATACTAATGACATCACATGGCATCATTACTGCACTCAGATAAATCAGCAACTGCCATCCCCATCCCTGTTGGCTTTGGACCAGCAGTAGAAAAGCCTTTCCATCTTACAGAAAATGGGAGTGATTTAGTAAAATTGCCCCTGATCTCATGATTTTAGAGGGACTGCATTTTCATGAACCATTCCCAAGTGAAATCTGTGTCCAAGGAATGGTGGTGAAATAATCAGGCTACTAGGAAAGACAGGAGAGAGGGAAACAAACAGCAAACAGCCAGTTCTCAAACCCTGCTAGTGCAGGGGAACGTTACAGATGCCATGACAGTGGAAAATTGGGGAGAGCATTCCCAGGACATGTAACACTGTGCCAACACCTCATGCCCAACATGTGCACTCACAGCCAGGCCTGTCTGCTGAGCAGGACAGACAGCTGCTAAATAAAGCATGGCAAGAATCTGAGATTAAGTGAAACAGCAAAAAGTTGATATTTCCATTTTTCTTCCTTTTTGATTGACTAGAAAAAACAACAAATCCACAGGCATCTGTGTGAAGTTGACACAAGTGCTCCATGTGTCTGTAGTACATTAATTTTGAAACTTTTCAAACCAGTATATCCAGTTACTACCACTTTCAGTGCAAGAAACACTGGCCCTTTTGATACCTCCCTAGACAGAAACTTCTCAACAATTTCCCCAAGCAAGGGCCTTCTGTTATAGCTGCAGTCCCATTCACCCAGGTTCCCACTCAACTTACCCAAAACTCAGCAAAACTTCCCAGATCTGAGAACCTGGGATCCTCATTCCTTCCTCCTGTTTTGGCTCCCCTCTACCTTTCTCTTAGCTTCAACATAAGGGACCCTAAAACTCTAATGAACAAACACTGGAACACATCTTGTATGAGGGTACCAAACATCTCAAGGATATCAGTAAAGATACAGGAACATGCTACAAATGCAGGATAGAACAAGGCCCAGTGCCTTGCTAACCTGAAGTATCTCTTATCCATCATGCTACTAAACTCACTATTTTTATAGTGACTCTGTCACACTGTCAGTCTGTCACACTATCTGTCACAGACTCTGCCTTGTTTTCTTAATACTGAATTTATCTTTTTTAACCTGTGCTAGTAGCAATTGTATTTGGTGGCACAATAATAGAAAACAAACAAGCACCCCCTTTTTTGAAAAGCAAGAGCACTAACCATGTTCAAGGGCAAAACCTGGAGCAGAAGGCAAGTAAAGACCTACTTACTGTACTACCTGACCCACAGAAGGTTTTAAGGAGAGCTCTGACCAATGGGGAGAGCTGTTCATCTGTTTGATCTTTTCCTTACACACTTCCATCTTTCTCTTCTGTTGACCAGTGCTGAAAATGCAAATGTCTCCTTTACACCCATCCACCCAGAAAGGAGAGAGTCAGTCTATTCCACATAACTTGTCTTTTCCTTTCAAGACTGGGCCAGCATTGCATATTCATTACCACATTAAAAACACTTTGCCTGAGGCCTGCATTTCTTGCTGTGCTGTAATGAGTTCAAGACCCCAGCTGTCTGCTTGGGGATTTAGAACACAGATATTTAATAGTAAATTATAAGGCAGAATATTTCATTTTACTTTTTTCTGCTGAAGTAGCACATTTATAATGGTACACTACAGCCACTAAATAAAGATGGGGAGAGCATTTCTTTCTGTTCAGATAACACAGTCTCTGGGTTACTGTGGTCTGGCTGGAGCCAATTCAGTTTCTGGATGCTGATCTCTGCTTTTAACCTATTACTGGATCTCCCTAATGCTACATCTCCCACTACAGTCAAATAACACATTGGAGCAAGCTGTAATATATTTCTAGCACTATCCTAACAGCTTTTAACAAGCCCTACACAAAGCAGAGCTGCTAATAAAACCAAAATGCTCTGCAGTTAATTCTTGGAAGCTTGCCACTGAGATCCCACCAACACTACTTCAGAGACATTGGCTTTATAAAGCTCAAACCCTGCTTTCATCTAATGGAAGGGCCCAGATCCACATCCTGACAACACTTCACAGCTCTTGGCTCCCTCTGGGTCCTCTGACAATCTATGAAACATGTGTAGCATCACTTCCCAACTGGGAACTCTTTTAAAAACTACAGCATTCTAGAAGGAACAGCAGCATAATTATTATTTTTCTAAGTAGTACCAGATGTGTTTAAAAGCCACAAAGATAAACAGGAGGGGAAAAGCTGCATACTTTGAATTAAAGTTAGTAAGAGCATAAACAAGGCCCTCCAAGAGCCACAGGCTGACAGATCTGCTTATTCTTTTTTCCCCATTTCCCCAAAATTTCTTTCCTACTTGAAGTTCCACAAGCATGCACCACCTCAGTTGCCATGCCAGGGCAGAACATATTACAGGAAAAAGATAAAGTCTACTTTTCCTCCAGAAAAGCTCTTAGAGTCCCAGTATCTCAATTACCATGAAATCCATGAACCACCACATTCTGCTATGCTGCCTCACCTCACTGCAATGGGAGGCAGACAGGAACAGTCTTGGATCTCTTATGACAACCACCTCATCCTCACAGGAACCACAGTCCTGCCCTTGGACATTCTGCTTTGCCTTATTTCTTTCTGTGTGCTTATCCCCTGGAATTATGGCTAGTTTGGGTTGCTAGTGCTCAGAAAAATACAGAACTGAGCAACATCAGAATGAGACATAGATGTGAACAGAAAAAAAAAAAAAAAGAAAAAACAGTAGAGGAAGAAGTTTTTCCTGTGACTGCTTGTGCTTCAAATAATCTTGTCCCCACACTGCTATATACAGAATAGCTTCAAAGATGTTCAACTAAAAAGCTCTGATCCTGCCACTTACCTGATGAAACAGAACACTCCTTCACCAGCAGCAAGACATCACCAGTATAATGTTCTGACTAAACTCCTTTCATTTCTGCTCTCTAATTTTACCTACACCTCGACAAGCAGAGCAATGCTTCAAATTCTGAGAACAGAAAATCAATGTCCTTCTGCTCAGGATATTGTTTTTGTTGGCTTTACTCCTTACTCCAGCCTTTAGGTTAGAACCTAGAATAAACACACCAGTACTTCAGAAGGGCAGAGAAGGATTATAACCATACACTCCCTTAGCATATCTAACAAAAACTAGAAGCCCTTACTAGAACCAATCCAGTGACTAACAGGTGCCCAGAAACAGGAAGGAAAAACTGTTTGAAGACATTGCTTGTTTTTTATTCATTTTCAAGACATGATTATTACAACATTTAAATCAGGTAACAGCATCAGTTCAGGGACTGCCCACTGCAATGCCTAGAAAGAGCCCAGAGATTACAGACCATCACCTCTTGAGTGGAAACATTCTCCTTTATGGAATATTCATGGCCAACAATGACTTTCCATCTCCTGCTTGAAGCCAGCAAATCCCTCCCCCAACAGGAAGGAGTGGAGTTCACAAAAGGCTTCTCAGCCTTTTCAGCACAGATTTATTCCCCATTATGAATGCAACCACAGAAAAGCCCCCACCAAATTACACTGACTTTGCACATGAAAAACAGCACTAACACTTCAGCCAGCACGTTCCTACTCAGAGCCCATAATCACATGCCTCAGGGCTGTTCTTCAGATACAGTTGGAGGTAGTTTTTGTATATTTGTGGGTCAGTTATTGTAGCCTTGATAGCAGGGTCCTCCTTCATGGCCTCCATCCAGCGTTGGAGCTTTGGGGTGTGATTCAAAGAGCTACAGGAAAAAGGAAGAGACTGAGTAACACAAATGGAAAATTCAGAGGGCATCGAGGAAACAAAACAGCTTGAAAAGTTCCATTTTACTACTTTCTCTGTCCCAGTACAAAGTCCAGTTTAGAGCAGGATGCTTCCCCCAAACTGCAACACAATACAAGCAGCCCCCAAGAGTGGCCCATTGCTGCAGGGTACACCAGGAATATTGATGCTGAGGCACTTCAGAACACACCAGAAGCCAGGCAAAGTACTTACTCCTTCAGCTGGAATGGTTCCAGACGTTCAAACCACGGCCAGATCATGTAGTCAACCATTGAGACTGAGTCCCCACCATAAAACGCCGTGTTGCGTTTGGACAGAACCTGGGAAGGGTGAGAGGTGTCAGCTACCCTCAAGGAAAAGTGCAGCAGAACACTACACAAAAAGTGTAGTGGAAGGCAGGCACACTACAGGGATCAGTGAGCAAATGAAGGAGATACAGTATTAGCAGAGTCAGTATAGTTAAGATTAATACTATAGCTGCTATTTCACAAACTCAGCCCAGCTCTTCTCCAGAGGTTCAAAATCTGTCACGAAATATGAACCACTAACAAGCTGCAGCATGTGCACAAAGAGTAGCTTAGCTCAGAATGTTTGTGATTTCTTGCTTGTCATAAAACATAAACGGCACAGACTAATCAAACACAGCAGCAAACATTCATTTCTTGAGCAATAAATTAGAGCACCATTTTAGCAGGGACTCTCTTCCCATGGCAGCTGAGGCCAAGTGGTGTCAGGGAAGGATTTCTAACAATACATCTCAAACTGCATTTGATTCCAGGTGCAAAGGCAACAGTAAGCAAGTGTAACTGACACCAGGAAGAGATCCTTCTCACAGCTCAGCACAGAAAGCATGCAGCAAGCTCTCCTGTTACATTTATGACTCATGGTCATCCAAGTTTAATATGCTTTAAGGACCCTCCAGAGCCTGTTCTCTTCTTTCATTAGATTAGTGGCTCTATATTCATTAGTGGCTTTATTTTCGGGCACTTTGGTGTTTTAAAGGTGGAACTCAAAAGAACTTTACACAACTTGGTTTTTTTTTGAACACACACCCCCTATACACTCACATGGCATTTATTCCCTGCCCATAACCCCCATGATCTAGTAGAAATCTTGAAGCAGCCCTTCAGGAGCTGTTTGAGCTCCCAGGTGTCTGGCAGAACACAACCAGCAGCTGCAAAGGGGCAGCGATGGGAACACAGCCCCCTCTGTTGGGCAGCAGAAATCAAAATACAGAAGTGTTCCAAAGTACTTCCCCTCTGGAATATCTCTAACAAACTGAGGGAAGTTTGCATGGCTCTCTTTCAGCCTCTCATTCACAGCTGACCATCAGCTGCTGCTGTAAAATCATTCAGGGTATAGTAAAATAGAGACAATGAAGGAACAGCAAGTTGTTTCGTAGTATTAATCAAGCAGGAAGAAGGTTAACCCTTGGCTAATGTTTAATACATCTGTATTTCAGGGAAGTGAAACACACAACTTCCCCCAGGAACTCGCCATCTGCACTACTCCAGCCTCAGTCTGACCAGATGGGCAAGACTACCCTGGAAACAACTGTGTTTTGGCAGCCCAAGGGGATGGGAAAGCAGAATGCACCAGACTGTCAGGAGAACTAGGAAAGAATTAAAAGGTTATTGGCAGCTTTGCACCAGAGCAGAAATACTCTGTTCTTCATTGATCCACCCAAGCATTGGCTGTGGATGCTAAAGACAGAAGGAATGGATTCATGACAGAGACAAGTGCAACAGCTGTTCAGATTAGCCAAGAACCATTACTGACACAGACTGTCAAGTGGCTAACACAGCATCAAAGCCACCTGCCACTTCCTGGAGCTTCACTGAAGTTGCATTACACCACCACGGTCCAGGGTTGGATTTCTACAAAGCACACATTACATTCTGCTTCCACCCACCCCCAAAGACAAGCTCTAGAATGAGAAAGATTTTGTCATCACCAAGATATCTGCACTGGTTGGGTTCAGCACAGACGCTTTTCAGCAGCTCAGACTCTTCAGCCCTTGTTCTTAGTACATGCGGCAAGGTCTCCTTCACTTAGAGCAGAACAAAGACATCCAAGACAACTGCAGTGGTTGTTCAAATTCAAAAATCTCTACAAACCTACACAGTTTTTATCATAAGATAAAGTTGAGTTTGTTTAGTTTAGCTAGTTTTGGTCCCTGAAATTTATTCCAATGGTTTCATTGTGCATCCTGGGCTGAGGGTAATAAATTGAGAGACTGGTTCTTGTGGTAACTACCAACTAAATGAGAGATCTACCTCCAAATGCCACATCATGAAAGGAAAAAAGGGAACATATAAAGGCTGGCAATCTCCTCCTTATCATGAAATACTCTCACCTCTTCAAGTTTGCCAAACTTTTCAGCAATCTCTGCTTTCAGTGCAGTGGTGTCCTGTCCATCTTTGACTGCCAAAACATGCTTGAAAAGCAAGGATGTTATCTATAAAAAGGAAAGCATAAAGTTTTAAATGCACCGATTACAAGAATATAAGTTAGTCACTCAAAACTTATAATGTTAACTTAGATGTTAAGATCTTCAATGAAAATTAAATCTTAAGAGATTTGACATTAAAGAGCCACATAAAGTCCATTAAAATCTTCTATATTTCACAAAAGCAAGCAAAAGCCTAGAGGAAGAATTAACACAAACAGTAATGAATTTTAGTCATGTAGTAAGAAAAGGATAGTGAAAAATGTTTTCCATCTGTGCATTTTCTTTCTTGCAACACACTTCTCTCTTTCCATTTGGCCTATTTCCAAAGACCTGTTGTAAATACACTCTCCCTTTTATTCTCCTTCTTTGACCACATCCTTTGCATCTTCTGTTTCTTTCTCTCTTGTCTCATGTCCATGTGACTTCTTTCACTTCCTAGACTCCTCAAATCACATGCTTTGTATGTTTGAATGTACAAAGAGGTTAATTCCAGTCAGCCAGCTCCAACCCCAAATAAGAGCCAAAACCAGCCTCCCTACACAAGTCCCACGTTTACAGCCATGTGCCATCTCCTGTCATGGTTTTAGGCTCTCTCAGTCAGGCACTTCCCACATCCTGCATTCACTCAGTACTTCCTACAGAAAAGATCAGAATAAAATACAGCAATTGTCACTCCCCAGGTCTCACATATTTGTCTGGTTTGGTCTGCTAACCTTTGTTCTACTGCAGGATGCTCAAAACCCTTTCTCAGTCATACAAACTTTCACTTGCTTGGATGCCTTCTTGCATCCATCCTTGCACATAATTCTGGGAGCAATTGAGACACAGCAGGCCCCAAATATCCCCTCTGCTTATTTAAATGCTCATCTCAGACACAAAACCTGCCTTCAAGGTTGAAAGCAACATCAGCAACAGAGCTGTAGTTTTTGGTGCAATGGTGAAGTCAGAAACAGTCCCACTCTGATCACACAGTACCTTTGAGAAGTCTTCCAAGAGCATCTTCTGACAAGCTCGCTCATAGGGGTCTGAAGGCATCAGCTTCTTCCCTGGAAATGCTTCATCCAAGTACTCACAGGTGATTGGGGACTCCCAGATCAGCTGGCCCTTGCTGGTCTCCAGAACAGGAACCAGCCCAGAGGGGTTCTTCTCAAAGTACCAGTCAGGTTTGTTCTTCAGATTGATGTTGATTACTTCATGACTAAAAGAGCAAAAGAAACAAGACCCAGACAGGCTCAGTTCTGCTCCAGTCCACCCCATACCCCACACCTCTACAGTTCAATAATTGAGAGGCTCAACCCTCAAGCCCCTGTACTCCCCTGTTTGCAGGACTAATCCTTTGACACAGAAGTACTGCCACACTTTGCTGGAGAAAGCACACACTGACTTGCAATGGGTTATCTGCAGACTGAATGCATGTCTTTTACTATCTTAACAAGCACTCAACTACCAGGCTAAAAACAAAAATTACAACTCAGCACACTTACCACATGTGAGTTCAGGGGCAGTCTAAGAAGCAGCTGACTGCAAATGAGCTACACCCCAATTAAGAAATGCACCTGAACCTTAACCTGCCATTACACCAAAGAACAAATCAGGAGAGCATCCTTCCTGCTTATCTTCCCAACTTATGGCCTCATAAGGAACAACTGCTTAGGGCAAAGGCAAATAGATATTGATTAAAAAAAAATATATGGGAAATACATCTATATAAAAAAAAACCAAACAGAAGTTATATGCTGACTTGTATGTGTGACCCAAGACAATTCCTATTAAGTCCAAAGGTCAGCTAAATACAGCTGAGCCTTCAAACAACTGAGTAGTTACCAAAAGGCAACTATCACATCTAGGTAGCCATAAAACCCCTCCAAAATCACTATGCTACAACAAACCTTCCAGCTCCAACATCAATCCAAAGACACTAAATAAAAACAGAATTAAACTGACCCAGAAGTTTTATTGCATCTACCCTTCCAAAATCAAAACACCCATGTAAAAAACAAAATGAACTAACTCAACCCTCACTTTCAAGAGACCTGTTAGCATTCCCCATTCCAACATGAACTCCCAGCCCTGTGCTGGTTCACAAACCACTGGTAGGCCTTGGACTTGGCAGAGCCACAAAAGATGGAAAAAATTGTTAATTTTCATTTGTACCTGAGGGAGATATTAGACCCCATTCAAGAATGCTGAAATGGCTATCTTGAAAACGAAACGAACACAAGCACTGAATTTTGTTAACTAACTACAGCACAGGAAAGATACAATGTTATAGCAACACGGTACATTTCCTTCTTAAAAATGTCATTCACGCTCTAGTGTGTTTTGTTGGGCAGTGACACAACAGAAACAACTCCAGAATTTTCACAGCCACTCACATCAAAAACAAACAGTGTTTGCTATGTCTCTACTCAATTTACTCAGTGCAAAAATTATAAAAGAAAATCAGCTAGGGGTTCTTACTTTGGGCCTTTATGCAGCTGCTTTCATACACACCCTACTCATTCAAGCTCCAGAGCAAAACCACGCACAGAAGCCTGTTCCCAAGCAGCTCGTTCAGGGATGTTTAATTTAGGAAACAGAGGAAGCCAGGCCCGCCGCTCGCTCCGGAGCTCACCTGATGCCCTTGGCGCGGAGAACCAGGCGCGTCCGCTGCGCGTAGGGGCAGAAGCGCATGCTGTAGAGCCGGATCAGCCCCGCGGGCACCGGGCCCGGCGCCGCGCTGCCTGCGGGGAGAGCACAGGGGCTGTGACCGCCGGCCCTGCCCCAGCCCCAGAGCCGTGCCGGCCCTGCCCGAGCCCGAGAACCCGAGATCCGTGCCGGGCCCGCGGCGCTTACCCTTGCCCAGACTGCGGGAATGATCGCCCGACATATCGACACGGCGCGATGGGCTCCGCTCTACGACGGCTCCGATCGGTGACGGCCCCTCCGCAGCGCCCGGCCCAGGGCCGCAGGCACCGCCCGCCGGGGGACGGGTGTGCGGCCCCGCCTCTCTCCCTGCCTACCTTCCCTCCCGCCCAACTCCCTCTCGGCCCCCGAGAGCTCCGTTGCCGCTGCCGACGCCGAGAGCTGCTCGGTGGTTCCTCCCTGAGGTGGCCGCCCGCCCCACGCAGCAGGGACAGGGACAGGCACTGCTCAGCTGCTCTCCCTCCGCCCGCCCCACGCAGCAGGGACAGGGACAGGCACTGCTCAGCTGCTCTCCCTCCTCGTTTACAAATAACTGCACAACCAGCTCCAGCATTCCCGTGGCGATAGCACACTCATGGCCAAACTCCACCTCACGGGCCTGCTGAGGTACAGGGTTCCCCTCAGTGCCTCCTCCTGCATCACCTACCACCCTCCAAAGCCCCATCCAACCCCACCTTGATGGTAACAAGAAGGGTTTATCTCTCCTGCAGCTGTCCTGCTTCATGATAAAAATCCCGAGAGGAGATAATAACCCAGCAAACAACAAAGCATAGCAAAAGTTAAATCTAACTTAATTACTACAGTGCAGTTATAGGATTCATGCTTGCTTCTGCAAACATCTTTGTGGGAACATCAGTGTGTGCATAAAGCAAAAGAAAGAACCAAAGGACAGATTGAAGTCTTCTCCATCCCTTTGCTCCCTCTTCAGTTGAGACTAGGGCGCCAGGGCCTTCCTTGTACCAGCTTTCCTTGAAGTATAAAAATGGAAATGGAAATGCTTTCCTCTCAATGATTTTCATATATTCACACAGTGTCCAAGTTGATTTCTGACCACAGAGGTAAAGTGATTCCCGTCCCATGGCTCCACACACCAATCTTCAGGTTGGCACTGTACATTTATCGAAACAGCACATTTGTAGGGACACAGCTCTTGCCAAAGGGAGGGAAAATCCTGGCCTTCCTGGCAGTGCATACTCCTCTGTCAAACCCCCAGGCTAACAGAGCTTTCTCCAGTCCCATCAATGGATCCATGTTTACACAGGGGACAAGTCCTACCTGTTTTGGTTTGGTTTTATCACTGAAGTTAGGCCTCAGACACCAGGTTACAAAGACCAATATTTTCTGTGGAGATCTCACCTGCAGAAAAACACCAAGATGATCACTAGTAACACAACCAGGACCTTGACACCATTATCCATTGTAATGGAGGAACATGATTTTTGTTGAGTCACTGCTGCTTCATTGTGTATATATTAAGCAGCTCAGCACAGAAGGGGAGTGGTAACTTGTTGCACAAAAGTTTGCCACGCCCTAGGCAAACAGAACCTGTACATAAGGTGCTCTTTGCCAACAAAAAAATTTCTCCAACCATAAAAAAAACCCCCAGCTGTGTTAGAGGACATAGTCTTTATTCCTCTAAGTACCTATCCTTAGTAAAGATTCAGCAGAATTTTGTGTGATGAAAATAGAGAAAATTAATTTGAAATTTCTTATAGCAATTATGAAACACACAGGCAGTCTGCTAACCCACAGCCTGGAGAAGGCATGTAGGAACTCAAACCAGCATCACAAGACCCACATGCTGCAATAGGCCCTCAGAAGTACCAAAGAAAATAAACTCATTTCCTCATTCTCTGCTGGTGTTGGCTGACACGCAGAGTGCCTGTGGAGACAGGAGGTGAGGAATAGGCTTGTCCTGCTGCCTCTGGGCAGAAGTGCCACTCTCCATGCATTGCCCTCTAGCACTGTGAGTGCACACCAGAATGGCAAAACTGCACACTGCCACTGTCCAGGGAAGTTACAGCAAGTTAAAACAAAAAAACACACTATAAATAAAAATCCTCCCTTAGGAAAAAAAAAATCTATTTTTTAAATACTTGGAGGTTATTACTGTGTCGCCAGGCTAAAAGCTTCAAGTACAGAGGGAAAGGCTGCAGGTGTACTTTCTCTTTTTTTCTGGGGAAAACTTCTCCTCAGCTCACTCTGAAGCTTCAGGAGCTTTATTGCACAGAATCCAAGAAGAACTTTTGTACCTTGTGGAATTACAGAATCATCAAGGTTGGAAGAGACATTCAAGACCATCAAATCACCCCTAAACCACATCACCCAGCAGCAGATCCAGACCACTCTTGAACAGCTTTAGGGATGGTGACTGCAGAAAGACACAAGACACAATGGGAAAATAGGTACAGCTGTCCTGCAAAGAGACAGGCAGATGGCACTGGATGAGATGCAGGGACATGCAGGGTGACCAAGAGATGGAACCCACAGACTCTCTCCCAAGGCTGATGCGCTCCTACACTTGATTCAGCAGCAATGATTGCCGAGGTGAAAGGGCACAGATATCGGTGGCTCAGGGGCAGAACTACCCCAGCCTATTAACAATAAGAGCTGCCACAACAGCCCTCACACTTCTCACAGCTCAGGTAACAAGCAATGGCCCCACCTGGGTTCTTAAATACCCGCCCGTGCTCATTGATTGGCTGGCGCAGGGGCGCGGGCCAATCAGCTGCGTGCTCCGAGCCGGGCCAATGGTGGGCGCCGTTGCTGTTGCCAGGGCGCGGGGGTCCCGCGGCGGCGGCGGGCATGGCGGAGGGGCCCGGCGCGGAGGGAGCCACCCTGGAAGTGAGGTGGGGGCGGCCGGCACCGCGCCCACACGCTCCTGAGCCCGCCTGGGGGGCGCCGTGCCCTCAGCTGTGCTCAGCCCGCGGCGGCCCCGTGAATTGGGCGGTCAGACAGGGAGGGGAGGCTGCGCTGTCGGGGACTGTCAGGACAGCGCGGGGGGAGAGAATAATCATGGGCACGGATGGCAGGATCACGGAATGGGGCGGCCCAGGGGACCTCAGTGGTAATCTGGCCCAAGCTCACTGCTCAGGCAGGGTCATCCCCGAGCATGGTGCATGGGATTACATCCACACGGTTCTGGGAGAGCTCCAGTGAGGAGACTCCACAGCCTGTCTGAAAAAACCTGTTCCAGTGTGTGGTCACTCGCACAGTAGTTACCTATCTGTCTATCCGTCTATCTATCCGTCTATCTATCCATCTATCTATCCGTCTGTCTATCTATCTCTCTCTCCCTACCTACCTACCTGTCTCTAAACAGCCTGACCCCTTGTCCCCGTAGGCCTTTACTGGATGTATAAGAATGATAAATTGGACTGTCACCCCCATTAATTTATCCCTACATACAAGTTTTCTAAATTCCATTTTACCTCCTCAAACAGAAGTTAGGAATACTTCATTTCCACTGATTCAGAGCTAATGTTGCAGAAAAGCACATTAGCTTTTAATAAGCGTGTTCAAACAGGTCTCGTGTGCCGTGGCACCCCATACAACCTGGTTTTGTATGAAGGAAGGCCCAGAAAAACATTGGCAGCTGGAATGTTGTTGTTGCCATGGCTTTCAGCTCATCTCCACAAGCACGTCCTCAGGGCTCCCACTCCTCTCTGGCTCCACTTGACTCCTATGTAGCAAAAGAAGTCTAGAGCAGAAATTCCTCAGAAAAGATAATAGGAAGTTATTGCTGGAAATAAATTTATCTCAAGACCAGCAATTTTAAAATGTTCCTAAGTATGAGAGTTCTGAGGCTTTAGTACCATCTTCTCTGAAGAGTACAAAGGATCAGCAACTGAGCTGATTTTATGACTGACTTATGTTTGTGAAAGGAGCATAAAAATATTTCTGGTCATTGCAGAGAAGAAAAGTCCTTCCCAGTCAAATTGTCTGATTTGGAAGAAGAGAAGAGATGGGATGTTTCTGAATAACAGTTCAAATTATTCAGAGGGAGGATGCTAACAGCAGTGTTGTACACAGAGGGTGTCTCTTACACTGCTGGAGCTTTCCTGCCATGGTACCAGCAGGCTGAACTGACATCCTCACTTGGTGGTAAATGCAAATCCCTTTGGTAAGACCACCCTGTTTGTCCACACACTTTTTCAAAAGTAAAAACATCTGCAAGCAGTTACAAATTTGTTGACATATAAGCTCATAAACAGAGTCCTCCTCAGTAATTTATTTCAGTCCTTGTGTAACACATCCTTTTACATTCCAGACTTTTACCATGTTAAAGTACTGGAGTCTTTAAAGCAGAACAGTGCTCCTGGTTTGCTTCATATAAACAGAAGCTGTACCTTTATATCTTTTATGTGTATGAGATGAACTATGAAAGTGCAAAAAAGTTAAGTAAACACAATTGGGTCCCAAGTACAGATCCTACCCATGCAGTTCTTTCAAATAAAGTTACACCCTCTGCTGGGATATGTGAAACCAGAGCCTGTGAACTTGGCTGACTTTATTTTTAGTGAACATTGAAAGAAATAAAAGCATCTCTCCATGTTCTTATGCCAGTTCTTTGTGCATTTTGTGACTATGTTTTTGGAAACAGTGAACTAGTGACTCATAGTACCAGATCTTAGTTGTTGTGGTTTTGCAACATTGGTATGAGGATGAGTCTAACAAATCCCAGTCATCAATTCAGTGTAACTTAGGCTGCAGCATTCCCTTTTGCACAGCATTTTGAGAAATTTGTGTCTGATTCATGTTTTAACATTCAGTTACTCTGTTTGCAGCTGGGTTCAGGGGTTCTCAAACAAGAACTTGGCCTTTATCAACAATGAAACTGTCTGCTACCCTTGTGGTAATTACATCCTCTTCCTGGACATCAAAACAAAGAAGACAAGAGCAGTGCAGTGTCAGAATGGCCAGGTGGGAGCCTTTGCAGCAAGTGCCAGCAGCCAAGTGGTGGCTTTTTCTGACCGGCAGCTGAATCCCCTCATACACATCTACACTTTTCCAGAACTGAGAAAACTGACAGAGTTAAAAGGTAGTGATGTGGTAACCCTCATCATCATCATGATTATTTCATTAAAACAGTACTTTAATCATCAGTTTCTGAAGTTGTGGGGCCTTCTTATAACATTTGAAAACCAGGGACAGTTTGTCCCTGTCACATGTCCTGTCTCATGAAGAGATTCATGGAAAGCAGTGCAGGGAATTTTCCACTGCACTACTTTTATTTAGGTTTAAGCTAGGGAGGAATATGACCATACATAATGAAACTAATTTAAAAGGAAAAGAAAAGAAGTTAAATGGAATTAGTTTTAGGAAAATGTAGTCAGAATAAGCAATAAAATCATACTGCAGTAGACTCCCAGTCAGACTGCTGAAAGCCATATGAGAAATCCAGAATGTGAGGGATGAGGGTTCTTGCAGTTAAACTTTGGAGTCCAGGTTCTAATGTATGGTTTTGCCTGCTTCATGTAATTACTCTCCTTGGTTTAGTAGCTTACCCTATTCATGTTTCAGTTCCCTTGCCATTTAAATAAGGATCATGATGCTTGCTTTTTCATGTATTTGAATAAAATTATGACTGCAAAGGATTTCATGGGACATGGGGAAAAATACTTTACAATTTCAAGGTATTATTGGAAAGGAAATTGAAAAAATTCCAAGCAGTGATACATAGGGAGCATTTTTAAGATCAAATCAAAAGAATAATCTGCAGTGAACAAAGAAATCAAGGGCCTGAAGAATATTTAAGGAGTTAAATGGATATAAAGGAAGTGAGAAGAGTATCTGTGGTATTATAAAATAAAGTCTGGGACAATCAAAGACCATATTCTTTATTTTTACATTTCAGGTGATGCTCAGCTGGACTATACCTTACTTGCATTAAGTTTTAAAGGCCCATATTTGGCCAGTTACTCTTCAATCCCAGAGTTTGTTCTTTCAGTATGGTAAGAGTAAAAAACCAAAATTCTCTTATACCATTTGTATTTAATTCATATTTTTGTGTGACTACTGTTTTAGCACAGATTAAGCTATGAAGGTTGCCTTCATCTCTTTTTTTTTCCTGACTGATCATTGTCTGCAAACTTTCTGAACCAAAAATGCTGTTTATTTTCTAGTATTAGTAGACACTAGTCAAAATGGCTGTTAGTGGTAGTAAAGTTATCTTTTGCCTTCTTCAAAATTTTGGTTTTGGAGTGCTTCCAGAGCCTTCAGCATCAGTTAATTATCTGTTCACTGTTGGAGGGGGAGCACCATGCTGGTTGTGGAGGAAAGTTGCCTGCTGAAAAGAGGAAAAGGGTTCTAAAGCTGATTGGCACTGGTTTGTCCCCCTGGACTGTTCAGTGGTCCTCTTAATTACTTTTGCTTCATCTTAGTTCTGGCTTATAATTTTGCTCAGTGATTACACTAACTTGGATCACTGGGTTAGATCATAATTTTCTGCTCATTGATGTGAAGTATTATATAATGCAGTGCAGATACAGAAAGGTAGAATATTTAATATTTTAATTGTACTATAAAATATAATCCTGCTCTTGCCTTCATTGCCAGCAAGCTCCCATTGACTGTGGAGTCTGAGCACTTCAAAATAAATGTGGAGGGTGGAGTAGGAGAGAGGCAAGTGAGGACATGTAAGGAACAGTCAGTATAGTCCCATTTTACTGATGATCTTTTCTTGTACAATTATAAGTGAAGATGCAGAAACTTCTGGAATTTCAGAATTTGAGTAATGAGAGTAGATACTATTACAGATGCCCCTTCTTTATCCCTTCTGAAGAAGAATAATGTTTTCTGTGATCCTACACAGTAGTTCAAGAAGGATATCTATGCATATCACACTGGAAACCAGCAAAGGCTCGCTGGCCTGACAGCTGACACACTCATCACCTACAGCAGAAGTAACATACCTGGTCCAGTGTGTTCATTGTCTGCTCTGAAACAAAAATGTACTATCATGAAAGACTTCTCTAGATTATTCTTAAAACCAGGAATACCTAGAAGTGTTTAAATGCTTTAAATTAGTAGTAATTTCCAGGGCCAAACAATTTAAACCAGTTTGAATCAGCGTGTTACAACTATCAGCAGGTAATTGTCATAAAAACCATCCTAAGTCACAAAGAATTTAGTAACAAAATACAATTACATTAGAATATTAAGCTTAGAATGTGCAATAATTTGAACAGAGGTGTGTGAATTTACTGTGAAATCCGGATCTTCATTTTTGTGATTGGATTATATTGTGTATTCATGGAAGATCTATGTGTGTATAAAGGTCAGAAGTCACAGTGTAGAGCATTAGATGTCATGACTATATGACAATTGCACAGCCCCAGTACTTTAAGCAGCTAGTTTGGAATCAGAGGTGTAAGAGATGTTTTGAAAGATGTCAGTCTCAAAATATAAAGAGCTTGTGGATAACTAAAACTGACTTTCATCTGAGATATTTTATCCCTAATATTTATTCTTTGCTGTTCAAAGGAGAAACTTAATGTCAGATTCCTTTTCAGATACATGTTTCACCATAGTTTCAGATCTTAGTAAATTTTCTGCTATAAAACCCTGTTGGCATTATCTGGTAGGTATGAGACAAGAACATGCTGACAGAAAGCAAGATAAGCTGATATCTGTAAAAGTCAGAATTGCAGTTTATAGCTTCCGGTAATTTTAATGAGGGCAACTGCATATGTGTGAATAATTCCCATTTTTTGCATATGCTATAAATGTTAACCATTGTTTGCTTCGTGATGGTCTCTGTGAGTGAATTTTGTACAGCCAGGCTAATGGATTATACTGAATCTATTTACAGCAGTGTATGCATTTTACATTTCTTCTCTCAGCAATAATGACAAATACTAAAGCTATAAATGTTATTTAGATTAACAGTCAGATAGATTGTCCAATAAAGTAAAAAACAGTTTTAACCATTTTTTTCAAATGTTGTTAATCAGTTCTTGGATAGCACCTAAAAATGCAATTACCATCAGATATTAATCTGAATATTGAAAAATATTAAAAATAGATGAGGAGGTCATAAAGTAGGTTATACTGGACAAAAGAAAAGTCAGCAGAAAGCAGATTCCCAGGTTTCTGTTAGCTACACATAACAGCTCCACACAAACTCTGCCCTGGTTTCTGGCCAAGTTAGTTAATGCAGCCATAGCTTGTATGTCTGCATTCTCAACACAATTACTGTATTATCTAGGTAATTAATCCATAGATAATCAGAGGCTGAATGTGGTTTCTTTCCTCATTATCACACCGTTCAGCTGCAAGCACTACAGTCATTATGTTACAGATTGGAAAAGCAAGGCTGGGGTGCTGAAGAGTTAATTGTTTGGGCCCATTTTAGTTGTTGCTGATGGAGCTAATGACAAAAAATCCATTTCTCTTGACCATTAGTCTTTTCACAAAAGGGATTGACTGATAATGTTTCTAAAATGTCAGTTATTCAATCATTTTCTAGCAGTAATAATCTTATGTGTGGCTAATTAACCACATCCTTTTCATTCTCAAGAGGACCTTACTGTTTTGACAGCAGAAATTTTTTGTCAGTGACAAAGTATTTGTTTTCCAGACTGGATCTTGAACATTAGTCCTAATCACATCCTGACCTTTGGCTTCAATATTTTTTACCTGTTTAATGGATTTAATTTTCTTTTATTCTCCTTAATGAAGGAACTGGCAAGAAAATATCCTCCTGTGCAGTGAGCATCAGCCAGGGCTCACAGGAACCTCTCTGAGTTTTAACCCCATGAATTGGCAGCAGCTGTGTTTTGTTGCTGAGAGCTCTGTTACCATCTGGTGCATTGAAAAGAGCAAGGACGAGCATCTCCTCATACGACAGTGAGTGGAACCACCCTCAGGCTAAGAGCAACATCTATAAGTATATTTTAATAATTAAAGACTGGCTACACACATCTGTTTGCAAAGGATTTAGTCCCACTTAGTTCACCTAGGTATTGCAGTCAGTAATTACTAAATCACAACCACTATAAATCTGTCTAGTCAAGCAAGTGAATTAAATTTATGATTTCATTTCTTAGTACTCACATGACAAGATTATGCACACCATGAAGCTAATACTAATCAGCTGCTTTGGCAGCCTTGGTCAAAAGCTGTGTGACTGAATAAAGATAATGCCTGGACTGCTTTTCTGTACATAGCTATGTTGAGCATTACTTTTGTAGCTATGAAAGCATCAAATTTAGATCAATTTGTACAAGCATAGTTAAACAATATCTTGTTGTAGTCACAAATTGTACCAAAAGCTGTATCAGTTTTTCGATGTGATTTCCAACTTCTGTGGCTAATTTACAGGTCCAGAGGGCATAGCTCTGTCAACGCAATTCACTGAGCACAGCAAAACTAGAATTTATTTATGCCAAAATGTGTTTTGAGGTTGGTGGAAAAGTAGCATGTACCAGTCAAGTTGGACTTGTTGACATTTAAACCTGTGCTTTTCGAGGTGGCAGCTACTCTGCCATTCCCAGCTGTGTTTAATCTCATTAACTATTAATGTAATCAACATATTGCCACATTCACAGTTACACTAATGAAAGTATAAACAAGGCCTTAATTTGTGATCTGAAAAAAATACTGAAGGGCTTTTGCCTTTTGGCATTACAGAATGCATATGTAAATACATAGGCATACTTATTTTTCCTCCATTCAGTTTGCAGAAATAAAGCCCATTTTAAAAACAGCTTCTCCATTTTGTATCAGTGGTTGCTATTCATATCTCTGCTCCTCTGACTGTGTCTTTTGCCTTTTCACAGCCCTGTGAAACTCCCTGATGAACAGGGGGTGATGAGTGCTCAGGAGGATTTGTTTTTCCCACCTTCTCGTAAAGATGATCCATACTATGGCCCTGATTTGCCAATTTCAGCCATTGGTGGACTGGAAGGAGATGAAGCAGAAACATTTGTGGTAGTTACTGAATTTTTCCCTTTTTACTATTGCCAGTCATTATATTTTCTATACAAATAGTTGTTAATAAATTCATAATTCTAATGCTTATTGAATAGGTACAACCCAGTAAATAGATCTGTTACCTCAACAATATTTTTGAAATCCATTTTTCCAGGAGACTGAGAAGGCACAATGCTGCTGCATAGTGCAGTACAGTGTTGAGATGTTTGACATAGCTCCTAGCATATATCTGTGCAGTGGAGGTTTGAATCTGTGTCAGCATTTAACTGTGCCCTGCTAAAATGACCTGCTGAAAACTTGAAAACTTATTCCCATGCTAAATTGATGGTAACCCTCATGTATTCTTACTTCCCATTGGGATTTTCTTTTTGACATTGAAAATATTTCAAGCTATGAAAACATTGAAGGGTTTTTTCCAGATAGAAACCCCTGCTTCTGAAATACATTCCCATACCACTGTAAGTGTTGGACCTTGCCATTGGTCTCACTTGTATTTGATTATTTACTTTTTATCCTCCTTGAGGTGCCTCTTTTTAGAGGCTTCAAAAGTCTTCTCATTTTTTTTGAAATTTTACTTTCACATGACTGCCAGAAGTGTGAAAACATTTAGTTTGCAAATCTGGGATTCTCTTCTTAGATGAAGACCATCAATTTCTATTTGGTGGCTTGTGGTGTATATGAGACACCAAAACTGGCATGCATCAAATGACACTGGCATTATATACTGCATCTGCTCAATGGACAAATGGGTGTAGAGTCAAAAAGTAAAACCAGGAAATTATGTTTTCCTGACTTCATCATCTTTTTGTTGCCTCATGCTTTCACAATGGTAGAGGTTTTTAACTGTGTAACTAGTTTCCTATGGTTTTCAGGAAAATCAAGAACTATAAAAAAAATCCTTTATTGATTCTAAATCCATGTGAACTGTTCATATTTGAGATCACTTAGAACATTGAAAGGGAAGATAATATATGCTCATCTGGGGCCTTGTCATTTTTTTCTGCATTACTGCCTCTTAGGTTACGTGCAGATGATGAACTCTGCAAAACCCACTTTGTTCTTTATTCTGTAAAGTGAATTACAAGAAGTATTGGAGAAAAAACAGTTCCTGTGTTAGGTCTGTGAGGCTTAATAGAATTTGTCCTTGAATAGATGCCATGCTGTGCAGTAGTGGTGGGTTCTCATGGTTGAACTTGCAGAACTATGTTGGGGACTTTTCTACATGGAAAAGTTTGTGCTTTCAGCCATGCTAGATACATGTACTAGAGATCTTTATAGGGTCTTTGCATTCCCAGCTGCCTTCAGAAAACCTAGATTTCTTTTAAGCACCTTCAATGTGATTATGTTCTCCTTATCCATAGAAATATTTCTGGAGTAAGAGTAAACTGTTCTAATAGTCTTCATTGAAGATTTCATTTTCTTTCAAATTATATGGTAAATATTTCAATAGTTATTTACTGTCCAGTTTTCTTAGATGGGTGTATTTTGGTTGTTAGTAGTGGTAGGTAATGCACAAGTTGTTTAGAAATTAAATGGGGTTTTTCTCAGAAATACAGGCTTTTGTCCCTTTTGTTGTGAGGGTGGTATGTTGTTTCCTGTGTACTAAACTGTGAGGTTCTACACTCAGAGTTTACCTCTGGGAGGCAGTGAATCTGTTTCTGGCATGTTTTCACCTTGCTCCAGGAAATGGTAGCTGGGTAATTTTTTTTAGGACTTGAATTTATTGTGCCTTCCAGCACTAATTCTCTCCTCCACGCATGCCTGTGCACATAAACTCCATCTCTAACCGAGCAGAAAAACTGAACCCTCTAAGATCTTCTAAGCCCTGACACTGGAGGGAAATCCTTGTGATTGTGCTGTCACGTTTAGCACCTCTTTCCAACACCCCAGCACTGAAAAGCCAGCCCAGTGTGCTGGTTTGCCTCTTGGAGGTGCGTCAGTGTTCCGTGCTCCAGAGCCACGTACTGAGGCTGGCTACGAACCCAAGTGTAACCACAGCGGGGCAGCAGAGGGAAAGGATTGAAATATCCCACAGCTTTCCATCCTTTTCTTCCTTCCTCAGAGTTTTCTAAATGTGCTTTACCACAGAATCACAGAATGGGCTGGGTTGGAAGGGCCCTACGAGGATCATGGAGTCCAACTCCTGGTCTTGCACAGGACCATCCCCAGGGATCACTCCCTGTCCCTGAGAGTGGAAGTGGAAACTCTTCTTGAGCTCTGTCAGCCTTGGTGCTGTGGCCTCCTCCTGGGGAGCCTCTTCCGATGCCCAGCCAGCCTCTGGTGAAGAAACTTTCTCTAATGTCCAACCTAAACCTCCCCTGATACAGGCCATTCCCTCGGGTCCTGTCACTGTCACAGAGCAGAGATCAGTGTCTGTCCCTGCTCTTCCCCTCACAAGGAAGTTGTACCTGCAGCGAGGTCTCCCCTCTGTCTCCTTTTCCAGGCTGAAAAGACCAAATGACTTCACCTACTCTTTATATGACTCCCCCTCTAGAGCCTTAACTATCTTCTTAGCCCTCCTTTGGATACTCTCTAACAGTTTATTATTCTTCTTATATTGCAGTGACCAAAACTGCTCCCAATATTCCAGGTGAAGCAGCCCCAGTGCAGAGCAGAGTGGGACAATCAGGCCCACTTGAATCCATTTCACCTCTAGCACCAATTTTATTCCATTGTCTTTTTATAAAACTTTTTGTGTCAAGGATCCATCATGGATTTTTTTCCCCTGATGAGGTGCTACTCAAAAGGGAGAGAAGTCAAAGAAAGACAGCATTATTATTATTATTATTATTATTATTATTATGCACCACCATACCATTGTACAGTCCAAGAAGCAACCTGGTTGGGGATTTACATAATCTCATCCTAGGCTTAGCATATTTTTATGTGTAAAGACAGTCATGGCAGAAGATACAAAGGAACACTGCAGAAATTGTGTTTACCCAGAAAGCTTCTGTTTTGCAAAAGTTCAGTTACAATCTTTCCAAAGATTTGTGATGTTCAAGCCTTATAAAATCAGTGAAAATGCCTATATTAGATGTTTTTTCTGGGTTATGTAAAGCCCTTTTTGCTGTAAATTTGTTACTGTCAGCCTTATTTGATTTATAAAGTAAATATTAATATACTTTATTCCTGTAACATTTTTCCCCTGAGAAACTAAAAATGCTTTGTAGGCATAAATAAATAGAATGTAAGTTACTTACCCACAGTCACATAACAAGGGCTTGGTATATTTTGCTAATGAAATCTAGGTACTTATGGATCTCTGTCCTATGTTTTCATCACAAGTTCATCCATATTTTCTCTTTTTATAGAACCTTTAGTGAGACAAAAGGTGTTTTACAGAATCATACATAGAACCTTCTTTTTTTTCATCCATCATATTGTTTAGTGACCCTCACCACTTCTGCACACATGTATGGTGCTTTGAATCCTCTCTTTAAAATGTTCTCCCAAAGTTTTCTTGTGTTTTGTCCCCCTCTTCTCCTCCCTGAATTCTCTTTCATCTGGTTCTTTCTGTAGAGGTATTTTTATGACCTCTGTCACTGTTTTATCTGAACAGGCCACTCTCTGTCTTTAATAATATTTGCTGGAGAAGTTCTGTTCTTCCTGTTTTATGGAGGACAGATTTATGAGAGTTATTTTAGCAAAATGAAATTCAAGGCACATGGAAAGTCCAGGTCAGGGGTATTTCTAGCATTTATTTGCAGATGACACAAAGATTGACAAAGCTGTTTTACAGAGCAATTTGGATTATACAATAAGATAAGCTATTCAAACAAAATGTGTTTTAGTACTGCCAGGTATGCAAGAACCACATGTTCACGTTTTGGCAATAAAGTGGAAGAATATTCTGAAAAGCAGTTTGAAAGGCATTTGTTGTGGTGAGATCATAATAAGTAACCATTTAAATTTGGGCTTCTAGTGCCCTTCTGACATTTAAAGAACCCTCTAGGGGCTCAGTGTGTTGAATTTTATCATAATTGTATCATTAAAGGTTTGGGAGATGCTCTTGTTATGGTGGGTCAATATCTTTGTGAGGATAGGGAAGATACTGGAGGGATTTCCAAGCTAGAAATAAAATTGTAACAGATGCAAGTGCTGGAGAATAAATCCAGATAAATGCAAATTTAAAAATAGATAGTTTTTCATTGAAAACATAATTCATCATTTAAGCAAGTTTCTAGAGGGAGAAATGACTTCTCCACCACAGTCTCCAGATATACACTTTTTTGGAGAATGTTCTCTGTGAAGTTACTGGTTTCAGTGAAGGGATGACTGAATAAAATAATGCTGATGTTAAACACGATGTCAGACTCTGAGGGAATGATTTTTTTTTTCTTATCTTGAAATGTATGTAACAACTTGTAGAGATATTTGTCAATTGTTGATTGAACTTGTTTATTTTCATGCTGAAGCCTAGAAATTGCATTAAGACTTCAGTGCATCCCACTGCCCACTGCTGGACTGCAGCCTCAGAAATATACATGGGCTGTAAAGAAGGATATGTTTTGGCAATTGATGCTGAGCAATACAGTGTTTCTGTTCTTCAACAAAAATCTCCACCTGGTAAGAAATAGCTGAGTGTGTTTCATTCAAGCAGGAAAGAAAGTAGATAGGTGAAAGCTTTTTGTGCTTTCTTCTGTTCTTCTATTGGGTACCTTACAGAAATTATAAAGCTGTTTTGTAGAACCCTTTTTTTTATTACTAGAGTAAGCATATGAGAATGTCTTTTTAGATTCTGTGGGGGTGTTTTTAACAGCCAATAACTGACTTCCATTTTTCTTCATTAAAAAAAAACCAAAAAAAAAAAACCCCAAAAATTGTAAATACCTCAAAATTTATTAAATTAACTGTGTTTCCAGGAATCCTGAGGTGCTGTCTCCTCTGCTAAGTGCCACTACTCTTCTGTGCCCATTAAGAGGGCTCCTAAATGGAGGATGCTGAGACACAGCCAGCAAAAATTGTTCCTTAGGCAATGTGTACCCCATCATCCTTTGATGGGATGGAAAGTGTCAATCCTGTGGTGCACATGAAGTTCATACCTTGGTCAGGGCTAGGAGGAGTACTGGAATATACTTCTCCCTAACATAGGGATGTTTCCCTGACAAACACTGGATTAGTGGTAATAGATAATCTCCTGGTAATGTTATTTTCTTCTGTTTACATATAGCACATGATTTTTTAAGCTGCAGTAAGTACCCCGACTTCATTTTTGATAGTTAACACCAAAATGGAAGGCTGCTTTTAAAACAATCTAACAAACCAGCATTTTTTTCTCTTTTTGAAATAATCAGACTTTTAAATGTAGCAAATCAAGAGTTGGAAATCATCAAGAAATAAAAACCTGAGGTGTGACCAGAACTGTTTTTGTCAGTTGAGTAGAAGGCAACAAGAATATTGGCCATTTGGGCCTTTTCTTGGCCTGTGTATTCATCTTCGAGTCCTGTCCTAAAACTGTTTAACAAAATGCTGTGTATTTATATTATACTGAAGCTTCTGCTTAATTTAAACCAGGCTGCAATCTGTATCTAGCAGAATGCTTAAGTGCATGGCCAGCTTTAAGCACATGCTGAACTCCTGATATGCTGCTGCAAACAGAATCATAAGGAGCCACAACATTTCACTTAGGTATTGTTTTCAGAGTGGCTGAATTTTCCTTCTACGTGTATAAAAAATAAATTATTGTTAGAAATAAGAATACCATAACTTAGTGCTAGAAGATAAATCTGCATCTGAGCCACTTTTCACACCCAAGTCCATGTTATCTCCTTGTTACAGCTGTAAACTGAATAACAGAACTGTGCTTGCTCAGTTGCATAGATGGCAGAAATGGTAGATATTAGGAAGAATGCACATTTTTCATTTAGCATACTGAAGCTGGCCTTTTGTTGAATAGAGTGGAACACAACTGACTTGTTTTACAATATTGATCTACAAACAAGGTTGACATTATAAATTTTTTTCTTTTGTGCAGAGTTCATGCAGAAAATAGCAGATGTGGTGTCCTATGCTCGTAGTGAAGTGCAGAAGAAGAAAGGTATTTCCATGTTCCAATGAAGCTAATAGATTTTTAGGCAGCACTCCTGATGTCTGGGAGTAATAATATGTGAGTGCAGCTGGAAGCCACTGGTTAGAAAAACTCATCTCACACTGGCCTCTGCAAGACACATTGTTGGCAATCTTGTGTGTGTTTACATGACAAAAGATTAACAGCTTTTCTGCTAAGAGACAGCCAAATTAAAAGCCTCAGGAGAAACAGTGACAGTGGGAAAAATTGTGTTCATTCTAATTTAAATTGGAATAAGTGGTGCTAGAAGAGGTTCCCTACTGCTTAGTTTTAGCATTTCTGTAGAACTGCAATCACTCATCATTTATCTGAGTTAGGATTTAGGGGTTTGTCTCAAACACTTTGTTTTGGGCACCACAGTACAAAAAAGAATGGATGAAGTTCAGCACATTTCCACAAAGGTTGTTACAGTCTTGTTACATTACATACAAATTTGGTGTGAGAAAACTGTTTGTTCAGCCTGGAGAAAAGGAAATGAGGAATTTTACTATTGCTTTAGCTATCCAGTGAAAGGTTACAGAGAAGATACAACCAAACACAGTTTGCATCAACAGGAATTCTGGGTATATTTTAGGAAATAAATACTTTCCAGTGAAGGTAGTCAGACATTGGGACAAATTGCCCAGAGAAGACATGGAATTGCCATTTTTGGGTATATTCAAACCTTAGCTGATATGAGTCTGGGCAACATAATTCAACTTTGCAGTTGGTTCTGAGTTTGAAATCAGCTCTGTGCTGAGCAGGAGGTTGGATTAGAGGACTTCTAGGATCTCTTCCAATCTAAATGACTCATGATCCTTTTACTCACAAATAAATAGTAAATTATCCCGGATTTGGAGTTGCAATACATGGATGAAATAAATTAAATTTGATAATTTTTGTTGGTTTTGTGCTTTCAGGTCGCAAACCAAGCAATCTGCAAAAACCAGTTTTACTTGCCATGGCATTTTGTAAAGAGGGACTGTATGCAGCTGGACATGTAAGGCATCCTTTGTGCGTTTGATTTACTCTGAGTGTGTGAAAATCTGCATTCAAATGGAGCATATTTGCAGAGTTCACTGCAAAGACAGGAGTTAGGAAAAAGTGAGGGGCTGCAGGACCATAAAGTTCCTCTCTGGTGTTGACTATATTACTTTGTTAAAGCTTGATACAAGGGAGCAGAGTGTGAAAGGATTCCATTTTTGTCCTCAAAGAAGCAATAAAAGAGGATAATCCTGGTTTTATTTAAGAATATTGTAGAGGAACAGAAATGAAGGATGGACAAAATAGGAAAGGAGAGAAAATGGCCAATAGAATTACCAAATTATTTTGTGCAATATATAACTCAATATCTAACTCAATCTGAAAATGCCATTGTACATTCCTGCTCAAGTGGGAGACAAATTCTTACACTGTTTCAAAAACAACAATATGAAATCAAAAGCATTATCTAATGAGAGAATCTGTTGTCATCAAACATGGACTGTCACTAAGAATTATATTAAAGAACACCTTTATGTTCAATAGATTTATTATCTCAGTTTAGAGTGCTTTAATTTAAACCTACTAAAGACAAATGACACCATTGGTGATGGGATGCAGTTAAACTCTGCTGCTCTAGTGATATTCTTAAGATCTTGCAGTTTATTTTGCCAGATAGTATAACTGACATAGACCTCATGTGGATTTGTACTTTTCTGCACAGGAGAGCATTTTAATCTTTTATCACATCAAAGATCTGCAGTATGAGATAAAAATCTGTGCTGATATCTCAGAGCCCATATCCAGCCTCGTGTTTTCTCCTGATTACACCAGTCTGCTGCTTGTCACTGACCAGGTACAACATTTGAGATAACAGCACTACATAATGCTATGTTCCTGGGATTTTATATGAGTATGCTAATACTATTAGTACAAAATGTTTATGTAATCACACAAGTATAAAATGTTTAATGTAATCACACAAGTCAACAAATTATATGAGAAGAGAACATAGTCCATTCTGTGTTTTTACTGAAAATTGGAAAGACTTTTAATGAAGCACAGAACAATTGTCTCCTACAGATGATGGAATGTAAAGTACCTCATGTTGGGATTTCCCAACAGAAATCCTTGTGTGTGTTCAGTTGAGTACACGTTCAGGGTCTCTCATGTGTCCAAGTCATGGATCTACTGGGCATGAATTCCAGGCTTGATGTGTGCCTGCAGAGGGAGAAAAGTGTAGCTTGGGTGTATCAGACCTAGTGTGACTCTGCAGTAGAGTTGTTCTCTCTAGACATGAAGTTTTGTGCTGGTGTCTATTTATTCATTTCTTGAGTAACATGCAATCGCATGTGTTTAAATTGCTTTATGAAAGAAAGTTTGAGAAACAAAACTTCTTTGAAAATATGGTTAACTGGAGTGCTCTAAAAGGAACTAACATTAACCAGGGTAAATTAATATAATCCTCTAAACTCAGATGAATCCTACTAGGCACATTTTACCTAAGGTTTGAGTCAAATATAAAAGCTCAAAGAGTGAAGCTCAGAAAGATGGGAGGGTTTTTTTTAAGTCTTCAAAAGCTTCTAATGAAGAGTTTCATATGCCAGTGATGGATTATTTCTCTGTATTTGTCAGGGGACAGTCTATAGTTACAGACCTGCCCATAGTGGAGAAGCTGTCAAACTCTTGGATGCATCTGGCAGTTGTTTTCTGGCAGCTGATTTTCTTACTCCAGGGAACAACTACTGTGTGGTAAATAATTGTATTATTTCTAATATAGAATAATAGCTCTTTTCAGGTAACCAATATGTTCTAAGGCACAAAATGAAAAGCCTTGCAGAAATCAAATTGTTCTGATATTTGTTACAGTTATGTAACTTCTCATTAAGGAAGTGAATAGCATTCATTCAGCTATAGTCTATAAAAGGGTCAGAACTTTTATACTGGGTTTCATGTTGGATAATTTATGTTGTATTGGTTCTGATGCTGATTTGTGTGATTTAGATTGTTCAGGAAGATAGCTGAGCAAAAGATGGATTCAGTTCAGAGAACTGATGTTGTCCAACAATTGCTACTGATCTTTTCAGCCCTCTGCACAGATTGGAGCATCCTGAGAGATACTTCTGTGCTGAGTCCAGGGACCAAGAAGGCCTTACTCATGCACCTGTCCATTCTTAGAAATTCCTTGTTTTTCACTGTCTTTTACCCCTGCAAGACATATATCTTAGCCACCAATTCATTTCCAGGCCATGAATTCTCCAGGTAGCCAGCCTAGAAAACCTGGGGTCATAGTCTATTAAATTGGCTGAATCTCTTTGTTCACCATTAGCATGGGAAAGCTAAATTTTACCTGACTGTGTGTGAGTAGTGTGAAGGTTGAGTGATCTCTAGCCTTACTTCTTGTAAGCCTCACTCCTTGTAATTATGGAATTACAAAATTACCTGGATATAGGAAGAACTCAATTGTTTTGATGCACATCATTTTTCCTGTGAGAAAATGAGACCTCTCCTCAAGGCCTTTCCTTTGCAAATAAAATTATAAGCAGGTTGTTCTATTGCTGGCAGGATGGCAGGAGTGCTAATATTGATCAAGCTGACAAATTTTGCTCTGCATTGTCTCATTCTGCTAGAAGCTGCAGGAATGCACAAAAATTATTGAAAGTATTCCTTAAGTTGATGAACCTTGCAGCACCTGGATTTAATGAAAAGCTAAATAATCCCAAGTAAACCTTAATCTGCCATGCTCAGTGATTATTTGAATCTATATTGTATAGGAGATCACTAGTCACTTCCAGACTATTTGGTTGTTTCATCCTCTTCTGACTCTGTTTTTCTCTGTTCAACAGTCTGTAACAATTACAGGTGAAGTACAAGTTTGGTCCTTGGAAGATGGAACTTTCCTCAGCAAGATAAACCTTGATACTGAGGTACAAGTAACCAGGAGCTTATATCATGGCTGATACTTAAAAATTTCTGTATTTTTAAATTGATAGCATCATAGTCCTACAGATTTGCATCAATCAGTGCAGAGGAAAGCTCAGTGATGTCTTTGAGCAACCCATCAATGAGATTTAAAGATTATCTTTCAGAATGTTTCCTTGAGCTAATCCTGTCATGTTTTTATCTTGACTTCAAAGCAGAGGAAACATTTCAGCCAAATGTCCTCATGATGCATCTTTCAGCACATCTTTGTAAAAAAATCTAAATTTTTATGGTATTCCTTTTTTTTTTCTTTTTAATGAGTAACAGAAAAGCTTCAAAAGTATATAAGCTAAATGCCTTGACTGATAATGAAAAACAGGTTTTAAGAATTGAATTGCTAAAAGTATTTCAAACTGTTAATGCTTTGTCCTGATTTAAGATGCATTCAGACCCTGAAATCTGACATAGTAAAGAATAAAACTCTTTTCTATAACAGCTATACACACAACAGTGCACTCACTGTTTTATTTAGGTGAAACTTCTTTCACTTAAAATCTAGAGTGTGGGTATAATGGTTGTTTTTTTCTCTGTAAAGAACAGAAGTTTTGATGTGTAGCTCCAAAGCATAGATAAAATTTCCATTATGTCTCTAAATACTTTCTTTGTTAAAAACATGTTTTTTAAATAAACCACTTGTGGTTTCTTCTTCAAATTTTAGGGACTTTTAAATAGCAAAGGAAATTGCATGCTAGCAAATAGCATAATATATAAAAATATGTTGAATTGTGAAGTATCTTCTACTTCTCAACCAGGCAACTTCTATGGCTTGCAGTCCCTCCTCCAAGAGTGTTGCTGTAGGGACCCAAGGAGGTCAAATCTGTTTCCTTGATGTTACCAAAGCTGAAGCTCCAAGGGTTGTTCACAAAACTTTTCTTTCCAAACTTCCAGTGCTGTCTTTGCAGTAAGTATGTAGTAGGGTAGAGATATTGTCAATTTATTGCTTGAGTAATGATATTAGTTGAACAAAAAAAATTGACTTTTTTATGCTACAAATAAAAAATTAAAATATTTTAATAGCTTCTACATTTTTTGAGCATATTCTGAATTGCTTGCAAGAGGCAGTAGCAGGATTTATATGAGAGAAATATAATAAATCTCTATTTTAAGAAAGTTTAACTGAACACAGAAGATACTGATGTATAAGATCCTTTCTGAAAAATCACATATGCAGTAATTATGCACAATTCCATGTATCTCACTTTAGAGGGTTATTTCTCACTGAATATAAATTTAAGGTTTTGTGAAGTTAAATTTAAGCCTTTTGGTCATCTCCTCCTATATGATGGATTTTTGTTACCATTGCTAATTATTCATTTACTTGAAGTTCTGGAGATTACCAGTCCTCTTGTAATTAGCTCTAGTTATCTAAAAGGCTTTTGGTGTTTGGTTGGGATTTTCTGTTGGTTGGGTTTCTCCCCCCTGCCACAATTTTTGAAAAATCTGAGAGTATTTTACTCTACTTTGCAAAAGATAGAATGGATTTTGAACTGTTCAACTTTAATATAAATCTGCCTGCTATTTGAGACTCAGATGTATCCCTTTTCACAGCTACCTAAGACAGAACTTGAAAAATAAATACGGAAAGCAACTTGTTCAAAGTTGTTCAAAATTAAATCAATGCAAAAATGGGGTTTTTTTCAAAATAATGTCAAGATCTGTGTAATAGTTTTATTTCCAAAAAAGTGAATGTAAAAGAAATTTAGACTTTACAAAGTTGTTAGTGCAGACTGCTGTGGAGTAGGATCAGCTTTAAATTGACCTCTCACTCAATTAGAAACTGCACTTATAGTACTGAGCTTTATATCTGACCCTAAACTGTAAACCCAGGAGCTGAAATTTATGTTTATGCATTCAGGCAAGTTATGGGAGTGAAATTATTTGACTCTTTTTGTTGACTGTATTGAATTGATTTCTGCTTGGACTGTATTGAATTGATTTCTACTTGATTTTACCTAGTTATGATCAGATGGGCCAGTTCCTCATTGCCAGAGCTACAGAAGGACACATCTTTATTCTAGATGCTCGTCCATCAAAATTGTTCCAGGTTCTGGGATATATAGGTAATACATGTAACAACATTAATTACATTTTCTTTTCTTTATTTTATGCATTTTAAGTATACTTATCATTCAGCCTAAGCCATTCACCTTCCTTCTATTAATTTTCCTGGGAGACTAAACATGTTCTTCCCACCTGTTTTCTAAGGGCCAGAGTTCTTTTTGGGGTTTTTTGTTCTGGTGGGTTTGGTTAGTTGGTTTTGGTTTTTGCTTTTGTTTTCCCCTTTGTAATTTTAGTTAGCAAATGTACCAATATTACCTTTCTTTCAAAGTATGTATAACTCACAGGGAAAAGAATGCACTAACTGACAAACTGATCACAGCTCCAGCATAAAATTAATAGTGATGGCAAAGAAACTAAAGAACTTTGTGAGAATTTGGACTAAAGTACTGTAGGTTATAATCATTGTTCGATCTCCTATTTCAAATTTCTACCACAGACATTTTTTACATGGGAACTGCTGAAATGGTCAGCTTTGATGATTGATAGTGAGGAATAAAATATGATGAATTTTAACTCACAAAAAAAAAATTGGAAATTGTGAATTTATTTTTCCAAAAGCATTATTCTTACAGATCATATCTGTGTGTATAGATCTTCACCATAATTTTAAGTATAAAGGACATTATTTTATCATTTTAATTGGTTTAGCAAACAGAACTATATCTCCTTAAATAACTTATGTAATTTTCCTGATCATATATATTCTCATTGTCTGGAGGACTTGTTAGAGGAGGGTTTTTCTGTTCTTTATCTGGCAGTTATCAGCAGATAGCCTCAAAATTGCTGCAATTCAAGCTTGAGGTAAATTGAGATTTAACTATTTAATGTAATATTAATGTGCTGGTGTTTAGGGATTCCCAGCACCCAGTGCCTCAAGGGGAGTTGAGTGCATGCTCCTGAGCTGTGTTCCCAACAGGAGTCTCATTTTTTGTCACAGGATATTTTAATAAAAACAATGTTACCATGCCACAGTAACAATTTCCATTGATGTTCCTTACCTGCTTCAGTACTGGACGGTGAAGTGCTCCATCTTTGTGTAACTCCTGACTTAAAGCATGACTTAGTTAAAGTGATGGTACTTCTTAATGTAGCAGAGGACCAACAAGCAAGACTGGAAATTTTTCATCTGACTTCAGCAATGATAACAGGTAAAAATTGAAATAGATACTTTCATTTTCTAGGGCAATTAAGGCTAGTGTCAGATTTTCAAGTTTTTTACATTTAATTTTGAAAAGGCCTTACATTTTACAAACTTTTCAAAAAGTAGTTTTGTAGTTTTCAACAAAGTTAGTATTTTCTTTAAATATTCACTAATTTTGGACTTATTTTTCTGCCTGTGTTTAGATACATAAAATGGGGCTTTATTTTCAAAGCTGCTGAAGAACTACAGTTATTGTCTTCATTTCAGTTTTATATCAGGTGCCTTGTCAGTCTTAATTTCTGGTGTCCCTTTAAAGCTCAAATTAGGGAATTAATAAAATATATTACCTTTATATGACTAACTTTTATTAACTAATAAAATATATTAATTTTCTCAACAAATAAAATGCCCTTTTGAAGATGTGAACTGCAGTGCTTTAACCAATACCACCCAGGCTGTATGTTCCTCCTGGCAGAGATTCCTAAAACAAGTTCTAGATGAAGGCAGTGGTGACATGAACCTGCATGCAAACTAATTAGCACTAATTATGTTGACGTAATACTCAAGAAGCAGAGTAAATTAGTGCATGCAAATAGTTACATCATGGTGGTTAAAGTGTTTCCAGTACTTCTTTAGAGCCAGTAGAGCTATTGCTCTGCTTCTCTGCAGTGTCCTGCACCAGCACAACTCACTGAGCTGGTGTTAAATCTAAGTGTTAATTAATTTCCAGTCACTTCCCTGAAAACTCACCTCATGCTCACTCCTTGCTGAGGATCATTTTCATAACTACATGATAGACAAAGCACCTGTATTAATGGTAGTCATGCCTCTTCTTTCTCTCTCTTTCTTTTGTCAATCCTTTAGATAATGAAAACTGTGTGAATGAACAAGGAATATTTAATGCTAGTGACCTTAAAAAGAAGCAATATGATGTGGATTACCCTTTGTGCTCAGCAGTCAGACTGAAGAATAACACTGTGTATGGCTACTGCTCCTGTGCACCTCTCATCTGTCAATACCAACTCTCTGAAGTGGTAATTCTCTGAAGTTGCATTATTTTGGGTGGTGGTTAAATACTAGCTAAATAAAAACAAAGGCTGCAGATGAAATTAATATAGCAGGACATTATCTTAAATCTTCTCTCTGGTCAAAATACCTACTCCATACATACTCATCAACTTTCAGTGTCCTACCACTTGCTCAGAAAACTGGCAAAAATAATTTCCTTGTTCTATTATTTGATTCTTAAAATCCACACAGCTTGCAGGCACTTAAAAGTGGCTTCTGTGCTGGAGCTGTGGGTTTGTGCAGTCTGCTCTGAGGACATGCAGCTCTTGAAGGGACTGAGCCAACATCAGCCCAGGACTCTCAAATGCAATCCCAGCCCAGCCTCACAAGGAAGCAGTGGGGGATTCAGGAAGCCACTCTCACTGAGAGCTGCAGCTCTCTGCAGGTCATAGTTCTCCCAGAGTTTATGAGTCAAGGCAGGCAAAAAGGTGAATTCTAATAAAATCTTTCCTCCTTGACATGTCCCATCCTTTCTAAGCCAAGAAATTTAGGCTCGAATGTACTGAATCCAGACCCTTTTGCAGAGATGAGAAGCAATCAGCAGCACAGCAATGGCACTACTTCCTCAGCTCAGTAATCCAACAACAGTTTAAACTGCAATGCATGTGGTAACCCACAAACCTCTCATTAATTTTCTCAAAATGGCATAGATATCATCTGAACTGCTGCTAACCTTTTGCTTGTTTGGCAGACTACGTTCGGAGGTCCAACAATATTTTCATCAGAACTGACGGTTCCTAGCAAACAGTTTGGATCAGGTTTGCTCTGTTTATCACCCAACAGCCAGTGGCTGGCAGCAGCAGCCAAGGATGGTGTTTTGTTTATCTACAATACTTCTACTCTGGTAGGTGGGCGTCTGGGCACAGGCTTTGTTTGATTTATGTGAGACAAAAGTGTGAAAATTACTTCCTTGAACTGTAAACTTTTCCTCACTTGCATAGAAGTTGTGTGAGAAAAATTTATGTTGAAAATGAACTGGCTTAGCATTATACAAGACAATTATTTTTATAATGAGTGTGTATACATAAAAAAAAAAGCAAACAAACCACTTACTTCCTTCTTCAGTAAATTGTGTAGTATCGATAATTTTGCTATTGTTCTCACCTCCTGCAAAATCAATATACCTCAAACTTGTCCCATGTGTAGTCAAACCTTTTTAAACTTAAAAACCCTAGTATTTTATGTACTTTGTACTGCCATTTTGGATTGAATTTTATCTAAAAATAAAGAAACATTTAAATATTTTTTAAATCTAAGTAATAAAAATATTTTAAAGACATATTCTATTATAAAAACATATTTGCTGATACTGCTTCTATGACTTCTCTAGGATGCTCTTGCTCAAAACCATTGTCACTCATATCAAGGAGGGGGAATCAGATCCATGATATTTTCCCTGGATGGCAATTTCATCCTAGTTAACGGTGAAAATGATTGTGCCCTGGTGTGTCTGAAGTGGAAGTATGTATAAAGTGGCAGACTAATATTGATTGTGTCATTTCTTGTATCCTGATAAATTTTTCCCTCTACTTGTGATTCTAGACTTCTTTTTCCTAGTCTCAAAGTAAGGAGAAGAGTTGGATAGAAATAAAATCATTCCTTTCATCTTTTGAGGCAGCCTGACCTCCCTAGCTCAGGAAAAGTCTTACACTTTGGGTCTGATTGCAGCACAACATACAGGAATATCTTCTGAGAATTTTTACGGAATCACTGAGTTGGAAGAGACCTTCAAGATCATCAAGTCCAACCCATGCCCTAGACCATGGCACTGTGTGCCACGTCCATTTTTTGAACACATCCAGGGATGGTGACTCCACCACCTTCCTGGATAGGTCATTCCTGTAGTTTATCATTCTTTCCATAAAAACTTTTTCCTAATAACCAACCTATATTTCCCTTGGTGCAGCTTGAGACTGTGTCCTCTGGTTCTATCAGTTGCTGCCTGAGGAAAGAGACCCCACCTGGCTACAACCACCTTTCAGGGAGCTGTAGATGGTGATGAGCTCACCCCTGAGTCTCCTTTTCTCCAGGCTGAGCACCCCCAGCTCCCTCAGTGGTTCCTCACAGGGTTTGTGTTCCCAGCCCCTCTCCAGCCTCGTTGCCTCCTCTGGGCGTGCTCCAGCGTCCCGACGTCCTTCCCAACCTGAGGGGCCAGAGCTGGACACAGCACTCAGGGTGTGGCCTCACCAGTGCTGTGAACAGAGGCAGAATGACCTCCCTGCTCCTGCTGGCCGCACTGTTCCCAATCCAGGCCAGGATGCCATTGGCTTTTCTGGCCATCAGGGCACACTGCTGGCTCATGTTCATGGCAATCAGCACCCCAGGTCCCTTTCTGCCAGGGCACTGTCCAGCCACACCGTCCCCAGCCTGTAACACTGCAGGGGGTTATTGTGGCCAAATGCAGGACTTGGCACTTGGACTTACTAAACATAACCTGATACCTCTTATCATTCTCACATCAGCTCTGGAAAGGGCTTTCTGGGCATGTAAGGGATGTAATCTGAGATACTGTTTTAACTCAGCGAAAAGGAGACATCACAGCTTTAATGGAAATTCTACTGTGCCTGTAGAGAGCTCTTAGCACACATTAGGATTAAGAGGCACTTGAAAGTACAGCTTTCCTGCAGGAAAATAAGTGTTCAGGTAGATTAATAAAGATGACTCTGTCAAAGCAATATTTCTAATATGGGTAATCCATCTTTCAGAATTTTTATTTATGTGCAATTCTAGAACTCAAACAATACAAAAATATTGAATGTGCATTTTTAACAAGTTTATAATTGTGTTATAAAGAGTATTTAATACTTTGTCCTTTTTCATAATATATGAAAAATACATCAGTTCCCTTTCTGTTTACCAGGGAGACAAAGAAAACTGAAGTTGAAAAAGCTGCTCATTACTGGCAATCTCTACATGATATACTGAACAAGTCTATTTCAGCTGAAGACTCTGTTTTAAAATCTATGGCAGAATGGAATTTTGACCCAGAATCCACATCAAGATCATTTTCAGTAAAGAAATTTAAAGTGCTTTCTTTATTTTTATTGGGGGGGGAAAGTTTGATCATTATCCTAAAATTTTACATGATAAAAATTGTCCTTAATACACTGATCCTTTTGTTAAAGTGGAAGAATACCCTTGAGGATAGGCTGAATATGCTTAAATAGTACTTTCTGAAAGAGTACTATCAAAGAAATAGGATATTTATGTGAAGATGACATTCACATCTTGAGTTTCCCTTGGTTTCCTCACCGACAGAAAACTCTGTGAAAGTCAGTTTTTCCTCATGTGAAGTTACATGTCCTTCCCAGTGAGATGTTACTGCTGTACATTGTGTGTTACTAATTGTATGGCTTTTCATTGAAACCAATAAAATAGGGATTACAGAGATTAGTCCAGTCAATCATTTCAATCAAAAGGCTGTGCATAATAGCAAGAGTTTGCAGGATCAGATCTGGGGACTAGTTAAGCAACAAAATTGTAGCACCCTCTAATTTGGTGGTGGTGCTGCTGTTTCTAACGGGAGTCCACTTTTTCTTTCATTTCCATCTTTCACTTACTCTTATAGTACCTGAGCTAGTTGTTTATATCCTTAATATAAACATCAGGAGGCACCACTGAAATCTTTTCATGCACAGGTGACAGAAGAAGATGGAGACATCACAGATACTGATGGCATGACATGGATGGGCCAGAAAATACAGAAGGTACTTTCAAAAAACATTAATCAAATGTAAAGTACTAATCAAAACCAGAGTTTTCAAGGGTCATTAGTCACTTGGGGTACCAAAGTATTTGCTGTAAACAAATCTAGTTTCAAAAGCTTTTCTCACATGTGACCCTTTCTTTAATCATTGTGATCTCGACTTGTAGAAATTCTAGGCCAAAGGCCAAGGTTATAAACACATCAGAGAAGGTGCCTAGCACAATGGGAGCTCTGAAGACCAGAAGAACAGTTCTATACAAGGAGTATACCAGAAAAAAAAAAAAAAAGGCAAATAAAAACAAGGGGGAAAAAAGCCTGACAAATTCACTTATTTTAGAAACTTAAAAAACTTTTTATACTATATGTCAAAAAGTTGTCAAGAAGATTATTACCAGAAACCAAGCAGATTACTCAATGAAAAGTAAAAACATTTGAAAATTTTCCACAATGAAAAATCTAAGGATTAAAAAATTCTGGGAGTAGGCTTTATGCAGTTTAATGTGTCTGTAAGCATTGCAGTTGTAATTACATCTTTCTTTAGTATTTTCTTTTTTTCAAGTGCTATTGCCCTACAACCAGTTTACAATGTGTCCTGGCTGTAAAATCTGTTTTCTCTTGTGCAATTCTGAGGATCATCCTATTGAATTAGGGTTGTGTCTGTTTCAGTTATTAACCCCTCTGGCATTTTATTTTCTGTACAGATAATGTTCCTTGAGATTACTTCTGATTTTTTTTTTCTCTTGCCTTTTTTTTTTTGCCTTTCAACAATGCATTGGTTGTATGTCAGGTTATGAGAGAAGAGACTCTGAGGTTTGCTAACCAGAAGAAAGAGGTGCAAATGGGAATTAGAAATCTGCGTGAAACTGTGAGTTTCTTACCAGGGTAATGGCTCAGCTTCCTGGTTTTGTTTACAAGAACACTTCCTTTATGGCTGTGAGCTCTAGTGCTCAGTTACATTTTTGTCATAGACTCTGAGCAGACAGGTATTAAAGAGATGTGCCTCTTCAGGGACCAATGCTGAAACTGCCAGGAGCTACTGTCTGCTTCTCATTTTCCTTTGCTCCAAATGAATATTTTGTGCCAGCCTCATACCTTGAGCTATCTGCCCCCTCAGCAAGCTAATTTCTGCCTGCCTAACAACCTTCCATTATAAAAAAGACTGTCCTCTCCTTTTTCTTCTGTTTCTTCCCATAAGGCAGTTAAAACTGCAGATAATTAAAATAATTTTCTCTGATGTCAAGTTAAAAATAGCAGTTCCTCTATTCACATTCAAATTACTTTTTATTCCTTATATTTTTTTAAATAAAAACAGATTCAGAAAATGCTGCATGAAAATGAGCAGGTGCCAGACATTGAGAAACTCGAGCACAGGGAGTTCAACCTGGATTTAGAAGAACAGGAACAAGTGCAAGCAGAGGCTGAAGAAGATGTGGCCAGGGTATGGCAGAATGGGGGAACATTTTAAAACTATCAGTGTAAAGGAGAAAAGTTATTAAATAACAGAGGATTAGCTCAAAGTTGCTGTTCACTGCTGAGAAGCAGAAAACCAGGAAAGCATTTAAAGTCACTTTTGAAGCAGGTGAAACTGCTGAGGCAGACAAGGCAAATTGGAATATGATTTATGCCAGAAACTATAAATCTCACACTGTGGCCTTGGGATTGTTGGTTAAGATCTAGAATGCTTTTCTTCTAGAAAATGATGCCTTCAGTACTATACAGATAGTTTTTGGAGAAGACAGCTGTGATAGTCTAAGATAATGAAATATTGATAATTCATTTCATTTGTTAGTCTTCTTTCAGTAACTCAATACAAATTGTCCTTATATTGTTACTTTGCACCACATCCTGTTATTTTCTCTTCTTTGTCTTGAAAGGCGAAGAGGGAGATTGAGATGGAGATTTTATCCTACCGCTATTTGCAGGATTTAATCAAATTTGAGTGCTGGGATAACATGTGTGTAAAAGAACGTGCAGTTAAGGTAACCTCTGCTTTCTAAGATATTTTCTGCAGTAGTTTATTTATTCCTTAAGGTACAGAGACAAAATAATGCATTTCTGATTTGCTTACGGTGTGGAAAAAACTTCACTTCTTCCCAAGGCTTGGGGAAATCTTTTATTCTGTTAATTTTGTCTGAGCCTGATGAATTTTACCTTCTAAAGTGGAAAGTAGTGCTGATAAGCAAATAGGGAACTCTAATTCCTTTATATCAGACAATATATTTACACATTATTGCTAATGTTCAGCAATAATTTTTCTTTGTCAGTCCATATGAGTTCTGCTACAGAGAACATAAAAGCAAAATTTGACCCCAAATTTTCCTATTTTAAATAGAGGGAGATGAGTCAAACTGATGATACTGAATGATCCCAAGGGTAGTGAAAGACCAGCTCATTTTACAAAAAAACCAAACAAACTAGTTCTGCTTTAATTCTGTGAATGAAGATGGATAAAGAGGCCACACCCATGGATTATTTTTTTAAATACAATTTTAATGCACAGGTGACAGAAGAAGATGGAAACATCACAAAACAATGTATTAAATACAATGTATTTAATACATTGTCTGTACTAATTGATCCTCAATTTTATTCCTGATTTGAAGCAGTCTGTAACTGTTTAGCATTCAGGTATTGAACAAATGAATTGATAGAAGCATGAAGAAGAACTCCTTACTGTGGATTTTTTTATTTTAAATTTGAGCAGTGCTTCCATGTGGATTTTGCAGTGAGGAATTTTCCACTGAAGGAACGTAGTAAAGAAGAGCTGGAAACTTTGAAGGAAGCTCTCCAGTTAAAGCGGACAGCTGATCTTCAGGTACAGATCATGATCTTCTCAGTTGGCATTTTATCACTTCTTTAACTAGTTACATTCCTAAGGCCCATTTTCTTGCTCTAGGAGTTGGCCAAAAAAATTTAAAAACATAAATCAAGGTGAAATGTTGTTAAAAAAAAATGTATTAGTCTTAAATAATCACAGAATAGCTGAGGTTAGAAGAGCCCTTTGGAAGTTACCTAGTCCAGCATTCCTGGAGCATTTACTCAGGGCTATGTCCAGTGAGGCTTGGAATATCTCCATGGTGAAAGAATCCGTAAGCTCTCTGAGCTACCTTTTCTCATGTTTGACAACCCTCACAGGAAAAAGAACCCTCCAAGCCTTCTCCTTCCTGAGGGTAAACAATTCCAGTTCTTTCAGTCTGTCCTCACATATGAAATGTTTTAAATCTTTACTGATATTAGTGCTCTATCACTGGACTTACTTCAGTATTCCCAGTGTTGTACTGGGGAACCTACCAATGGACCCAGTATTCCAGATATGATCATTTAAACTTGGATTATTTTGATCACTGAGTTAATTGAAGAATATAACCTCTAGAATTTTCTTCATTGTGTGCCACTGGATCGTGTACAAACTTAACACAGTTGCCATGTTTCTGATATGCAGGCTCAGAAGAAAAATCTTGACTCTGAGATTGGTTTATCTGAGGAAGAAGGAGAAGGGGCAGCATGGGAAGTGGCTGATCATGGTGCACCTCTCTGCCTCAATGGAAGCCTCAGCTCTCAGTATGGTGGGGACACATCTATCCTCTACCACCAGTGTGACCTGCACACAAAGGAGCAGAAACTCAATCAGACAATATTATTGAAGGTGATATCTTCTGAAACCTGTCCTGCTGCAGTGACACTCTTGTATCTGTTGGTTTTTAAACCAATCACAGCCACTGTTAAATTTTGGACATACTGACACTAAACAATGGAGAGTGGCACCAGTCTCTGAGTAACTGAGACAAAAGCTGATACATGCACAAACTGCTCTGGCTTTGCCAGCTTGGGTGTGCAAGAACAAGATTTTATGAAATTGGTTATCCAGTTTCAGGGTATCTGTATCCTTTTCATGGTGCATTTTAGTAAATTGACACAGTAAGAGAGACATATGCTTTATCCTATTTAAATTTCTGCTTTTCTTTGTTGAGATCAATTCTTTATGCTAGAAGAAGAATTTATCCAGTAAGAATACAGGCTTTTTTAGATGATTGTAAGGTCTGAGGTGTTCTTAAAAAGTCAGTTTCCAATGTTTGTTTGTTTAATGGGCACATTTTACTTACATGGAAGCATATTGAAACTGCAGGTTGCATCAGGAAAATATATCCTTTGCCTCCCTGAACCTGTGATTCACAGTCTCTAGATTTACAGGTCACATGTGTTTTTCTTTGAAGCTCCTCCTTCTTTTACCTGGAGAGGGCCAAAGAAGAAGCAAATAGAGGAGCTAAATTTTTTATCTAGCTTTGGCAGCATCATGTTTCCTTCAGACTCTTTCTTAAATGCCAAGTGTACGGCGGAAAATGAATAAAAATTTCTGGGGAAAAAAAAAGGAAAAAAGACATCATCTGCCAAAGTCCATTTAACAAACTTGAACTCTATGCTTACAATTTTCACAAAAAAGTTTTACCATTTATTTCCTTGCCACACACACAAATACATTCATGATTCTGATGGCTTGAGGAGTAGTATATAAACATGGATGGATGTGACCTGAACAGTGCTGCTGTTTCCCTTTTTGGTATTCCAGGAAGTCATTTACAAAGTGAAGGCTGCTTTTAATGAGGAATTTGACATAATTGTACAAAAAAAGGAGCAGGAGATAGCACGAGTGAAAGAAAGAAACCTGAAGATCCAAGAAATCTTGGAGCAGCTTGACCTTCAAGTGGAATTGTGGGAGCCAGACTTTACAGATGATGAGATTCCAGAGCGAGTGCTCACCGTTCAGGATTCAGAGGTGTCTGAAAAATGCATCTTTGTATTTGACCCATTCAAACCCAGCTTTCTAATTCTTGTCATTTCCACACATTGTGTCAATACTGAAAAACCCTCAAGCAGAGGGTGTCTGTATACTTAAAATCATCTTTTTGGCCCATTTCCTTTTTAGGCAGAAAAGCCTTAATAAGTTGATATGAAATGAAAAATGTATACAAACTTAATTTTTTGCTGTTAAAAGTTTTAAAAATGCCCATAAATGAGACAGAAGTTCTTTGTTTCTAACATATAAACCAGGCTTTCAGGAATTGCTTCCATAGTTAAGGGTTTCTCTGTTTTCTCTGAGTGCCATTTAGAAACAAAGTAGTTTTAAACTAAAAATCTAAGTATTAGAGCATACTTAGTAATATACTTATAAATTCAATTAATTATTTACAAAGAAACATGATATTTCTTATGCAGTAAATTCCACTGATCTTATCTGATCATGTGGTCAATCTTTTCCCATTTTTCTTTGCTCTCTCACCAGTCCATGTCACTGAACTAGAAGAGAAGGCATATACAAAACACAACTATAGCAACAATAGCAACAAAATAATGATGGCTTATATTTTAGGATATTTAAATGTTAGCAACAAAAGTGATGATGGTTTATATTTTAGGATATTTAAATGTAGTTTCTGTTGCTGTTCAAAATGAGAATTTTCAACTTGAGGAATATTGTCATAGAGCAGAGATACAGCAAGCATTGAGAATTTGTAGTACACCACTGTCATGCTTTAACCCCAGTCAGCAACTATGCACCACACAGCTGCTCACTCACTGCCCCTTCTCACCAGGGTGAGGGAAACAATTGGAAGGGTAAAAGTGAGAAAACTCATGGGTTGGGATTAGAACAGTTTCATAACTGAAATAAAATATTATAATAATGACAACAATGATAATAATAGTGTAATTAATGCAATTAAAACATAATCATAAATGTAATTAAGAGGAAAATAATGAAAAGAGAAATAAATAAAGCCAAGACAAAACAACTGATGCAAATGAAAAAGAACTGCTCACCACCAACATAGCAATCCCCAGGCTGTGGGATGCACTGTACACCAGCTACTTGGAAGAAAATAAACTCCATCCCGGCCAAAACCAGGACTACCATTTTTCCAAAGGTTCTGAGTCCCTGTGATCACATTTGGAGAAAAGAATCCTGATACAAACTTCTTCATTTTCTGCCTTCAGATTAAAGCTGAGAAATACATGACTGAAGAGGAGAAAGAGCAGGCAGAAATGCTGGCTAAGCTTGAAAAGGAAAGACGCCTTGCTGCTACAGTAAGTGAAGAAACATCCCTTTTACATCCCCATTGTCTCTGTTTAGGCTGTTTAATTATTGCAGCACTGAAACATTCCAGTAATGTAGTATGAGAGAACAAATCTAAACTGGTAGGTATTGATGATAGGTGCTTCTTCCTTCTTATTATTGTTTACAATCAGAACTACATAGGTCAGCTGGGGGAAGAAAAGATAGAATGTTAGACTCACAGTTTTTAAACATGTGCTTAGGGGCAATTTAAAATACCATATCAGGTGGCTGGGAGCTAGATACATGTGCAAATTCATGCCTCTCCTCAATCAAGATCTTTTTGCTTGATATGTGTTTGTTGATTCAGCAGCCTCTCTTCTCCATGGTTCAGACTAAAGACTGTACTGCTTTCCTCTGGCTTTAAAATGCATCTGTAAAAAAACTAAGATGGTTGTGTCTCCAAAACAGATGCACAATTACAACTTGCTTCTTCATAGCTTGTCAGAAGTAACCTATGCCTGTGTTCTTTCCAAAACTGCCAAAATGGCAGTTCTAATAAGTTATTTGGCATATAAGTAACTTCACCAGAAAAAACTGAAACTTTTGGCCTGTTTCACACACATCCCCAAAAAGCATCAATCTGCTTTTACACGCTGAATAATCTAGAGGTAAACACTGTTATCATGCCCAAAACTTGCAATTGCTACACTTCCTTTTGTACCTTCAAATATTTTTTGTGGTTCTTCCCAGGATGATGATCGACTGCGTGCTCTTGAGGAAATGATGGGTGGAGTGCTGGAACTCAGGAGGGAAGACATTTTGAAAATGGTGAGATGTGTTTCTGCCATGTCCTTTAGGAACCCTGTGGGCTCTTCTGGCAATGTGAAATTCAACCAGCAAATATCTCCAAACTCAGTGACCAGAAAAAGCTGGAGAACTGCAGAATTGCATTATGACCAGAGGGACTCCATAAGAGAGCATACACATAAAAAGACCACAAGATTTTACTGCCTGTGTAGAATTACCTATCAACATTGTTCCTATCACATTGGAATACTCTGGAACATCATGTATTTAATGTACATCTAAGATATTACCATTATAACACCTATATTGCTGGGGGAAGGCTGTGATCTTACAGCAAACCACTTTGTTTCATTTAACTTACCAAATATAGATAGTACAGCAATAGAGAAAGGAAAGGATGTGAAGGAGGGCCACAGGAAATGGGTTGGTAGACCCAAGCACTCCTCTGAAATCAATCTGTTTTGGAATATTAGGACTCCACATAGAAGCTTATGGGAGCACGGAGTTAGGTTTGGGGTTCTGAAACACAAAATTTGGATTATCTTGTACTGCCAGTAGTACTGGAGTATGAAGTTCTTGTATTTTGCAAGATCCAGTAGTGAATTCCTGTAAGCCAGTGAGTCTGCATATATGTATGATATATAGACAATATAGATACACTAAAATTACTGGTGCAAGTAACAGACCAAAGCAACAGAATATATATGTTACTTTGACTTAAGACTTGTACCTTACTAAGAAATACCTTTTGTTAAATTTAGTGCATGCTGTAGTTTCTTAGTGTGCTGATGTAGACTTAATATTGCTTTTTAAACATGTTATTCTTCAATACTTCCAGGATATTCCTCCACCTGATTTTTTATCCAAACCTGAGGATCTTTGGACTGAAGAAGAAAAGAAAGTATTTGAAGAATATGAAAAAAAAGTCAATGAATTGAATGAAGAAAAAGAAGATTATAGACAGGTAAATTAAAATGAGGAAAAGATGGGTTTATTCACAGTGCTCATGACCAAAGCTTCCAGTCTTTCTTAGAAGCAACTTCTAAAAATGAATGCTAATAAATAGGATAAACTAGGAATAAATGATCATCAAAGAGCATATGGCATATTAAATAAATCCTACCTCAGAATCAGGCAGTCTCCACTTATAACAATTACTATGGGCAAAAACCTGTAAAAGATGTGATATCCTGAGAAGGTAACTTTCCTTCACAAATGTACCAGTATTTCTAAAATGTGTTTTTCAGGTTCATTCCCAGAGTTGCTGATGCCATACAAAAATAATAAAATTTATTTATTCTTCAAAGTGGTATTTGAACAACATAACTTTGTAGCCTGGCAGAACTCTCTTTCCAAACAAGTAATTTCTGTGGCCTTTTGGCTGAATTATACATTTCTATATTGTACATTCTCCATCATCTCATGTATATAGATATATATTGAGAGAGACATAAGAAGTTACTTGTTCCTCCAGATGTAATATTGGTGCTCTTGTCCTTCCCTTCCCCAGTTTCTGAGAAATGAATGGAAAAAAATTGAAGCTTCCATCAAGGAAACAACACAAAATTTTGATGAGCTTGTCCGCAAACTCTCTGTAAAGAAACTGAAATCACAGATGGTCATCTACCAGGTATTGCAAAAAGCATTAATTTTTCATCTGTACCTCTGTGCAGCAGAATTTTTAACTTTTTTATTACAATCATTTCACAGGAAGAACTCAAAATAATCAATCTCATTTACACTTTACTGTTGGATGAAGAGTTGGACACCAGAGAAGCTGGACTTCATAAATTCCTTATGAAAAAGAAGAAAGAAAAAGTATGTTATCATTTGGAATGCTGTTGTTGGGAGTAATGTAATGTTTAAAGTACAGTTTCATGTGAAGTCTGCTCTTTCCAAACCAAAATCTTGCCATAAAGGACTTTCTGACAAGTTACAGTCTTTTTTTTTTTTCAATTTGTACAGGTGACATACATTATAAATACTTCTGGTTTTCTTGATAGGTTCTCAGCTCAGTTCATCTTTGGTAAAACTTCATACATTCAGAAGGGCATGCTGCTATTTGTTTGCTATAAAGAATATTCTTTTCTACCTGGTATCAAGCTGAAAGCACAGAAGTAGGTCTAGGTTTCAATGCAAGTCTCTTACTGTGGTAGTCTGCAGGTTGCTTCTGGCTTTTGGGACAATATTATCCCATTTGCCCACTTTGACTTCATGGAGCTGTTCATGAGTCCTCAGACAATAAATATACAGCTGTCTCCACATGTCAGCTCTCCTGCTCAGCCTGTGTGTGTTTGGAGCTGCCAGCAGCCCATTGTGAGCTGCAGGGAGGGATTCCCAACGGGCAGCTAGCCCCCACCACTGAATTGGCTGGACTAATTTTAAAGCCATCTGAGGCCAAGTGTATACCAGCTTACAATTTTCAAATTTTTTTCCCCTCATTTTCTAAATGGCCTCATTGGTACAACTTTTGGTCCATGGAAACTGTCAAAAACTGTCACAACAACAAGTTTGTCATACAACAGAACTGTCTCCCCACCAGAGCATTAGAATTTAACAGCCTCTATAAAACATGACTTTAGTATCCTTATACATAGCAGAACTCTGCCATGACAATGGGGAAATTGCATTCTAAAGTTAAGAACTCTCCACTGAACAACATTTGGGATTTTTTGACTGGTCTTACCTGAGATGACATGAAAGTAAAGAGAAATCGCTATAGAAAAAAAGCGATGGGTATCAACATACATAGTTACATTCAATGTTTCAAAAGGCTTGTAAGCATTTCTTTTGAAATGTGTTACATTCTTAAGCAGCAGTAAGTTTAATTTTACAGCACTTCATCTTCTAGCAGTACCTGTAAGTGACCACTGAAGAAGGCACTGTATGGTTACTTAAAATAACTCACAAGGTTATCTCTAGAAATAAGAAAGTGTGAGCTTCATCACTGTATGTGAATAGCCATTCTCTGCTTCTGCTGCCTTTTTCATTCCTGAAATCTCTCGGTTTTACTACAGGTCAAGGGTGCAAGAAAAATCCTGGCTGCAAAACAGGCTGTTGAGGCTTGCACAGGCCCCTATAAAGAGGCATTACATGAAGAGAAGGTGAGACTTTTGAAAACACAAGGAGTTTCAGAATTCAGAGTTTCATTAAAAGTTAATGTTATACCTTCATAATGAGAAGAATGTACTGCTCTGTAAGCAAGAGTTCTGGCCAATTCACTGATCAATGAAATTAGGCAGTAAAGGACACTGTGTGCATAGAAGAGTTTATGAAATAGTGCAGATTCCTGTGATGTTTGGGAGCACTTGCAAAAGCACTGCATCCACTATTTCTAAGATATGGGCAAGTTGATGCTTTTTTAAAAAATAATATTGTGGTAACAAAAAAGCTTTCTTCCTCACCCCCAGAACCTGGAACATGGTTTTATAAAGCAGTTTGCTCATACACCTGGCAGTCTCTTTGAGGAGCTTCTACAACTTTACAAACATCGACCAGAGTAAGATCCCCTCTGATTCCATTATTTAAATACTAATCTTCCTTGTGAGTCAAGAATGAGAATACTATTTATTCTAATAGTCTAAATTTTATTGCCTGCTTTTTATGGAATAGTTGACAATAGCTAATTTCTAATCACACTAAAAATTGCTATTTTGAATATACATTTCCTTATTTATTCCACAAAATCTATTTTAAATGCAATCTAAGCAATCATCAGGTTCCAAGACAATATTATTGTTTGGTATAGTCTTATCTGTTTGCTTTTTGCAAGAGATTGAGAGTATGAAACATTCTTAGTTATTTGTGACCTTCTGCGATGCAACAGAAAATACAAAGTACATCCTGTCTGTGCTGTGTGTGCTGTAGGATCCCAGACACAGAAATCCTCCTTGACACAGCTAACCCCTATGTGAAGGGATCACCTGAGGATTACCAAGGTGCAGTTTCCCTTTTAATGAAAGCCATGGATGAACTGGATAGACCTGAGCACATGCCTAGTGGCTTAGACCGGTCTACGTGGGAACGGTTTTGTCTAGCTAGAAGAAATAAAATGGAGAGCGAGGAGCTGGTATGTAAAATTCTTTATTTTGCCCATATACTTCTTGATATTTTTGAGTCTTAAATTTTAGTGGAGTTCTCATGTAGAGTCAAGCTAGTGGTGAAATAACAATGCAGGGTACATATACTCCCTTGGCCTTTGAAAGTTTGTTCTGGCTACATTCAATTCAGAATAACAGGTGAACCTATTCTCTAGTTCTAGCTGTAGTTCTTCAGAGGAAAAATTAGCCTATTAATATGGATGGATTTGATCAGAATGATTGTCACCTTGATATGGTTTCATTAAAATTAAAACCCATCATTTTCCTTTTCTCTATCCATACAAAAAAACCCCTATAAGGTATTAGATTCCCTTTATCTGTTGAAGTCATCCTCTCCCATAAGCATTCTACACTTGCACCAATGCATTCTGATATTTTTCTAGACTTAACAAAAGATGGTTCTGGAGATGTATTTGTTAATTATAAAAGCATGAATGAATAAATCTGAATTATCCAGAGACAGATATACATGAAATTTGACCAAAAGAGAAGAAAATATTATTTCCCTCCACATGAATATTCATATATGAACAAATAATTTCCTGAGCATAGTATAAGGCTTAACCTTTATGTCTTATATGCTGTACTGAGATTCTCAAAATACTGGGCTGCATATTTATATATAAAGATATCTTCTTAAGAACTTGGCTTTTCTGTCCTCAAAGAAGCTTGCCCTGACATACTGACAAAGTTGAAAAGGTTGGGAATGTCACAATGTTGCTTGCCTAGGTGAAATGGAAGACCCTAGCACTAGCAGAGATGCAGGGCTGTCTCCATAGAAGAACAGAGGAAAATGATAAGATGAAGTCAGAATTGGAGAAAGCTTTCCAAGAACTCACTTGGTAATTTTTTATCTTTTCCTATGTTCAGCTGATCTTTAATGCTCCACTAACACAGAACCAAAAGTTACAAACAAAATCATTCACTTCTGTTCTCCTGCACTCTTTTATCTAGGTTTCATAAATTCCAAAGTAAAATATAAAGGAAAATGGGCTCTGGCTGGAAATCTCTTCTGTTTTCTTTCCAATTGATATTAAGATTTCATTTCAGTAATGACGTTTTCCCCAGAACATTGCTAGTGTATGTTAAACTGAATCCAGTGCTTGAAAACTTTAAGTGTATATATACACCATAAGTTCCAGATTTTGTAGTCACTTCAGCAGCAAACAGAAGACAGAGTCTGGAAAAGAGTAAGCCCTACATGAACATACCACCTGCCAGTAATAAATATAAACATTGAGAATCATGGGAGGATTTCTGTAATCCTGTTGAAATCACTAAACACTGTTTTTGTTTTTTGCCATCTTAGGCTGAAGGAGGAGAAGATGAAGCTTCAGCAGAATTTGATTGTCCAGTTTTTGCTAAAACAAGGACAGGTGGAATTGGATGGTACTCGGATCCCAGAGTACAGTGATGCTGTTCTCATTGATAGGAGCGTTGTTGAGGAACTGAATCGCACTGTTGCGGTAATTTACATTATCTGGAGGAGATTTAAGCTTCCTAAACAAATGTATTGTCCTTCAGGGGCTCAGCTTTTTCTCCAGTCTGACATCTAGTTTCAATTCATTACAACACACCAGCAGGCTCAATTGTAATGTAGAAGCTGTTAAGCATTCTCTGTCTGTTCTCATGATGTAGAGATTGCAGTGCAGACTGCTTTCTTGATGTTTGATCAATACAGTTCAGGTCAATGAAATGGTGACAGGCTTTGGACACACCATCACACACATACATTGTAACTAGAAAATGCTAATATCATGGGCACCAGTCCAAAAATTCCCTTGAGGCAAACTTACAGCCATGTTAAGAAGCATTCAAATAGTGGCTCACATTAAATTTAAAAATTCAGTTTCTTATGTAAGGTAAAATTGGTGATGATACTTAAAATAGTTTTTCATACCCTCATGAAATGTTCTTTTTTAAGGCATTCTAGCTGTACAAAAATTGTCTTTTACTGCTACTGCACAAAGCCTTCAGTAACATATGCAAAATACCTTAAACAGAGCAAGCTTGTATTTTGTAGACCTAAAATGCCTTTCCATTCTTATGTAAGATAGATCGATGGGGTGAGAGGTCAGTTGTCATTTTCTTCATCTATTTCTATGATCTAAGGCTGTGACACAGAACATAAAAGAGAAAGAACTTCCTTAAAAGATAACCATCTGGAGCAAAGTCTGGAAAGAGGCTTGCAGTATAGCATGTTTAATTGACTAAAATTATGACTTTGGAAACTTGCCCATCTTGTTGCAAACAATTATTCCATAATCTGTTGTGTGTTAATTAAGATTGATCTATTTTTTTAGGCTCAAGGAGAAAAAAAAATTAATGCCATGGTAGAATTTAAGGACTTCTCCAAAGGGATAATACAGCTGGAATGGGAACACAAGAAAATGAAAATGCAGATACAAGATCTGAAAGAGAAGGCTCGGGATATTGTAATCCTACCTATTTCAAAAGATTGCCAGCTAGTGAGTTGCTTTTTCTGATTTATATTTCAACTGTAGAAAATTATGCTGCCTATACCTATAAGAAAGATCATTTATATTTGTACCTCATAAATCTCTTATTACCAGAGAAACATGATTCCTAATAGGTCAACAATTCAGCTTTCAAATGGAAGTCTTACTCATGAGATTGAGCAGTGATGAAATTCTTTGGGATGTTACAGTGTTAAATTAAGGCAAAATTAGTCCTAACTCAGTGTTTCAAAATTGGTCTTGAATAAGGAACCAGAATTTTGCAGCCACAAGGAACAGATCTCTTAAATCGAGCAGTCCTTTGTAAGTGGAAGTCTGAGGTGCCCCCAGCTGGTATGGCACAGACATTTTTTAGCTTTGCTCTGCTCGGAGCCGGAGGTTCCTGGGGGAGCCTCAGCGGGTCCCACCCTCTCGCTGCCATTCGCTGGCCCAGCGGCAGAGCCGGGAGCCAGGAGGGGCGGCCGCCAGCATGTCAGCACCTACACAGCTTCCTACAAGCCCAGCTGGCAGGCAGCAGAAACAGGTAAAGGTTGTGGGACACGGCCAAGGATACCACTGGGAGAAGGAAGGTTGTAGGGAATGCCTGGGGGTATTGCAGTATGGGACGTTGAAAACTGTAGGGAAATCTTACAGTGATATGCTGATGATGTGGGTGGCATAAAGGTTTGGAGTAAGGGATGTTGAAGGATAGGTAGGCTGAAGATACAGCAGTGGGGACAGCTGTAAAGCACAGAGGAAAAGGAAAGTGTTGGACAGCAGGTAAGGATATTGCAATTCAACCAAAGGATTAGAAGAAAATTCAAAACATATGTTTTGCTTAATCTTCATTTGTATTGCTGCTCTGCAAAATGCATGTTCTGAATCACAGCCACAGGACTTTCATAACTAACACAAATCACCAGAACAGCTTTCCAAAGAGGTGTTGTGACAGTGCATTGAAAAATTCTTGTGGCAAGTTTATCACCAGTGTTGCCATTAAGTCTATTCATTAAACTGATGTGCAGAGCTCTTGCCCTTCAGAGAGTTAAACTGCCCATAGTAAAGGCATTTACCAGCTTAATCAGAATTTGAATGCCCTGAGGGAATTGACTTAGGTCACTTTTGGATTAGAAATATGGGGTTAGTGGGAAAGACAAGGTAACAGATACCCCAACAACAGGAATGGAAAGAAAAATGGCTTATGAAAATGTGAGCAAGGACTTGAGACCATTTGGAATAAGGGCTGTTAATGAAGCAGTGAGTGAAAGAAGTTTAATCCTGTAGGCAAGGAGCCCCTTCTGGGTCTTTCCTGTTTCTCCTCCTGTAACTAGAACAGTCCACAGGATTCTCCCTGTCACTTTGGTGGGACAGTACTCTGGAAGGATGAATCTACATCTACAGAAACCTGTCTACTGCCTGTTATAGATCCATAAAACATTATGTGGTTTACCATTTGTCATTTGATAAAGAGGTATTTTAGTAGCAGAGTGCTCAAAGAAAAAAATCAATAAATTCTGATATGTCAGTTACTATGCAGATAGAACAATAAAAGAAGTAAGAATGATTAGGAAGCCACTAGACAGAAAATAATAATTTTCCTCTGTAGCCTAAAGACAGACTGCCTCCAGCTATGTTAGCTTAGATTACAAGCAAAAGCATGCCTTAGGGTTTCTGACAGCCTCAGCATACTTGCTTGGCCCTTGTTTCCATTACAAATATATAATAGATAACATCCTTTTTAACAGCTGCACAGTCTAGGTACTCCCACAGCATCCAAGCATATCTTTACAAGGTCCATTTATGATCACTAGTAAGCTTTACCACTGCAGAATTCCAGTGTTTTGAGTTCCACATGGTATGATTTTCTTCATAGAAGGGTGGAATTGTTGTGAATGAACAGGCATAAGATCATTTCTTTCTGGTTTTATTTTTTCAGTTCCTAACTGTGCATAACTATGACACCCACACTGCTCAGCAGCTAGCAGGGATGGAGCAGAGCCTCAGCGTCATGGATAAGGTAAATCCAAGGGAACCACCACATCTGAGAGACACATAGATATATAAATATAGATATATCATGTATTTGTCCATTTGGCTTTCAATTGTTTCCTCAACTTGAGCTGTGCTGTCTACAGCAGCAGGTCTCTAGTGTTTGGAAGCACTCATCACACATGGATTGCTGCCGAGATGAAGCCTAGCTTCTTGCTTCTTGCTCTGCTCTTGCTTCTTGCTGGAATTAAATACTTTCCTACCCTAAATGCAGATGTGCTAATCATTTCTTACACAGCACTGCCTATAAGTCATTTCTCCATTCCTAAT